>NC_092873.1:481617325-482328575 GCF_028372415.1 Notamacropus eugenii | reverse complement strand
CTGACGTTTCCCATGGGCCTTTCAGGTCATTCTGGGCTGAAAATCTCCTCCACTATGTTATTCTTCACTTCTGCTGCTCCAAAATTTGTTGAGAGTCCCTCTTCACAGGTATTTTATGGGCTGTGTGGGGAAATCCTGCATATGTGTGTCTTTCTACTCCACCATCTTGACTTCACCCCAGTCAAACACCATTTTTTTTTAATGAACACCAACAAAAAGATCATTCCCCATACAGAGCAGAAGAGCAAATGTCATATGTGAAAATTCAAATCTGTATTATATACATTTTGCTTTTTTTAAAGAAACAGTATATGATAAATTCAACATGTTATTTTCAAAATTGCCCAGTTTATCTGTGCTTCTTTTTAAACTTCCTTTCATACTCTGCTTTGCATTTAAATAAACAGAATGAGAATCCAGTGATTCTCACTTCTTTCTTTTTTTTCTTTATGGCAACCCTGTCACTAACTTGCCTGTCTCTAAAATTATCTCTCTCAAATAAAGCAGGGGGAGGGGGGAAACCCAACCCTTATAAGAAAAAAAGAGTCAAACAAAATAAATCCATGCATTTACAATGGCCAAAACCTGTGTGTCTAATTCTGCATCTTGAGTCTATCACACCTCTGTCAGAAAGTAGAAAGGATGTTTTCAAGATTTGAATACCTTATATATGTCTCTAGCCTTATGACAATACTCCTTGGGCAGTCCCCAAGAGACCCAAATGAATATACATTGAGGGGTTTCATGGAAGTGACACTCAAGGGTCTGATGTGTCAGAGTACCAGTAGGAGAACTGGGAAAGTGAAGACACACCTCCTTCTACCTTTCTTTTGCCTCTCGTATCCATAAAGTGACTCTTCCACTGATATTCCCCATCTAAAAAATGCCTGATGTAATAAAGTCTATTGAATTTTAGAAGACCAAAAAAGATTTTAGATACCTCAATTCCCTCATTCTACAGACGAGGACAATGAGGACCAGAAAGATTAAGTAATTGGTTTGTAGTTTGCTATCTTAACCAAATGAAAGGTTGAGAAGTATTCTACCACTGAAAATTCTGGCTAGTAACCTGAGAGGAAGAACATTTTTCATACCCCCTTGATTGATATTATCCAGCTCTAGGGTTCCCCTCATCTAAAAAGTCTGGCTCCTTTGTCCTTCTAAGTAGAAATCAAATATTTTCAAGGGAAGAGAATCAAGACACGCTGTAGATGAGTAATTATCTAAATATTCTATAGCTTGAACATGAAAGGAAGGACAATGGGCCAGTGATGCCATGGGCTACCTATAAATTTATATTCTGTCATTAATGGGTAAGAAGAAAATGTTCCAAAGTTTTGCAGTGTGTGTCTCCTTTCTTCGAAAACAAATTGCATTCATTTCAGAAGTAGCTAAAAGCATTATTAAAATAACCAGCAAGGGGGTGAATAGGATGACAAGATCAATGGAGGAACTTCAGAGAATCCTGAGAATATATGTATGAACTGATGCAGAGTGAAGTGAGAATCAAGAGAATGATTTCTACATTAACGGCAACATTAAGACCAACAACTTTAGAAGATTTAAAACACTGATCAATACAATGACCTACCTTAATTTTAGAGTGCTGATGATGAATCCTGCTACCCACCTTCAAACAAACAAGTAAGGGATGGACTAAATTTGCAGAATGAGACACACTTTGGGTCATGGTTTATATGAGAATTTGTTTTGGCTGCTGCATACTTTTGATTTTCTTTCTTTTTTTCTTCCTCAGTTGAGGGCAGGTAGGAAGAAAACAAATGGTTGTGTGTGTGTGTGTGTGTGTGTGTGTGTGTGTGTGTGTGTGTGTGTGCGCGTGTGTGTGTGTGCGCGTGTGTGTATGATCTTAAGGACATTTGAAAAGTCTTTGTCTTATGCCACTTAAGGTAGATCTAATTCTTTTCTAACTAGTCAGGAGTCAACATTATAAGCCAAAATTACATATTTCGGGGGAAGATAATTTTTTATATATTTTTCCTGCAATATTTGAAAGCACAAAAGAAAAATTTTAAATTTCCATATCTATCTACTGAGAGAGAGAGAGACAGAGACCGAGACCGAGACCGAGACAGAGAGACAGAGAGGTATATCTGCTATTGATATACCTGAAAACAGGCAGAAATGACTATGTGTGCTCATCTTAAATGTCCCAATAAGGTATTCATTCTGAAAGAGTATCTATAGATCATAATTCCCTGGGGTTAATACAAGAGGCTAATATCAACAAAAGCAGCTGAATGCAAAATGCATCATATACTTTTGATATTAGCCAACAAAATAGGCTCATGTTCACATTATCTGCATTTCTAATCTTAGCCATGGTACCTGCACATATTTGCATGACTCTCTATACCTGTCCTACAGAGAGACTTTTTTTTTAATCTGAAAGCCTTAAATATGTAGAAGAACATGAAATCATTCACAAGCCATTCATATAAGATAAATCCACAGGGCTGTGTTTCTAATAGTAATAAGCTCCTGCAACCTTGGGGAATATAGCAAATATTCGGTGGTTTATATTTTCTACTTCTATAGAAATGATTGCTGCCTATAGTATCCACTGTTAGATCCAGTCTGATAATCTCTTCACCCCTAAGTCTTTTGGCATGGCTAATCTGGATTCCTTTTTTGTTTTACTGGTGGCTTTTCCTACCCAGATTCCCATCCCTAACTCTTATATCCTACCCACCCAGTTGCCAAAAAGAGGTGATGACCTTGTAGGCAAATTTCTTTGTACTTAAGAAATTGGACATTATGTCATATGTACCCCTTTCATCCCACCATTCTGCTATTCACCTTTTTTTTCTGCCTTGGGCTTTGTCAGTCCTTTCTCTCCACATTGCATCTCTGTTAGTTCCAAAAATAGTTCATTCAATTTAGGAAGAACAATTAACTGGAAAGGAAAAAAAATCTTAAGTACAGGGAGGTATTTCGGCTCCTTTCTCAGGCATAAAGCAATTGGCAATGGTTCTTACTGAGGATTCTTCTCAGCTTTGAAACAAGGGTTCATAGAAAACCTGAAGAGGAAACTTGAAAGGTCAAACTGAGTTTTTCCAAGGGATCCCTTCCACACTGCCTTTTGGGTCATCACCCCTCTGCCTCAAATAGGACAGTGACTCACTTTATGAAAGACAAGACTATTGAGGCTGCCCTGGAATGTGCACACATGGCAGCTATACTAGCTACTGCTGCCACACAGTCTCTCTCTCTCTCTCTCTCTCTCTCTCTCTCTCTCTCTCTCTCTCTCTCTCTCTCTCTCTCTCCTCTTTTTCCTTTTCTCTTCTCTATCTCCTTCTCTTTGTGTGTGTGTGTATAAGTGTGTGTCTCTGTCACTGTGTGTCTCTGTCTCTGTCTCCATCTGTCTCTGTCTATCCTTTGTGAATTTTTTTGAAATATTATTTTGATAATTATGTTGCAATCAATCAGTTTACATTTATTTAATACCTACTATGTGTCAGGCATTGTGCTAAGCACTGAGCCCTCCTTCTGTAATCCTAGCTGTGTCTTATTTTAGGAACTTACAAGGACCATTCTGAGGCATTAATAGGCTTAACCAGAATGCCAAAGGGACCCAATAAACACACACACATACACACACACCCCTAAGAAGGGTTGCCATAGAGCAAGAAGTCAGTTACATCAGGAGAACCCAAACTCTCTGCAGTCGTCTCAGGGGATCTAGAATAGTCTGGAATATACCTCTAGCAAAACATTTTTTATTGTTACTCAGAGCCTTGAGATGGACTGAATGTGACCCATGGGCTTCACTGATGCCTGGATTGTATCCTCTGAGAAGACTGCAGGCTTCCTGGATCTCCTTTAATCCTCATCTCCTGAAGTTCGGTCTTCAGGTGGGTTTCCAGGGAACTCGAAGCTTTGTTTAGGTTGAACTAGAGTTTCAGACCCTCAAATAGGCATGTGCCAAGGCTCACTGTAAAAGAAAATCAACAAGTGTGTCCTTCGAACCTTTTCCTTTTAGCATCCCAACTGACCACATGACATGATACGATTCTTCTGGGAGTGACATGACAATTTCTAAACATGCCAACCCCCTAGCTTTTCCTTCACACCTACTCCATCATCTTTGTAACACCATTAGCCATCAAAAAGCAGCCTTTTGACTAAGAACAAGCATGTTTGATGTGGCTCTTACCCTTTTGTACACAGCAGAAGTAGTACGCTTTTTGGTGTGGGTTTTTTTTAAATGTACATGTTGGTTCAAAGTTGACATAATCTATGTAGTGTGGGTTCAGGAACCCCACCTCCACCTTTAGCCTAAGATTCCATGGAAACCCTGGGAAGAATTTTTAGACTGAAAAGGAACTTGTCAAGACAAGTTGGTCAAAACCCACCTGTCTGATTAGCATGATGGCTCTCCTGCCCATCTCTTTCCATCAGGAGATACTTACTGTGTGCATTAGACTCTGAACTTTAAGTGTTTCACTTAAACAATACATTCCTTTTGTAGGTTCCTGAATTCTACTTCCCCTAATTAATGACTGCTACCTTATAGAGTCAAACATGGATACAAAGTTCAATCATTTTGGCTCTACAGTTACTAAGGTATTTAGAGTAATGTAAACTCCAATTTGGATCTTGAGCCCCCTGGAAAATGGAAAAAATAGACACAGTATCAACATCACTTACACCAGCCAAAATCTTTCTCCCAGAAAAATGAAAACTATCCAGAGACTTAGCAATACCTTCGTGTATCAGCACTGAGAGTAGTAAACATAGCACAAATGAAAAGAGTCCAAATTCTGGAGTTTGGGGGTCTGGGTTCAAATTTTTGTTTAATTAACCAGCCACTCAATTAATCAGCTGTGTTATTAAATTCTTTTGTTGTTGTTCAGTCATTTCCAAATGGTTTATCATCACTGCCACCACCTCCCTTTTCTGGGCAAAGATACTGAAATGGTTTGCCATTTCCTTCTCCAGCTTACTTTACATATGAGTAAACTGAGGCAAATGGGGTTAAGTGACTTGCCCAAGGTCACATAGCTAGTATGTATCAGAGGCTGGAACTGATCTCAGAAAGAAAAGTCCTCCTGACTCCATGCCTGGCACTGTGCCACCTCACTGACCCATACTAAATTCTTATTACATGCCAGGTATTGTCCTAAGGGGTAAGTGAAATTCTGGGGAAACAAATAAAAAAAGGAAGCAAGACCGTGCCCTGAAGGAATTAATATTCCAATAGGGAATATATCTTATTTGGAGGGAGGTGACCAGGGAAAGGAGCTTTGGTCTAAACTGCTTTCCCTGTTCAATGTCTGTTCTTACTTCTCTATGTGGTGGATTAGTGGAGTATACTGGAAAGAATGTACCTCTTTTTACAGGTGAATCAGCCAAACTCTATTAGGACACCTAGATGCTGTAATGGAAAGAGCACTGACTCTAGGGTCATGCGAATTATGATCAAGTTCAGGTCACATTTGAACTCGGGTCTTCCTGAGTCCAGGCCTACCACTCTATACACTCTGAACCACTTATAAAAATAGGTCATATTTATATATGCAAATTTCTTTATAAATATCGCGTTTTATTTTTGCACCAATCTTGGAAGTGGATGCTATTATCCCCATTTTACAGATGAGGAAATGGAGGCCAACAGTGGTTAAGTGACAGTCCAAGGGGCACACAGCTGATAACTACTGGAAGTCGAATTTGAATTCATGTCTTCCTGACTCCTGGTCCAGTGCTCTATATCCAAGGTACTATCTAGCAACATCTGCAGCAACCACCCAATTTTACTTGGAAATCAGCAGATGCTACAAATCAAGCCTTAATTTATTGTTTTGTTTATTGCCCAGACTTAAAAAAGTAATGGATAAATTGTTAATAATGCAGATAAAACTTAAAAGTGTGTGATGGGAAGCAGAGAGCTCATTATAAAACATTTATCAGCAGCATCACCAACAGAACCCTTCACACATCTCAGTTTCCCCCAATCTCTGTGGGGACATAGACTACCCTCTGTTATTCAGGTTGCCATTTCCTAGTGGCATTGTGCCTCCAGCAGACTGTCCTCTGAGCTACCACTGCCTCTGTCAATGAACTGTTCTCTATAGAATCACCATCACCCCTTACCCCTTTATCTCCAGACCAGCCTCTGGGTTCTGCTTCCTTTGCCACTTTGTTCTCCCTCATCCCAATATTTTCCCCTGAGGTGAAAAAATTTCCAGTTACAGCTCTAGCATTCACAATGAATCAGTTCTAGAGAAAAGAAATCTATGAACAACAAAATTAAAGAGGAAAAGAAATGTGGCAACAGTCAAAGGGAAGAACTTCATACCCCATGGTCCTTGACCAGGAGAGAGAGAGAAAGAGAGAGAGAGAGAGAGAGAGAGAGAGAGAGAGAGAGAGAGAGAGAGAGAGAGAGAGAGAGAGACAGAGAGAGAGACAGAGAGACAGAGAGACAGAGAGAGAGACAGAGAGACAGAGACAGAGAGAGACAGAGACAGAGATGATCTCTCTCCTTCATTCAGTCCTGAACCACCAAACTCAGGGCCCCATCATTATGGCGCTCAGGGATAGGTTTACATGGGAGTAAGATTTTTGACATATATTCATCACCAGTGGATAGTGTCTCTTCATTGTATCTCCTCCCCTGTCCTCTTTCACTGAGAGGGGAAGGAAAGGAGCAAGGATAAGCCAGGAACAAGCCAGATAAACAGGCACTGAGCTGGATTACAGAAAAGATTAGCTTGAACCAATGACTAGAGCAACTAAATGATTCCTCCAAGGTCACATAGCTAGGTAGCTGTGGAGGTGGGGCTGAAAAATTACCTTTATACCACCATGTCATCACCAAAGAATTTACTGATGGGGAAAAACTTGAACATAGGAAATAAGTTGAATAACCAGCACTCTGGGTAACCTAAAGTTTCTGCCACCATCCCCACTATCTCATTGTACTAGGAGTGATGGGCAAGATGAAGGTGGGAAGAGGTAGGAGCCCTAATTGTTTTCCTTACCTAAAATCTCTTCCCTTTCCAATCCTTCCTTTGCTAAAATGATTTTCCTAAAGAACAGGCCTAACCAGGCTATCTTTCTATTTAGGAAATAACAGAGGCTTCCTATTTTTTTCTATAAGAATTCTTAAATTGAAATCCAAAAACATATTTTCTTTAGTATTTTGAGAAACTGTTTTTCAATATAATTTGTTTCCTTTGCAATCCTATTGCGCTTTATTTTATGCATTTAAAAACAATATTACAAGAAGATATCTATAAGCTTCACCAGACTGCCAAAGGGGCCAGTTACACAGAAAAGGTCAAGAATCTCTAATCTAGGATCAAATATTATTTGAATTTTATCTCATACTTTTAAATATTTTTTCTTCCTTCTTTTCTTTCCTTCTTTCCTTTTCTTTATGTTTTTGTTTCTCTTTCTTCCTTTCTTTTTATTTTCTTTTTCTTTTATTCTTCCTTCCTCCCTCTCTCCCTTCACTCCTCCCTCCCTTTTCTTCTTCCTTCTTTCCTCCCTCCCTTCCTTCATTCTATCTTAACTTTTGTCTTTCATCCCTTCTTAACTAACTTCCTTCCTTCCTTTCTTTTTTCCCAGAGCTTGGAACATCAATGGTCCCTTGCTCAAAAATATCTTTTACAAAATTACAGGAATTCACTTAACTCACCAAACTCTTAAGAAAGATCATATGATTTGATCTGCTTACCTTAGGTTTTGTTAAATATGGTGTTGGCAGAATTGGCAGATCTGACCTGAGCTTCAAATAACCCAGCCAATAGTATCTCTCAAAGTTAGGTAACTTATTTTTTTTTGCACTTTCTCCTAATTGTTTAAATCAGTCATGGAGACTAATATGTTCCTCTGTTGGTTAAATGTGGAAGCAAGGTTTAAAACTGAAGATTAGGGGAGGGGGAGGAGAAAATGAAAAAGAGGGAAAAGTAAGAGTAAGGGCATTTATGTGGACTTTCAACCTTATTGATGTGTGTCCAACATTCTAAGAGCATTAAAAAGCAGATTTCTAATGTTCTGAAGAATTTTCCCTTTGGTTGAACTAGTGATTTCTGCAGGAAAATCTTCATATGACCTAAGCCGAAATTTGTATCTTTGGCTTTCGCAAATCCAGTTTTAGTGTAGTCAGCTACGTTATTTAGGAGCAGTGTGCAATAGCAGAAAGCACTCTCAATGGAGAGTCAATGGCCCTGGATTCAAACCCTAATTCTACAAGGGGCTACTGAGGTAACCTTGGAATTATGATATATCTGGGCCTCAGGGTCTTAATCTGCTAAACTAGACGAAACTACACATATATACATATACACACACACATATACATGCATATTATGTATATATACATATGCATACATATATGTGTATATATACACACATCTATATATACATGCATACGTGTATATATACATATACACCTATATACATATACATGGATATATACGTATACATATATGAACATACATGTATATATGTGAGTGTATATATGTATGTGTGTGTGTTTGTATTTCTGGGAAAGCTACTGTTTCGGTATCTCCATTTTGGTAGCACAGCTACCTTTAGCATTAGTCTTTATTTTTTTCATTAAAACATAAACTCATTACTCTACTTCATCATCATTTTTCTAACGAACACACATCAAACAACATTAGCAGAGATTAATTGTTTAAAAATAGTCATAACCAATTGTTCCATTTATTATACTCCCCTCTAAATGAAGCCTGGAAATTCATTGCAGAGATTTCAAACACAATGTTAACGTTTATTGCGTTTATTGAATCTGCTTATGCCAAAATTTCAAGCATGTCATGATATAGATTCAGTGAAACTGGATCAATATGATAGTCTAGCTTGTTGTAAAGTGAGAATAGTAATACTTTACCCTACCAACCTCAGAGGGTTGTGGGAATTAGCTGACCAGATAGAAATGAAAAGCACATTGCAAAGCATGGGGTACCATATAAATTCAGGACATTTTGATCATTTTGGTTGTTTATTCCAGTAGGGCTTTTAACCCCATAGTAAGTGCTCAAAACACATCTATTAATTTGGATGAATTAGATCAGCAGTTTCCAAAACGAAGGCTGGGTTTTCCCTAGGGGAGGGGTGGGCTATGGCCTTGTATCAGGAAGCAACAGATTTAATACCAAGGGACGTGTGTGTGTGTGTGTGTGTGTGTGTGTGTGTGTGTTTGTGAGGGAGAGAGACTGACAGAGAGACAGAGACAGAAAGAGGTCAGCAGGTGGAGAGACAAACTGCATCCCAGGGCATACTGTTGGACAGACTATCGAGTTAAATCTGCATTATTAAAATTTTCCATTACTTTCTTAAATATTTAGACAATCAATGCAACAATAAATCAACACCTGACCTATAGTTTGCCAGTATCCAAGGAGTAAATGCTCAAACTGAAAACTTAGCAATCAGCTTTCATGAGCTGGTAAGAACTAGCACCAGCACACACCTGGTTGCATCCCACCCACACCTATCAGTCATTAAGCACTTTCTATGGCTCAGGCATTCTGCTAAGGGACAGGAATACAAATAATATTAAAGGGGGAAAAAATCATGGTTCCTACCCTCAAGAAAATCACATTAAAATCTTTCCTTAGGGATAGCAAGCTGCAGAGCTCATCTCTAGCACAACCTACCCTTATCCTCCAACATTAGACCATTCTATCTTCTCCCCCACTCCTAAATCTGTTGTACAAACTTTGTTGTGCTTTCTGAGCTGCTGTCAGCCCCTCAGAGCTCCCAGGCACCCATAGTAGCTGTCATTCAAGGGCCATTGAGAAAATCTGCCCTCAATTCCTATCCCCCAGATCACCTCCCAGTTTTGCCTTGTGCCCCTCATAGGGGTGATCTTTCCTGGGAAGCAATGAGATGTGATTAAAAATCCTGCCTTCTTCCCTTTATTTTGGGTAAGGCAGAGTCAGGCATTCTGAAAAGCAAACAAGGATAGGTAGTGGTTTGTATTGCAGATATCATGATATTATCTTTCCACCCCAAACCACCCCTCTTCCAAGCTTTCCAATTACTGTCAAGGGCACCACCATGCTTCTGCTCACAATCACACTGTCATCTGTGATGGTGGTGACTCCAGTCCTAACATTCCTTCACCCCACATATGTAAATGAGTTGCCAAATCATGTTGTTTCTGTTTCTACATCTCACACCTGTCCCTTTCTTTCTCCTAAGATAGCCTCCCCTTTCAGCTCAGGCCCTTGTCTCCTTGGCCTCTACTTTCTATTCCACTCGCCACAATTACTGCCAAAGTGATTTTCCCAAATTATAGATCTGACCTCTCACTCCCCTACTCAACCAACTGAAGTAGCTTTCAATTTTATTCTAGGAACAAATGTTATTTCACCTTTATCTCCTCCTTTTGAATTTCTATTTTTATATTTTATGTGAATAATTATTAATGCAGTAGTACATGTATATAACATAAATGAAGGTAATATCCCTCTATGGCACTGGCAGGTTGTATCCCCAAAGGGTTACTGCTATTCTTTTTTCAGGGTTCTACTAGTAATTCTGTTAGGTGACAATCTTTAACTGGTGAGTCTTAATTGGTGTCCTTCCCTTTCACAATCAGTCAATAGTTTAATTAGCTTTTTAGGAAATAAAAAATGTCATTGACTCAAATGGCATAGCAAAAGCATTTCTCCCCAAACCTTTGACAGACTTCCACAAATACACACAGAATCTGTGGGGCAAAGGGTAGGCATGGACTTAAAATACATTAGTGATGCATTGGGCAGGGAACACACGTTGCTAAAGCACCTCCCTCTATTAGATCAACGAGACCTCAGTTTCTTTTGTTTGTCTGGAGAATCCTCACCAAGTTTGCTGGGAGGCATTGTGTCAGTGGTGGAGGACTTGTTTTGCTACTCCAGTGAGTTGGCTCCGTGGAGGACATGACATCTAAGTTGGATGGGTTGATCTACTGCTAGGCTTGGTCAAGAAGATTTCTTGGCTTCAGAACCATTCCCTCCTTAGGCTCAGCTGAGGTAAGACTACGTTAGATAGATTGCCCTGCCAGGTAACAGCTGTAGGCTGGACCTGGCAGATTACTGAGCCATTGTGCTCATCATCCAGTGCAGGGTCTTTGGTGTACAAGTTGATCTGGACTTCTTGGGGTTTGTTCTCCACTGGATAGCTTTAGTCTCCACCAACTTCAGCCTCTGGCTAGTCCAGGTGTTATGTAATTCTCTTCATCTAGTGTTATTGTGTGTGTGTTTTTTTTTCTAGTGCTTAGCATGATGCCTGGCACATAGAAGGCACTTAACAAATGCTGATTGATTGATTGGAATGCTATAGTACTTTTTAAGCAAGGGCAATGGCACTTGCCCTAGAATTGTCAGAGCCTCTCCCTATTCTCAGGTGTTTCACTTCTGGGCAAGAGATGGGAGAGGTCTCAGTTCTGCTGTTGGGCAATCATTTCTGGTTCGGAGCAAGTTCCCTCACTGAGAGATCCTACAGTAATGCACAGGATGACGAGCCAGTTACACTTCTCAGATTCCTATGGGAGACTGAGGCGGGTGAGAGACTGGGTCCAAAGATGTGGAGGCATTCTCTGCCGAAGGGAAAATTCATTATCTTTGCTGACATTTTCACATACAGAAAAATCCAAATCTTTTCTAAGGTATGGAAAGTTTCCCTTACATTTGAAAGGACTTCCCCTTTAAATTCCAGTGTTTCTGATTTTTCCCTTTCTGAACTAAAGCTTTCCTGTGTTTAAAAGGGCACAGTCTCATATCAGTGATAGGAATACTCAATCGAAAATGTTTGGCATTCACTATGATAGATACTGGTACTTGAAAAAAAGTAAGAAATAGCACCACTTACTTTTTATGCAATACTCTTATCATCCATGTAAGAGTTACTTAAGGAACTGGATGAACTTGGAAGAGTAAGAGGTATTTAGCAACTGCCAAAGTCTGTCTCTTAATGATTAACATTGTCAGATACTTTTTAAAGAGATCAACCAAATGAATGTCAGGAATGAATAGCCATGACATAGGAGAACAAAGATATAGCCTATCTTTCTTTCTTCCTTCCTTCCTTCCCTCCTTCCTTCCTTCCTTTCTTAACCACTTTTTCTAGTTCAGGGCTGCAACCCTCAGGGAGAGACCTCACCCTAACTTGTGGTGACCATTTTATATTTTTTTTAAATATTCATCTCTGAAAAATAGATCATGCCTAATCAATAGACCAATAATTAATTGGAATTCATTTTTCCCCAGCATTTTTAAATTTTAAGTTTCTCCTATTGGCCTAGACAAATGAGTGGCTGAGGAAAAGGTATGAATACAATCTATACTCTCATGAGAGATCCTGTTCATTGTCTCTGCTAACTTTTTTGTAGCAAATTAAGTGCTTGTCCAAGTCAGCCTTCCTTGATGAGGTGTAGAATGATTGAGTCATAAGAGAAGGAGCCTCATTCTCTGCTAGGAATGAATGAGGTCTGGGCAGGACATGCCTTTATGTCTCTTTGTCTCTGTAACTTACCTTTTACAATCTGAAAATCTGCTGAAGTCTAGAAAGGGCACATGCTTATAATATAGAAAGTAATTTGAGGGTATACCAGTAGGTGGGGGAGTTCAGGAAAGATCTCAGGTAGGTTGTGGAAGACTTGTAAAGAGCTGGGTAATCTAAAAGGAGAATGTGACCAAAGAACGAACTGAAGGCATAGGGGATAGTTTGTGCAAAAGCACAGGTATGGAGTCTTGTGTAAGGGAAAACATCAGTCTGGTTCGGATGGGCTAGAATTATAGTGTGTGATGACAGCTAATGTGTAATAAGTATAGAAAGACAGAAGAGATCCATATTGCAGGGAGCTTTAAATGCCAAATAGAAGAGTTGGAATTTTATCCAAGAGACAATAAAGAAACATCAAAGAGTTCTGAGCAAAGATAACAGAACCATTATTTGTGCATATAAATTTGGCAGCTGTATAAAAATTAGGTTGCAGAGGGAAAAAATGCTGGGAATGAGAGACCAATTAGGAGAGTATTGTAATAGCCCTTTTTAAGAGGTGATAAAGACCTGAACCACATGTTATGGGGTAAGTAGAGAGAAAAAGAAAGTTGTGATATATTGTAAGGATGAAACTGGTAAAATCTGATAGCCAGTTAGAAATATTGAATAAGAGAAAATGAAGAGAAACTTTGGACCAAGCCTGCAAACTTTGGTGACTAAAATATGATGGTGTGTGTTCATCCTTCGTTGCCAAAGAAGACCATGCCATCAGAGAAATAATGACATGACTTGCACTTGACTTTGTTTTTGAGTGAGGGAGAGCTGTACAGGTCACCAGCCTCACTTCTCCTCCAGAGCCATCTGAATCCAGTGACCAGATAGTCATCAGGATGACTGGAGACGATACAGGATGAGGCAATTGGGGTTAAGTGACTTGACCAAGGTCACACAGCTAGTGAGTGTCAAGTGTCTGAGGTGAGATTTGAACTCAGGTCCTCCTGACTCCTGCACTGGTGCTGTATCCACTGTACCATCTAGCTACCCCTAAAATATGGTAGTATCCTCAACAGAAAGAGGAGAGCTTAGGAAGAGGTTTGAGATAAGTTCGAGCTGGATGTTAGAGTTCCATCATGTGGATGTTGAATTGCCTATGGAAGAGCTATTTGAGAATATCTTGATGACATATGACTGGGGCTCAGGAGAGATACTAGGGCTGATGTGGTAAGTGTAATAACCAAACTCCTTGCTCTATGCAAGTAAGACTCTTTTTTCTTTCCTTAAAAGGTTTTGAGATTATTTCAATAGATGGAGAAACTCTTTGACAAAGTATAACACAAATTTATGATAAAAACAAACAGAAACCCCTACAAAGCATAGGCATAGCGGAATTTGTTTAATATCACAAAAAAATTATTTACAATCAAAAGTAAGCATCATATGCAATGGAAATTCTAGAAGCTTACCCAAAAAATCCGGGAATAAGGCAAAGATGCTCATTACCAGTTGATAGAATTCTGGAAATTTTAGCAATAGCAATATGGCAAGAGGAAAAAAAGATGTTTAAAGGCACAAAGATAAGTAAAGAGGAAATAAAACTATCCCCATTTGGTGAAGGTATGATGGCTTGCTTAAAAAATCCTAGGGAAGGGGAAAGAAATGAAGTGAACTTTTACTAAGCACTTACTATGTGCCAGATTGAGTCATTTTTACAAATGTTCTCTCATTTGATCTTCATGGCAGTCCTTTGAAATAAGATATTATCCCCATTTTGAAGTTGAGAAACTGAAGCAGATAGAAGTTTAGTGACATGCTTGGGGTCACCCAGCTAAGTAAGTATCTGAGGCTGACTTTGAATTCAGGTCTTTCTAATTGCAGACCTAGAACTCTATCTGCCATACTACCTGGCTGTCAGCAAAGATCTTAATTGATACATTAGCTTCAGCATGGCTGCTGTCTACAAAATAAACCCTCAGAAAACTAACTGCTTTTCTTTTTTAATTATATTTTATTTTTTCAATCACCAAAAATTTACCTCCTCTCCCACCTTCTACCCCAGTGACAATGGGGGTGGAGAACATTATTTCAAACACATATATTCCAGTAAAATAAATTTCTGCATTGACTATGTCCAAATGTATATACACCTGCACACATAAATATATGTATATGTGTATACACACAAATATACATATCTACATGTATGTAGATATGTCTTCTTCTGAACTCTGAGTCCTTCACCTCTCTATCAGAAAGTAATATGTTTCATTATTAGTTCTTTGGAATTGTGATTGATCCTTATTCTAATCAATATCCTTAATCAGACATCCTGATCAGAATTCCTAATTCTTTCAGGGTCACTTACCTTTACTGTATTATTGTCATTGCATAAATTGTTCCCTGGTTCTGTTCACCTCATTCATTTATGTATTAATTTATACGTCTTTCTAGGCTTCTCCATCTCCTTCATCATTTCTAATATACTACAATAGCATTCCTAATTTTTGTCTACCACAACTTGCTCAGTCATTCCTCAATTTATGGGTATCCCCTCAGATTTCCTATCTTCGCCACCTCAAAAATGCTAGAAATAAGTTTGTAGTTTTGTTTAGGACTAACACCTCCTTTAGTCTTATTTCTGTTCAACTCTTTGGCACCCCATGGATCACACTGTCCATGAGGCTTTCTTGGCAAAGATACTGGAGCGATTTGCTATTTTCTTCTCCAGTGGATTAGAGCAAACAAAAGTTAAATGACTTGTGCAGGGTCACATAGCTAGTGAGTGTCTGAGGCTGTATTTAAACTCAGGTCTTTCTGACTCCAGGCCCAGTGGTCTGTCCAATGAGCTATCTAAATCATTCCCTAATAGATAAGTAGTCAAATATTATGAATAAAAAATTCTCACAAAATTTTTGTAAATTATTGAAAACCATGGTAAAATTTTTCAAGTCACTAAGAATAAAAGAAACTCAAATCAATACAACCCTGAGATCTTATGTCATACCCTGCAAACTGGCAAAGATGATAAACGATGGAAATATTCAATTTTGAAATGAACAGTTTTTTATATAAAAATAACAAAACATGAAAATCACTAAAAGGAAAGGAAATCCCAATCTGAATGACTACAAAATATGTAAAAATATCTAGGGACCAACCTCCCTAAGTGCACAAAAGACATATGTATTGCATTATAAAATGTTCCTTAAAAAAATAAAGAGTTACTTAAATAGCTAGAGAAATGTTCAATGTACATGGCTAGGCTGTGCCAATATGATAGAAATAACAATACTAAAAAAATTATACTTTTAATGCTATAACAATAAAGTCACCAAGGTGCTACTTTATAGAACTTAAAATTCATTTGAAAAAACAAAAGATCTAAAGTATCAAGGGAAATTATTTTAAAAAGGAAGGATGAAGGAATAACGCTTCCAGACCTTGAACTATATTATAAACCAGAAGTCATCAAAACCATCTGGTTTTGGTTAAAGAATGGAGAGAAAGATCAATGGAATAGACTGGACAAGAGAAATTCAGAAACAATAGGACTTAATAACCCAATGTTTGATAAAGTAGAATACATAAATTGCTTAGGAAAGAACTGTTTATTTGGTTTGGTTTGGTTTTAATGCTGGGGAAACTGGAAAGCAGTCTGGCTGAAATTAGACTTAGATCAATACCTATTACCTCAATATATTCTAAATGACCTTACCATAAAAGATCATACTATAAAACAAAGTAGAAGAGAAACATATGGCCTAGCCTGGGCCCCCATTGCCCTCCTTTCAGCCCTGTATGTTGAACACCAGCCTGCAGAGTGTTCTCCAGTAGGGATAAGTGGCCAAGTGATCAGTGTTCAAAGCAGCCTAAGCCTGATCCTGAGAGATGAGAGCCCTCACTCCACAGGATCAGCCAAGCTGGGAGCTGAGGTAGAGCTCCCAAGAGGTTCAGAGAATCCATGTGGTTCAAGAGTCAATTCCAGTGGTTCATGAACCATTGGGCCTCAGCCAACAGTCATGCTAAACCTACTTGCTATGAACATACAGCTAACTGTTACACGTGCACCCATTGCTCCTGCTATCATGGACAGTGCTATTCTCTATCAATTATCAGATGACTGTTGGGAAGAGATCACAGCATGGATTTATGGAATGGGTCTACGTGCCTTCTTTACCCTTGTGACTGTTTCATATCGTTTCATAGAAAAAGAGTCACTTCAGGACAATGGAATATTGTTTTCATATTGCAAAAGAATGGTGATCTGTTTCTTCATTGAAGCCTGCTATACAGCATGGTTAACTCTCCATAAACTTGGATAGCTGGCATGACCACCATGACTACCATTTATCTGGCTTGTGACAGCTGGAGGAATCATGTATGTATTTCTCTGCTGTGAAAAGTATAAAAGGTTGAGCTCTTTTCCTATTTAACAATGGAATTTTCTCCTACTTTGGTAACAACATCAATATTGCAGCATGATCAGGAAACTCATACTTATTATACCTTTAGTCAACTCATGTATAGCCTCATGAACACATAGAAATAATGCAGTTTGTACTGAAGGTATGTCTTCCTCCTGCCACATTAAAAACTAAAGAGAAAGTAACACTGATGGGCTGTAAGAACTTGCCTTGGGAGGCTTATTGCTTAGGAGTTCTGTTCTTCAAAAGTGATGGCATCATTCCATTCCTTTATGCCATCTGGCACCTTTTGTAATTCCAGCAGCAACACCACATTACTATGCCATTTGGAAATACCTTTACCAAAGTCCTACAGACTTTATCTGAGACTTATGATCAAACCTATGCCAGGTTTCCAAACCAGTATGATTTCAGTTGTGGAAATGGTACAGTAAAAGGACAGTTGGCAAGATGGCGGAGTAGAAAGACACACATACACATAGCTCCGAACTCACAACCCATAGAACGGCTACAGGGAAGTAACTCACGGCGAATTCTGCACCCAGAGGCCACGGAACATTGGAGCGAGGGAGATTTCTGTTCCAGAGAGACCTGCAAACCTCTCACGGGGGGTCCTTCGCGCTGCGGACTGGGCGCCGGGACTGGTAGCTGAGTGCAGCCCTGCCGCGGCCACGGCACCAAGAGGAAAAGATCCGAGCGGGCTTCAGGGACGGGATCTCCAGCGGCCATGCGGGTCCCTCCACCCACAGAGGGACCTGCAAACCTCTCGCAAAAGGTCCGTCGCGCTACAGACGCGGAGCCCAGCCCAGACCTGCTGCGGCCCCAGCCGCGGCACCAAGAGAAACAGATCCCAGCAGGCTTCAGGGACAGGATCTCCAGCGGCCACACAAGTCCCTCCCCCCACAGGTGACGGGGGTAGGTGAGAGAGTCTCTTTGGCGGGTCAAGAGGGGAGTGGGGTGCCCCCATAACTCAGGCCCCCCCAGGAGGTAGAAGCTGAGAGGCGGCTGCAGACCGGGGCTCCCCAAGGGGGCAGGAGCCTGGATCCATTGTGGAAGGTCTGTGCATTAACCCCCTGAGGGAACTGAGCCTGAGAGGCATCCCTGCCCCAACCTCAGCACCTGATCTTAATCTCACACTGAATAGCAGCCCTGCCCCCTCCAAAAGCCCTAAGGCTGGAAGCAGCATTTGAATCTCAGACCCCAAACGCTGGCTGGGAGGATTAGGAGGCGAGGTGGGTGTGAGGAGAATATTCAGAGGTCAAGTCACTGGCAGAGAAAATGCCCAGAAAAGGGAAAAGAAATAAGACTATAGAAGGTTACTTTCTTGGTGAACAGGCATTTCCTCCCTTCCTTTCTGATGAGGAAGAACAATGCTTACCATCAGGCAAAGACACAGAAATCAAGGCTTCTGTGTCCCAGCCCACCCAATGGGCTCAGGCCATGGAAGAGCTCAAAAAGAATTTTGAAAATCAAGTTAGAGAGGTAGAGGAAAAGCTGGGAAGAGAAATGAGAGACATGAAGTCAAACCATGAACAGCAGATCAGCTCCCTGCTAAAGGAGACCCAAAAAAATGTTGAAGAAAATAACACCTT
The DNA here is from genome assembly GCF_028372415.1 of Notamacropus eugenii. Lineage (NCBI taxonomy): Eukaryota > Metazoa > Chordata > Mammalia > Diprotodontia > Macropodidae > Notamacropus > Notamacropus eugenii. The sequence continues at coordinate 482,310,082 of NC_092873.1, read as the reverse complement.
GAAAACTAGCCTAACTCAATTGGCAAAAGAGGTTCAAAAAACCAATGAGGAGAAGAATGCTTTCAAAAGCAGAATAAGCCAAATGGAAAAGGAGATTCAAAAGCTCACTGAAGAAAATAGTTCTTTCAAAATTAGAATGGCACAGATGGAGGCTAAGGACTTTATGAGAAAGCAAGAAATCACAGAACAAAGCGAGAAGAATGGAAAAATGGAAGATAATGTGAAATATCTCATTGGAAAAACAACTGACCTGGAAAATAGATCCAGGAGAGACAATTTAAAAATTATGGGACTACCTGAAAGCCATGATCAAAAGAAGAGCCTAGACATCATCTTTCATGAAATTATCAAGGAAAACTGCCCTGAGATTCTAGAACCAGAGGGCAAAATAAATATTCAAAGAATCCACAGAACACCGCATGAAAGAGATCCAAAAAGAGAAACTCCTAGGAACATTGTGGCCAAATTCCAGAGTTCCCAGGTCAAGGAGAAAATATTACAAGCAGCTAGAAAGAAACAATTCAAGTATTGCGGAAATACAATCAGGATAACACAAGATCTAGCAGCCTCTACATTAAGGGATCGAAGGGCATGGAATAGGATATTCCAGAAGTCAAAGGAACTAGGACTAAAACCAAGAATCACCTACCCAGCAAAACTGAGTATAATACTTCAGGAAAAAAATTGGTCTTTCAATGAAATAGAGGATTTTCAAGCATTCTTGATGAAAAGACCAGAGCTGAAAAGAAAATTTGACTTTCAAACACAAGAATGAAGAGAACCATGAAAAGGTGAACAGCAAAGAGAAGTCATAAGGGACTTACTAAAGTTGAACTGTTTACATTCCTACATGGAAAGACAATATTTGTAACTCTTGAAATATTTCAGTATCTGGGTACTGGGTGGGATTACACACACACACATGCACACACGCACACATACATAGAGACAGAGTGCACAGAGTGAATTGAAGAGGATGGGATCATATCTTAAAAAAAAAAATGAAATCAAGCAGTGAGAGAGAAATATATTGGGAGGAGAAAGGGAGAAATTGAATGGGGCAAATTATCTCTCATAAAAGAGGCAAGCAAAAGACTCATTAGTGGAGGGATAAAGAGGGGAGGTGAGAGAAAAACATGAAGTCTACTCTCATCACATTCCACTAAAGGAAAGAATAAAATGCACACTCATTTTGGCATGAAAACCTATCTCACAATACAGGAAAGTGAGGGATAAGGGGACAAGCAGGGTAGGGGGGATGATAGAAGGGAGGGAATGGGAGGAGAGTGCAATTCGAGGTCGACACTCATGGGGAGGGATAGGATCAAAAGAGAATAGAAGTAATGGGGGACAGGATAGGATGGAGGGAAATATAGTTAGTCCTATACAACACAACTATTATGGAAGTCATTTGCAAAACTACACAGATTTGGCCTATATTGAATTGCTTGCCTTCCAAAGGGAAGGGGTGGAGAGGGAGGGAGGTAAAGAAGTTGGAACTCAAAGTGTTAGGTTCAACTGTCGAGTAATGTTCTTGCCCCTAGGAAATAAGAAATATAGGTAAAGGGGTATAGAAAGCTATCTGGCCCTACAGGACAAAAGAGAAGACGGAGACAAGGGCAGAGAGGGATGATAGAAGAGAGAGCAGATGGGTCATAGGGGCAATTAGAATGCTTGGTGTTTGGGGGGGGAGGGGATAAAAGGGGAGAAAATTTGTAACCCAAAATTTTGTGAAAATGAATGTTAAAAGTTAAATAAATAAATTTAATTTAAAAAAAAGTAAAAGGAGAGTTGAGGAATGAAGAACAGACAAATGCAAAGGAAAAATAAACCTGCACTGACTTAACTAGTTTTTTTTTTTTTAATGTAATTACTGTGAACTGAAATTATAATCTGTGTTGGGTTGGTTTCCTCCACTTAGCAAATAAGATACTGTATTGACTGTCTATTCCATTCTACCCTCATGAAATACTCTGTATAGAATAACCATTTTAGAATGAGAATTTTTATTTTTAACTTTACCAATTTTACCGCATGTGTTTTCTAAATTAGTAAATCAAAACTTAAGAAGTCATTGTTTAGTGATAACAAATTCTTTTTTTTCTTTTTAGTAATAATTTCTACCACTTAATCCACTAGCTTTGGGAAGAATCATGGACAGATCTCAAACTACTTTTTTTTTAGCAGTCATGTTTCATCATGGCATAATATAGTTATTTTTAAATGGAAATCTTAGGTTTTGTAAGGAGTCAACATTCTACATATTGATCAGCATTATACATATACATATATATATATATATACATATATCTTATATTTCTATATCTTCCAGTGGTTTTGTCATGTTGAGTAACTGCCAGTTTTTAAAAAGTATAGATTTAAAACTTGTCTGCTAACTTCTATCTGTAAATTCAATGCTGCTTCAGATACTTGACTAATGTAGTTTACTAGCAGTGGAGAAATTCTTTTGACCTCATTAGCTTTTATGAAGACCTAACTCTTCCTCTACCTTAGCCACCCGTACTTCAGGGACTCTTTGGAAGATGATGGATACAAGGATACTTTGTATCAGGTCAGTGTTCATGGGGTTGGGTTCTCCATCAGTTGAAAATCCTTGGAGATTATGACAAATTAAATTGAATGGTCATTGCCTTTTTGGTGTCCAGTGGTTAAGCTCATGTAGTTTAGCTTCAGTATTAAATATCTTCATTTGAAATTTGGTAATTTGCTTTAAATTATGGGGTCAGATGCATCAATTCACTCATACTCCCCTCTTTTAACACACTTTTCTTTTTCTTCCTATGTATTTGAACATTATGAGACTGAAAGGAACAAGTCCAGAACTCATGTTTCCAGTCTCAGTTCAACGTCATGGTGCTGGTGGATTTAGCCTGTTATTGTATCTTGACTTAACCTTCCATCAATGGCATATTAAGATTGACACTCTAGTTTCATTCACTAGGTCTTTCATGTTGGTATTTTAATAATGAAACAATCCCTTGCCTTCAGCTTTGATTCCAGGTATTGCCTGTTTTCCACTAATGGGTCTGATCAATGAGAATTACCTACCATTAATAACCTACTTTAGATTCACTAATGTGGTAAATTTTAATTTTTTTGTCTTAATGTGGACTTTGAAGAGGACAAATTTTGTTGTCATTTCAACATGTTAAGATCAAGAAACGATGAAATGTAAAATAAGCAAAATCAAGAGAACATTATATATTGCATCAGCAATATTGTTTTAAGAACCACTTGGAGCAAATAAGTTATTTGGGCTATTATAAATATCCAAATTAACTATAAAAGACATGTGAAGAAAGATGCTATCTGCATCCAGAGAAGGAATTGATAAATAGAAATATGTACAGAATAATTTTACATATATATACCTATTTGTGTCAAATGATAGAAGAAATTTACATGATAATTTCATTGTATATTTGAAAAAAAATAGCAGTTATGCATACTAGATTTGCAGTTTCATGTATAATCATCTTTTTTATTTTACTATGTTATGGAAATGCTTGTTTCATTCCATAATATTTTTTTGAAAAAAACAACTGTACACACTTGTGTGAATCCTGTGGGGAATGAATGAGCAGAAGACTTCTACAGTATTAGATGGTAAACACAAAACTACAAGTTTTAAAGCAGGCCCCAGTCACAGTAACCACAGATCACTCTTTTATATGCCTGATTCTTGCACATCTGGATGCCTGATATCTTCCTGTGTGTATGTTTTAATATATTACTGCTTTTTGTGGGTTGCTTTGCTCTGTTCAAAAGTAGCACTGTCAAAATCACTGAAACTTTTATGAAATTTTATTGTAGTTTCTAATAAGTCTGTAACTTGTACTTGTTCCATTGTCTCTAAAAGAGGAGATAGATCATATACCTCTCACAGTTATGGGTAGGAAATGTATTCTTAACCAAGAGAAAGAGGCAATTCTTTAAAAAAAAAAATAGATAATTTTGATTATTGGGGGAAAAAAATCTTTCTTTCAAACTTTTCCAGTAAAGACTTGGTATCCAAGGTAAATACATGGAGAAAGAGAGAGAGAGAAAGAGGAAAGAGAGAGAAGGAAAAAGGGAGAGAGAGGGAGAGGGAGAGAGAAGGAAATACTATGTTGTGGAGGGATTGGGGCAGGGGTGGGGAACCTTCAGCTTCTAGGCAACATGAGGCCCTCTAGGCTACACTTGAGGACGTAGAGAGCCTCATGTGGCCTGGAGGCTGCAGGTTGCTCACCTCTGGTTTGGGGGAAGATAAGTATGCTAATACATTGTTGATGGAGCTATGTGTGAATAAGACTGATTTGAAATGCGATTTGGAATTATGCAAATAAAGTGACTAAAATGTTCACACATCTACTAGGGATTCTGCTGCTAGGCTTGTGTCCAAGAAGGCCAAAAGAGATTAAAAAAAAAAGCACAAAAAATTCTGTGATAGCACAGAATTACAAACAAAGCCCATACCTATCAATTGGGAAGTAACTGAGCAAATGGTAGTATGGGAATATAATGGGATATTATTGTGCTAAAAGAATGGATCAATGTGAGAAATGAAAAGAGTCATGGAAAGTTAACTGGGTGATACAGTAGAATATGCCTTGGAGTAAGGAAGACCTTCATTCAAATCCAGCCTCATCTAGAGTTGTATGACCCTCATCTGTAAAATAATAATAGTAATGATATAGTTATAATAAAATACCTACCTCTCGTGTTGTTACAAATGGGACATTAGTAAAGTGCTTTGTAAATGGCAAGGTGCTACATAAATGTTATCTCACACAGAATGAAGCAAACATAGTTAAGAAAAGAAAACACATAATTACTACAATATAAATGAAAAGAATGACCACCAAAAAAAATCAACAGTAAATGTTGCAAAATTGCTAAGGAAACAAAAGGATAGAAAACTATGGCATGAAAGAAGAGGTACCAGAAGACACCTCTACCCCACCTTTTTACAAAGGTGAGAAGTCCACAAGCATTGTGCATTACATACGTGATCAGACTTTTAAATCTATTGAACAATTCTGCTGATTCCTTTTCCTTTTCTTTTCTTTTTTTTTTTTTAATCTTTAAACGTACTATTTATTATATGGTATGATTCTCTGGGAGGGAGTGAAGGACAATGAGCAAAATTATGGTGCTGTAAAAAAAGGACGTTAGCATTTTATTTTCCCCAAAAAGGTATTAAGATAATCTTTGTAATCCTAGTGACTTGATTGAATCAGGGAACTAAGAACTCAAACTGTTGACATCCTTTCCTTGTCCCCTGAGTAGAAAGCCGTGATTAAGAGTTGTAGGAGTTCTCCAATTCTTATTCCAGAACAATTGGTCTACTCTGGCAAGACTAGAAGGTAATGACCTCACTGAAGTGGGGGGTAGGCAGGGCAGAAGAAGGTGAGTATGAATTGGCCTTCATGCTCCTGATGGTGCTTTGGAAGATGCCTTTAGGGAAGATACTTGTTTGTTGTGAGTCACTCCCAACTCCAGGTGGATCAGAGAGTCAACTGCTTGGGGCTATTCAACAATGAAAAAGCATTATGTGTGTGCTCTGTGTCCTAAAGAGCTGTACCTTGAAGATAATTTTAGTAAACTGTCTTTTACACCCTTCAGTTTCGTTAGGTCTTCTAGATTGGTAATTTAAGTTTCTTCAAGTTCTACTAAGGGATACCTTCATAATTCTGTTTACCTTCAAAACAGCCTGGAGGGATTTCATTTGGGGGGATGGAGAAAAGAATGTTTCCCTCACTGAAAAAGGTCACATTCTTGAGAACTAGTTGTTTTTTGCTGTTGCTGGAAATAGATACCCTTGTATTACTAATGGTCATCACCACATAAGTCTCTGTGGGGAGGCCTGCTGTGAGAAAGTCCCTCCCTGCTTCAAGAGAGTCATATTTGTGTATGAATGCGGCAAGAATGAGTTGGTTTTGCATGTCTTTTTGGAAATGACAATTCTGTGGAACCAGCTGTACTTTTCCATAGTCAGCCACTGAAGGGTGGATTGAGGGGTCCCAACAGTAAGAAAAGAAAAAACAAAGCAAATCTCTATAATTTTAGGATCATCTAACAATTGTGCTGAATTTATCTATCTATTCATTCATTCATTTGTTTGTTTGTTTATTTAATTGCTTCTTTTAATTTGGAATTTGAGTGGCCAATAACAATTTTGCCACATGGATTTTTATTGTGAATCTTTAGAACGGTCCATTGGGGGAGAATCTTGAAAGCACAATGCTTTCATTCTTGCCAAGAGTCAGATATATTTATGGAATGGGGAATACCACACACCCTCAAACTGTTAACTTTCTGTGTCTCTGTCTTTATTTGTGTGTCTCTGTGCCTCTCTGTGTGTCTCTGTTTCACTCTCTTTGTCTGTCTCTGTCCTACACACACACACACACACACACACACACACACACACACACACACACACACACACACAAGCCCCAGTAAAGGGCTCCAGCACAGAGCTGAGCTCAGGCCCCAGGGACTCTTCTTCAACTGCAGAAGACCTGGCTACTGCTTGCACATCTCAAACAGAGGAGGTGTAAATGTATTAGTCTAGACAAGTCTCTGGATTTTATGCGTATTGGGTTGCATTTAGTCCTTCTCACAGAACAGAAAGATAAAGTCAGGCCCCAACAGTAGCAGCACCACCACCACCATACCCCTTACAGAATGCACAAGCAGACTTTAGGCACAGATGTGGGTCCCTGCAACTGTGGATACAGGGACAGCTCCCAGTAGAAGTGACAAACCAGTGGCAGAATCCAATCTCATGGAGGGAAGTGTTGTGGTTAGTGGGAAACACTAAGTTTGTTTTCGTAGAGGATAATTTTACCTAACTTGTGATAATGATCAGTGACTCTACAAGACCAGTCATCATCTTTGCTCTTGTCCTGAGGTTGCCTAAGCTGCTCTTGCTTTGTTCACCTTTTCATATTGATAGACCCATTACTAACTGCAAAGATCTTGGCATCACTCACCACAAGGGACTAGCCTTCTGGACACTCTCCCAGATTCAGTCATTCCTTCACAGGAAGCTGTTAGATTGCTTGTTTTGTTCTTGATATATTTCTGTTTTAGTTTCTTCATTCTTCCTGAAATGTTGTCTATGTATCAGACTTCTTGAATATCAGAGGTCAAGGTTGACTAGTAACAGTCCTAAAGTCATCTAAGTGGAAGGTCATCTAAAAACCTTACAAAGAAGAAGTAAAGTTGGGTAGGGTTAGTGTAGTCCCATGCTAACCTTCCCTTTATGCAACCCAGGGGATATTTTTTCCTTAAAAAGTATTAAGACCATCATTTAGATTTGATTGACTCAGAGTCCTGCAGATTCTGGCTGTTGACATCATTTTCTGGTCAACTGAGTACAAGGCAGACACAAAGAACTTTAGGAATTCTTTCTGAATTTTGATTGGTGGACCATAATAAGCCACTTGGGCAAAGGTACTTCCCTCCACTGAATCAACCTGAAGTGTACTCAATGCCTATCCTTGCTGAATTTCTTTCTCCTGCTATGGCTAAATGAATCTCTTTTTGCTAACTGCTGATGGACTATGAATGTTTCATTTTGTTCCAGTAGGGAACATCTAAGCAAAACCCAGCCCAGAATATCTTGATATATAGATATGGGAGCTATTCTCAAAAGAGATGACAATTGAATCCATGGGTGTTATGAGATCATCAGTACAGCGGAGCTTTTCTCACTAGAGAAAGGGGTCTAAGACAAACGATTGGAAGTCAGTGGTATGCTGGAATCAGCTCATAAGAGCAGGTTGTTCATTTTTTCATTGTGAGTACTTACACCTTGAAAGTTGGTAAATGCTACAAATTAGGACTTGATCTATCATTTTGTTGATTATCTACTAGACTTAAACTTAACATGAACTGATTCGAAGTGAAGTAAGCAAAACCAGAACACTGTACACAGTAACAACAATTTTGTATCAACTTTGAATAACTTAGCTTGTCTCAGCAATGCAATGACTCAAGAAAATTTGCAAAGATTCTTGATGAAAAGTGCTATCCATCTCCAGGGAAAGAACTGATCGAGTCTGAATATAGATTGAGTGAACTATTTTCCATTTTCTTTTATTTTTCTTTTTTTTCTTTTATTTTCCTTTTTTATTATTATTTTATTTCTTTCAGTGTTCTACAATCACTTCCATATAACTCAGATATTTTCCCTCTCTCTCCCCACTCCCTTCCTTAGTTGGCATACAATTTTATATAGATTCTACACATACATTCCTATTAAATACATTTTCACCTTAGTCATGTTGCATAGAAAAATTAAAATGAGTGGGAGAAATCATAAAACAAACCAAAATGTAATACAAAAGAAAATAATCTGCTACATTCTGTGATTGAATTCAATAGTACTTTCTTTGGATGCGGCAGGAATTTTGCCTTAAAAGACCATTGGGAATATTTATAAGACCGTGCTTTGCAATGAAGTTCTAAGTCTACCAGAAACAATCCTCTCACACTATGGTAGTTGCTGTGTATAAAGTTCTCCTGGTTCTGCTCCTTTTGCATCAGTTCATATAAGTCTTTCCAGGCCTTTCTGAAGTCTTCCTGTTCATCATTTCTTACAGTACAATAGCATTCCATTACATTCATATACCACAACTTGTTCAGCCATTCCCCAGTTGATGGGCATCCCCTTGATTTCCAGTTGTTTGGTCACCACAAAGACTACTGCTATAAATATTTTTGTCCCAGCTCAGGAAATACTTGCTCTCTTTGACAAAGAGCCAAGGCAGACACTGATTTCGAGTGCATTCTCATTTGCAAAACAATATAGAAGAGAATGGTACAAGATTATAAGGATGCTTCACAAAAAAAATGAAAAGCAGTAGACATGAAAAAAAATCAGTCTATAGAAAGTTATTTTAAGCCCCAGCTAGATCATCTCAAGAGCATCAAAGATGAAACTGAACAGGAAAAAAATACATTAAATATTTTTTTAATTACCAGTTTTTCATTGTAATCTACTTTTATCAATTATAATAATAAAGAAAATAATATCCTCCCCCCAAAAATATTTTTGTACATATGGAACTCATTCCCATTTTAATGATTGCTTGGTCATACTGTCATAGAAGTGGTATTGCTGGGTCAAAGGGTATGCACATTTTTGTAGCCCTTTGGGCATAGTTCCAAATTGTTCTCCAAAATAATTGGATCAGCTCACAGTTCCACCAACAATGAATTAGTGTTCCAACTCACTCACATCTTCTCCAACATTTATCATCATATTGTTTTGTCATGTTAGTGAATCTGATAGGTGTGATGTGGTACCTCAGAGTTGTTTTGATTTACATCTCTCTAATCAATAGTGATTTAGACCATTTTTTCATATGACTATAGATAGTTTTGATTTTTTCCTCTGAAAACTGCCTGTTCATATCCTTTGACCATTTATTCATTGGGGAATGACTTGTATTCTTGTACATTTGACTCAGTTCTCTATATATTTTAGAAATGAGGCCTTTATCACAGACACTAGGTAGGAAAATTCTTTCCCAGTTTTCTGTTTTCCTCCTAATATTGGTTGCATAGGGTTTGTTTGCACAAAAACTTTTCAATTTAATGTAATCAAAATGATTCATTTTGTACTTTATAATGTTTTCTATCTCTTGTTTAGTCAAAAATTCTTCCCTTCTGCATAAATCTGATAAATACACTAATTTGTTTATAGTATCCTCTAATTTGTTTATAGTATCAGTCTTTATACCTAGGTCATGTACTCATTTGAACTTTATTCCTGTGTATGGTGTCAGGCATTGGTCTATGCCTAGTTTCTGCCATACTTGTTATCCAGTTTTCCCAGCAACTTTCGTCAAACTGTGAGTTCTTATCCCAGAAGCTGGAGTTCATGAGTTTATCAAACCGTAGATTGCTATATTCATTGACTACTGTGTCTTGGGTACCTAACATATTCCACTGGTTTACTATTCTGTTTCTTAGTCAGTACCAACTGGTTTTGATAATTGCTGCTTTATAATACAATTTGAGATCTGGTAGCCCTAGGCCACCCACCCTAGCACTTTTTTTCATTAGTTCCCTTGATATTCTGGACCTTTTGTTCTTCCAGATGAATTTAGATATTATTTTTTTGCTAGCTCTACAAAATACTTATCTGATAGTTTGATTGGTATGGCACTGAATAAGTAAATTAATTTAGGTAGAATTGTCATTTTTATTATATTGGCTCAGCTCAGCCACGAGCAACTGATATTTGTTCACTTACTTAGATCTAACTTTATTTGTATGAAAAAGTGTTTTGTAATTGTGTTCATATAGTCCCTGGGTTTGTTTTGGCAGGTAGACTCCCAAATATTTTATAGTGCCTACCATAACTTTAAATGAGATTTCTCTTTCTACCTCTTGCTGTGGGCTTTGTTATATATAGAAATGTAGAAGATTTGTGTGGGTTTATTTTGTAACCTGTAACTTTGCCACAGTTTTTTATTATTTCAAGTATTTTTTTACTTGAATCTCTGGGATTCTCTCAGTATATCATCATATCATCTGCAAAGGTGATAACTTAGTTTCTTCTTTGCCTATTCTTATTTCTTCAATTTCTTTATCTTGTCTAATTGCTACAGCTAACATTTCTAGTACCATATTGAATAATAGTGGTGATAATGGACATCCTTGTTTCACCCCTGATCTTATTGGAAATGCATCTAGCTTATCTCCATTGCATATAATACTTGCTGATGGTTTTAGGTAGATACTACTTATTATTTTATGGAAAGTTCCCTTTATTCCTATGTTCTCCAGTATTTTTAATAGGAATGGGTGTTGTATTTTGTCAAAAGCTTTTTCTTCATCTATTGAGATAATCATGTGGTTTCTGTTAGTTTTGTTGTTGATATGATCAATAATGCTAATAGTTTTCCTAATATTGAACCAGTCCTGCATTCCTGGTATAAATCTTACCTGATCACAATGTATTATTCTCATGATAAGTTTCTATACTCTTTTTGCTAAAATCTTATTTAAAATTTTTGCATCTATATTCATTAGGGAAATTTGTCTATAATTTTCTTTCTCTGTTTTGTCTCTTCCTGGTTTAGGTATCAAAACCATATTTGTATCATAAAAAGAATTTGGGAGGATTCCTTTTCCCTGAATTTTCCCAAATAGTCTATATAGTATTGGAATTAACTCTTCTCTAAATGTTTGATAGAATACATCTGGCCCTGGAGATTTTTTCCTAGGGAGTTCATTGATGGCATGTTCAATTTCTTTTTCTGAAATGGGGCTATTTAAGTATTGAACTTACTCTTCTGTTAGTGTGGGCAATTTGCATCTTTTAAAATAATCATCCATGTCATTTAGATTGTCGAATTTATGGGCATATAGGTGGGCAAAGTAATTTCTTATTATTGTTTTAATTTGGAGGTGAGTTCACCCTTTTCATTTTTGATATTGGTAATTTGGTTTTCTTCTTTCTTTTTTAATCAAATTGACCAAAGGTTTATCAATTTTGTTGGTTTTTTCATAAAACCAGCTCCTAGTTTTATGTATTAATTCAATAGTTTTCTTAATTTCGATTTTATTAATCTCTCCTTTGGTTTTCAGTATTTCTAATTTGGTATTTACTTGGGGACATTCAGTTTATTCTTTTTTGAGTTTTTTCAGCTGCATGCCCAATTTATTAATCTCCTCTTTCTCTATTTTATTCATGTAGGCACTCAAAGATATAAAATTTCCCCTAAGAACTACTTTTACAGTATCCCATAAAATTTGGTAGGTTGTCTCATTATTGTCATAATCTTGAATGAAGTTGTTGATTGTTTCTATAATTTGTTGTTTAACCTACTCATTCTTTAGAATTAGATTGTTTAGTTTCCAATTACTTTTTGGTCTCTGTTTCCATGGCCTTTGATTACATATAAGTTTTATTGCATTATGATCAAGACGGATGCATTGACTACCTCTGCCTTTCTGCACTGGATTGTGAGAGTTTTATGGCCTAGTACATGGTCAAGTTTTCTAGGTACTGCTGAGAAAAAGTTATATTCCTTTCTATCCCCACTCAATTTTCTCCGAAGATCTATCATATCTACCTTATCCAAAGTTCTATCCACCTCCTTAACTTCTTTCTTGTTTATTTTGTGGTTAGATTTATCAAGTTCAGAGAAGGAGAGGTTGAAGTCCCCCATTAGTATAGTTTTGCTGTCTATTTCCTCTTGTAACTCCCTTAACTTCTCCTTTAAGAATTTGGATGCTATACCACTTGGAGCATATACGTTTAGTAATGAAATTGCTTCATTGTATATAGTTCCTTTTAGCAGGATATAGTTTCCTTCCTTATCTCTTTTGATTTGATCTATTTCTGCTTTTGCTTTGTCTGAGATTAGGATTGCTACCCCTGCTTTTTTTGCATCCACTGAAGCACAATAAATTCTGCTCCAACCTTTTACCTTTACCCTGTGTCTATGCCCCCATTTCAAATGTGTTTCTTGTAAACAACATATTGCTGCATTATAGTTTTTAATCCATTCTGCTATAGGTCTCCATTTTATGGGAGAGTTCATCCCATTCACATTCACAGTTATGATTCCTATCTGTGCCTTTCCCTCCATTCCCTTTCCCCTTGGTTATGCTTTCAGTTCTCCCTTCTCCCTTCCCCTCCACAACTGAGATTTAATTTTTGACCACTGCCTCCCTCAGTCTTCTCTCCCTTCTTTCAGCCCCCCTGCCTTTTAATCATTTTTTCCCTTACTACTTCTTCCCTCCCTTTTAGCCTCCTCTCCCTTTTCTTTCCCTCTCCTCCTATTACCTATAGAGCTAGTTGTATTTCTATATTTAACTGAGTTTGTTGTACCCTCCTTGAATCCAATCAGATGAGAGTACCTCTCAAACAATACTCATCTCCCTCCCCTCTTTCCCTTTACTGTAATATATTTTTGTGCCTCTTTCCTGTTATGAAATTTATTTCTTCCTGCCTCCTCTTTTTCACATCTCCCATTGCAATCCTTTCACACCCTTAAATTACATTTGTTATCATGACATCATTTCATTTATACCCACTCCCTCTATCCATGTATATCCCTTTTACATTTCATAATAAATATACAATTCTCAAGATTAACAAGTATCATCTTCCCTTATAGGGATGCAAACAGTTTGCCCATATTCTGTAACAAATTTTTTCCCCTGTTTACCTTTTTATGCCTCTCTTCAGATCTACATTTGAAGATCAAATTTTCTGTTGAGTTCTGGCATTTTCATCAGGAGGGTCTGGAAATCCCTTATTTCATTGAATGTCCACCTCCTTGCCTGAAATATTATGTTCAACTTTGTTGGGTAATTAATCCTTGGTTGTGGTTCCAGCTCCTTTGCCTTACAGAATATCATATTTCAATTCCTTCAGGCTTTTACTGTAGAAGCTTCAAGGTCCTGTGTGATCCTGACTATAGCTCCTCGATATTTGAGTTGTTTCTTTCTGGCTACCTGCAGTATTTTCTCCTTCACTTTATTGTTCTGGAATTTGGCAACGATATTCCTTGGTGTCTTTAGTTTGTGGTCCCTTTCAAGAGATGAGCAGTGGATTCTTTCAATGACTATTTTGCCCTCTGGATCTAGAACTTCTGGGCAATTTTTCTTGATGATTTCTTGGATGATATTGTCCAGGCTCTTTTTTTCTTCAGGCTTTCTGGTAGACGAATAATCCTTAGATTTTCTCTCCTGGATCTATTTTCCAGGTCAGTTGTTTTTCCAATTAGATATTTTGCATTTTCTTCTATCTTTTCATTCTTTAGATTCATTTGACTGATTCTTGATGTCTTGTAGATTCATTAGCTTCTATTTGCCCAATTCTATTTTTTATCAAATTGTTTTCTTCAGTTAACTTTTGCATCTCCTTTTCCATCTACCAATTGTTCCTTTTAAGGAGTTATTTTCACCAGTTGGGTTTTGTATTTGCTTTTCCATTTGTCCAATTTTCCTTTTCAAGAAGCTGTTCTCTTCAGTAAATTCTTTTTTCATATTTTAAAAATTATTGGTCAGTTTTTCTTCTCTTTCTCTAATTTGTGTTTTAAAATGCTTCCAAAGCTCTTCCAAGAAGGCTCTCTGTGCTTCTGACCAGTTCATATTCCCTTCTGAAGTTTCAGATGAGAGTACAGTCTCAATGCTGACCTCTTTGGTATTTGTGTCCTTTAGTATTTGATCCTTGTCCCCATGGATCCTATGGTTTTTTCTTTTCTGCTTTGCTTTTTACCCATGATAATACCCCTTTTCCTGGCTTTTAAGGTAGATCTCTGCATCTGAGGCACAGGGAGCTCTGTCCTACAGTTCTTGTGCCTAAAACTTGAGGCTATGTGTTGTGCCCTCTGGTTCTTTCAACTAGAAATTAAATGCTGCAGCTTACCTGATGTTGAGCTGGCTGGTGTTTGAAAGCAGAGGTCAGGTGAGATCTTTTTGGTTTTCCCTGTAGTTACTCTGGACGTAGCTCATTAAGGGTGGGGGAAGGGTTATTTGGACCCCATAGGTTCCTCTGCTGAGTTAGAGCATAGGCAAGGTTAGCTTTCTTCGCCGGTGTCTTCCTGATTCCACTGGGGTGCTGAGGCACACCTACAGTCCTGGTGCTGGCAGTTGCTGGCTTCACCCCTCCCTGGGGCTCAGGATCTTCAACTGGTTTGTTGAGGTGGGACTGTCTGGGACAGCTCTGATCCTGCACTGGACACTTTTTACCACAGCTTCCTGTGTTAAGAGTCTGTTTACCCCTTCTACTGCTCCCACTATTCCAGGATTTTTTCCAGGGAAATAATCTCTGGGCTAGTCAAGGTCAACAGGGGGAGGGAGATAGCAGTTACTGATCACTCTGCCATCTTGACTCCAAGGAACTGTAAATCTATTTTTCATATTCTTTATTTTTGTGTGATTTCCTTTTTGGCTCTGTTTTCTTTCACAACATGACTAATAGGAAGATATGTTTTGCATGATTGCACATGTATAACCTATACTAAAGTGCTTACTGTTTCAGGGACAGAGGGAAGAAAGGAGAGAATCTGGAACTCATTATTATTAAAGAATGTTTAAAATTGTTTTTACATGCAATTTGGAAAAAAATAAAATACTAAAAATTGTCTAGACTTAAGAATACGATGGAGAAAGTGTTAATAATGCAGACTGCATTTAAAAGTGTTTTTTTCAGTGATCCAGTTGCTAAATATCTACCAGTGCTCCCCTCTTTGGAGTACAACCAAAAGTGTACAGAAGGACATGAACAATGATCAAGCAAAGGAGCTTGGGAAGAACTGGTAAGAGACGCAGAAGGAAAACCAAGAGAAAGCAATGTCATGAAAACCCAGAAAGGGAAGGGGGATATAGGATGGTAGTTAGGATCAAGTAAACTTTTTTTCTTAAGGATGGGGGAGACCTGGGTATGAGTGTAGGCAGCGGTAAAGGAGTCAATACATAGGAAGATATTAAAGATATCTATTTTGTCTAACATATGGGGTTTTTGTGAGGATCAAATGAGAAAAAATTTCAAAAAAAATTTGAAAGCCCTTTGTAAAGTATAAAGTACTAAAGAAATGTAATATACTGGAATTTTCCTGTCTCCACAACATGTAGTGGACATTTTTTCTCCTTGAATTGGATAGATTGATTTGCCAGCAATAGAAACTAATGATTCCATGGTAGTTGCTTTTCTCATTTTCTTCCTGAATAATGGTAACAACAGCAGTCATTGAAATTCAATAGAGTTTGTAATAGAAAGAGCACTGGACTAGGAGTCAGAATACCTGAGTCCAAGCCCTAGATCTGACTAGTTGTATGACCTTACATAAGCTAATCTGTAAAATGAAAGAGTAGGGTTACTATTAAAGATTATAGTTTATCAAGTATGCTCTGAATGATGGCTTTTCAGAACCATGCTGACCATATCTCCTTTTCAGGGTGGTAACTTAGCCTGAGGGGTTGGGATGTGTCTTTTCTACTACCATAGGCTCCAGACCTCATCAACCATGCTTTCTCCATTGGTAGGGGCTTGCAATTAGCACCATAGTGCCATTGAATCACTTAATGTTGAGTAGCTTTTACAAAAGAATATTTCCTTTGAAGATGTAGCAAGAACAAGTACAAATATTTTCCCCTTTTCTAATACCACATGACATAATCTCATCTATACAACTTCAGTGTCTTCAGAGGGTAGACTCAACTTAGCTCAGTTCCTATATGCCATCAGTCCCAACAAGGTCATGTCCAAAAACGGCATTAAAGCTAGTTCCTAAGATCACTTCTGAATGTCACTCCTTGAGGCCTTTTATTGTTCTGCTAAAAACCCTGAATTCTGGAATACCAGGTTACTGAAGGAAGCTCTAATAACTTCATGCCTTGGAGGCATTGACACTGCACTGTGCAAACCTGGTCTGGAATGCCAGGATGCAAAAGGCATCCTCAAAAATTTCAAACTCATAATGTCATGACCAAGAGAATCACCAAACTCCACCAAGAACACTGAAGTAAAAGAGGAAGTGACTGAAGATGACAGACCTTTTTGAATGTCTTTGCAACCAATCAAAGGATTTCTCCTTCACCACAGTTAGCTGACCAGAACCAGACATTTGATTGCCACTCTCCTGGAAGGAGGAAGGAGGCTTGGCAGCATCTCCACACATGGACCTGACATTAGAGATACCCTGAACATGCACCAGACTACTATCACAACGGGAGCATACATTTACACACATCTGGATTATGACTTGAAAAGACAATAAATATTCTCTTTCAGATCTTCTCTCACTCTAATAATTTTTGAATCTATGAAAAGCTTATGTAGACATAATTAGCACCTCTCCAACTTATATAAAAACCTTTGTGATTAGGCCAATTGATCTAAGACTTTCTGATTGTAATGATTTCTTTGGAGTCAGGACAGAGATCACATTTCATCAGGCTTGAAAAGTTCAGTCATTCTTCCTTCCACTCAGGTTTGAAAGTTCACAATCATTTTTTATTCCTTCTTACAGCTAATTAATTATTCTATCTTATTCTTCTTCCTTGTTTCTCATGTGCGTCCCTTATTTTCCATTTTACTCTTGCTTACGTTTTCCCTTGACTGTTGTAATATCCTCCTAACTAGTTCTTTTACCTTTGGACTTTTTCTGGTCTTGTTCATTCCACATGGTACTTCCAAATTAATTGTCCCAAAGTACCTATTTGATCATATTGTTTCTTGGTACAAAAAGAATCAGGGGCCATCACCATCCCTGTATGGAGGGAACAAGCATTCTTTTAGCACCTTCCTTCTTTCCTTCCTCCCTTCTTCCCCCATTCCTTCTTCCTTTTCTTCCTTCTTTCTGTCCTTTCTTCCTCTCTTTTTTCCTTATCTCCTTTCTTCCTTACCTCTATTCTTATGTTTTTGGTTTTTTTTTTTTTTTGGAGGGGGGAAAGCAAGGCGATTGGGGTTAAGTGACTTGTCCATGGTCACACAGCTAGTAAGTGTGTCAAGTGTCTGAGGTTGGATTAGAACTCAGGTCTTCCTGACTCCAGGGCTGGTGCTTTACTCATTGTTCTACCTGGCTGCTCCCTCTTCCACTCTTCCTCCTCTTTTCCCTTCCTTCCCTTCCTCCCTTCCATCTCTTTTCTTCCTCTCTCCCTTCCTTCCTTCTTCTCTCTTTTCTTCATTCCTCCTTTTCATTTATTTGTTCCTTCTTTTCTTTCATTCCTTCTATCCTTCTCTCTTCCTCTTCCTTCTTTTCCCTCTATGTCCTTTATTAAATATGATCATAACTTTAGTTAGGTGAGATCTCAGAGACCTAAGTCCCTTGTTTAGCATGAGTATAACAGCAAGGATGCTGGCATACACAGGAGGGCCTACTGTACAGGTTCTTAGATCTGCTTTTCTAAAAGGAAAGCAACTTTTGAGAGGTCAACAATCTACTTGAATCAAGCACATATATTATTCACTTAGTTCACTGGAAAAAGTCAGCACCCTGAACTTCAGAGAATACAGAGAAACAAAAATCAACAGACAAGATTTCCAACTGTCTGATCATAAGCAATATGTACATCACGGATCAACAGACAGCTCAAACTGTCTGACCATAAATACATAGTTACTAGAGAGAAAAGCACCAACATCTGGATTTTCAAAGCCAGGTGGCTTCTTAGCAGCTACCCAGAGTCTCATCTGGCCAAACAAACACTTTCATTGAGTAAGTCCCAAAACAAAACCTCACCTCAGACTATTTATATACCTTTCAGAGCTGGAGGGCAGGACCCTCTGACCCAGTGCCTCAATAGAAATTAACAAAAGGTATAGAGGCCTATTAATGGCTGAGAAAGATCTTTAACTCTTTTTCCTACCCATCATTAACCTTCAATCACCAGTTCAATGAGGAAACCAAAGATCAGAGAACTTGGTTGACTTCCCCTTCATGGGAATTCCTGCAATTCCCACATGGTAGAGTTCAGATTCAAGTCTGGGTCCTTTAATTCTAAATATCTCACAGTCTTCACTGCACCATGTTGGAAGGGACCATATTTTTAGACCTACCAAAATCTAATGGATTTAGAGATGGAAGGGACCATGGAGGAAATTGTGTCCAAATCCTTTATTTTATAGATGAAGGAACTGACAATCAGAAATATGAAGTAACATGTTCAAGGTCACACAACTAGTAAACATCTGAGTTAGAATTTGAACCTAGGTCTTTCTGAAAATGAATATTCCCAATAGAAATTCACCAGTCAGGTATTCAAAGACCTTCATTATCTGGTTCAAATGTTTCTTTCCAGGTTTATGATCAACTACTCTCCATCACAAGTTCTGTGCTTTACTCACTGGTGCATTCTTTCTAGTCTCTTGGACTTTTTGTGGCTCATTCTCCCTGCCTGGAATGTTGTTTCTTCCTACCCCCAATTCACCCATCTTACAAGATCCCACCTCTCCAATGACTGTTTCATTGACCTTCCAACTGGAAGCAGTCATCTCTTTGTATTGTCACCTATACTTCCCCAGAGATTCCTATATTTTGAACTATCCCTATGGCACATTGTACACAAAGCTTGGTAATTGCATGCATGGTTCATAGTTTATGTCTTACCTTGAATTATAAACTCTTCAAATGAAGGTGCTATGTATCCTCCACATCACTAAGCACAGTTCTTTGCAGGATGATGATGATGATGATGATGATGATGATGATGATGATGATGATGATGATGATGCAGCAGATAGGTGGTACTGTGGATAGTGTGCCAGAGCTGGAACCAGGAAGACTCATCTTCCTGAGTCCAAATCTTGCCTCTGACACTTACTAGTTGTGTGATCCTGGGCAAGTCACTTAACTTTCTTTGTCTCAGTTTCCTCATCTGTGAAATGAGCTGGAGAATGAAATGGCAAACCATTCCAGTATCTTTGTCAAGAAAACCCCAAATGGGGTTATAAAGAGTCAGAAAGAATTGAACAAAATTATTTTTATTTAAAAATAAATTAAGTAATAATGGCACAATTATTTTGCTGAATAGAGGGAATCAAGTGGTATAGTAGAAAAAAAGTAGTTTGGGAGACAAATGATCTCTATTCGAGTTACAGTTATTTTACTTGAATATGAGAAGAATCTATGATGTTATCCATGTAGGGGAACTCAGGTACCATGTAGCTGGCAAAGTGGATACAATCCTGGGTCTGGAGGAAGAAGGACCTGAGTTCAAATCCAACTCTAAGATACTTAGTAGCTCTGTGTCCCTGGGCAAGTCACTTGACCTTTGTCTGCCTCAGTTTCCTCATCCTTACAATGGGGATAATAATAGCACCTGCTTCTCAGGGTTGCTGTGAGGATTAAAGAATATAATGGAGCTATTATGGCATGATTACATTATAGTGAGGCTTAAGTGCCATTATAACTTGAAGTTCTTAGTCTTAACCTTATTTTCTTTAGATTCAGGCTAATTTATTTGGGCTGGACTTTGGGTCTGTTTTAAATTGCATGACTGCATATTATCACTATGATAACTATATTATATGAAAGTATATTATTATGGTTTAGCTTTTCACTAGGATTTGATTCTTAAAAGAACTTATAAATCAGTATATACATGTTAATAAAATAGTCATTAATAATATGACTTTGTAATTACAAATCATATTCATGCCCTTATGCCATTGTCCTGTCCTGTCAAGCAGCCTGTTAAAAGCTGCTCAGGAATGCCTTAATAATTACCCACTTCACTTATCTTGCCAAACTTGTTTTGTGCTAATGAGTGGGAAGGAGACTGGGTAATGGGTTGATGCTAAGAATAACATTTTTCATCTGATGATCTCAAAGCACCTAGCAAGTGCTACTTGGCAGCAATTCTTATCTTTTGCTGATAAGGAAACTAAGACTTTGGGTGGCTAAATTACTTTCCTGTTATTCTCCCTGACATTTAGGGAAAGAGCCACTCAATCTGCCCTCCTCTTTCCAGTCCATAGTTACGTTTTTCAGGACTACATTTAAAAATACTTAAGACTAGACTCTCAGTACTTATTTCTTTGTTTCTTACTAATAGTTATTAAGCATTTGGTGGAATGAATAAAGTCCCGTAGTTGGGAGTGAAAGGATTTTGATTCAATTCTTGGCTTCAGTATTTACCAGCTGGGTCACATGGGGAAAATTATTTTATCATTTTTTCCCCTGCCATAAATGAATATACTGTTTGCATTATTCCGCTCAGAGATTTTTTGAGGAAAGTACTTTGTAAACCTACAATACAAAGTGCCACTTAAATGTGTGCCATGAGAGTCTAACTCTAAGAAGTAATTTTCCAGTAGTGGGGAGGAGGGAAGTATGGATGGGGTAAAAAAGTTGAATTTTTCTTGACACAGTTCTCCTTGTTAAAATTTGTGCTGCTTCAGCATTATTTAGTTTTATTGTGCTTAATTTACTTCTGATGCAACCAGCCTATTGTTTGTTATTGTGAATCAATCCTCAGTGAATTTGATTTTGTCCATCTGGCTATTTAGAATGGCTATTCGTTCTTTTTGCTTCGTTCAGTGTTGTCACACTAGCGTCCTAAGGAATCCCTCCGGATTCCGAGGATGTAGCAGAAGCGAGTTTTAAAGCAGTATGGCTGAGAGGTGATGGGGGAGTGGGGGACCATTCCCTAAGAGAGTCCAGAATCTTTTCACTCTGCTTTGATCGGCTTGCAGTTAAGTAAAAGTCACGCACGTCCTTTCCACGGGTAACCTGAACCTGGTAAAACCTGCGTCTTCTAGAAGGAGGATAAGTGGAAACTGCCTAATTGAATTGGAGCTATCAGACGAGTGGCACCTTTAAGGACCGGAGATTTGGTTGTAAGCTCGGCCTCCTTTACAGCCCACCTCTGAACTCTGATTGACAGAGTGCTGGGTGAGGAGGAGGAGAAGGAGGCCGAGAAGGAGGTGATGTGAGGAAAGTAGGGAGGAGGAGGGGCTCGTCTTTTCTCAGATGGCCAATCAGGGCCGGGGGGCGGGGAACCAGTCTCCCTCCTCCCCTCCTTCTCTCCTCCTCTAGCCTCCCAGCTTCCCCGCCTCCCCCCCCCCCCTCCCCGCTTTCCCTCCACCCCCCCACTCCTCCTTCTCCTCCTCCTCCTCCTCTCCGGCTGTGGTTTTCTGTGTCAGTTTCAGGAGTCCTGAGCCTGAGCTAAACAAAAGCTGGAGGCAGAAGGGGCTGTTGGAGTTTGCAGAGACACGGAGAGGAAGGGAGGCTCTCTCTGCTTTGCCTGCTGCCGCTGCTGGGGGAGATCTGGCTTTTGCAACAGCCCACCCCCTTTGAGATCACTCTGGCTGGGGGTGGGGGTGGGGGGTGGCGGGGGGTGGGGGGGAAAGTTTGCATTGCAATCCCCCAGCCTTCCTCTTTTTTCTCCAGATCAATGCATATTTGCAAAAGGATTAAGCCACAGATTTAAGCTCCGAGAGCCCATTTCTGCTTTGCAAAGGAGCCGGGACTAAAAACAACCCAAAATTCAGCTCTGATTTCTTTTTACCAAGTGGGAAGGTGGTTTATTTTTCTTGCTTTTTGGAGTCAACACCCTTCCTCATCAGCCCTCATCCCCACCCTCACCCTGCAACCCTTTCACGCCCCCCCCTTTCCTCTCCCCACTCCCCATCCTCCCACCATCCTCTAAAAGAGGCAAAGGGATTTTTTTTTGGTCTCCCCCCCTTTTATTCTGAAAAGGATTTGGAGACAGCTTGAACGATAAAAAGCCTTGGTAGTTCCAAGGAGCCGAGCAGAGGAGAAGAGGAGGAAACAGGGGCTGCTGTTGCCTTTGGAGATGGATGATCAGCCCAGGTTGATGCATTCCCATGCTGGGGTGGGGATGGCAGGACACCCCGGCCTGTCCCAACACTTGCAGGATGGGGCTGGAGGGACCGAGGGGGAGGGAGGGAGAAAGCAGGACATTGGAGACATTTTACAGCAAATTATGACCATCACAGACCAGAGTTTGGACGAGGCGCAGGCCAGGTGAGATTGAGGCTTTTCTTTTCCATTTCTTGGGTGGTTTTATTTGTTTGTTTATTTTTTTTTCTTCGGGGAGGGGGCGTGGGGAACAATGGGATTTGAATCACTACAGCGCATTCTTTTTCGGGTTATTTCTTTTCTCGTTTTGTGGAGCAACTACATGGCGGAGGAGTAAGATTTGCAGGAGCGTTGTTATTGGAAGTGTAATCGCCCATGCCGTGATGTGTCTGTATACATATTATATGTGTGTATGTATATGAACACATAAACCGAGGCACGCAGATAATGTTGCCAGCTGATCACACCACGGCCCTCAGCACTTTTTACTGCCGTAAAAAAAAAGTCACACACAGAAGGCAGAATTGTCAAGTTTGGAACAGCATTCCCCATCTTCCTGTGGGGTCCCCCCCACATTACAGGACAACATGTCCCAAGAACACTTTTATTTGCTGAATTATAAGTTGTCTAATTCAGATCTTTTCGATTTTCTTTAATGACTCAAGGGAGGAAAAAAAAATTCTAATTTCCATGTTCTCTTTTCCTTCCCTTCCCCCCACGACCTCCCTTCTGTGTGTGGAACAGGGTATTTCTTTGTCAGTAGTTGTCAGCTATCCAGAGAATATTTTGCATATACTTAATGCTCTCTCTTTAGGGGGAAAAATGGGCCGTGGAAAGGAGAAAAATGGAATTTTGCTCGTAGATCTGTTGATCAGCTTTCTAAGACTCAAGAAAAAAATCACTTGGGTTTTGAATTCTAATTTGGGTCAGTTTCCTAAACTACACTGACATAAATCAGTTATGTATGTTCCTCAAAAAAAAAAAAAAATAGGCACAGAAATAAAGATTGCTTTTGCCTTTTCCTCCTTCAGGAGCACCTGAAGGTAGGATGCTAGAAATCATAACTGAGACCGTGGTTGGTTTATCTCTATGTCGACTCCACGAAGCTTGAGGATGTTCCTTGAGGAAATATAATGAACAAAAGTGCAGTTTTTCAACTTAAACCAGTGCCAAGGAATGAATATTTCTTACTTTGGCATTTTAGGAAAGTGGATTTCAAAATAAAAATACAGAATGCCCAATAACTCAGACCAAAAGCTTTCCCTTCCCAAACTCTTGGGGGTGAAAAACATAATATAAAGAAGTCTAATTTCCACTTAAGTCTATGGGGTTGTCCAGCCTTGAAAAGCAGAATCAATCACAGAAGTATTATTAATTTTTTTAAACTTTGGAAACCTTTGAAGAATTTTTCTTTAAAAATAAATAAAGAAGAAGAGCGAACCTCAAATGACTTGGTTATTTTGAGACTTTATTACATGATGTTTTGAGAAAGTGAGAATTTTGAAATGATAGCTGGAGAAAAATCAGCAAAAAGCATGGATTGAATGAATTACTGTATTATTTTAGGTGGAAGCACATGCAACACGTAACTCAGAAGTGGGGGGATGAAGAGGCTGTTGAAAAGTTGGGAAGGTTTAAGGACCCTTTTCCAAATATAAAAGAAGTGATGGGTGGGGGGGTTGTAGTTCTCTAGAATTCATTGATGCCTTTTATAATTTTATGATCTGAAGAAAAGATTATAGGGGTGGCAAGAGTTCTCACTAGCATTTATACTCTGAGCTGGGACAAATTGTTTCATTACATTGTTTCAGAAAAACACACATACCAATAAACTACTTTATTAAGTTTGAGGTGGGGAAGAAAGGAGATGAGTGGATACTATATACATCATGTATGTGTGTGTGTGTGTGTGTGTGTGTGTGTGTGTGTGTATGAATGTAAGTAACTAGGGGAAAACTAGTGAAAAACTCATCTTGGAGTTCACCACTTTGAATAAACTTAAATAGTGCAAGAGAGATTAGACCTGCTGTTGGGATGGAATATAAAGATCCCTCTCCCCATCTCCCTCCCCCACCCCAATCAAATAGGCACGGTATGTAAATGCCAACTCTTTAAAACTGCATTTATTTTTTTTTGTATTCAGATACATGTAGAATTAAAAAAAAATTGATAGAAACAAATGAAAAGGCATTGATACCTACAGAAAAATACACTCACTTTTTCCCTTCCCTTCACCCCCTACCAAGAAAAGGTTGTTGAAATTGTCACCTTACCACTTCCTCCTTGGTTGCTAAGCATAAGGAGTGTCTTTAGTAAATAGTATAAATTGTGTCCACTTTTCCTTTTTCTCTTTCATTCTTTGAGCAAGGGCATTTATTATTTATGAAATAGGTCGAATAGGTAGTATATGTTTTAGGTACAAAGGCATATGCTCATTTGGATACTTTCACGGTCTGACTGTAGGACTTCTTTACAGTGAATATACAACGTGCTTCTGGGGTTCTTTCCCCTAGAAGGAAAGAGTTGATTTAATTGCATATCTATTTTTTAACTTTCAAAGGGATTAAAAAAAATAGCATGTGTTTTGAGTGCCAGAGGCTTACATTAATCTTTACGTGTTAATTTTGGTTGGTAAACATAAGTCTCTTAATTCATGGGCCGTCTATGTTGTATTGTGTTTTCACCAAAAGAAAAAAAATCCTTCTTCTATGAGTAATTACATAGAAAAATAGAGAGAAAAGGTATTGTTTTAATCCTCAAGTTCATGCTGGGCATAAAAACAGCCCAGCAAAGAACCAATCCACAAGGCAGAATTGGTTTCTTTTCTTCCCCCAATGTGTGCAAGGTCCTAATTGTAAATAATTGAATTTCAACACCTGCAAATAAGCTGTGTGTGCACAAGAGGTATAATGTGAACATAGAGAAATGAATTTATTCCCCATATGTGTATGTTTGCCCCTGGCAATGCATTTCCATAGTCTTTAACTTGGGGACTGAAATTTTATAAATTGACAGTTCTTCTCAGAAGACCTTTCAAGCATCTTATGTTTATGAGCATGTGGGGGGAGGGGGTGTCTGCAGAATGAATTTGAACACACGCATGAATTCAATTTGGAAAGAAAAAGAAAGACCTTAAAGCTGTGGATGTTGAAGAAAAAGTAGAGCTTGGGCAGGGTTATTAACCCATACGTTTGCCTTTGCCTGTGTTAATTGCCCTGGGTAGAAGTATTGGTTTAGGAAGGCCACTTTACTGCAACTGCTTTTTAAAAACTATTCATAAACAGGCATAATTTAGGTTCATTCTGTTCTGTAGTTAAGCCCCCTCCTTTCCCTCTCTTAATTAACATGATTTCTTTTTCCGTGGTGGGACTCTGTACATTAAGTAATAAAAACAATTGGAGCATGCCACAGAGTTATGCTTAGGATATAATTTTGGCTAAACGTTTGGAATTTTTCTTTCCCCCTGTGCATTATCAGCAATTTGATCTTGAAAGTTCACCTAAAGCTGCCGTTCTATAATGTTGTTTCTTTCTTACAGGAAACATGCTTTAAACTGCCACAGAATGAAGCCTGCCTTGTTTAATGTGTTGTGTGAAATCAAAGAAAAAACAGGTAGGGATGGGTTTCTAGCCTTTTAAGCATTTTCTTTCTTTCTTTGGTCAAATGGCATCGCTAACCTCTTGCCCTCTGATGGAGGCAATATTATTTTCTCTTAAAAAAAGTTTTTAGAAAATGAATCAGAATGATCTAGCAGCTTTTATTTAAGTATTAGAATTCCACAATAAAGGATGTGAATAGGGCATGGTTATTTTCCAAATTAACCCTATTTTTTCAACGTATAGGAATATTCCTGGACTGCCTCTAGGAAAAAAACCCCCACCAAATTTGCATAGAAAGTGAGCATGTAGCTTTCACTGTGAAGACCTTCTTTCTCTCTCCACACACCGCCCCCCCACCACCCCAGTTTCTCTGGCTTTCTTAAAATTGGGGCTAAAATATGAGTGTGTGGGGGAAACGTATTAAAACGGCGAGTCTTTTGGAGAAAGACATTCTGAAAGTGAAAGTCCATTTCCTGGGGAGAGCATGTTTTGATTGATAGTAAAATGTATCTTATTAAGAATGGGGTGTTTTTTAAAGTTTTCCTTTCACTCCTTTCACCTAATTAAAAGGCCCAAATCAGCTGCTTACTGGGAAAGTCAACCCAGGGTGTCTTGTCAAATCTCTCTGCAGAAACCTTAATATCAGATTAGATGATTGGTTACTTTAGGGTAGTATCCTTTTATGGCAGGGAGATTCTTGGGTTTAGAAGGGCATAATGACATGAGAGTACTTGTTCTGTTGTTTTCCTATTTTCTAGACCTCAAACCTTGGACTAACAGCACTTATAGTGCATCCCAGGAGGGCATTTAAATTTTAAAAGCAACAATTAAAAAAATGCAGGCATCCATCAGAGGTGTTCTTAAACAGCAGATGCTAGGGGAGGGCATTTAGCAAAATACCATTGTTTGTTTATTTCAATTCTTTGGTTTTCCAAGGTGGGCAAATTCCTATCTTGGAGGACCAAGGAATTAAGGAGGCAGCTGGAAAACTGGGGATGGGGGGGTGGCGGAGAGCTACTGTAGGGTCAGGTATGGAGAAGAGACTCTTCTTCGACCTGACTCTCTCATTTTAGTGCGGTGCAAAGTACCTGACATTTTCTTTATTTATATATTTTTACAAGAAGGAGCATAACAGTCAATAATTCATATCTAAACCATATAAGCAAGGGCATGACATGAATGAAAGTGACAATAAATATGATTGCATGCCTGGTTGATATACATTGATAGTTACACATAAAAGGGGGAGGGGAGCGAGAATAGAGGGAGGGCACCAGGGAAGCTATCTTTTGAGCGCTGCATCCCCATGTCCTTTCTTAAATAAATAAATAACTGCTTCAAAGTATGAGAAACTGATTAGATGTATATATAAAATGACTACAACCCTTTGTTGAATGTTATTTGTGCAGCTGGTAACCTAGACAAAGCAGTGACATTCAACCCGCTTAAGTCCTTCAGGTTGCATTGCCAAAGTCTAACCTTATTGGGAAGTTGTTAATTACATGACTCTAGAGACTATGTAATAGATTATATAGATTATGTATACACATTTCAAAGCAGTGTTGTTTTATTTTGGGGGGGGGGGGGGGCGAGTGGCTGCTAACATCCTCATCCCCTGAATTTATTTCCTGATAGTCAAGAGAAAAATACCTAAGTTTATATGTAGCTGGCTTTTCTTCCTTTTTTTTTTAAATTCTTCATTCTTTTCCCCTCTTTCCTCTATATCTGCCCTGATGATATTTGCTTTGAGTATTTGAGTCAATAATATTCATTTCCCTCAAAAGAAAATCAGAACTGGATATTACTCCCAGTTGATTTTTTCTCTGAAGACGTAAAACCAAAAACCAGCCGCCTAAAGTTGTATGTGATGAGGCTGTCTGAAGACAGTATAGTTTTTGAAGATACTTCATTACATTTCAGGGCCAGGATACAAGTCAGAATCCTTAAACTTTACATAGTGCTGAAGGTGTTTAATTCTAGTCTTCTAATTAAAGCCTGTTTGAGACAGTAGATCAAAGTTACTGTGGCTAAAGATCCACTACAGGTATGGATTAGGTTGCTGTCCCTTTAATATTGACTAATATCATGATAAGAAGTCACTGTATTCATAAGAATAAAATTCCCCAAGACATCATTTAGGGCTAGAATCAATAAAAACAAATGCCTTGTAAACATATTTAAGGTTAGAAAAAAGAGGTCTACTTAAAATAAGGTTTATCTTTTTCTTCAGGTTAAAATAAAAATAAAACTCTTTCTGAAAGAATGTGAGTTGTAAAAGGTAAGAACTATTGGTCACGGTGAATTAGCATTACTGAAGAGGAAGTAAGTGTAAAGACAGATTCCAGGATAAGGGAATGCTCTGGGCAAAGCTAAAAATTGAGTCTTTTTCTTCTGATTTTTTTTACTTGTGTTCTGAAGGACCAGGATGGGGAAGGTAGAGGTGCCATAGCAGTGGGAAATAGGTAGACCCCAGTGATAAGTGAATGTTCCTGTGAATAGGTAGGAGTTATCTATGATGTCTTGAAAAGAACCTTTCCAATTCCAGAACATGATTAGTACGTGACTCAAGAGCTGCTGTAGACTCCCTGACGTGATGGCTTATCTTTCATGGGGTTAATGTGTCGGAGAAACATAAAATGTCTGTAAAGTTGCCCAAGCGTTCTTTTCGACACAGAGATGCCGAAGCGATTCTGTTAGCGCACTCATTCCTTCGTTGTTTGGCGGGGGGGAGTCTTTATTGGCATTACTTTTACCCTCATTTCCCTTTTGGGGAACATTTTGGTGCTTCCATCTTGTGGGTTATAGAATGTCTGGGTGTTGGGGTGGTTTTCTTTGTCAATCTAAAGTTTTTATATTTGCCTTTTCCTGGGCCAAATTCCTGAACTTGGATTATTGTTAGGAGATGTACAACTCGGAGAAGAGCACAGGAGTCATGCTACTGATTTATTCTTTTGTGCTATTTTTAGTTCTTTCTGTTGGAGGTTTGGGAGGTAAAGAGGAAAACTCACTCACATTGACTTAGATGCCTTTTACAACTTTGAAAAACAACAACCAGGCAGCATTGTCTAAATGGCAACTGATTGATCAGTATTTAAGACTGAAATCACTGTGGGTATATTAAAAAAAAAAATTATGTGAGGCTCTTTGCTTCAGGGTACGGGTGAATTTTTATGGTGCCCTTTTTGTTTTCTCTTTAATAAGGATTAAAACACACTAACAAAAACATTTGGCTGACAAACTGTTAAAAAACAAAGCAGAACTGTATCAGCCTATATTTCAGCTTGCATGCGTTTTATACTACTTTCTCATTGTGGAGACCCATAAGAGAGACGGAATACAGGCTATGGGACCATTTAATATGACTTTGCTTTGGTCTTAAGAACTATTCCTTGTCATCTGACATATTAGCAGTAGGATCAGAGGTAGGAGGGAGAAAGGGGGAAGGAGGAGAAAGCGTCAAACAAATTCCATTTCTTAAAAAGACCTTCAATAATTTTTTTTCTCCTGAACCCCCTGTTATTTGTCTTTGTCAAAATCGTGGAGGCTTTAAAAGTAGGAAAAACACTCAATTTTTTTTTTGGGTGCAGTTTACTAAGCAGAATATTTATAGCTGGCAATGAATAGCTGCAATTGTTGTGAATAGTTTTTAATTTTAGAACATAATAGCTATATCTGGCAGTTTGCAGCCCTTTTTCCTCTGTGCATTATCTGCATCGAAGTTAAATCAAATCATTGGAGGAGGTAAATTTTTTTCCCTTAACACCCCTTTGTTCTCTTTCTTTCTTTTTCTCTCTGTGTTCAATTAACACCCCCATCAGAGAACTGTAGTTTTTTTTTTTTAAAAATGCCTAGTACCGTATTTCACTTCTGACACCCTCCCTTATTATTCCTGCCTGCCTTTTCTTTTTAATATGGCAATTACATTATGGGGTTTCTCTCTTCTTCCCCCCCTCTTTAAAGCACTGGAGAATATCTTATGTGTGTGTGTGTGTGTGTGTGTGTGTGTGTGTGTGTGTGTGTGTGTGTGTGCATTGGGGGTATTGTGGAAGGAAGCTGTATATGGCAAAGGAAATGTATCTTATGATTTTGGGCTTGGGCAGGGGACAGAGAAATAACTCCGAAAGTGCTCTCTGATCAGATTCCTTCTGGGAGTCAAGGTGGCGGGAGTGACTTTTCTGAGACACTTGTCTTTAGCAGGCAAATGCTAGCTTAGCTTTTTTCTCTTCTGATGAGAACACTTAAGGAGGCACTGTCAAATCCTGTGGATTTATAAAAAAAATATTATTATTTTTTAGAGAAGAAAGAATGGAAGTTATCAGAACAAAGTTTCACTCTAATACTTTATGCAAGAAAATGTTTTTATTGGAGAGATAGAATGATTGGGGAGTATATTATTTATTAGAAATATCAATTGTAATAATAGAGCCATAGTGGTGGGACAGACTGGGGAACATGGAATAAGATGAGTTTATCATGGACTATTTCTCAGTAAACCTTTCAGGTAGGGTGTCTATATAATGCATTTTGAGAGATGGGTTTAGCAAGGCAAAGGAAGAGAAAAGGATTGTGACTCTAGTTATCGGTAACTCTCTGAAGGTTCATCGTGTCAGAAATGTCCTGACCATAGTCTATAGGATGTATGTGTGTTGGGGGAGTTGGGGTGGAACTGAGGAAGAAGAGATTGAAGGCAAAATGAAGGAAGTGGAATTGGATATGTAAAGTGTGTGTGTGTGTGTGTGTGTGTGTGTGTGTGTGTGTGTGTGTGTGTGTGAAGATGGAATATTACTATCCAAGAGGTTTTGGTTTGACTGTTGTGTATCCCTTGCGCTCTGGGGCACCGAGGTGGACATATAATCACAGGACTACCCTGGATGACTATGGGTTTCTTCTTGTTCTCGCTGAGGAGATAGGGATATGGGCTAGAGCTCTGGATGGGCTGAGGGTGGCATTGCCTGCTTGTATAATTACAGCTCTCTGCTGGTACTCAGGCCCTTTCTACTGCTGTTTGCTGCTGTGGCATGTATGGCCACAGCTGCTTCTCTCTCTGTAGTCTCTGTCCTCGTTGAAGAGGGTGAACTTTATTTTTGTTTCAAAAGAAATTTCCAGACAAACAAACAGAGCCAAACTCAGAAAGCATTCAAATTAAGGAGGTTTTATTTTTCTCCCGTATTTAAAATATAGCACTGGTTTCTTTAAGAGTTCTGGGGTCTTAAAATCATTGTTAGGAAATTTTGTTCTTACCTTTAGGTTCCATCTTTTTTCAGATGGTTTCTGCTGTGTTGAGAACTTGCTCAGGCAGGCTCTAACCTACAGCTTTGGTGTTTCCATTTTTGTTTTGGTATTTTTTTTAAAGTATCAGTCTGAGAGTCCAAAGGCCAGAGTTCTGACTTGGGCTCGGCCAGTTCCATTTCATGTGTGGTTCTGTGACCCTGGGCATGACATCTCACATGTTTGACCTCCTTCGTTCAGTACAGGTCCTGTGAAGATAATTATCTCTGACATTCTCCCCCTCAGCCTACCAAGAGGGGTATGGTGACAGTTAATGAATACAGCAATTGATAAATAAAAACTGGTAAAGAATTAATCAGATGTTTGCAAAGAGCTGTATAAAGAAAATATACTGTAATATGGTCTATATAAACAAAATATACTGTAATAGTTGTATGAAAGTAGTAATATCAGGGCACATGACCTATTCTGTTTCACATATCATTGTGATGGTTAACTCTTTCGGAACAGGTGGGTGCCTTTTAATTAGCAGGAATGCACAAATTTACTTCAGTTATTTCACAAGTTAAAAAAATGTATTTCTATATCTATTCCATAGAAGATTCCTGTAGGTCCATATTTGTTTTCACGGCATCTGAGTCTTTTGCTCCATCGTTGCTGGCCTCTTGAAATCCTGAAAATTGATTCTGTTGTTTATTGGTGAGAAGAATGTAATTAGGTCCTGAAACCCATCTTCTGGATTATAACAGTAGCTACCTCTTAATTATCCATGGTAATGAGAGATAGGAATGGACATTGATTATTTAGTAACTGCTTTTTAATTCATGGTTTGCACCATATCTTTTGTTGAATCTTTTATCAGAAATGTCAAAAAGCAATATATTGGATTTGAGATTTACTTCCTTTTATTTCTCTTATCCATTATCTCTTGGAGGTGCTAATGTGAAGTGTGTAGACCTGTCTGGGAAGGTAGAAGGCACTTGAGAGAGAAAATAGGAAAGGGCAACCAGGAAGAATAACAGAGGTCTTGCACATTCCTCAAATGGGGCAATACGCTTTGAAAATCTAGAGCTGAATATATTGCCAATGGCATTTTTTCTTTAGCTCTGGAGACCCACTCAGGAATTGTGTATGAAGCAAGGTTGAAAGCACTGTCTTTGAGAGTGAGAAACCATGGTTGTTGAAAACAGGAATCATACATTTAGTGAGCTGACATAGGATAGTCACTTGGATCTCTTGTCTTGTGTCCCTTAATTTAGGAAAAATGTTATTCCGAGCCTAAGCAAAAAGCACTGGACACAGGTGGGGGGGGGGGGGGGGCGGTGCTAAGCAGAATTGTAACGTAGAGGAAATGTTGATCTTTGGGACCCTCAGCTACCCTTTGCTTTGAACTCTGAATCTTTCAGTAACATCCTTTCTCTCTCTTTTCCCCCCTTATGGATCTAGTGCACTCATGCTGGGTCTCTTTTCTCTCTTTTCTGCATTTCCCCAACAAAACTTGCTTTCAAAATCTGGCAAATTTATTTACACTGAACTGTAAATGAATGATAAGTTTTAATATGCTGCCTCTTGGGTGGTATATTTACATTTTAATAGGAACAAAGTCTTATTACAAAGAAATAAGTCTTTAATTAGCAGAATTTCTACTAAAAGAAAATAGGGATTTTCTTTTTTCTGGAGTGGAGTGGTGATGGTGAAGGGCAGTACGCATATTAGAAGGCCTTCTGGGCATGTCTCTACTTTGTGGATTGCTGTTTAAGGTGGCAACTTGAGGTTCATCGACTTTATCTCCCTAACTTCCCACTTTACCTGAGTTCTGCTGGGCCATACCCATGTCTCTAAAAGTTTGTCAGCATGAGGAAAGAAAAAAATAAAGATCCTCAACAGCAGCTTTGCTGGGAAAGTCCTTGGAACTCAAAGAAAAGAACACCAGACTGGTTTCAAAATGGGCCAATCCTCAATTTGGCATCAATTAGGCCCCCAATTTACCCTTGCACTCTGGCTGGCTCTTTAAACTAGGACAAAGCAGTCCTGCTGTGGGAGCCTCCCTTCTCCCCAGCCTTCCCTTTCCCAAAACAAAAATTTGGTCTAAGAGTCAGGGGTGGTTAAAATTTTCAGAGTAATAGAAACATCTGATATTATTTCCTGGTCATTTTTACTATGTTCTGCAGCAAAACTGCACAAACATGTTTTGAGGTGGGTATTGTGGATGTCTAACCCTTCTTTCTCCCTTTCTCTATTTTTCTGCTTTCAATTCCTGACCCTTCTTCCTCATGCGTTGTTTTCCTGTCCTTAATGAAACCTGGGGGAGTTCCTAAAAGAGGGTGACTTATTCAGGTGCTGCCATCCTGCTTATTACAATAAAAGCGCCCGGAAGCAAACAGTGGACTCTAAGTCCTTGGCTTAGGTGAGAGGGGATCCAGGTTGGGGAACTTCTGAAATATACTTTTTAATTCTTAGTTTCTTCTTCTTCTCTTTTTTCTCCTTCTTCTTTTCCTCCTCCTCCTCTTCCTCCTTCTCTTTCTCCTCCTTCTTTTTACTATTCTCTTGTTTTTTCTCTAGATTGTCATGTGAAAGTCCTATGGAAACTGTGAGATGCATTGTTCATCAGACTTCCAAGTCTGTTCTTAGGTGTGCCCCACGCATTCCATTTCATTTAGTTGATTCTATGATTCAAAGAAACATAATGTTTTCTCATCTGTGTTTCATGTCTACCCACTTCTAGGCTGGAGATCACATTTGAAAATTGAGGTATAGTAGCAGGTTTGTGAAACATTGGGCCTTACTAGATAGATAAGTTGATGGATGGGTGGATAGGTAGACAGATAGATGAGAGGTGAATGGATAGATGGTTAGATAGATTAATAGATGGATGGATGCAAGATAGAACTCTTATTGGTTGAGAAATGGGGCCTACCATTGGGGGTTAGAAGATTTGGGCTTGGTTTTTGCAATGCATATTTGGTGGGTTTCCTTTGCTAAGTTATTCTGCTGTCTTCTATCTAATTCACTCAACTGTAAAATGGAAATAATACTTGTCCCCCACATGCCTGATATGAAGCTTGTGCAGAATTTGGTGTTGTAGTTACATCAGAAGGTCCTAGATCTGTGTGTGTGTGTGTGTGTGTGTGTGTGTGTGTGTGTGTGCGCGTGCGTGTGTGAGTGAGTCCTTGGACAACTTTTGAAACATTGCCTTAGAACTTGAGGTCTCTTCCAGCTATAACATTCTATTGACTTGGCTTCCTTAACATATAGTAGTCAGTAGATGAGCTTAGAAAGATCGAGTTTATCTCATGCTTTGAGCTGGGGTAGGAAGGAATATGTTTACCTGGTGGCCCTGTATTGCTTAGGGCAGAGGAGGATAATTGTGCTGGTTTATTTTTCTCTGTAGCTCAGGGTTTTTCTCCAATTTTTTTTATTAGCCAATTTGAGTCTGGGAGTGTTTGTTATTCCAACAGATGCACTCCTTAATTGTCATTGTTCCTTGACTTGAAACTCTATGCCTCTGTCTTTTTTTGAAAACAAGGAAAGCTTCCCAAAAACTGTATTGACAAGCCCAAGGAAAAGCCTGCACACGAATATGACTTCTGCCCACGTTTAGTATGAGAAACAACTTTTGTTTGCATGTGTGATTGTGTATTAGTTGACCTCTGAGAATTTTTCATTGGAAGTCCTTTAGTCAAGAGCCATGGACCCATATCAATAGTCATTTGAAAAGAGAGGTCAAGGAAGCAGGACTGCGGCCTCCCTTTGCACAGGGCCTTCTTACCTCCGACATCTGTAACCTTCAGCCCTTTTGCTGAGTGCAGTATCAGGATGGGTGGTGGGGTGCTGTGGGCAGTGGAGGGGTATAAATTACAGGGGTTGGCAAATGTCAGGACATTGTGTGGTGAATAAATGTAAGCATTTTAGTCATGAAGCCAATTAGGGAGGGAAGGAGAAAGTAAGAGGTAAAGGAAAGGGCAATGTCAGGGTTCAGAGTTAGGGTAGGAGAGGGATAGGGGAGCAGAATGGAAAGGGTTAAGGGGTCCTGTTGCTAAGTGGAAACTTAGGTAAGTTAAAAAAAAGAAGGTAAGTGGCTGAACATGGTAGTAAGTCACATGACCTTGGACTAATAAGTGAGGCCTCCTTTTTAGACAGGATAATAAGGCAGGGAGCTGGGCCTTGGCAGACAGGCGTCTTAGTCCCCCCGCAGTGCACTCTGTACAATTAGCCTTTCAGAAGTGGGGGCTGAGGAGGGAGGGCGGAAACCCCCATATCCAATCTGTTTACTTAACCGCGGGGCTGATTTACATGTCATACATGACATAAAAGTAGTGCACAGCCCACCTCTTGTCCCCCACCACCCCATATCTCCCCAACGTGGTCTCCCTTCCTCACATAGAGCCCTCACCGCTCCCCCCACTCCTGTCTGGCCCTTCCCACTTAAGTAAGAGGAATTGCTCCATAAATTAGAGTGGATTGAAGAGATTCTCAAGGACCACCAGCGTGTGGGCAGAGGGCACACGGACAACCGTCTGTACGGGCAGGCAGTCCGACTCCCCGCTTCTCATCCTCCAGTCGGGCTTCTTTGTCAGCAGAATTTCTCAGACGCGGGATAAGAGTTTCCTTTCTGTGTTGTGTTTTTTTCTAACTTCCCCATTCATCGATGGTGCCTCTGTCTCCTTTCTGAGGGATCCTGCTGAGCCCGGGGGCACCGTGCCATAGACTAGTGCCTCTGGCCCCCTGGGTACTTCTTCCCTCTGCCTTCGCCATCCTTTATTAGACTCCTCTGGCACAGCTGACCCCTCTTGTCCCTCACCTTGAAGCTTCTTTCTGCCCCGAGGGTGGTGAAGGGAGAAGATTCCCCTGAGAGAAAACACACGGGAGCCATCGTGCCTTTATTAAAAACCTCCTAATATGGACTTGGGTGGTGACCAGCACGGCCTGTCTGCGGCCGGCATGGGAGCCGCTGCTGCCCGTCCTTCTCCGGGGACTGACGCAGGCTCAGATCCGCCGTGCGCTGCCTGCCCTGCATGCCAGGGCCCATGCGGTGCCGACCTGAGGGCTGGCTGTTCTAGTACAGGAGGAAATCCACCGGGCGGAACGCGAGTGGCTGTTGCCGGGTCCTTCTCCCTGGGCTTTGCGGTTCTGTATTAAATGAATCAAATACTTTCTAATCCAGAGTCCCTGGAGAAACCTTACCCCTTTCCCCTGGCTCCATTCCTACAGAGGGCGGCAGCGGCAGCAGCAGCCTTCATGTCATCTTTGCTCTGGAGAGATTTTTTTAACCCAAAGAACCTTGGCTTACTTTAAACAACGCTGACATTTGTTTTTGTTAAGCTTGCTCTGATTTCTTTAACATTTGAAATAGGTTTGAGTTCTGCAAACAAACCCTGCTCTTCCACAAGCCGCTTTCTCAGTCTCAGTGAAATAGCTACAGGGGCCTCTCATCTGCCTTATTTTCACAAGTCTTGGGAGAATGGAGAACCATTAAAAAAATATTCCTCAGCCATCGCTCTTGTCTCCTTCTACCCCACTTGCTGGAGCCAAGTCAGGAAGGGACCACTGTACCTAATCCATATTGCTTTATTTGTTTTTTTACTTGCAAACCTACACTGGAAACTGTGGCCCTGATTTGTATTATTATCATTAATTTCTACTACTATTGCTTTTGCTGCTGCTACTAACATATATGTGTGTGTGTGTGTGTGTGTATGTATAATTGTGTTTCATTGTTACTTCACAGGGCTGGTGGATGGGGTACAGCATTGTACTTTTTGTAAACTTTCCCATTGGCTGGATGTTAAATATCATAGTGGATGGTGCCCTAGACCTGGAGTCAGGAAGAACCAAGTTCAAATCTCACTTCAGACACTAATTAGCTGTGAGACCCAGGGAAAGTCACTTTACCTCTGTCTGCCTCAGTTCCTTTATCTGTAAAATGGGAATAATAATAACATCTACCTCATAGGATTGTTGGAAAGATAAAATATTTATAAATGCTAGTTATCATCATTATTATTATTATGAGGTTGAGGGTCAAAAAAACTGACTATTGCCATCACCGTACATACATACATACATATGTATATATATACACATACACAAACATACATGCATCCATATTGAGGGCTTCCCCTGTGCAGATTTGCACCAGTCTTTGATCCCAAGGCCAAAGAATTGAGATCATGAATAATTCTGGATCAGTTTCTCACCTCCCGTAACTCTGAGAGAGAATTATATGGTTATTTTGCAGATAAAAATGGGGATAATGATCACATCTGCTTCATAGGGTTGTTGTGAGCATAAAATAATATCTATAAGTGCTAATTATTATTACTGTGGTTGTTATGGAGAGGATGAGGGTCAGGGAAGCTAACTACTGCCATCACCACATATGTATACATATCTGAATTGAAGGCTTTCCCTCTATAGATTTGTGCAGTCCCAGGCTTTGACCCTAAAGCTGAACAACTGAAATCATTCATTCTGACATCATTTTCTCATCTCTAATGTCCCTAGAAGAACACTAGAGGGTTATTAAGTAGATGGAAAGAGTTCTAATTTGTAATTAGAAGATCTGGGTTCCAATCCCAGATCCGATGCTGACTGCCTTTTTCGTCTTGGCAATGCACTTAAGTTCTTAGGGCCTCAGTTTCTTTATCTGTAAAATGTGGAGGATTAGAATAGATGACCTCAAAGGTTCCTTCTGGTTTTAAAGATAAGATCTTATGATTCTAAGAGTGGGCATGACATTATTGCTATTATAGTTATTTTTCCTAATATAGAATAGTAGTAATAATAAAGTAATAACAATGATAAATAATCTTAGAGAAAATGATCTTCCTGTTTTCCCATGTTGGTAAATCCTCTTACCTACTTTAATCCCTTATTGAGTATTATCTTCTAAGTATTTAGAACTGATTTTTTTTTTTTTTTACTGGAGATAAGAACAGACTCTAGACTCTTTGAATTCAGGGACTCTTTTCATTTTATTTTGTATTTCTAATACAGCGCTTTGCACGTAGTAGACCCTTAAGAAATTCTTGAGTTGAATTGGTTAGTTTGATTGAATTGGGTGTAGCTTGGTTTGAAGGTCCAATAAGTTTGCCCTTGCTAACAGAGAAAATCTGCTTAGTGCCTTCCATGTGGGCCATTCAATCTGCCTCCCCAGTATATAGACAGTTCTTGACTTTCCTTTCCTTCCTTTTTTTGAACCTTGTACCTTTGTAGATGATAATAGTTGAAACTAATATTTTTTCGATGGTTGCTACAATGTTTCTAAACATCATATGCTATAGTTCTCTGTTAAGCAACTCGTATAGCCCATGAATTAAATGGCAAAATTAAAAACAACCAAAGGACTCAAAGCTGCCAGTCCTTGTTGGGTTTATATGTTAAACCTCTGGGGGACACTCAGCTGATGGGAATTGTAAAGTGGTTCTGTTCCTTTATTGCTCTGTTATTATTTGAAAAAATGTCTGATAAGCCACTTTAGGAGGTGATTTATGTACCCAGGTAAGTTATCTCCCATGATCCTATGATCTTGCAGGAACTAGAGAATATAGAGGAAGTGCCAGGATACTGGAGACAGACCAGTGTTATCCTGGGGAAGATAGAAACTTTAAATCAGTGCAGTTTGACGGATACCACTGCTAAAATTCTAGAATGGATTACTAAATAGATGTTTTGTGAGCACTTTGAAAGGGAAACTATGATTACTGGAAATTTCTACCATTTTGGCTTAAATAAGAGGAAGCCTTGTGGGTCTAACCTTAAATTTTGTTTTTTGTTTGTTTGGATTTTGAACAGGGTTACTAGATAGAACAGGATGAATACCACTGAGTATTTATTTAGCAAAATTTTAGCAAAGTATTTGGCACCATTTCTCACACTCTCATGACTGGATGATTGGTGATTTGGTGGATTCAAAACTGATTCAGTAACTATCTTTGTACTAAAATACTATTGTTTAATGGCTTATTGTTAGTTTACAACTTAGATTCTTCAACTAGGACCTTTGAATTAGTTTCACAATATTTTGGTAACTATGTTCCCATATAATTGGTTTCCTTTGTAATTGTATTTTATGCATTTAAAAATATTATTCTGAGAATGAAATAGTCTATAGGCTTTACCAAGTTGCCAAAGGGGTTGATAACAGAAAAAAGTTAAAAAAAAATTTTGGTCAACAGGGAGATGTACCACAGGGCTTTGTTCTTGATCCTGTTCTGCTTAGCATTTTGTGAAAGATCTGGGTGAAGACATAGATGGCACACTGAAAATTTGTGGATGACAGAGCTGGGAGGTGTAGCTGATTCACTGAACGGCAGTCATGATCCAAAATAATGATAGACCAGCTATTTAGCAAAACTAAATGCAATAGAAATGAATAGAAGATTATAAATTTAAGTTGAAAAAAAATCAGAATAAACACCAAAGAGGGGAAACCTGGCTTAACAAGAGCGCAGGGGGAAAAGTCTAGGAGTTTGAACTGACTGCAAACTCAGTGTGACTCAGCATTGTCATAGAGCAGCCGAGAAAGCTAATGTCATCTTAGGCAGAATTAACAGAAGTACAGTGTCCCTAAAAAGGATGTTCTAATTTCCTCACATTCTGTGCTGCTCTTGCTATACCTGATATGTTATTGTATTTTTAGCTCTATGTGCTTGTTGCATCAGGGCAACCAGGATGGAGAGAGAACTCAGTCATGTGATATGAGGAACAACTAG
The DNA here is from genome assembly GCF_028372415.1 of Notamacropus eugenii. Classification (NCBI taxonomy): domain Eukaryota; kingdom Metazoa; phylum Chordata; class Mammalia; order Diprotodontia; family Macropodidae; genus Notamacropus; species Notamacropus eugenii. Next base: position 482,270,236 of record NC_092873.1, on the reverse strand, counting down.
GTGAAGGAGCTTGGGATATTTACCAAAAAGCCAAGCATTATGATTATCTTTGGATATCTAAAGAAGTCACAAAGATGTGTATTTAGTTGGATTCTTTGTTATCCTTGAGGGCAAAACTAGGTATATTGAGTAGAAGTTACAGGGTGGCAGATTTGAGCCTGATAAAAGGAAAACCTTCCAAACAAGTGTGTTGTCGTTTTCAGTCGTGTGCTACTTTTCGTGACCCCATTTGGGGTTTTCTTGGTGAAGATAACTAGTGATTTGCCATTTCCTTCTCTAGCTCATTTTACAGATGAGGAAACTGACAGTTTAAAGTGACTTGCCCAGAGTCACACAGCTAGTAGGTTCTGAGGCTAGATTTGAGCTCAAGAGAGTTTGAAATAAAGTCTCAGACTTATAATCAAGTAGAATGGTTAAGTCACAAACCCAAATTGTTATAATACCTTTCAGTGGGTGATTGTATAAATGTAATGTGCATATGGTTTAGATGAGGAAGGAAGAAGAAGCATTAAGCATGGCTTCTTGGAGATGTCATATACATTAGTCCTTGAAGAATGAGTAGGAGCTTGGAAAGGTCATTTTAGCCAGAGAACAGAGGAAGTTGGGAGAAGTATGATGCCTTTGAGAATGGGTAAATAGTACAGTTTGGCTGAAGCATTGAGTTTATGTGAAGAATTTGAAAATGGGAGAATCAACATATTGCAGTGGAAAAGGTGCTGGATTCAGGGACAAAAGGCCTTGGTTTTAATCCAGCCTATACCATGTACTTCTTTTATAACCTAGTTATAACACCAAATTGATTTGTACCAATCTTTGATCCTAAGGCCAACGAATTGAGGTCATTACATCAGTTTCCACCTTTGTGAGTAAGGAATCTGACTCAGTTGATTCTAAGGTTCTTTGTAGCTTTATATCTTGGATCCTGTGAAAGTTAAAGTTGGTGTCTAACTGTGAAAGAAGGTAGGCTTGGAATTCTGAGTATAGGCAGTAAGGGGACATTGAAAGTTGTTGGACAAGAGAAGAAGAATTTCCCATTATCAAACATAGAAGATGCCGGACTAGCTTGACCTGATTACGTGAATCAACTTGGAACTTCTATGAAAAACACTACTTAATGCTAGTTTTTTAATTTCATGATAGCGAGAGTCACAGAGCACAGAAATAGGGCCTGGAAGTAAAGCTATGTAGGAGGTAGGGAGAAGAAACCAGATGAGTGTAGAATATTTCCTGTGGCCTACTCTGCCTCTTAAGCGACATTGTTATTCAGCTTCTGGAGGTAGAGGGTGGCTTTAAAGGTCACCCTCATTCTGAGCTAACATTTCGTTTTCACACTGGGTGATTACATGCAGAAACAGGTTTTGGTTGGTGCAGGGTGTTCTCCAACTTCTTGTCTAGTCAGCCTGGGAAACGCTTGTGTCTCGCTTGTTCATTTCCTTCCTGTTACATTCCTTCCTTCGCCCCTGTTCGGGGCCTCCTCCTTCCGAAGGCATCCTCCCCACCCCTACCCCCCTTTCGTCCACTTTGCTATTTACCAAACCAGGGACCTGGGACCAGTTGGCATTTCCCAGGATAGCTGGAATTTACCACCTGCTGAGTAGGCATTCTGTGACATTTGCTCACCTGGGCGGCTTAAGCTGTGTTGTCTGGGCTGGAAGAATAGTAAAGGGAAGGGTGAAATTTACCTCTATGCTCCAGGGCTCTTGCGGGTAAGGAAGCAAACAGTGATAGTTTCTACAAGGCAGAATTAATTTTCATCATCGCTTGAATATGTGTGTGCATATGTATATGAAATGTCATAAATGAATGTGGACAATTTTTGAATTCTGTGTCATTCTATAGTCATTATTGTAACAAATTAAGTTTTCATGGTGAGCATCCTCTTTCTCATGCACTCCCCTCCTCTTTTTCTTCTTTTCCTGCTGGTAGGAGCTGGCTTGAGTTAATGCCTTTTGAGGCCTTGTGTAATTAGACTGCCTGTCTCCTTTAGGTTTATGATACTCTGGATGATGGTGCGAACAAAGCTTTCTCCTTGAGTCTTCCCCAGCCCCTTTGCTGGTAAGGAAATAGCTGCCTGTCTCTTTGGATCAAACCAGCTTAGGGGTTCGTGCAGTCCAGTTACTGGGACAGGCAGGCCCATAGGGCCAATGGCTACTGGAACACACAGATTCCCAGTCTGTCTGTCCTAGTTGTCAGCCAAGGAAGGGGAGCAGGCAGTGGATGGGTAAGGTGTGACTCTATACATGTATTTGTCCTGTTTCATTGATGTAAATAAAAGGGTGCTAGAAGCCCCGGAGCTGGGGAAAAGGGTGACTGTGAGTTGTCTGGGACTGAAAACAGAACCAGGAGTAGCAAAGCAGCAGATATTTCCTTGATTCTACGGCATGGAGCCCAGAGTTGGGAGTTCTGCTTTCCAAAGTAGACAAGTTCCCTTCAGGAAGTACTAGGAAGTGCAGATGTGTTTCTGTTCATTGACATTGAGTATTGGGTTTTAAGACTGTAGTTATTCTATTTAAAAAAATCATTTATTGTCTCAGAAATTTTCTTCTGTCTAAAAAATGGACTTTGGCTATGTCCTGCATCCCCTGGCAGCTAATCCCACACCTCTCTTCCAGTTCTCAATGCTGGTGGACAGATAGGTAGGACTAAGATGCCTCATGGATGAGGGGAAGGGGGGCTTGAATAGCCATACTTGATTGGCATTATGCCCCTTATCTGTTTTCCTTCTTATTTACCTGATTTCTTTCACCTGTAAGCCATGTGCTTATATTGACAGGCAGATTAAAGACAACCGCCACTTTTTCTGAGACATGCTTAATGTGTTTTTTATTTACTATGGCTTTACGGTTTTCAGAAAGAGTCAAGGATGTTAAAGAATGTTTTTCTTGCCTTGTTTTCTTCGGCTTCTCTTTCTGTCATCTCTCCATTAGTACCTTCCTTCTTCTTGTGAATCACACAACTTTTAATTTTCTCTTTCTGTCATCGAGGTAGGTCCCTTTTGGATTAGTGCTCTTTGCATTGAGGAGGGAAGTATATGTCTTCCAAACAGGAAGATAGATGCTAAGTAAAACCCCAAGGTGGGTGGCCAGATTCCACTTATGTATAAGAGAAATAATTTAATTCTCCTTTTTAGTATAGGCATTTGTGTACATTTTTCTTCCCTATAAGATCTGACATGGATCCTTATTACCTAAGATAAAATATAAATTCCTCTGCCTGGCATTTGAAGCCTGCCTGTAGTCTATTTCCAAATTGCCTTTTCAGATTTATTCCATAATTCCTTTCCTTGTTGTTGCTTAGTTGTTTCAGTTGTGTCTGTGACACCATTTAGGCTTTTCTTGGCACATATTGGAGTGGTTTGCATTTCCTTTTCCAGCTCATTTTACAGATGAGGAAATAAGTCAGAGGGTTAAAGTGACTTGCCCAAGGTCACACAGCTAGTAAGTGTCTCAGGCCAGATTTGAACTCAGGAAGATGTGCCTTCCTGACTGCAGGTCCAGCCTTTATCCACTGTACCACCTCCCCTTTTAATGCATTCTAAATGCACGTTGCATTGAATTAATTTGAATCTGGACTTTTTGTTATTCCTCAAATTTTGCATTCTGTCTCTTGTCATGCCTCATGCCTGTCTATATTTCCTTCAAGGCTCAGTTCAAGTCCCAGGTCGTAAGGGGAGACTGATCCTTCTCCCCATTCCCCATCTCCGAAGTGTTACAGCTTATCTATCCTCAAATTACATTGTATTTTTGCCTGCTCTGTGTAGGTCCTTTTCCCTCAACTTCTTTGTTTTTGTATCTTTAGTCAACAAGCATATATTAAACACCTACTATGTGTCAGACTCTGTGTTTAGTGATACAAAAAAACCACCTTGCCTGGGGCCTTGTATGTAATAATAGCCAGCATTTATTTATTGCCCTTTGAGATTTCCCCAGTGCTTTACATACTTTGTCTCATTTGAGCCTCACAAAAACCCTGTGGGGTAATGATTATAATATTATTAGTAGCATTAATATAATAATATTAGTATCAATATTGTATTGTTAGTTAGCATTATCCCCATTTTGCAGATGAGAAAACTGAGGTGGGAAAAGTTTCCTAGAGTCACAGAAGTGAGAAGAGGCTGGATTTAGACAGGTCTGTCTAACTCCATCCAAAACCAGTATGCTCATTCACTGCTACCATGCATAATAGAGCTTTGTTGAAATGAGTTATAAGTGTCTTGAGACGTGGAATCCCAAAGAACAAGGTTCAAATCCTGCTTTAGATACTTATTCTCTGGGTGACTTGGAGGAGGACTTAAACTCCCAGAGGCTTAGCTTTTTCATTCATAAAATGGAGATTGTGTTATTGTGAGAATCAAGTGAGATAAAGTGTTTTTCAAACCTTAAAGCCCTTACTCTAAAAAATATCGTTGATTGATTGATTTACTCATTCATTCATTCATTCTTTTGTTCACTCTATCTCATCCCTCCAATGTAGTATAAGCTTTCTAAAACTTGTGGTTTGAGTTTGTTTTCTATGGCTATTCCCACATATACCTTAGGACTTTAATGGAATCAATTTCCCCACATTCGTGGTGAGGCATCAGGGGAGAAGCAGGGATCCTTCTCATGTAGGCTTAGTAAATAACTCTCCTGGACTTTTTAAGGAGGAAAGTGAAAGGAGACTTGGGAGGTCACAGATAGAAGAAATTGGGAAAAACCACTAATCGAAATGAAAAGGGAGGGAAGGAGAAAACTTTTTTGAGAGAACGATCGTCTTGAAGAAAGAGTATAGAGCTGGAGACTTGATCACCTGGATTCTAGCCTTGCTTTTGCCACTTAACTAGCTCTATGATTTGGGGAAAGTGAGCATTGATTCTCTGTTGTGGGGATAAAATAGGATCTTTATTGTGATTATTATTGCTTAGAGAGGTTAAATATGTTGTATACATTTAAGATATTAGTAGATTTTTCATCTGCTTCTAGGAAAGAGCCATTACTCCTTATTTATTTCCATGAACAGTGACCCCCTTCAAGCCCACTCATACATACTCTCCCATATGCACTTGGCTACCTTGCTTTAGCTACCTTAGTAAATCCTGGAGACTCCAATGGACACAAGTGCCTGAAGGAATTAAGCTAAAAGAAATTGTTCTGGGGCATATGTAAAAAAAATTAAAATGCAGTAATGATAACAGTCATATAATTAGGCCAGAGGGTTGTCCTCAGAATAGTGGGGTTTGGAACTATTAATATAAAAAACTGAAGTAAGGCTTTCAGGACACTGTGTATCATGCTTTAATTTTTGCAAAATGCATTACCTAGTGAATGATCTTATTTTGACCCTTACAACAGCGCTGTGAGGTGGGTACTATTATTATCTCTTTCTTACAGATGAAGAAACTGATGTCCAGAGTGGGTAAGTGGCTTGCTGGAGGTCACACAGCTTTTAAATGTCTGTTGTAGGCTAGGGACCCATGTTTTCCTGACTCCCCCAAGTTCAGTGCTCTCTTTATTATTCTCCAAATAAACTCTGACTGAAGTGGGAGCTTTCAGTTAATGCTGTTTGGTCACGTGACATCCCTGTGTCTAAAGCGCTGATAGGTCTCTAACCTGATCCTCCTGTGGTCCCTGTTAAGGTATCTGAGCTCTGCAACTTGAAAGAGCTGGTAGAATTTGGGTAGATCAGGAAAACATGTGTGGATCTGAAGGTAACCTTAAGACCATTCTAAATCACCAGGAGCTGCTCCAAGACAGAAAGCAGCATATATGAGATGAGTGAAAGTAGGTCTGTTGTCAGGAGTGGGGGGATGGCAACTCAGGTGTCTCTCGACTGTCTGGCTGCTGGGGCCATCATCTTCTCATCCTTCCCAGTCGTCATATTTCATATTTTCCAACCACTACAGGATAATTTGGTGGGTCACCAAGATACTTCTTTTACATCAAGTTGTTGAAGATTTCTTTACTTGTCACTGTCAACTTTTAATCCAGACAATGGGGAAGGGTGAGAGAACTATGGTATTGAGAGGAGACGAGTTTGCTTATACGGTTGTATGTGAAATGTGCCTTAGGGTATTTCTACCTTGGCAAGATCACTGATGTGCCAAGGACTGAATCTCCATGGGAAATACAACTGTGTAAATGTCACTAAAAAAAAAAAAAACCCAAAACAAAAAAAACCTCATGTTTAGTTGGCTCTCATTAGAATTCCCTTCCCCCTCATCACCCCAGTCCTTTGTCTTTTGTGAATGTGAGAGGGAGACTACTTGAGAAACAGTCCCAAACATATATCCTTCCCTGCCTTGAAATATAGGTCCAAGAAACAACAGAAAGCTAAAAAATATGATGACTAGTATCATTCTAGCTGCCACTTATAAATTGTGGTTTGCAAAACAGTTTATATAATTTCTTTTTCATTTACTCCTCACAGATAACAATCCTCTGAGGGAGGTTCTATAGGTATTAGGCACATTTTACAGTTAAGGATAGTGAGGCACAGCTGTGAGACCTTGGGCAGGTGAAATCCTCCTGGACCTCAGTTTCCTCATCTATAAAATGAGGGCATTGGATTTATGAGCTCCCTCTCAGCTCTAGATCTTTGATCCTCGGATCCAATGGTGAAGTTAAGTGGCTCATCTATAATCACAAACTTGTAAGTAGCACAGTTGTTCTCTGTATGTGTGTGTATACACATGTAAGTGTATAAATACATATGTGTAATATATTATATATAATACTGGAATGTTATGATATAATTATAATATGTAATTATATAATTAATATACATAATATGTAGACTATATTATGCATATAATATTATATAATATATAATTAATATTATAATTTATCGTAAATAATATTTATAAGTATCATATTACTCCAAATTGAATGTTATTTCCATCTTATTACAGCAGGCAGCCGTAAACTTGGGAAGATTTGTTGTTCTGCTTATTTGGGATTTGTTAGCAGGCTTTTCTAAGGTCTTGATTAGGAGGAGGGACCACAAATCTATTTCCCCTAGACTTTTCTGATTCCCAGGTATGGGAGAAAGAGAAATGGGTTCTTTTCTATTCTCCTTTGGGCTTCTCTATTATTTTAACTATTTTACTCCTCATTAACCCTGATATGGGACAAGGTCATCAAAAAAATAAAAGAATAAGAAAATAAAGGCAGTAAATTGTACCAATTTTGATTTGAAAAAAAACATGCCAAAACCCAAAAATGCCCCACAACAAAACAAAATAGGAGAATGTAGGTCTTCACTGTTGATTTCATTTATCAATGCCTTTCCTTCCCACCATCATGAAAGTTAATTGTATTGCTATGAAGCCAACTTCCATTTATCTTCCTGTGGATTATTTGCCCTGTGAATTTTCTGTATGCAGCCCCCAAATTATCCCATTGTGGCCCCACTCCTATTGTTGACCCACACCGTGGCCCCATGCAGCAACATAAAGATTGCTCTGTTGGCTCAGACCTGTTGTTCATCAGGCCAGTCATTCTGGTTTTTCGACAGCAGCATAGAGCGAGATTGCTATGTGGAAGAGATCGTATTATGCTTAGGATTTACAATTAAAATTCTGTGGGGGTTGTGATGATACATTTTTGCCAGAAATGCTGTGTAGTGTATAGAAGACTAGGTATCATGAGCTAATTGTTCATTATAGAAAAAAGGGATGCTCACTACAGTTGTGGGCTGCTCTTTCTTGGCTCTGTGTGATCATAATTAATAAATCTCATTTCTGTTCTGTGACACACACACACACACACACACACACACACACACACACACACACACCATACTTTCCTCACCACAACCCTGTATGGCCTGAAGCTATGTAAATAGTGTTATTCCCATTTTTCAGATAACAAATCTGAGGCTGAGAGGTTAGTTGATTGGCTGAGGTAGCAAATGTCAGGACTAAAACATGAATTCTGATCTTCTGACTTCACCATCAGTGTTCCTTTTCTGTGATCCTGGGCTGCTCCAATGCATTCCATTCTTGAGCAGGGGTGGAGAAAGTACCTTGAACTGACTCCTGGTACAATTGTCTTGGAGTCTGTGGTTCTGGAGGTCTTGAGGGAGAATCATGGGAGAGAAGGAGAATGAGACATGGGTACAAAGCAGAACTCAAGAGCACTTAAGTAATGAAAACTGGAAATCAGATTTAGGAAGAAGGTTGGTTGGACAAATTCTCACATGGGAGAGGGGGATCAATGAGAAGCATAGCATGTTTCTTTCACCCATCAAGTTCTCATTTACAGCTAGCCCTATGTATTTGGACCTTCTCAATTGAGTCCTCTAGGGATCAGATCCTCCCTAATGCCCTTTTCCCTCCTACCTGAGTTGTTAATATTCCTTCTCTCCTCATCTCTCTCCTTGTTGTACTTCTCTGTGTAATGTCTTTCCCATCCCCTAGCAGAATGTTAACTTCTGGAGGGCATTTTTGTCTTTGCATTAGCAAATACACAGAGCACATGCATACAGTAGGTGCTTAATAAATGTGTGATTTGAATTTTCAGTTTCTAAAGTTATGCCTTTTTTTAAAAAAGTCCTCAAATTGGTTGCTTTTTTAAAAATCATTTTCAAATCTTCTTTCTTTCTTTCTCTTTCCCAAATGTTGAGTAAATTGTCTATTCGTTGATAGTTTTAAAGTGCTTTGTGCAATGCCTGGCACATAGTAGGTGCTTAATAAATGTTTGTTCCCTTACTCCTTTTCACCTGATCAGTAGAAATAGTGGGTGGGTTCCCCCAATTAAAAGCTTTAAAAGGCATCTCTTTTAAAATCTTGAGAATGGTAACGACCTAGGCATTTGTGATAGGGAAGAGGACACATTATTGGACAAATAGCCAGGACTGAAGAGAAGGAAACATGTATTTGGGCTTTTCCCTCCCCCTCCCCCATGGCCATGTGTAATTGAAACCTTTCCCTTGAGGGGAGGAAAGACAAAATGCCCACCTTCCCTTCCTCCCTACCTTTCTCCCCTCCTCCCCTCCTCAGTGAAAATTCCGAGCCAGATAGAATCTGTGATATCTCAAATAGTCCTGTCACTTTTCAGGGTCGTCCCCTGGGGACACCCCTCCTCCAACTCCCAGCTAAGCACACATTTTCTGCATAGAGAGTGGGGAAGACCTGGGCTCCCCAGGCCTCCAGAGTAGCCCCATTTGAAGTCCATATGTGGCTGGGTTAAAGACTTTGTTGTCCACTTGGGGCCATAAGCATGGAACATCAAAAGAAACTTTGTTGGGTAGTGGAGGGGAGAACATTTAAATAAAAGGATCCTGCCCACCATGGAGGTGCTGAGGGGTTCCCTTTCATTTTTCTCAAGGGTTTATCCTGGGACCAGCCATTTGCTGACCAACTGCAGTGACTCCTTCATTCCTCCCCCGTAGCACTCCCCACAAGTGAGAATTTCTGTAGCAGACTGGATTTTGTTTAAGCCTCATGGCCTAGGCCTCTCTAATACTCTAAATCTTCAGTTTTCTATCTTTCTCAAGTCTTGGCATATTGGCCCCATCCTGTAACACTGCCTGTTCTCTTGAAGAGCTAATAACTTGTTCGGTTTTGATTTTTTTGCTTTGCACTCTAAAAATCTCAGAGTTATATATTCTCATCTCATTCTTCTAAGGAGGGAAAAAAATTTTAAAATGACTGCTAAATTCTCTGATTCTATTTTCATTCCTTTTCAATATTCCTTGACTTGTTATTAAAATTATTTTTAGTAGGGTACCAAGTTTTTGTTTCGCTTTTTAAAGAGAGAAAGCAAAATAGAAAATTGGCAGTATATCTCCCATGTATACAGAGATGGGTTTTTTTCTGCAAACACTCTTTGAAATCAAGACTTTTCTAAAAGAGTCAGAATGAGAATCAGAGAGGAAGAGTGAGAAAGCATTGGATTGGAAGTCAGAAGGCTTGGGTTCAAGCCCCAGCTTCCCTCTTTCTAGGTGAGCTTATGTTCTGATTCTCAGCTGAACTAGAATGATCTATGCATCTCCCAAGCTCCCTTCAACCTTGAAGCTTCTATGAAATTCTAAATATAAGTGACCTTCAACCTGAGCCATCCCAACAAATCTTCATGCCAGACTCAATATGAGATCATGTCCCTATAGTTCCTTGCCTGTGACTTTAATCATACTTGAATTCCTGAGAGTGTGTGTTGGGACAGCGATCTGGTCCTTTGTGTTTAGACAGAGAGGGTATTTAGAATAACTAAGTGCCATTCTGGTTTAAAATGTAACAGGTATTTCTGGAGCACCTACCATGTGCCATGCACTGTGCTTGTTGTGGGGAAACACAAAAAGAAAAATGAAACAATTCCTGCCTTTCTCCCAAAGAATATTTACCCCAGAGGAAATCATACGTATACAAATAAGCATGAAGTACATACCGAATAAATACAAAGATATTTCAGTTGATGGGAAGCACTAACAAAAGGGTGGATCGGAAAGGTCTTTTACAGGAGGTGATGCTTAGGCTGACCTTCAAAGGGAGCTGGTGGTTCTGTGGTCTACGGGTGATGAGAGAGAACATTCTTGGAATGGGTCACAGCCTGTGCAAAGATCCACAGACTGTATGTAGTATATGTCCTGTAAGCGGAACATCATGTAACCCAGCTTGAATGGAACGTAGCCTGGGGGAAGGAGAATAATATGTATCAGCCTGGAAAGATCAATTGGAGCCAGATTATCTACAAAGTATACTTAGAGAAGCCCATCTTTGGGTAGAAGAACTTTCTCTTTAGAGGTGTATTGTCAGAACAAGAACCTAATGTAGGGCTTGATACTCATTGAACTGAGGACGTTCATCTTCTTTTTCTTTAATTTATACTATTTATACGTTGTATAACCTTGAGTAGTAAGTTATTTCACTTATCTAGGACTCTGTTCCTCTTCTGTAAAATTGACTGCCTGGATTCTGCGGACACATTGAGCTCTGAATCTATGACTCTGTGATCCTGCTTGGAAAAGAGAATGGAAAAATAGAATTTTAGTGAATTTCGCCTAAACAAGAGAAAGGAGGCATAGACGTAGAGGGATGTGGATGGTTAGTTGGAAGGACAACTGAGAACTCCCACTGATCACAGAGTTGTGACATGTATTCAAAGATGGCCCTTCCAAGGAATGTGAACCTATAGGGACAGAGACTAGAGAAATAACAGTGTTAGATCTTGGGAATCTGGAATGTAGTTGGAACAGGGAGGTAAAGAACTATAGATAACCATTTAATAGATATTTTCTGGAAAGGAGAAAGCTTTCTTATGAACTATGTCCTAGGCAGTTGAAATCTTCAGGTCCCTTTATATATTTTAGAGGTGTATTATTATTACTATTATTAATAGCAATTATGTCAATTATATAATTAATAACAATGTAAGGTGTGTTCTCTGATCTTGAAAAGCACATAAATACAGGCTGTCCCAAGTCAATGCAGTTTTAAGCTTTAATAGTTATTAAGGTTCATCTAATAATAGCTATTAAATTATAATAGTTACTAAAGATTTAATAAGCTATTAAGGCTTAAAACTTCACTAAGACTTTTGGGACAAACCGTGTTTATTTGTGTATGCCCATGAATATGTTTTTCATTTCTATTTAGTATACCCATATATACCTATGGGATGAAAAAGTTCCACAGGTGAATGTTAGTGTGTCTCCCCTCAAGCAGTAGGTGTATATTCCTGAGTTTGCTCATGCATTGATTTATTCATAAAAAGGATGAAAAGTTACATGTAAATTAAATTTTTATGTGTCATATATTTCCATACACTGCAGGTTCTATATTAAAGTAAACTTTCAGTGAATCCTTTTTTTTAAGTTAAAATCCTTTTTTTTTCAATTTAGCTGATTGGTCCATATAATTTATGTGTCTTTCAAGTTTGGAATATCTACCCATAGCCATGCTATAATATAGAAAGTGGTCTGTTCTACATATAGAAATGCAAAACAAAGAAAAGACACAGCTTTTCTTCCTTTGGCCTCATCCCCACCCTGATGTCCCACAGAATGAACAAAATCTGAAGTCATCCACGTATTGGATATCAGGGAAACATTTTCCTTTACCTATTGACTTCTCATGTGCCTTTTTCCTTCATGTGTCAAACACACAGGCAAGGTGGCATACATGGTCTTAGGGAAGCAGATAAACTTACACATAGTATTCCCCCAGAAAGTGAGAGAAGACTGACTGGCATTTGAGGCGACAAAATCTGCTTCTTTATCTACAGAGTGTCATTCTCTCTCACACAAAACTTTTAACCAATCTTATATACACTAATGGAGGATGAAAGAGAAATGCCAGTACCCTTCCTGTGGCCATGCCTGGATCCAATGCCATCTCTCACCTATGTCTTCCTGATGGGAAACTTACCTGGTTCTCTTGAACTGATAGACTGAGCCAGAAACATCCCAAACCACAAGGACCCAGGGACAGAGGCCAAACCAAAAGTGATCGTATATGTGCTCACATGCAAGCAGAAAATGATTGAATGAGGCCAACACCCATCTCTGTGTGTTGGGAAACCTCACGTCCAGATGTGGTTAGAGAGGTTCGCAGATGGAGACAGTCCGATGAGTGAGATACACGCACACCTACACAGTACTCTAGAAAAATCAATAGGAAATGGAGGTGAAAGGGAGTCTGAGCTGGGCTTTTATTGAGCACAGATAAAATAAGGCAGCCTTGCCAGCAGTTCTTGTGCATATTAATAGTTCCTTTGTGAAAAGTACAGTACAAGCTTTAAAAAAGCTGGTCAACGGGTAGCTGATTTTTCCTCCTGCCCAGTGCCTTGTATGAAGTCCCCACACAGAACTCACAGCCTGCAACTTCTGAAATGCTCTGACATTTCTCTCATCCCTAAGTGTTTTATTTTAATATTTGGAAAGCTTTGGCTTGGTTCTCCTTCTCCCTCATCCCTTTCTCCTCCCCCCCCCCCTTTTTTTAACAAGCCTGGCTATGGCTTTATTAGGAATTCCCTATGGTTTAGGGAGGGGGAAGGAAATGGGGATTGGAGGGGAGAGAGGGAAGAAATACCCCCCACCCCCAAGAATCTAGCATTTGACCCATCAGACTTAGGCTGCCAGATTTGGTTGAGAGGGGTTGCCTTGGCCTCCTGTTTTATTAAGCATAGTCCCCCCCTCCCCAGTCCTCTGCTTCTGGGCAGTGTGAGGAAGGCTGGCGCTCTCTCTCTTTCTCTCTCTCTCTCTCTCTCTCTCTCTCTCTCTCTCTCTCTCTCTCTCTCTCTCTCTCTCTCTCTCTCCCTCCTTTCTGTTGTTTAGAGAGGACTTTTTTTTTTAAGAGTGAGCAGAGAGGGCCTACTGCTCTCTCCTGGCCTCCCCTCTCTTCCCCCAGCCCCCTCCCCGACCAGGAGTTCATCCAAAGTTCGCATCCAGACTCTGAACAAAGTGGCGCAGACCTTTTCCTGACTCCTCACCCTTTGTCCTCATCACTCAGTGACAGACAGGAATCAAATGCTGAGGACCCAGCCAGGAGAGGAGGGGTAGCTGGTCAGGGGAGGGAAGGCAGACCAGGGGGAGGGGAGAGAAGAGGAGGAGGGGGAAAGTTCCCATTAACTCCCCACACTACTTAAGAAGCACAGGGAGTGGGGAGGTGAGGGGGAAGGAACAGGAGGAGGAGGAGGAAGAAGGCCACAGCTAAGGAGGCCCACACACTTCCAAGTGGTTTGCAGACTGGCTTCAGCTGGTTTCTGTTGGAAGGGATGAGTGCATGGGATGTTGAATCTGTAAGGGACTTGGTAAAGAATGGGAGATGAGAGAAGAGGAGGAGAAAATGATCTCTTCTGTTTATATCCTGTGGCAGACTTTCTCTCCAGCCACTCCAAGCATTTTGCTCCTGGAGTAAGAAAACAAATTTTCTAAGAGTTAAGGGCCTCACCTTTCAGACTTGGATTACTTTTTCCAGGGCACTGGAGTACCATTTAGCAAATGACTTCTTCCATAGTGCTAAGTGATCCCTTGGTGCCCCGAGAACAGCCCGTTTACCTCCAAAAGGTGAGCAGTTTACTGGCAGAGAGGAGTTTATTGTCTGCACTGGTATCTCATTCATCCTCACACATCCCTGTGAGGTATTTAGGGAGAAGGGAATATGTGGGAAACTAACAGGTTGGATTTGGACTCCTGTTGAGCTGGAATGAATTCCATTAGCTTAGGGAGATGATGAGACTTGCCCAGGATTTTAGGGTGAACCCATGGTGCAAGTGAATCAGAGACCACCACTTTCTCTGTTCCACTCCCTTCTCAGCCCCATTGCCCCTTTCTAAGCAAGAAGAAAGTCATCACTTACTTCCCCCTGGAAGATTCATATTAAAAGGATGATTAAAAGAGAAATGCTTGACTGCCTTAATTGGAGAAGGGGAAGATGGTTTGGTGATTGCCCTGGATTCATGACTGGAGTGTCTGACAACTTCTTTTATTTTTCTGGATGGTTGCTTTCCTTCTCTTACCCAACATCCCCTTCCTCTCTTTCCTTCAAATCATGGGAGGACCTAAGGTGCTAGGGTAGGGAAATGAGAATGTACATGGCAGGGTGAGCACTGAAATACTCAGATGAATCACTGATCTCATTAAGGTGAATATTTCCTGAACAATGTCCATGGAAACCTTGCCCAGCTGCGGTGTCTTGTCTGTGCCTTCCCCAAATTCACCATGAGGATTCCTTCTAATGCCTCAGGGAGCCTTGTTTAACTTGTCTTCACATTGAAATGTGAGCACTGGATCATTTGGGCTATCCATCACGCCTCATTTTGACCAGGTGGGTAGCCCACCATCTTTTTCATTCATTCATATATAGATAGATACGTATGTATGTGTGTATATATGCATGTGTGTGTGAGTATGTGTGCTTGATGACATCCTTTGTTTCAATTCTCCTTCTTACTTGCTGATTTCTAACATATGGCAGCCTCCTCACACCCACCTTGGGCTGCCTCTTTTGTTGCCTTTTTGGTGTGATGGGCAGTTTCAGTTCTTCCAAGTCTAGGGTCCCATGACTTGCAGCTATGCCGTGGATGGATAAATAGCAGTCAGGTCTAAGTTAGAGCAAGAGGAAGGCCTTAATCACAGTGTGGTGAAAAATGAAGGGGACATTTGAAGTCAGATTTCAAATTTTGGTTCTACCACTTACTAAGAAGAAGGAAGAGAGGGCATAACATAGTGAATAGGGTTATGGTCTTATTAGGAAGACCTGGATTCAAATCCCACCTCAGACACTCACTAGGTTGACAAAGCTTCACCTTGGAGAAATCACTTCATCTCTCTCAGACTCAGTGTTCTCATCTGAAAATGGGGATCATAATAATGATAGCATTTAGCTTACAGGGTTGCTGTGAGGATCAAATGAGATAACGTAAAAAATATTGTAAAATTTAAAAGTGCTGTGCAGGCTGTCTCAAAAGTCTTAGTGAAATTCTAAGGTTATTTTTTTAGTATTTAAACTGCACTAAGACTTTTGGGATACTCTATATGAATGTTAGTATGACCTGTGTGGCCTTTAGTAAATCTCATGAACTCTCTGCATCTCAGTTTCCTCATCTGTAGAATGAAGAGATTGGATTAGACAATCTCTAAAGTCTCTTTGAGTTCTACATCTAGCACCCTAAGTCATGAGATTCCCTTGCTTTCAGTTCTAAGGGATGGAGCATAGGAAAGATATCTTTAGCTTATAAGAAGGGGTCTATGACTCTCTTCCCTGAACTTATCTAGAAAAGGGTGAGCACAGTGGTTCCTTAAAGTCGATTATGAAGGAATCATAAAAATTGATAGCAGGAAGGACCTTACAGATTATTTAGTTCAACTCTGCCTTTTTATAGTTGAAGAAGTTGAGACTCATTGAGGTTGGAAGTGACTTTACCAAGGTGACACAGTTAGTTGATCCTACAACCAGAAATAGCATCCAAGCCTCCTCACCTCATGATCCATGCTATAGCCATTATACAACTATATTTCTCAAAAGCATTAAAAAAAATCTGTGACCTGATTTGAAATCATAGGAGGTAGTTATACTGTGTTTCGAAATTTTATGGATTTTTGCTCCTATGTGATAGAGAAATAAGACAGTCCTATACCATGACTTTCCTTAAAGTGTTTTGCAATAAAACTTAATTCATTTGCTCTCTGGTAAGTTTTGAGCCTGTAATGATTTTGCTGTAGGAGAGGCTAAAGTTTGCTAAGTGACTTGTTAAGTACATTTGAAGTACAAGCAGGTTTAATGGGGAATATAAGTCCTGCCTTAGAGAAGAAACTTCACAGCCTTAATAGCATAATTTGCATGTAGTCTTCCTTACTTATTTACTGAAAAGTAAGTGTGTTAGACTCTGCCATGGCCACGCAATGATTCAGATTGTTATATGTAATTGAAAGTGATGGAGTGGCCCTTCTAACCTCTTAGTGAGAATCTACTATATTTTGAGTTATCCTTCTTATCTGAAGTACTACTTTCCCCATTCTTCAAGTAGAAAAAAAAGAGCTATGACATAACTCACTTTAGATCTGTAGTAATGTAGTGATAAGGCACTTGCTACTCCATGAATTTCAGTTGGCTGTGAAGTCCTTCTTATATTGAGCTACGAGCTTAGGAAAGTCATTTGGAAAGCCAGACCCTTTGTCAGTTGGGGTGCTGTATTGTTTGTAGTCAGGCATGGTCTGGGTGCACAGCATTCTTTCTTGCTTGCATTTTTGGCAAGATGACAGGTATTATTGTTGAATATATGCTATCTATGAATAGCTAGAAGGAAGCACCTCTATTTCATTGTGGGCCAGGGTGCAGGACTTGGCTAGATGTCTCATGTGGATTAGGAAGGAACATAAGAGAGGTTTCTCTCCCTTCTTCACTCAGTTATCCAGTTGGTTCCATTTTGGCGAAAAAGCTAGAGAATCCTATCTTAAGGATTTCTCTTACCCCTGTGTCTAAGCCCAAGGCTTAGAGGAGTCATTTTTTTTTTCAGGTCAACCCAGGACTATAGGAAAAGAGTCCAGAATTTGAAGCTATAGGCAAGTTTCAAAGGTCTAGTTATTGGAGAGATTTCAGATCTCTTCCGTTTTGATGGTTCCTCCTAGGATGCAGGTTGCAACCCATCCATGCCAGACAATTTTATATGATTCTTGCCCATGATGGACCACAGATTGCCATAGTAGTGTGGGGAGGGATTGGAGATCCATAGGCTCTTGGAGGCCTTCCTTACTTTCTCTGGCCATCATGAAAGTACTGTCTCGTTGTGAACTGATAAGTCCATCTTCTTTTCCATTTCATACCCATTTCTTCCCATTTGGGATTTCTCATTGGTTTTCTGCTGCATTCTACTCACTTTCACCATGGGCTTCTCCATTAGTCACTGTATGATACTTATTTTCAGTTCAGAGACTATATTCCCTGCTCCAGAGCCCCACAATACTAATCAGATATTTTTATTGAAAGATGGACCTTTGTTCCTCAGAGAAGTTTAGGGTTAATAGGGGGAGCTTTACACTTTTCTGAAGTGAATGAAGTAGTTCTTTGCCTCTTACTGAATTCTTGGCCTAACTCATACGATCCCAGAGTCATAGCTCTATGGCTGGAAGGAACATCAAAGGCCTATGAAGTCCAATTTCCCCCTCCCTTACACACACACCTCAGTTATCAGGTGAGGTCTGGGAAATGTAAGTGACTTGCTCAAAGTCGAATTGTGAGTAGTCAGTTAATGAACAGTTTTTAAGTACCTACTATGTACATCAGACACTATGCTAAGTGCTAGGGAAGCAAAGAAAGGCAAAAGACAGTCCTTAACCCCAGTCTGGGAGGATCTCACATTCTACTGAGGGAGATGATCAGCAGATGAATATGTACAAACAGGCTATATACAGGATGAATCAGAAGTAATTAAAAAAAGGAAGGCATTAGAATTAAGAGGGACTGGGAAAGGCTTCTTTTGGAAGATAGAATCTGAGCTGAGACTTGAAAGAAGCTATATTATCTATCCCAGATATCTACAGGTATACACATGCGTACATGTGTATGTACATACGTATGTGCATATGTAAGTATATGTATATATAAGTATATATGTACACATATATCAGTATATTTATATATATAATATGTGTGTATATATGTTCCTGATGAACAAGCACTTTCAGTTAATTTGTAAATTGTCCATGTCTTTAAAATGTAGTAATTCACGAAACAATGAAAATTTTAAATTTGTCTCATTTTATTAGGGCTCTCTTGGCTTCCTGAAATAATACTGGCGTTTATATATGGCTGATGGTTGACAAAGCACTCTATTTATATTGTCTCATTAGAAACTCATAGCAATGCTATCCCCATTTTATCTATGAGTAAACTGAGATTCAGAGAGATAAAGTAATATAAAAGGTATTATTTGAACCCAGGACTTCCCTGAATCCAAGTCCATTGCATGAGGCTGCCTGTGTGCAGCATTTCCTAGGACAGTAGATCATCAGAAAATCTCACACAATCCTAACCTGGTCATTCAATTCTAGAGGATCTGAAGAGCTGATGTTTTATTGATTGAGGTTGATAAATATAGGCTGTTGTTGTTGTTTTTACCTGATAATTCTTTCTGATAATTTTGGATAGGAAGTGAGAGAAGATGATGAAAGCTTCAGGGTGGAAGGCCATATGTTTTCAAGGATGGTGGGGGGCAGGCAAGGAGAGGAATTCCCTTGCTGAGATGCTGGTGGTACATGCATTTACATGGCCATTTTGACCATTAGGTGGCGTAATTATTCCCCCTCCCCAATTTGGTGTTTTCACAAATGGAGGCACCCCTTCCCACCACTAATTCCTTTTGAAGACATCACCACTGCTTGCTGCCACAATTCATTTCACTACCTACCTACTGTTTTCTTCCCTGCCATGGAAACTACCACCTGGGGTTTTCCCCATGAGTATTCCTGTTTGGAGGATGACCCCACATCCACTGGGAACAACACTCATAACATACGGACTTTAAGAACCTTGGCTTTTAAAGGCCTATTCAATGAATGGGAGTTGCCTCACCTTAAGTGAGTACCTGCAAAGACCTTGGCCTCTAAAGGGCCCAAGGTCTCCCAGTGCATCCTGGGCCATCTCCAATCATCCTGAGGAATATCTGGTCACTGGATTGGCATGGCTCTGGAGAAGTGAGGCTAGTGATCTGAACAGCCCTCCCTCACTCAAAACAAAGTCAATTGCAAGCCATGTCATCATTTCTCTGATGGCATGGTCTTCTTTGGCAACGAAGGATGAACACGAAATTTTATAGACTATATCTATTGAGTTAGCTACTACATAATATAAGTTTTGGGTCAAAAGTAATCTGTTTAGACAGCAATTCCTAAAAGCACATCTGGTTTATTAACTTTGGGTGGACCCCCCAGGCTTCAGTCTCAACTTGTACAGAGAAAAGTTAGTGCCCTAAGGCCATTCGCCTTTCCGGGGTTCCTTTCTTCACAATAGTTTAATACAGGTTTATAGGTCGGAAAGGTAGGGTTATTTTCATTGTTCACATGATGAAACTGAAGCTGCGAGATTCAACTCACAAAGACTTACAAAACACCTACTATGTGCTAAATGCTTAGTAGTAACACGGTGCTAAGTGCTGCATATTTACAAAGACAAAAGGGAAACAGTCCCTCAAGTATCTTATATTCTATTAGGGGGATACCTGTATACAGAGTAAATCATCTGGCTTCTTTCACTTAGCTAGGAAAACTTAGAGATGAGATTTGATCCATGATGCTGCTTTACTTTTCACTTAATACCACTTTCCCTATAGTCTGATTTTTTTCAGTCTCTATGTTCTATGTTCCCTGAAGGAAGAGTGTTTTCAGTCAGGGTTTTGTTTTTTATTTTTTAACCTCGAAGGCCTGTATGATGAGAGAATGAAACAAGGTAAGTCTGCAAAGCATTTTTATGCTCTTGGGACAAAGGTGCCTTTTACATTGAAAACACTTAATTGCTGTTATATTATTTTGGTCTCTCCCCTGACACTGCACAATTGTTATGGGTCCTCCTGCTCTCTTAAGAAGTTCAGCCATCATACCCTCTCAAGGATAATTTATACTCCTGGCTTTGAAATCTTCAAGGTCAGATGGATATTTTTGTGTAGTAGGGGGAGAGTTGGCTGTTCTCACTGTGATAGCAAAATAAAGTGTTTGTTTAAATCATCAGTTTTCATATGTGACTTTGTGGATATTGTGAATTTACCTCAGTCTTTTTCTTGGATGGGGTAAGTAGGATGTTCTTAGCCCATTGATGGTTTCTGGTAGCGTTCATTATTTCTTTCCCTCCTTCTTGTAAATCTATATTACTAACTTACATTTACGTGGTGCATTAAGTATTTGCAGAATGCTTTCCTCACAATTCTGTGGGATATCAATCAACAGACTTTTATTAAGTGCCTACTGTATACCAGGTAGAGTTCTAGATTGTGGATAGTATATGTATCATTATCCCCATTTTTTTATTTTTCTGACATGGAAGATGAGAGTTGATGAGAAGCTGAGAAGAACCTCAATCTCTCCTCCATCTTTGAGGTAGAAATAAGATTATAATTTGAGAAACTGCCTAATAGTAGATTGCATCCCCATGTAGGTGCATGAAAATTAAGACTCTGCAGATCAAATGCATGGCTGACCCTTCTCACTGTTTCCAATGCCTCCCTATGACCTATAAGAAAACCCTCGTGGAAATCGTTGAGACTTTAGTATGAGGGAGTTGGATTTTGGTGGCTCCTGCTCACTTGAGGGCATTAGACAAATGACTCTTCATGCTTTGGTAATCCCTTCTATTATTTATTTATTTTTAAAGTTTAGTTCTTGATTTATTAAACCAATAGATGATAGAATTTGTGTATTGAATGATGGAGGGAGAGAAGGGGATCATCTAATAATAGATGTGTAGCTGGAAGCCACCTTTAAGAGCAGCTAGTAAGTACCTCTTTTCTATAGACGGGGAAAGTAAAGCCCAGAGAATCTGAGTGATTGACTTACAATGACTTATGATGAAGAGAAAGCATGTATTTAAGAAAGGCATATACTTATTCCCAGATCATTCCTTGGAGTTCCATAGGCTATGCTGTATTTGGGTATAAGAAAGAATCAGAAGGCTGGTTCAGTTTGTAGTCTGAGGAATTCTGAACCACTGGGTCCAATGGGTAAGAATCTTCATCTCTTATAGTTCTGTTTTTGGATTCTGCTCATATCTGAAGCAATCTTTGCCCAGAACCTGTAGTTTGGGGTTGGGAAGATTGGGGGACTGATGTTCAGTGAGTAAGAAACTGAAATCTGAATGAGAATCTCGAAGCACAAGTGTTGCTTGAGCACAATATTAATTTACTAACCACAGGAGTGCTTCTCAAACCCAGGCCCTTTTACCCTTTTAAAAATTATTGAGGACCCCCCAAAGCTTTTCTTTTGTGGGTTACAAATATTAATATTAGAAATTAAAATGCCTTAGTGTAATTATGAAAATGGTTTTGAGCTTATGGATCCTCCAAAAGGTGGATCTCTGGGTCCCACTTTGAGAACTGTTTATGGAATGAAATGGTGTCCATGCGTGTGTGTGTGTATGTATGTGTGTGTGAGTGTGTGTGTGTGTGTGTGTCAGTGTCAGGGGGGGTCATATTGACAGATTTATAGCTAAAAGGGAGCTTAGGTATCATGTAATTCAATCCCCCCCCCTTTTTAACATTTGAGTAAACTGAGACACCTCCCGCCAAGAAATTCAGTAATTTGTTCAAGTTCACAAAGATAGGAAGTAGCAGAGTAAGGATTTGAATTCAGATTCAGTGTTTCAAATTCAATGCTATTTAGACTGTTGTACATTAGACTGTTATCTCTCACTCCTGACTTTGTATTAGGGGTTGAGTTTGAGAGGAAGGCTAGGACGACATAAAAATGAAGTCTGGATACTATTAGTGCATAGGACTAAAGCACATTGAATTCCTCATATAAGATGATTAACGATGGATACATTTATTGTACCTTATCATCATGGGTTTGAGGACTGAAATGAATTAGTTTATGTTACCATATTGGCTGAATGAGTAGAAACCCCCTGACTTCTTATGCCAGCTGTTGTGTCTCCTGTGTCCGCCAGGTTGTTGAGGGGCAGAATTCCTGGAGTCATTTAAGGTTTGGGTCATATAATACCTGTAAAAGCTGTAAACCTAAATTGTCACCTACACACTCATTGAGCTCCACAACTTTGCACTGGAGTGAGAAGTATTTAGTGGGAATCACCAACATATCTACTTACTATAAGGGAATTCTTTGCCCAGTAGCAATCATAACAGAGAATGAAACATGACTCTTATTGAATGAACTAGAATCCTTAACAATTGGACTGAAAATACATGGCAGGCAATTATTAATAAGTTAATCTGTTTCTTTGGCTAGATGGTAGTGATACAAATCTGCATGGATTTCCTCAGCAGAGAGGAAGGGACAAAGTGAACAACATGAAAAGACTGTGGTCAAGCCTCCTATATATACTCTCCTCACCCTTTGGGAATGGAAGGGGGAGAAAAGTGGGAGGTCTTTGCAGCCCTGCTCAGTATGTTGGAAGCAAAGCCAAGATGATACTTCTTTCTGAAAAGGGAGTGGGAAGGGGTAGGAGCAACAGTCAGAAGGAAGTGCTTTGTTACCAGGCAGCAGGGAAGGGGAGGAACAGAGAGAAAGTAAGGTCAAGACTAAAATGGTAGAAACCATGCCTACAGCTTAAAGTTAAACTAGGTCTGATAGCTAGACAAATAAATACATAAAACTTTTTAAAGAATTTACTAGTGCTACGTACTGTGCTAAAGCACTAGGAATAAAGATCTAAGGGAAAAAAAGACAGTTCCTACCCTCAAGAAGCTTATATTTTAATGGAGGAAGATAACACATAACAGAGACTTGGGAAGAGGGAGTTGGAGAAAATCTCTCCATGAATTAAGAGGGAAAAGTGGAGAGTAGGGAGCAGAATTGGAAGAGAAGTGAGCATGGGTAGCCTAGGTACTTCTTGAAATGTTAGTTCTAGGCAGGTATTTACCAATCAGCAGAGGGAACCAAGGGGCAGAGGCATCTCCAAGGTGAGAATTCTGCTGGCACGGAGTTAGAAGTCAGGATAATCAAGACTAGCCATGTCTCTTCACATAAGAACCCCAAGATTTACTTGGTGTCTACCTCGAAGAATAATGCGTCCCTCTCTTGAAAGGTCTACTGTGAATTCACCTATGCATCTTCCCCTAAGGCTGCCTCCTCAATCCAGTGCACATGACTACTTAGATCATATGTCATTGAATCAACAAGGTCCTACACTATTCTCCCTCAGTCGCATCAACCATTTGGGGACCAGATCTATAACAGAATACTGTTCAAACAGCTGTAAAGGGCTAGTAGTCAGATAGGATAATATAAATCAGGACAGAGCTAGGTAACAGTCATGCCATCTTTTAATAGTTATGCCTAAAATATTTTGTGTATGTGACAAGAAAAAAATTTAGTAAAAATTGAGACTCTGACTCATATAACTGATTCTTATATTTAAAGAATTAGCCTAGTATAGTAGAAACAGCATTGAACTTCAAGACAGAAGACCTAGGTTCTAGGCCTGGCTCAGTCACATAACAGCAGCCATAATAACTGGCATTTATGTGAGGTTTTATGGTTTGTTTTGTGCATTGGCATAAATTATCCCATTTGAGCCTCACAGCACCGTACTGAGGTAGATAATACATGCGTTAGGCTCTTCATTGTACAGATGGGGAAACTGAGACTCAGAAAGATCAAATGAATTGTCTGTGATCACATCTGGGATTAGAGGTCAAAATTAGCACCCTCTACTCTCCACAAGCTTTTTATTGTTGATAAAATGGAGCAATGTGTCCACTTTTTAACCTCTCAGGATTCTTAGGTATTAAATGAAATAATAGACATTAAATGCTTTGCAACTTTTTAAAGAATTGTAAATGTAAACTAGCATTCTTTATTATTTCTTTAGAGTCACTACAGTAAGAAGAATTCTTTATTGTAAGTGTAGAAAGGCAAGGAGAGAATGTTGAAAGCCAATAACAAATTTTTTAAATTAAATTTGAATGCAAATGATGGGATTTTTATTTTAATTTTTGTTTTTCATTTAATTGTTGTTTTTAGTCTACTTGCCCAACTGATGAAAAGTATCTTTGTTGGAAAAGCACTGGTAAAACATTACAGACTTTTTTTCTCCCTATGATGTCTTGCGTCTTGCTTCATGAACTTTCACTCCTCTCTAGGCTTTCACAGGAAGATACCAAGAAGGAAGGAAAGGGAATAAGCATTTATATATCACTGAACTATGTTTGCTTTTTAGAAATATTCGATCCTCATAGCAACCCTGCAAGGTAGATGATGTTTTTATGCCCATTTTACGAAGTAGAAAACTGAGGCAAGCAGAAGTTATCAGTTGCCCAGGGTCACATAGCTAATAATTGTCTGAGGCTGAATTTGAACTCAGCTGTTCTTGACCCCAGCACCAGTGCTCTATCCACTATGTCATCAGCTCCCAAGAGATCATAGGATAATAGGAGCATAAGTTTAGAAAAGAAAGAGACCTTAGGGACCTGTCATTTCCATTGTCTGCTCCCTAGGTATGAGTGCTGCAGAGAATTGCATAACCATGTCCTTGGATCCCTCTTCTCCTACCACATGGGATTAAATATAGTGCTAAGGACCTCCCCTTGCCTCCATACATACCAACCCTGATCACCTTGCTTTGCCTTCTTCCATTTGGGATGTGGTATCATTAGCCTGCACTCAAATCTCTCTCTCCTCATTGTGTATTGAGCAACTGATCAGTGATTCTACAAATTGTTCTCCACATTATAATCCTGTAATACTTTGCTGAGGAACCAGAACTGTTCCATATATGTGTTCAAGTATCTCAGGATTCAGCTCTGAGGATAAATGGATGGGGCTGTCTAGTCAGACTTGGCCTCTTACCCCACAAAGAGTGGGAGGAATGCGTGGACAGTGACAAGAGTGATGAGTGAATGCATAGGTATATAAGAAAAAGAGTGTGCCAGCCCCAGGTTTATATTTTATCTGGTTTACTTTAAATTGTTATTAAAAATATTATTGCTATTAATTCATGTATTCTTAGCTTCATGGATTTTCCTTAATTTATGAATTGATGTATTAACAGAAACATACCTGGATAGCTTATTTTCTCTTGAGTTTAAAGGAATGTACCTGAGAGTTGAAGGTCAATTGGAAAGATGGTGGGCTGCTAAGGGTCAGTTGGTTGTCCTAGAAGAATTGGCCGGGTCGTGGTCGAATGTGTGCAGCAAGTGTCGCCCTGGAACAGAATGAGCTGGGATGCCAAAGTGGTTACATTTGCAGAAGGGCATATGTATCCTCACTCTAGCCTTTGTTTTTATATCGATAAATTACAACTGGGTAAATGCTTTGAGCTTGAGTTTCCATTGCCCTCCTGTGAATCCAGAAACCCAACTGTTACAATGGGTTTGTAACCAAGGGATACTATTATTGAGGAAAGTTACATTCTTCATCGGCCCCCTTCTGCATCACCACCTTTCCTCCCGTCAAGTAGCAATCATATGAGACCTTTCTTCTAGGAACAGTTTTATATTCAACTTAGTTGAGAGGGGCCCAGGCCAGCCCCATTCATCTCCTGTCTCTGCTTTTGACTTTCTGGATTTGGACACTGTTCTCATTCCCCACACTCTCCACACACTGCCCTCCTCCCCAGCTCCTTTTTGTGTTTTGTCTTTCCCCAATTATCCAAGATCCTTGGGGGCATTGACTATCTTTTTGTAACCTTAGTGCTTATGAGTGCCTGACCTACAGCATGTATTTAATAAACCTTGCTGCTTTGTTACCTTTCACCATGGTAGTATCTGCCAGAGTTTCTAAGAGCTTCAGCTGGCGTAGTTTTCAAGAGTTATTGCTATAGCGTATGATGCTACAGTGAAGAATTGAGGTAGAATTTGGATGAAAGCTAGCCATGTCTAAATGTCCCAGTCTTGAATTTTCTGTTGCTGTTAAGTCATTTTTAATCATGTCTGACTCTTTGTGACCTTTTTGGGGTTTTCTGGGCAAAGATACTGAAGTGGTTTGCCCTTTCCTTCTCCAGCTCATTTTACAGATAAGGAAACTGAGGCAAACAGAGTTAAATGACTTGCCCAGGGTCACTTAAATGTTTGAGGCAAGATTTGAACTCAGGAAGATGAGTCTTTCTGACTCCAGACCAGGCACTTACTTGCTAGGTGGCCTAGCTAAGTCACCTACCTGCCCCAAACACCTAATAGTTATTGCTGTTTTTGTGATTGTTAAATATTGAGAGAAAGGAGAGAAACATCACAGATCTTCATGACATTGTGAATAGCATGAAGTCCCACAGGACTTCTTCCTTACTGTCTTACTATTCCAAATACCTCCTACCCCCACCTGTGAGAATTATGAAACTGTATTAACCTTGAGATTGGATCATTGGAGACTAGACCAGAGGCTTAAAATCAGTGAGACCTGATATGGAAGTCTGTTGCAACACTAAGCTTTGAGGGATTCTTTTAACATTATCCATCAAGTTAGAGATTTTAATCTATATGAATAGATTTGTCAAAGGCTTTCTTTTGAGATTTTGAAATCATATTGGCATTTTTAGTTTCTTGGGAGAATATTTGGTGGAAATTTACAATGACCCTCATCTTGAGAACAAAGAATTCTGGGCTCAGGTAAAACTGATCTGAATTGTTTCTGGATATTTATCTGGATTCTAAGCATATGTTTCCTATGCTGAAAGTCTGGCCATTACTTCCTTGAGTTCTCAGCAGAGTTTTTAGGGGAACTGTGAAAATCAGAGCTGCAGAGTTCTGGTCTGTTGTTTGGTGATAACAGAGACACATGGTAGATAGACCTCTTATTCTTTTTTTTTTTTTTCTATTCTCTCTAATACTTGGAACCTAATGTGTCAAGAGGGAGAAAACAGACACTTGGAGCTAACAGGACCTTAGGCGTGATCTAGTCTACCCTTTCCTTCTAGAGATGTTGCATGTTGGTGTTTCTGCCACAGGAGCCTTTAGGATGCCATAATGCTATCCTGTGAGTTACGGCACAAGGAGAATATGACCACATGATGGTCTGCTCCTTGCCTCTCATAGTGGCAAACTGCTTTTTCCTCACCATCCACATATCTCTTCCCCACCTTCACTTCTTCCTGACATTTTAGAAGGCTACCTGGACAGTTATTTGCTTACGTTTTTTGTTTTTGTTTTTAAGCAAAAACTATGTGTCTCCTGTTCAGCTTAGCAAGAAAATGGACAGATGAGAATCATAGATACCCACCTACCTGAAGAGATTAAACAGCACTGGAAGCTTCTAACTCAGAAGACAGAGAAGCCAAGCTTCCTTTCCATTTCTCCAGGGGAAAAAACATTTTAAGTGCGTGGAAGAGACAACATGGCGTTTCTTCACTCTAGGGCCCATTTTCTGTCTTTTTCTCTTTTTCTCCTGACTTTTCAGCCAAGCAGGGTGTCACTGCTAGAAGCCTTATCTCTAAGTGTAGGATTTCATTTCTTCCCCTTCCCCCTCACTCATCCCCAACTGCATCTCGTCCCCCGACTCCCGCCTGCCTCCCCTCTGACATCCATCATGAGCTTCATTTCTTTCTGAGTCTTGGAATTCTTTCTTTATGGCATCATTCCCTGACAGACAGTGATCCAGGCTCTTCCCTCCCCCCTTTTTTGTTTCCTTTCTCTTTTCTTCATAGGAGCCTGGAACTGCTAGGCAAACATTTAGCTGGTTATTTTTACAGTATTCCCATCTGAATATTTTGTCACTGGGCTCTTTTTAATTTCAGTCCGTTCTGGAGAAGGGTTAATAGTTCAAACCCATCATTTTTCTTTTGGGGGTTGAGCCATACAAAAGCTGCCTGGAGGGAGATTGTTCCTCATGGATCCAGGAGAGGATAAGGCTGAGGGTGTGTGTGTGTGTGTGTGTGTGTGTGTGTGTGTCTGTCTGTGTGTCTGTGTGTGTCTGTGTCTGTGTGTGTGTGTCTGTGTGTGTGTGTGTCTGTGTGTGTGTGTCTGTGTGTGTGTGTCTCTGTGTGTGTGTGTGTCTCTGTGTGTGTGTGTCTGTGTGTCTGTGTGTCTGTGTGTGTGTCTATGTCTGTGTGTGTGTGTGTCTGTGTGTGTGTGTGTGTGTGTGTGTGTGTGTGTGTTGGGGGTGTTTGTTGTGTGCTGCCTGTGAGGCAGAGAAATGGGTCTGGTTGCAAAAAGAGAAACTGCAGAGTTCAAAGTTTGGAAACTGAATACAGAGAGGCTGATCATTGTGAAGACTCTCCCTCTCCCTCTCCCTCTCCCTCTCCCTCTCCCTCTCCCTCTCCCTCTCCCTCTCCCTCTCCCTCTCCCTCTCCCTCTCCCTCTCCCTCTCCCTCTCCCTTCCCCTTCTCTTTGTCTCTTTCTTTCTCCCTCTCTCTTTCCTTCTCTCTCTCTTTCTTTCTCCTGATTATATAAGAGAAATGTTCAGTAAAGCTGAAAATTAACTAGGTCATGTCCTTCTAACAGTCCACTTCTGAAGTGAGGAAGGTTGGAAATATCTCTTGGCCTGCTATTTTTTTCCCCTCCATTTTCCTTCTCCCATTGGTTTGCTAAGTAAAGAACAGACTTTGTCTAGGCTCCTTTATTTCTTGTCTAAAAAAACCTTCTGTACTCTTAAAACAAGCCAATGGAAAGTTAAAGCCAATATTCGTGCACCTCAGACCTCATGAAAAATTCTCCCAAAGCAGGCTGTAATTCATGGCTGTTGGTTTGGGGCAACTCTAGGCAGTAAACCAGTCCAGTGCTGAAAAGTACTGCTCCCAAGGTTGAGACCTATATAGAAGTGCTGAGTGAAGGAAACCTAGCTAACTTGCTAGGAACACTGTGCTAAAGAAGATAAGACCCTCTGTGTTCATCTTCCTACAGGCCAGCTTGCTTTGTCATTGACTTTATCCCCGAAATCTGGGCTGCCATTCTCAGGCCAGGTGCCCCTAGACATAATGGAGATGTTGGGTTGGGATGGTGAAGGTAGATTAGTGTGCATCTGCCACCATCAGTGCTAACCCAGAGCACATGCGCTGCTGGTGGATTAGCAGAATCGTGTTGGTACCTGAGGGAGAAGACATTTGTGTTATAAATGTCTGGAAAAAGCACTGCTAAAACTAGAGACAGAAGACTTAATTACCATTCTTTTCTAAGTGTGACACTTTGAATAAGTCACTAAATCCCTCTGAGCCAGTGGTCAAATGGGATAAAAACTATCCTTCCTACTAAATGTTTGGGTAAGGATCAATGGAGATAATACGGGGTAGATCAGGAAGCTCTGAGGTTGAACCCTGCTTCTGGCACCTATTCGTTGGATGACTCTTCACTTTTCTTAGACTTACTTTCCTTATCTATAAAATGGAGATATTAAACAGCCTATATCTCACTAGACTTTTATGAAATTTAAATGTGATATGTATGAAGTGTTTACAAACCTTAGACCACTATGTAAATGGTAGTTATTAGTAGTAGTAATTGTTATGATCAATATGACAAAATGACTTTTTACAAATGTAAAACAGCATTATCATCACTTTCTTTCTACTGATGGCTCCCAAATTGACCAGAAGCATTAAGGTCATTAAGTTTCCTGGAGGGAGATTCATCCTTTACTCCTACCTAGTCAGTCAAATGCTTCTATAGCCAAATGAAATCAACAAGTATTTATTAATTGCCTACTATGTGCCAGGCACTGTGTTAAGCTCTAGGGTTACAAATAAAGGCAAAAATAATTCCTGCTCTCCAGGAACTCACCGTCTAGTGGGGAGAAGCAACATGAAAATAACCATGTGCAAAGAAGATAAATACAGGATAAACTGAAGTCGTCATCTCAGAAAGGAAGGTACTATGTTAAGAAGGAGTGGAAAAGTCTTCTTTCAGAAGGTCTGGCAGAAAGCCTAATGTCTAGGAATCATGGATGTAGGACAGGAAGAGACCTTAACGTTTATCTGGTCATACTTGCCCCATTTTATAGATGGAAAAACTGAGGCTTAGAGAGTTATGACTTGCTCAGGGTTGCACAGGTAGTGCTCATTTCTGGGATTTGACTCCAAATTCAGTGTTCCTTCCCTGGTACTATGTTGCTTTCAGTGGTGTACCCTTGAAACAAAGGAGGACAGAGAGAGGGCGTGCTGATATTATTCTTGTGGTGCTTTCTATAGAACTTTGACCCAGGAACTGCCCATTGACAGACTTGTAACTTTCTGGTACAGCCCTTACAACTAACAGGTTAAGTGTTTGAGAGTAAAAGAAAAATTTAACTGGAATAATTTGTATATCATTTTTATTAGAACATGGAAACGTGTGTGTGTGTGTGTGTGTGTACATGAAATTCAGCTAAGAAGTAGCTTTGGATGGTTTTTAGGCCCTCCTAAAAAGGAGTAAATGGTTTAATGTTCTGCCTCATCCTACACATCCCTCAACAATATCGAGCTTTTCCAGTAGTTGCTATAGTGACTTTGGCCCTGTGGGGAGATTAAATGGACCTAAATGGCTCTAAGGAAAATTTTTGGCTTCCGGTTCCTTACACATCCTGAAGGTTGAGCGTGTTTGGCCTGGGGAAAGTGGAAGGAACCCATTCTTAGAAGACTGTGGATGGAAATAAACTTGAGAGCCTGGTTGGGAAGTCACCCTCCTCTCGCTTCAGACTGAGAGAACAGTGTCCTGTCAGCAGCAGCTTCTACACATTTCAGTACAGTGAGGCTACATTTGAATTGTGGTCATCCCCTCAGTCATCCACTTTCCTGTTGCTTTCTGGCTCTTGTGTAACCCTGAAGTTAATCCTAAATGGTAATCTCTTTAGTTAAATCTGTTGGTTAAAAGTTAATCTGTTTAGCCCCTCTCTTTCCCTTCTCCTCCTTGCCCAAGTAGTTACAACTTGGGGAGTTAAAACAGTGTCTTTCTAGGACTGTGGGTGTTTTGTTAAGATTCCCTTTTCTTTCCTCCTGCTTTGAAAGCTGCTTAACCAGTTTCCAGGCCCCATTTGGTTAAAACCCTGGGATACTCACAGCTTGAATGGGACGGGCTGAAACCAAACAAAGCGCAGCAGATGAAGGAACTGGCTTTGCTGAAATTAATATCTAAAGTGCTCCTTCTGGTCACCCCACCCCCTCCCCCTGCAGCCATCCTTCCTTCCCCCTGCCCTCCTCCATCCTCCCCCCCCCCCCCCCCCCCCCAATATCCAGGTTTTAGTTTCAGGAACTTGAGACAGAACTTCAGGGTTGCCTCCCTTACCCTGAAAATCCTTTTGAATTCGGTTTCTGGAGTAGCCGCCGAGGAGACTCCTAATTATTGTTTTAGCTGGGGGAGGGGGGAGGGCGGTGGGTTTTATTTAAGTTATTTGAATGAAGGGTCTCCATGTGTGGTGAGAGTTCCTTGCCCTTGGTCACTCTCCTGCATCCACCCTTGGGGCCAATATATACACCTTTGTGTCCTGTTTTTCCCTGGGTTCATGTTGGACTGGATTAAAAAGAAGTTTGACCCCTCCCAGCACAAGAAGATGCCCTCCCCTATTTAGCTGCATGCCTAACTCACCATTCTCCATTAGTCTCATCTTCTTGGTTCAAGAAGTCATGCTGGGGAGGTGACAGAATCTTTATGGGGTCTCCTCGATCACCTAGCTCCTCTTGGCCTCGTTCTTTTTCCTGAGTTCTGGGAAGATCCTTGTTGAGTATTTGCTTCTAATTTATAAATTAGAAGTATAGTATATGAAAAGTTATTTTAAAAGACTGTGATGGGAACCAGTGTGCCTCCAGAGGTTGGTGCATTGGGTTAAGCAAGTCAGACTCAGAGTTCCAAATTCTAGACTATCAGGTTTCAACTTTCTTCTTTTTTTCCTTTCTTTTCTCTTTTTTCCCTCCACTGTCTGATATTTCCCCCATCTATCACCTCTCCTCATTTTTTTCTGTCTGTCTCTTCCTCCTTTCCTTGATCTCTGGGTTTTCTAAAAGGAAATAATAAGCAAAGAGTAGGGTGACATAATGAGGCTAAGAAGGAGACATCTTTCTTTTTCTATGTGAGGCAAAGACTTTACTTTGTTTTCCTTTCTCGCTCTCTGTTTATTTTCTTCCTTTCCTGTTGAGCCATGGTCAGAACTGATGCTTGCAAATAGGGAGGGACTTTGAACAATTTGAGCTACATGGTCTAGGGTGCTTATAGCTAGAGGCCTGTAGCTGTGAAAGAATTATAATTCTGTCCTCATGAGTCTTGAATTTGGGGATGTCTTGTGACCTTTTAGGGTTTTGTGTATAGCTTAGGAATGAAATGGACAGGTAGACTCTCCCCCTACCCTCTCTCACTTTAATTAAACCTCCTTGGAAGACATCTGGATTTGGCAAAAATGTGAAGGGAGAGGTTTTATTTTACAAAAAGCTCTTTTTTTCCAAAAAGTTTCATTGTAAGATTGAATTCAAGAAATATATAGTCAAATCCTACCATGTGCTGGATAGGCACCAGGATAGGCTCTGGAGTAATTTCAGGGCAAATTTCCTAGTATATTAAAATGATTTTGTTGATCAGAAATTGATTGACACATAACTTTAAGACTATTTCAGCTTGTAGCTTATAAAGTCAGGTGCAGTGGTTAGAACCCCCTTCTTTAACTCTGGTATTTGGTCAACTCAGTATTTGAGCTGACCCTTTAGTACAATCTGCTTTTTTCCCCCTCGGTTTGTTCCTTTAATTTTAGATTGTAGTTCTTCCAGTCTTTCAGGAACCACCCACACTACAGTTTCGTTGGTATATATAGCTATCCTTCTTCTCATGTTTACTATTTGAAATTGAAATTCTCTCCTAATTCTAAGATTCTCTGATTGTAAAACACTGAGGCTTTAGGAGGCCTTAGTCCAATTCCAATCCAAATACCAGCAGGATGGACCCCAGAGCACAGTCACATTGCCTCCTTAGGATCCTAGGGTTACCTCTGAGGAGTTGGGGTAGCTTTCATTTTAATTTACATCTTATTATTTTTTTCAATGAACAAACATCTAGTTTCTCTCCCTCTTACTTCCGCCAATTGGGGGGAAAACAACAACTCTGAAACCACTTGTAATGAATATGCATAGTCAAGCAGAACAAAGTCCTTCATTGACCACATCTAGAAAAAGCAAGCAAATACCTTCATCCTGTATTTGGGGTGTCTTTCTTTTCTCCTCTCTAGTATGCTGACCATGGGGAGAGTAGGCTCAGATTTAAAATGGTTGCTACAATACATTTGCCCCATCAAACTCACTTCCAAATGCAGCATGGGTGATAGCTTTCATGGCGCAGCTTTTTGGCTATTGGATAGATTCCACATTGGGCTGAGTAACAAAGGACACTCATTAGGGCTGCCTTCTTTCTCGGCTCAGAGTTTGGATTTTTGAAAATGGCTTTTCCAACTTTGTTTTTGCCATCTTACAAGGCCATGTACCAAATGAAAGTGACCCAAACAAGAAGTAGTCCCAATGTCATCACATGGGAGACCATAAGCCCATGGGTCAGCTGAGGGAGAGCGGCAAGGGCACTAGCTATCAGGAGCTGAGACCTTATGACCAGCAAAAAAGGAAAAATAGGAAGTTCTTCCTTTGTGTACTCTCGGTTCTGGTGCCAACCAAAAGTGTCTTTCTTTGCCATTCAGTTAATGGGCAGAACAAGGTCATAGAATTACCTGTGTGTGCTTTTGAAGTGGAAAACTGAGAGTCAGGCCCTTCCATTCTGTGTCATAATGAGTTTCCAGAAGCAAGCTTTCCAAATATTTACGAGGGTCCCTCATGTGTCCTCCCAGGACTAGGCTTTCATTGACCAATTGTCCATGACATGAATTTTTCACCAGGATCTCCCTCTTCCTAGAAATACAGCAAAGCCCATATTTGCAATCTGCCTAGTGCTTTGAGATCCTGCCCTAAATTGTTCCTTAGGGTTGTAAGTGATAAGAAGCCAGAATCAACGTTTCCTCTCTACCCCTTAAGCCTCATTTTGCCCTAACCCCTTGAACAATATCATTTATTTGATAATATTGCATCTAAATAGTCATAAAGAAATTGGCAGGGAAAAAATTGAAATGCTCAAGATTTGATTAATAATTAATAAGAAAAATGTCTAGTACCAAGCAGAAAATGAATTCTGAAATACAGCCGAGTCATTCCTTTGAGGCTTTCCCTCATTCCTTTTTCTACCAGTGCTGACTCTTATATTTTTGAAATGGTGCCTTGGGAGACACGAGATGAGACATTTGTTGGGAGGAGTTTAGGTGGTACAGAGTTCGGTGTCTGAGGCTGGTGTAGAGGGAAGGAAAGTTGTCCAGGAGAGTATTCTGCACCCGGTTCTGCAGTGTGACCCTAGACTCTCTTTCTCCTGCTCTGTGAGCTGCATTTGTTGCCTCATGTAAATTTCCTTTGTGGATTAATACAATGATTCCCAACGTCTCTGAGTATGCAATTTAAGTTTAAAAAAAATCATAGACCTTGTTCCCCACCAAACACACACAATAATTAATAGGTGTGCTTAGAAAGTATCTATTGATTAGGAAAAAAAATAATGATAGAATACTATGAATTTAGTAATGCTCTTAAATGAACTTGGATCTAGGGATTAGGTTTATGGTTTTGTGGACATATGGAATTTCTGGAGGAGAAAACTGTCATTACTCATGCAAATCATCCCATTAGCCTTAAGAGAATTGGCCAGAAAACCTGAGAAATTAATTGACTTGCTCAGGGTGACACAACCAGTAAATGTCTGAGGCTAGATTTGAACTCAGGAAGAGGAGTCTTCCTGACTCCAGGCCCTACACTCTATCTATTGTACCACCTAGTCTAGTGGAAACACTTGAATTTGGGTTTGGATAATCAGGAAATTCAGGTGCACATCCTGGTGCTGACACTAACATTGTGACCTTGGCAAGTTAAAATGTGTTTGATCTTCTCTGGATGTCTTCAACTTTTTGGGAGGGGCAGGAGTGGGGAAGGTTATTGATGTCATTGGAAGGACTCTGAAGTATTCTGGGACTTTAGGAAATCAGTTTCCTGTCATTTACACACAGGAACATCTGGATGATCTTACCATACATAAGAAATTGTTCTTCCTATTTGAACTTTCTTCAGGCCGTCCCACTGTAGGCGCAAACACCTTTGTCCAGCAGATGTCACCATGTTTTCTGCATCACTTGATAATTGGGGGATAGAAGGGCAAAGATACCTCTTGTTGCATCTACTAAGGAATCTGGTTTGATCCTAACATATGCACAGGAAACACTTTGTTGGAATTGTGATTAAGTTACTATGGAGAATTGGGGTAGCATGCATCTTTAGCTAAACACATCGGGTTTTTATGTTATGGTTAAAATTTTAATGATGCCTTTTATTTTTTATACTACAATAATTTCCCAATATATCCCCCACCTCATTGAGTTCTCCCTTATAATAAAAAGAAAAAGTCAAACTAAACCAATCACAGACTGATTGCATGGGTCAGCAAAGGCAATATTCTGCTCCTTTAAACCTTTCCTACCCTCCCTTCCAGGAGGAGGGAAGTGTATGTCTATCTGCTCCCTGGAAGAATCTTAGTTATTGTAATTAATGTTGAGTTTATCTGCATTTTATTTATTTATTTAGCTGGTTTTCATTTACTTCATTATGTGTTTATATGTCTATGTGTATACACATACACATATATGTACACATATGCAAATTATATATAACTTATAGGTATACACATGCATATATGCATATCTATATATTTCATATTTCTCTCTTTAATTTCTTCACTTTATATTACTTCATATAAATCTTCCAGTACTTTCTGAATTCCTTTCATTGTTACCTAATGCACAGTAATAGCTTATCACATTCATACTTGTTTTTGTTCAGTCATGTCTGACTCTTCATCTTCACATTCATACACCATCTTTTTTTTTTGTCCATTTGGACACAAACATCTTTGTTTCTGGTTTTTTTCCCCCTACAACAAAAAGTGTATGTATTTTGAGAGAGGTGGGAATTCAACCCAAAATGTTCTATATTTAAGTCACTCTAGAACATTCTAGAGCAAATGTTAACAATGGCTGACTTGGACCTGCTTGGCTTCCCCAAGAGAGATTGAGATGTGTCAGAAAGACCTGAGATATGAGGCTGGAGCTAGAACAGATCTCCACTGCTTGCTAGTTGATTGATCATCTAATCCAATTCCCCATTTTATACATAAAGACACCTAGGCCCAAAAAGGTTAGGAATTTTCCCCAAGTTAACTTAGGTAGTAAGGAAAAGGCCCAGTATTTTAATGGGCTGTCTACCAACCCAATGTGCATTTCATTTTTTATTTATTTATGTGTGGTGCTATATTATTTTGACAATACAAAAGGCACATTCTCTGTGTAGTTGACTTGTCTGGGGGCAAATCCAACAGATAACTGCTGTTCTATAATAGAGCTTCCTCTTCTCCTTCTAGAGCAAAAGTTCTTAACATTTTTTGTGTAATGGATTACATTGGTAACTTGGTGAAGGCTATGGATACTTTCTCAGAATAGTGTTTCTAAGTGAATAAAACAAGATAATTAGAATTATGAAGGCAATCAGTTATATTGAAATACGATTTAAAAAATATTTTTAATAAGTCATGGATCTCAGGTTCTAGAACCCCTATTCTAATTCAAATACATGAAATCTCACTAATTTGAACTACTAACTAAAATTTGTAATAAACTAGTTATCAAAGGAGTTGATGTTTGCCCTTGTTCTGTCTATAAGAAAGGGGATTGATGAGTAAATGACTAGTATTTAATCTGTCAACAAACATTGTAGAGCACCTTTTGGGTGGAAGGTACTATTTGAAATTTAAATTAGAATCATGAAATCATAAACAGTTAGGATTGGAGGACACCATAGAGATCATTTGGTCTCACCTTTTCATTTTATAAATGAAGAGACCAAGGACCAGAAAGATGAAATGACTTGCCCAGGGTAACACTACTAATTTGATTTGGAATAGAGAACAAGTGGTCCAGTACCTGAAACAAAATTTTCCACAGTTTATACAACTTTAATATCTGAAAATTTACAATCAATGTGTTAATCACAATTTGCAGCTATTTGTTAAAGTAGGTCTGATAGGACTTCTTTCTGTGAACAATTAATAATTAGTGTTCTGAGCGCTCTGAAAGGACATTTTTCCATCACAAAAGTTTTGCATCTTTTGACTGATTCAGAGGATTATAACATCATAGGATGTTGATTTAGAGTTGGAATCTAGGTCAACCCCTTTATTTTACAAATTAAAAACCCAGAGCTTAGAGAGGTTGTGTGTTGCCCAGAGGCATAGAGAAAGCAAATGGCAGGAGTGGTATTTGAACTCATGTGTTCTTACAGCAGATTCTTTCCATTGGTACTGGGCTGCTTCTTTGTGAATTACTCCACCTTAGTAAGATTTGACTGGAGATATTACTGCTTGGTTTTTCTTTTTTTTGATAACAGTATTAATTAGAACTGTCCAAAAAAGGAATGAGTTACCTTTAGAGTTGGTTAGTTTCCCCTCTTTGGAGGTCTTTAAGCAGAAACCAGATGACTACTTCTTACCTGTTTTTTGATGGGCAGTCTTTTGCCTATGGGTTTGATAAGATCACTGCTGAAGTTACCTCCAACTTTCATATTCTGTATCTATCTAGTTGCTCTTCTTGAGTCATTTTTCAGTCATTATCTTACTCTTCATACTCTTTTTAGAATTTTCTTGTCAAAGATACTGGAGGGGTTTGCCATTTCCTTCCCCAGCTCATTCTACTGATGAGGAAACTGAGGTAAACCGGGGTTAAGGAACTTGCCTCAGGTCAAACAGCTGGTAAGTGTCTGAGGTCAGATTTGAACTCAGGAAAATGATTCTTTCTGACTTTAGTCTCAGTTCTCTATCCACTGTACCACTCTTTCTAGTACTATTGCTGATCATGTCATTATAGTTAAGCTTATGCCAAAAGAGACATCATTTGTTGTTTTGTTTTGTTTTACTTCCTGCAGGACTCAGATGTCCTTTCATCATCTTGAATAGTCTAACTCATGTCTTTCTGAAAATCAGTAATCGTTGTGTGGTTTGTATGTATGCTAGACAATAGCTTAACAGAATTTCATATAACATGTGAAATATATACTTGGTCTTAGCCTTGAGAGACCAAGAAGTGAGTTTTTTTTCTTAATTTAGTCTTTTTCATTCCATTTGATTTTATACTAATTCCATGAGGATAGGGGATAGAGTCTGGATCTATGATTTAGTTGGTATAGTGTGCTTTCCAATGCAGGTCAGCACTCTACTCACAACTCTCCATCACTTTAGAGAGTTTATTAGAACTGGGGTCACATATCCAGTGTTAGAGGTGGAATTGGAATCCAAGTGGTCCTGGTTCTGAGACCAACTCTCTCATGAGCAGATGAGGAAACTGAGGTACAGACCATTAGTGACTTGCCTGAGGTCCTAAAGCTGTAAGTAGAGCTTAGGTCTTTTAGCTGCCAGTCCTCCATGCTTTCCCCAGGATCACAGATCCATATTTGGCATGGCAGGAAAATGATGTCCCACACCGTATAGCTTCTCGTGAGTTTATGATTATTCTCAGTAGGATATTTTCACTGCCATGCTAAACAAGTCTGTGTTTCATTGTTGGGTGACTTTCTAGAACCCAAACAGACAGGCACCTTAGGTGCTGAAGGTATGCAGGAAGAAGTGAAAAAAATGAGACAATCAAGATACTTTTTGGTCAGTGCAGAATCACAGTTCTTTTTCTCTAGTTAATTTTCTATTAACTTAAGGAATTTTAGGAATTTGGGGGAATTGTGATGGAGGGGGGGAGAAGTGGGCCATAGGGGAGTGGGGGTGATTTAGAATGTTCTCTTCTGGAATAGAAAACATCTGGTCTGGAACAGTTAGGGCTGCACTGTCTAGGGGGAGAAAAGAGGTGGGGGAAAGACTTGATAGGAAACAGACATTGTTTCAAACAATAAATCCCCCTTTGCACGTTAATGAGAAAATAAATTTAGAACAAAGGGTGTCAGGCTGCCCAGGCAGCTTTTTCTTGCCCCTGACTTTTGGGAGAGATTTTGTTCAGAGGAGAGGCTTCACTAACTTTGTTTGGGATCACAAAGCAATGTGGTGGTCAGAGATACCCCATACCTGTCATACCAGGAGCCTAGTGGGTTGGGATTGCCAGGGAAACTGACCCTTTAACTAGTTCTCCTTTGTTGATGTATGGCCACATGAGCACCAAGGTGGACAACCACCTTTGAAGTACATACTTAAAAAAGAAAACAAAACAAAATTAAAAGTTGACAAATTGCTAAAACTGAAAGCAATATGCTGACATAGAGTAGTAGAAAGACCACTGAATTTGTGATAAGAATAACTGAGTTCAAGGCATTTCTCTGTTAACTCAGTGACTTTGGGACAAATCCTCAGACATCAGTGTGCTCTTCAGTAAAAATGAGAGGGTTAAACCTAGATTGTCTCTAGGGTCTGTTCCAATTCTAACATTCCATAATTCTCTGATTGAATTGTGCTTTGTCTAAAATCACCACCTCCACATCCTTGTCTTTCCCTTCAGTCTATCCTATCAAGGACTGGGGACATTTCCCCTTCTGTTTGACCAGAAAATGACCCGGATGGGCAGGAGCCAGGTTGCTTTCCTTTACTGACATGGTGATCAAATTCTTGACGTTGATAATTCAAACACATGGTTTGACCATGGACA
The DNA here is from genome assembly GCF_028372415.1 of Notamacropus eugenii. Classification (NCBI taxonomy): domain Eukaryota; kingdom Metazoa; phylum Chordata; class Mammalia; order Diprotodontia; family Macropodidae; genus Notamacropus; species Notamacropus eugenii. The sequence goes on along the minus strand of NC_092873.1, from coordinate 482,230,504 downwards.
TTCCTTTTATAAAGGAATTTACTTTATTTTCCATTCATTCCTCTTTATTTTCTGAATTTTCTCTCACCATAAATCCTTTTCCCCTTTCCTTTTCCCTTTACTTATTAAAATGTCTTTAGTCAGTGTGCCAACAACACTCTTGTCTTCAGGCTGTTTGTGTCTTGGTGGCTTGACTCCATGAGCCTCTTCTGAATTATCCTTGGTGGATGGCCATAGCACTTGTTGAATGACAGTTTTCCACTGAACTCCGTGAATCTCTGTGTTTCTATGATGTAATAGGAGGGAGGTAAAGGTGAGATATGTCTGTAGGTGGGAGAAGGTGACGTAAAGGTTAGCGGTATCAAATGGGATCAGGCCACTAAGGATATATGTGAATTCACAAATAACCTCTGGTGAAGGACCCATCTTCTTCACTCTTCCTTGTTTTCTGTTTTGCATTGGTCAGTGGTATGTGACTTCAGATATGTTTTTCTTTCCTTTGGGACTTCCTCATCACAAATCTCATCCTGTCTCTACCACTGTTCTCCCAGTGGACAGTGGTTCACTTCATAGAATCATCGCACATATTGCAGCTCAGTCTGGTGCTAGGTAACAGTTTCCCTGCTACAAAGACACTCCATGGGACTAAGGTTGTAGGCTAATGCAAACACAGAGCTTAGAGGGTGGTCTCAAGTCCCTCCCCTTTGGTCCTCTGCAACATAGAGGGGGCTGGCTCCAGGACAGTGTGGGAAAACTCTTGGTGAAATAGACGCCAAGGCCATAGGGCAACATTTCGTTTTAGTGGAGGGAATTTCTGGTTGATTATGCTCATAAACCCATGTGGTGGCCGTAATACAAAAGCACACGGTTTGCCTTCTCTGGCCTAGTGTGTTGTCTGTGTTCTGTTAACTCTTGATGAATTGGGCCTGGAAGGGATGAGAGAACTGGTAGGGCCCGAATACAGAGACTCTGGGATAAGTGATGGGTTTCACCATAAGATCATAGGAACAGACAAACAAAAGAGGGGGGAAATCAGGTGAGGTCAATTCTATACTTCATTCCGCCCTATACTCTGTAGTTTGACCAGTAAGTGTGTTTACCAGTGGCCTCTTGCCATAGATAATAGGGTGATGAGACACTCTCTGGCCCCAGTCCAGGTTTGGGCTGGTAGAACTAACTTCCCTGTGAAATGCCCTAGTACTGATTTAATCTGAGCCTTCCCATTTGAGCAGCACCCATATCTGTCTCAGAGGTCAAGAGAAGGAGAGCACAGGATGAGATATTTGACAAAAAGAATGAATCCTGTTCCCAGCCAAGCTGGCTTCCATTCATTCCTCTTTATTTTCTGAATTTTCTCTCACCATAAATCCTTTTCCCCTTTCCTTTTCCCTTTACCTATTAAAATGTCTTTAGCCAGTGTGCCAACAACACTCTTGTCTCTAGGCTGCTTGTGTCTTGGCAGCCTGGCTCCATGAGCCTCTTCTAGGCAGGGTTCTTTGTTTTCCCCTTTCTCTTGCCTTAAGTTGTGTCCTGCCCCATGCTCCATTTTGAAAGCCTGGAGTTTTGATTTGTTTGGTTTTTTGGTTTTGGTTTTTTCTGCTTTGTTGGCCTTGGATCTTAGGTTTTAGGTTCTACTTCCTAGGCCTGCTTTTCTCTCTAGTTTTGTACCACTTCTATCACCTTTCATAAAAATTGTTAACCATGTGAACACCTAATCAGAATGACATGGTTCTCTCTCTCTCTCTCTCTCTCTCTCTCTCTCTCTCTCTCTCTCTCTCTCTCTCTCTCTCTCTTTCTCTCTCTCTCTCTCTCTGTCTCTGTCTCTGTCTCTCGTCTTGAGACAGTTTGGACCAGCTCAGAGGAGGAGAGAGCCTTGTGAATATGGATATCCAAGGAGTTGCCAAACTTTTTCTTAGGCTCTCTCTAAGGCAGTGTGTGTGTGTGTGTGTGTGTGTGTGTGTGTGTGTGTGTGTGTGTTGACCCTTGGTGAGCATTGTTTAGTTCTTAGATGCTCTACAGAAAAGGGAAAGGTACTTTTTTGGAGGGAGAGAGCCTGATTGCTTGGGAGGCAGAGGAAACAGGGGCTTGTTCTGGGCCTGGCCTCCCACTAACATTTTCTCAAATCTCACTTTACCTCCAGCAAGAAGGAGAGCTGACAACCCACAACAATGGCCCTTTTTCTTCTCAGAGGGCCAGTGTTTTGATAGTGTCAAGTTACACCCTCACCTCCCCCCTTGCCCATTTATAAACTTGACATGGGCAACATGATGTAATGTTATTTTTCAGGATTGCAATGAGGGAATTTTTTGCCCCAGGTCAACAGAATTCTGGTTGATTTTTTGCTTAAATGAACCATGGCAGGGCATCATTTATGGGCTTCTGGTTAGAGACGAAGGTAGAGTGGTGGGGCTGTGTTGGGGAGTTGGTAATGTCTGAGTCTTTGATGGTGATGGGCCCAACTTTCACCCCCCTCCCCTGAATCATCCCAGGTTTTACCTGGGAACCCTCAGCTAGCCTCTCTGGGCTGCGTCAAAGCAAAAGGAGGCTTTGTTTCTCTTTGTTAGTTCTCTCTCCCCTGGTTCCCGTGCTATTTTATGTTTAATGCCTGTCTGCCAAAGGTTTATCTCTTGCCATAGCTCCTTGGAAGAGCCTGGCAACCACCTGAGCTTCAGGAGACACTGTATGACTTTGCCTGGTCTACTTAGTCCTTTCGTCACTCATGTCTCTTCCACTTCTGTGTCTCCTTCTTGTCCAACTCTGTCTGGGCCAGTGGGACAGCAGTAGAATAGACTTGCAAGAAACTGCGAAGTTGCCTACAGGCCCTTTGCCTATAAAGCCAACTTTGATATTTCTACCAAGGGCTGCTTTGAGCTTCTGGGTGCTTCATTTTCTGCCCTATCCTTGACAAATCAGTTTTAAACCACGATTTCCTATTTAATACCTACTCCAGAGATAGTTATTTTCCCTATGCTTTCATAAGCTTCTTGAAGAAAGCTCCAAACTCTCGAGTATGCATAAGAGAAAAACAGTATAGCATAGTGGGGAAAATGCGACAAGACATGGGTGCAGGCTACTGACTGTGCCTCATCTAGTATCTGTGTGGCATTGGCAGAGAATCTTCCCCTTAAGTTGAGGCTCAGTTAATGCTTCTGAAAAATGGGGATACTCATCCCTGCCTCCCTCACTTCACATAATTGCGAAGGGTTGCACTGAGAGAATGCTATGGGAAGAAAGGTATTATGGTAGATAAACATGCTCCCTTCCCCCATGGCCTTCCTGGAGATGACTAACTTTTGTCTTGGGAAGCAGGCAACATAGCATCAAACTGACGTTTTCTACCGAAATTTTAGGTCGATGTGATTACCTAATCCATCCATCTCTCCATTACCTCCATCTCTCTAATATGGGGTTTGGTTTCCTTGGTGTTATATGTGATGGGCACTGCCCAGACTTGCTCCCTGTCTACTCTTAAGCCTGGGAGAAGTCTCACTTGATGTGTAACTGGGATTTCTAGGAAGATTTTAAAGTGCACACTTGGTTCCTGGTAGAGCAAAGAAGGAACATCCCTCTTGAACTCATAATGAGATAGCTGAAATAATCTTTATAAGGTTTTATTGCAGGATATTCTATTGAACAAAGCAAGACATCCCCAAAAACTGGTTCAAAAAACTGGACACCAAAAAACTTGTATTTCTGTATAAAGACACAGCCAACTTTAATTTCAAATACAAGTCCATGGGGATAGTTGTGAAGACTTCTCTTAGCTTTAGTAAAAACTTTATTTCCTCATGCTCACTCCCCTAACCACCATATTCCCCTCAAATTGAAGTTATTCTTGTTAACTAGCTTTGTAATTCCATTGACTTTAGTTGAATCTTTTAGAGTGTTTCCTCCCAGTTTTTTGGACCCAGATTTCATCTCTCAAAGGTAATGTCACTGGCTGACATGTATGACCCTGAGTGTTGACTCATAGATTGTTGGAGTAGAAAGAACTTTTGAGATCTTCCAGTCATCATTTTATAGATGAGGAAGTCAAGATTGGAGGAAGTTACAGACAGGTAGTGTCATAATCAGGATTAGAAATCAGGTCTCCATACTCCCAGTGTGATTTTTCACTCCAACCTCACAATGCATGCTCCTTACATAACATATTCCTATGAATATGTAAGGACTTTATTAAAAATTATTTCTACTTATTTTGGAGATAAATGACATTCATCTGGTCGCAATGACCAACAGACATGGTAGAGTTGAAAAAGAAAGGTAAATAGGGTAAATAAAGACTGGTTTCATCTTTCATTGAATAAATAAATAATCCTTAAATCTTTATCCTCAGAATTAGGGCTTTAAAAAAAAAAGTAGAGCCTATCCTCAGCATTGGGGGAAGAGTAGGCCTCAGTTAGTGGATACAAAATAAATTTCCATGTCCTGAGATGATATGAAATTCACATTACTTTTAATCATTTATTATTTATAGGCCAGATTGGTCAAAAGAATGGGAGAATCAGAAAGTGCCTTAAAGGTTATCTGTTTGAACCTCCTTGACTGATGGATGAATTCCTACTATATAAGATTCTCAAGAAGCAGTCATTAGGTCTTTGAATATCTGCAGTTATGGTGCCCCGAGAGAGAAGAGGGGAGGGAGAGTCAGGAAGATCTGAGTTAGCTGTGTGACCCTGGGCAGGTCACTTAACCCTGTTGGCCTCAGTTTCCTCATCTATAAAATGATCTGGGGAAGGAAAGGCAAACCGTTCCAATATCTCTGCCAGAAAAACCCCAAAAGGGGTTCAAGACAAGTCAGACATGACTGAAAAACAAAATGATGGGGAACTCACTGCTCTGTGAAAGGCAGTCTGTTCCTTGTTGCTTCCTCAGTTTGTTTTAGTTTCACTTGAAACGAAAACACCCATGTAAATAGCCATGAGATATGTTTACAAGTTGGCTATTTCTTCCTTTGCTTTTTTCTCTTCGTTTCTCTCTCCTCTCCCCCTCCCCCTGCCCCCCCCCCCCAGTCTGTCTTTCTCCACTGGTAACAGAAATAGAAGACTACAAAATAATTTACCCTTAGTGCCCTCTAGGTGTAAAAATTTCTTATTTGGGGCCAATGACTATTTATGAGCCTGAGCTCATACAACTTTAGACTCTGAGAGTCACCTATGTCTGAAGGACTTTTTTTCTGACATATTATTCATAACTGTGACATGGAGATAATGGGAGGTGAAATTCCAAATTTCTGAAATGATGGAGCTGAACTGACCTTTTTTTGTGATCAATTCCCCTCTTCCCCCCACTAAACTGTGATCAATTCCCCTCCCTGCAAGTGAAGCTTAAAACTGCCTTAAGACTTTTGGAACCCTATCTATCTGTCTAAAGCTCCGAAACACCCTTCAAGGTTGCCAGAACAACTGGACTGATTTTTGCACAGTCCGATTATTTCTGTTAGGGGCACTGCTTCTTTCAATTAGTAGACCAGCATTTAATTTGTGTCCCACCACAGCTAACTAAAACCAAATGACAGTTACAAATGGCCTGTCACAAGAGGGGTGGAGTAAAGTTGAGGGGGAGGGCAGTGAGGGGGAGGGAAAGCTTCTTTGTGAATGACCACCACACCCTATTGACTTTGGGATTTGGTTTCCTCAGCCCGGATGTAGCCAGAAGGGTCACCACAAAGGTTAAGAGCCAAGGACCTATAGGGAGGCTGAGGATTACCATGCCCTTTAACTGAGGTGCCTTCCAGGTGGTCACCATGGAAATCCCTTTTCCTGGGGCCTCTTAGGATAAGCCTCAAGTATGTTCATGGGGCATATGGCCATGTGAACCATGGAGAAGGACATGGAAGAAATCTCCCTGGTCTGGCCTCTTGACCTGCTCTGTGCCTCTAAATACAAGGTCAAGGGGACTATTTAGTGTTCCCTACTTAGGTAATTAGGAAATTGAGGGTAAAGAGTTAGAGAAAATGCAGAAGAGTTATAGAGGTTTTGTTCCTAGGGCAGAGGTTGAGTTGTGGTAGCAAATGGCCTGGTTTCTGTTGTTACTAAAAGCCCATTTTTTTTTTTTTTAATGCTTTAGACTTTGGCTTGAACTTTTTACTTGGGGTTATAACGTGGAATAAGCTTAGGCATGCATGAACAAGGTCCTTCTTAGTGAGATACAGGGCCCTGTAAGGGCTTTTTTTTTTCTCCCTGAGAGAAAGGAGTTGAACTGGCTTTCACAAATCTGCCAACAGCTCGATCTCCTCACAACCTTAGGGTAATTTTGATGTATGGCATGTGAAAAGGAAAAGTTATGATCTAAGTTGAGTGATAACTTCTTATTACATGGCAATGGGTATATCTTACCTAATGGAACTGAGATATTTAGAAAAATATGAGTATAGAGTGACTTTCAGTTAGCTGAATTATGCTTTCCCTAACAATGTATACTTATAGCAATATTCTAAAATTATACTTTGAGCAATTGTCTTAAGAGGAAATTTAAGGAAAATTGAGAATTGATCATTTAGACCATCTTCAGTAATACTCAGTACAAGTCACAAATATAAGAAGAAAATAATACTACAAAAATTCCTAAATTGTATGTCTGTGTTTTCTTTGGGGTAGAGATAATAATAACCCAGGGATTGCCTGCTCCTTTAAATATTACAATATAGGCAACAGATTTCAGTTAGTTTCCCATCAGGATAAGATGGAATCTTCCCTCCCAAGCTTTTAAGCTAAAGGTTATTGGCTGAGTATAGGTGACTCCTAATTGTTTATTTCACTAAGAGTTTTTAACCGAGCCTGGTGTCTGTGGCTAGTTAGCTCAGTTGTTTAGAGTTAATGAGGCCAAGGTCACTGGTTCAACCCCCATATGAGTCAGCTAACTCTGCCTGTGTTCTCCTGCCACAGACTTCACCCTTAACCCCATCCAGCTGTCTCACAAATGCACACGGCTGGTCACAAGAGAGACAGAGTAAGGGAGTATGGAGGAAGCAGATCCATCACTCCCAGTCAAGTCAACAAGCATCTGTGAAACACCTACTATGTGACAGGCTGTAATAAGCCTGGGACTGAGAAGCACAATGATGTGGAAACCTTGCATCAGAGCCCAGAAACCTGGCTTTAATTAAGCCTGATGTCTTTACTGGCTATCTCTGAATTTTAGTCAAATCACTAACCCATTTTCAACTAGAAAAATACCTACAGTAACGTTTACAAAACAAGATACTTACTCTGCTAGTATTTCAAGGATCCATATTACCATCATTATGAAATATACCTAACAATAATCATAATGTTAACATCGCGCTTTAAAATTTGCAGCTAATGTGTCAACTTATTTGATTTTCTCAACAACCATTTGAGGTATGGGTTACTATTCTCTCCATTTTACAGATGAAGAACACATATAACAAACCCATATACATCTTAGTAAATGGTCTTTGAGAGAGAGATTGTGACCAAAAACGTCATCATCCTATGGCTAACCTGGTGAAGGGCCTCTCTGAACTTGGTCCTGCTAGTCCTCTGAAAACAGATCTGAGGTCCATAACTACACCCATTTTTGAAGCTTTCTCAGCTTAGTAGTACTTTGACTCTGCTGGGCATAGTTTTCCAGGCTCACCTTCTTGACATGATGGGTCTTGGGAGAAAGACTTTGATCCATTCTTAAAACGGCAACAAAAGCAGCAGCAGCGGCAGCAACTACCACCACAAGCCCTCTACCCAGGAGTGGGCCAGAGGTAGTGCCCTTCCAATCAGGGAGAACACAGTTACTAAGAGGATTAGTTTCCACACTGAGCATTTCTGTAATTTTGACTCTACTTAGACTTTGGAAGCTTATTTTTAATTTTTGTATTTTGTATTTATTTTCTGAAGCTTATTTTATTTCCATGTCATTTCTTTAATTGGATAGAAACATATATTGTGTGCTTTACAGATGGAGAGAAAGGAGACACAGAGAGGTTGTATAACTTGTCAGAGGTCACACAGTAAGTAAATAGCAGAGCAGAGACTAGAACCCAGATCACCTAACTCCAACCCTGTTTTTTCCAACAGTCTATGCTGCCTCCCAGTGGACAGAATATTTGCCTGGGAACTGTAAATTTCTAAATTCTAGTGTCTTCAAGCAAGGGCTTTCTCGATCGCTAGTTACATTCCTTTTGGCCAGCTGCCTTATAATGTGCAAAGTGGCACAACTTTTTCCATTACTGGAGAGATCAAATAAATAAAAATAATAGTTTCTTAACATGCAACTTGCCTAATTAATGGAAATGTTTTTTGGAGCACTTTGTAAATTTTGAAGACTTTTTACGAAGGAAATTTAGAAGAAGGGGAATGTAGCCAAAGAGAAATTGTGTGATCCAGCCCCATGCCTGTTTTGAGATAAATTCCATGGTGGTTTAACCTGAGGAGGGCTGAAGTGTCCCTGCATTCAGTGCATTCAGTCACTAAGGAGATATATTCCTTCATTCTACATCTCAAGTTAGGTTTGTGCTGTTTTGGTGGATATTCCAGGAACTGAAAGTTTTTAAGGTCGTTAGAGGAGAGAGGGAAAGAAGAGGAATCAGATTTGCCTTTTTAAAGGATTATTAGCTCCACATTAATGATTTTTATCCTCTTTTCTCTAATACTGTTCAGACCCTGCTCTTCTGTGGAATAGGAGAGGAGCCAGCATGGTAAGGGTTTTTACCAGTCTCTGCATCAGTAATCCTATCACGTGCCTGAGGGATTCATCACAGGGAAATAAACACATTAGGAACTCCCTGGGCTTTGCCATCTCCAGTATTCCTGAAGTAGTGGAGAGCTTGGCCTGCCACTGAGGAAGCCATTAATTCCAGAGCATTCAGGCCAGTAGGCTTTCATTTCACATAGGTTGCGAAGTATAGGTGTTTGTTTGCTCCCAAGAATGAACTGACCTTGTTCTTCTACCAACCCAAAACTCTATATAATTCAGTGGGTTTTTCCCCTCCCCCCTCTCCTTGACTCTGACTTTCCAAGTCTATGTTATGTGTTGTCTTCTTCCATCAGAATGTAAGAATCTAGAGGAGGTGCACTCTCTTGTTTCCTTACATTTGTATCCCCAGATTCTCTGACAGTATCCAGCCCATAGCGAGCAATACATTCTTTACTGGTCTGATGATCTGCATTTGTATCTCTCTCTCATTCTCATCTGTTCTCTCTCTAGATCTGTCTGTGTTATATGTCCATATCTCTAGCCCTATATCATCTATGTATACCTATCTAGCTATCTGTTTGTCTATCTAGATAGCCCTATTTTGCTATCTCCTATCTATCTATCTATCTATCTATCTATCTATCTATCTATCTATCTATCTATCTATCTATCTATGTCCATCTGAATATCCATGTCTCTCTGTCTCTCTCCATAATCTTTAGTAAATTTTAAGTTTTAACTTGAAGTATTTAGTGCCAAAACTCAAGAGTAATAGAGAGAGAAGAGAAACTGGAGATCAGCCAGTTAGCAGAGGGGGAAGTAGCAGATTTTCCACTGTAGTCAAGTCTCCACTGAGTTCCAAACTACCTGTGTGACCATGGGTAAATAAGTCACTTAACCCCTTTGAACCTCAGTTTCCTCGCTTGTAACATGGCAATAATGTCTTTAGTTTCAACTTACCGCAAAGGTTTCTGGAAAAAATCAAATGAGATAAGGTGTTGAAGGTATTATGTAAACTTTAAAATGTTACATAAAAGTTAATTTTTAAAAATGGCAGTAGCAACAGCAATAAGTTATGTGATGACCAAATGAGAGAAATTGGAACTATCTATCATTCTCTGATATATAAATTACTCCCTCAATTTAGGAGCATCTTGTCTTAGTAGAGAGGTTGGTGCTATTTTCAGCTATTTGCAGGGTATAAAATACAGACAGCTTCTATGTGACTAGAGAGGGCAGAATTTAAAGCCACAAGCAGCAATTACAAGGCAGGGAGATTTTCAGTTTAGGATAAAGTCGTTAGTAAGAGAGGTGTCCCAAAATGGAAGGGATCACTTTATGAGGGAGTGTTCCCTTTCCTGGAGGTATGCAAGCAGAAGCCAGATAAGAACTTATCAGAGATGCTGTGGAGGTGATTCATACATCAAGCATGGGATGGGATCAGATGAGCCTTTAAAATCTTTTCTACCTCTGAGATTCCATGATCCCATGAGTGTGTTTCCTCTCATTCGCTGTCCTCGGCTCCCTGAGGATATTGACAAGCTGAAATTTACTAGGGTACCAGAGTGTTCACCAGCCTGATCAAGCATTCCCTCCCTCCCAGCCCCCAAAGCCTGAGCCAAGCAGAGGGCAGGGGATTGGGAACACACTGCACAAACTTGGCAGGGAAAGGAAGACCGTTAAGTGAAGGCTAATTGGAAGCTGCCCCAAACTGCACTCTGCTGGAACTATTTACAATATCTTTCAAGCAGTGACTTATTGGGTTATTCACTAAAGGGTGGAAGGGGGGGATGGGGAGGAGGCAGGGAGTGGCAAGGGGGTGGGAAACGACTTGATAGACTAAATGCTTGGAAGAAGACTTTGTCTGCTTTTAAAAATTCAGGATCTTAACTCTTAATGAGCACACATGCAGGTGTCTCTATAGAAGACACTGCCTACATCAGGAGTGGGGAACCTGCAGCCTCAAGGCCACATGAGGCCCTCTAGTTTGAATTCAGGCTAAGGGCCACACTTGAGGACCTAGATGACTACATGTGGCCTCCAGGCTGCAGGTTCCCCACCCCCAGTTTAAGGTGTAATGGAGAGAACAATGAGTTTGAGGCCTGGCCTACAAAATCTACATATGTGACCTTAGGAAAGTCTCTGAACCTATTTTTCCTATCTGTAAAAATCATTGCAATCTGGTCTTACTGTTGTGAGTGAAACTTTTATAAACTCTGAAGTACTTAGAGAAATACGAGGAGCTCTTTTTATTAAAGGGGATATGATTTATATGCATTTGCAAATCTTCTGATTTCTGCCATTTGATTACCCCACATCTTTTCCAATTATATGTGGGGATTTTATGTTTGTTGACTAATTATTCCTCCCTTTTCTCCCTGTATCTCTTGGTAGCAATAGAGAACTTCCTGTTTTCTCCCAGGTTCTTCACTACTTCATTAATATCCCATTCAGTATTACTGTTGTGAATATTATGGCGGCAGCTTGGCATAATAGATAACACAGTTGGCCTTATTGTCAGGAAGACTAGAATTCAAATTTGTCCTCTGATTCCTACTGGCTGTGTGACCTTGGTTAAGTCAGTTAAATTCTTGGTGTCTAAAACACTTTTTTCTAAGACTATAAATGCCTGAGTAGATGTAATCTGCATTGGTAGAGGTAGTTTCCTCACTGAGAATTCCTTATACTGATGAAATCACAGATTTGGTCCCAAATTTTTTTCTGATCCACCCCTTCCCTGCCCAAATGATGATGGTAATTATCTCTGTCAAATCCTAAGATGAAATTTACTGGTTCCTAAAATTCTTAACCCTGTTTGCCTCAGTTTCCTCATTTGTAGAATGAGTTGGAGATGGAAATGACAAAGCCACTCCAGTGTCTTTGTCAAGAAAACCTCAAATGGGATTACGAAGCATTGGACATGACTGAAAAAGTATCATCAACAACAGCTACCCAATTTACCTTGTTTCAACATTACCTATTCGAGGAAAAAGAGGTAGAAATGGAATCAAAATAAACCTGTCTTCAAGTCTACTTCCTCGCTGGGCAACCTCTCTGAGCTTTAGTTACCTCATCTCTAAATAAGGATAATACCGGTTGTTATACATTTAAGTACACCATTGTCAGGAATGACAGTGATTTTGAAGTGATTCATTAACTTTAAAATGTTATGTAAACATCAGTTATTATTGTTATAACCTAAGGCCAATACCATTTTGAAAGCCAGTTGAAATCATAGGTAAAACAGCACAGGATGGTCAACCATTATCATTATTTTGGCTCTCTCCTACTCATTGTAGGGTGCCATTCTGACCTCTTTCTCTGCCCTCCATATCCTTACTTTAGATACATGGGCAGCTGCTCGAATGGAGGTGTTGAAGCCGTTCGTGATGACCACCACTTAATAGGGCCAACAAAGTAGTTGATCATAAAAGCTGATCTTATTCAGAGAAGCAATTCCTTTCTGTTCTGCAAATCTTATCTGTGTAGAAAGCAGACAAAAGGGAACAGGAGGACAGCCTTTCTTTCTTTAGGTACCTACCCCGTTATGATGCTATTAATTGACACTTTGCTAATTTGCTAATCATTGGGCAAGGAAGGACTTGGCTAGTTTATCACCCCTAAGAAAGAATGATGAATAATGAACAAAAATAAAAGTATAGCATTGGGGGAATTCTTAGTCTTGGATTTGGAATGAGAAAGTCTGGCTTCAAATTCTACCTAAGTCCCTTTCACTAAGTCACCTGACCTTCCAGGCCCCAATTTCTTAAGCAGTTTCCTTGGGAAAATGAGAGGGTTTGACTGAATGATCTCTAAAATTCTTTCCAACTTCATGTCTGTGATCCATGAACCTACTTAAGATAATGAACCATTTTTCTATAAGGTAGAAATACCCATTTATATTTAACCATCATATGTGCTAATTAAAATAAATTTTCCTGCAATTAAAACAGGTTCCCTAAGACTCCCTTACTGGGCAATACTTTATTAATTCTAATTACTGTATGTCAGGAATAGTGAAACAAAACAAAACAAAAAAATTCCATTTGCATTTAGAAATCTACTTAAAATTTTCACTAGTTCTACCTGGCTTCTCTCCAGTTTAGTTTGAATTAGTGAACTTTTACTGTATCTTGGGAACAAGCTCTAGGTATTTCTCATCCTTACTATACTTTCTCCCTTTTCTTCTTCTCTTGTCCTTCCTACACCCCACCCCCACTGCCTGAATCCTCATCATGTAAGCAGTGCTTGGATCCAGCAGTAGGAGAGTGCCAACTTGCTAATATTTGCCCAGCAGATAAGAACCATGGGAAAAAGGTTCTGAAAAGTTGCTAAGTAGAATTCCCTTAGGACTAGACAATGAACTTTAGGCTGCCTCACTCAAATTTCTAACTCAGTGTCTTTTCTTAGACTACTGGAGATCATAGGAATATTAGGTCTAGAGCTGAAAGCCATGTAGGTCAACCATCTCGTTTTATAGATAAGGAAAATGAGGCCCAGGGGGATGAAGAGATTTATCCAAGGTCAATCAGGTAGAGTAAGTGTCTGAGAGTCCTTTGACTCTAGAGCTAGTGGGGTTTTTGTGTGTGTGTTTGTTTTTAATCACTTGACAACAGGGCTCAGTCCCTTTGTTAATATCATTCTTATGCTCACTCATAATAATACTTGACCATCTCTCATCACATGTTCAGTCCCTTTATTCTAAGGAAAAGTATCTGGTGTTCACACTCAGGAATTGTATATGATTAGAAGGACATGTTGATTGCTCTGTTTGAATAGAAGAATCTTTATCTACTTGTTCATAAATCTAGGAGCAGGGGAGTGTTCCTAGTGTCTTGAAGGCCGGAAGCACATGGCCCCCATATCCCTGTGTTGAAGAAAGTTGTGGTTGTAGGAACTGATTCCATCTTCTCTTCTTTAAACCCACCCCTCCCAAGCTATCTGGAGGGGTGTAGGAGAGTGTAGATGGATGCTTGATGAGAATACAATATGGAGACCCGTTAAGGATGCTTTCAAAGAGATTCCTGAATAAATGGAAGGTTCAATTCAACTGAATGAGCATAGAATCTGGGAAGAAAAAAAAAAATCAAACAGTTCTTGCCTTCAGGAGGTTATGTCATGTGCACAGATGAGCAAATATCAAATATTTACAAAGTAAAGACATATATCTATAGTCACTTTGTTGTTGGGATAGGGGATGACTGAGGAAAGGCCACCCTGAACCTTGAAGATGGAGAAGAGGGAGGAGACCATTACAAGCATGTGTGGGAGGGTGGAAATCTTGCTGATGTTCCTTTAACCTATAAGATTCCATCACCTTCTAACTACAGTGGTCTGACTCAAGATTTGAGGGCTTCACCAGCGCTTTGTTCAACTTGACCTTGGATTTAAGCACTTCAGATAGAAGACTCGAGGATTAACATCCCCTACCATTTCCTAACTCAGATAGGTCCTAGGGCTCTATCTTAACACAAGCTGGCATTGATTTGGTGACATGACCACAAGTGCTATTGTCACTAAGTTCCATAATTAGTGATGCAACAGGGTGATCAGTTAATTCAGGTGTCAAGTTGGGATAACCCAGCCTAGAAAGATAGCTGGCTGTATCCTCTAAACTTATCTGCCTTCCACTGTAGCACTGACCTGTTAACAGCTGTGAAGTCTGAATAGATATGTGTTAACAAAGGCCCAAGTAGTTAAGATTACTAAATGGGAAAAAAATAGATTATTGTGAGTTGTTGGTTTAAAGCCAAGGGTCATCAGGCATCTTGCTTTTTGCTCCCAAGATCCTCTGCTCTTCGCTCATTCCATGGCATACACCCCTCACTGTGCCTGACCTTGAAAATGCTTTGGAAAGATAATTGTGATTATAGGTATGAGGTGGACCTAAAATGTGGTGATGCTTTCTGTTGACCTCTCCAGCATCCCAGCCCCAGAGGCATCCAACAATCTCCCTGAGAAGAGCCCAGGGTGCAGTGAAAATGGTAATGCACTTGGAATCAGAGGACCTGAATTTGAGTCTTGGCCTTGCCATTTCAATCTCTGTCTCTTCACCTGCAAATTGAGTGGGTTGGACTAGGTCACCCCTAAAGTGCCTTCCAACTCTAAATTTATGATCCTTTGATACCATAATCCTCACAATAAGTTATGTTGTGCTTTGGGGAAAAATCCGGAGCCCCAAGGCCTTGACTTACCTCTGTGTGCTAGTCATTAGCTAATGTTTTCCCTCTGCTGTCTTTCCTGAAATGCTTTCTAATCTCCTTGGCTCTCTGACCTATAGTAGAGGTGCATCTTTTGGATCAACCTTTCTCCATTATGAAACCTCTGCCTTCCCTGTGCTCCTTGATCAGCCCTCCTAATTCTGCTCTCCCACTCCTCCTAATGACTATTCTCCCCCAAAGAAAGTGGAAATCAGAATGATAATCTATTCTGTACTTGCGGCTTCCAAAGAACCAAGTAGCTCATGTTATTGAAAAAAAAAGTATTATTGATGTGTGTTGGATTTGTTACGTTATAGATGTTTATATGTTACTGTGTTTCTGCAGAGCAACATTCAGATACATTTTCTTATGTAGAAAGGTCACCCTTTAGCTAAGGGCAAAACAAGCTGTTTGAAGTCAACACACACACACACACACACGCACATACACATACACACACACACACTCTCACAACACATACACTCAAGGTGGCCAATCTGTTGCCTTTTTTGGCACTGCCATCTCTTCCCCTTCTTTTCTCTTTCTTCTCCCAGTAGCATGCTGGTAATCTCTGGAGGTGAGACCTGCCCCATTGCACACAAGATGATCGTCACCAACCCAGTGGGTGCAGATAGATAGAGACATCTAGCAGTGTGTTAATAAAGGACCTGGTGAGGAATAGAAAAATGTCACCCTCAGGTAGTTCAAATCATCTGCTGTGGTGGCTGCCTGCTGCTTTCTATAGTCATGATTTGCTTATGATCACCCAAGGGGAGGGGGTGGGTGTAGAGCAGAGCCAGGGGGCTCACCAACCCTGTGTCAGGACAGTGGAAAGTGACATTAGCAAGATTTCCTTGCTTTATTTTCTTCTCTGCTGGGAAACATTAGATTTTTCTGTATTGGCAAGGCTCACAGCTGGCAAGCTGAGGGATGTGCCAGGTTTCCTCTTCTCCAGAGCTGGGGGTGAAGCATCAAGTTTCACCTTCTTGTCAAACCTGCCCTTCCACCTGCTATCCCCCAATGCCCCGACCCCATTTCTCTTTCTTTGGACTTTCCTCTGTGGTCTCTCCCTGTGTGTCTCTGCATCTGTCTCTGTGGCTCGGTCTCAGTGGCTTCATCTACCTCCTTCCTCTCTGCGCTTAGCTCCTGCAGAGCCAGCCAGCCTCGTGCCTTTCATTACCACGTTAACAAACTCGAGTCGTGCCTAACGAGGACGCCTCATACGTTATGCTAATGATCAAGAGACATGTTAATGATATTTTAGAAGCCTAATTAGTGGAATATATAACTATATGCAATTTGGTAATGGACTGTGACAACAAGTTGTTAAAAGGGGGCTTGACAAATCCAGTTCCATGTGGCCTCAGACAAACAAGAGCTGAGAATGGATGAATGGAAATCCAACAGGGAGATAGAGGAAGGAGGTGTATGTATGTTTGGAGTTGGGAGCAGGCACGCAAGGGGCTAAACACAAATTCCACTTGTGTATGGGTCAACTTTTCAGATAACATGGCATTTGGAGTCCTCTCCTTTTGATGACCTTAAAGTCAAATAAATATCTCTGATGGATTCTTGGAACTCTCCAATTTAAGCAACTGCTACTGTTGCCATTAGATTATAAAAAATATAGCCTGAGGAGATAGTGTGATAATATACATGTAATGTTTCTCTTATACCATCATAAATTCTTTGTATGTAGCTGTTTATAGTTGGTGGCATGCACACAGCAGATGAATCCTTGTATCAAAGTTACCTTTTTAAATAAATTAATAATCGAGAGCAATCAAGTCAACTGGGACACATGACTATACCACCCCTCCTCAGTATTTTGTTCCCTTTGATGGGAGCCAAACAGGGCATTAATGTACACTGATACAGTAGACCTCTAACTATCAATTTTGTGCCCAGGATGAGCAGCACTGTACATATGTCCTTACTTAATTTGTAGTTTGTAGTTGGAGTCATGGACACCCTCAAATTTCAGAAGGCTGATTCTAGGGGAAGGGTGAAAGCAGGGAAGATGGCAAAAACCTTAGCTGGAGTGTGGCCATGGTGTTAGCGGGGGAATGATGGTAGGGGAAAAGGGAAGCTGCCACTTGGTAGCTTCTCATTATGGCTAATGACTATTGCCAGCTAAATGTTAAGCTTGGTTATTTATATGCTACCAAAGGGCTAGACATATTATCAGTGCCCCTCTAAATTTTTGTGCTCTCGGGTCAAAGCCATCCTTGCGATGGCAGAATAGTTCTATAAAATCAGTCAGTCACTAGACAATCATTTTATTTCTGTGTTGAAAACCTTGGTGTGTTTGCTCTATGGTGCTTTCTTCCTCTAATACCTCCTTAACTAGGCATCTTGCAGAATTTTAAACAGGGTTACCTTTATCTTCTACAAGAGATTTTGTTTGATAAAGTTGCTTTTAAAGCAAATTTCCTTAACTTGACCTATTTTTCCACTGGATTCAAGTATAAAGTTGGTAATACATTGATATGGGTGGGTTGTGGGGGAACTCCCAAGACTCAAATGAAAACTTTTCATGAAAAAGAATTAAGGTGATGAATTCTTTCAGTCTCAGAACATTAACAATCTCCACCCTACTTTTTTTGTCCTGAGTATTTAAAATGTCTAATAGAGCTGGGTTAGTAATACCAAACTTCATCAATAGGTGTCACTAACACAAGTTATACTGTAGCCTGACACTATCTTCAGTTTGAGGTTTCTTGTTCCAAAAGGATAGTTAGTAGTTTACTTATATTCTTGATACTTTTTGGTAATATAAGGTCATAGAGAATACTTCTTCCTCTTACATAAATTATAATTTTTCTGCTCCTCACCTTTCAATAATGAATCTCTCTTAGCTTAGCCAGACAGTGACATACATGCAGCCATCATCAAACACAGATGTGAAGCCTTTTCCCTTTGGAAGGACCTTCCTGGGATGATGCTTTACCAGCACAACCTTTGAGAACCCAGTGTCACTCTCATGCCTTGATGAAATATGAGCATAAGTCTTTGGTGAGGGATTGTGGGAGATCCCTGGTCTTGGACCTGATTGTGTGTGTGACAGGGCAACCAGAAAGGAACAGCAGGATAAAGCTGATATCTGTGATTCTGTGGCTGAAAGTTTGATGATGGTATGCCCGTCTTGCCAATCAAAGGATAGTTGAACACCTGGTGGTATTTAAATTAATTAGTAAAGGATACTTAGGCCTTCTTGTATGTTGTTTGAGGAATAATAATAATCAGCAAGCATTTATTTAACATTTTATAAATATCTCATTTTATCCTCACAACGACTGTTGCAGATGAGGAAAATGAGGCAGATATATTAGTGACTTCTTCAGGGTCACAGAGGTAATAAATACCCAAGGCTGTATTTGAGCTCAAATTTTTCTGACTTCTCCAATAGAAATTTCATGGAAGTTCAGGAATTTCTTTAAGTGAAACAGATAAAGGTAGACAGATGACCTGAGAGCAAAATGGATAAAGTGTCAACTGGGCAGTATTGTTTGTTATTTAGCTGTTTTTGGGTCGTGTCCAACTCTTCATGACCCCATTTGAGCTTTTCTTGGCAAAGATCCTGGAGTGCTTTGCCATTTCCTTCTCCAGCTCATTTTACAGTTGAGGAAACTGAGGTCAGGGTCACATGGCCAGTAAATATCTGAGGCCAGATTTCAAGTCAGGTCTTACGGACTCCAGGCCCAGTGCTCTATGCACTGCGCCACGTAGCCGGCCAGTCTAAGCAACGAGCAGCTTATAAAAATGATTCTTTGCTTCCTTCTCACCATATATGTGAAAACACACACACACACACACACACACACACACACACACACAGACACACACATACACCCAGGCTCAGTTTTCTCATCTTTAAAATGGAGATAACGATAAAATCTGCTAAGCCTGTTGTAAGCATCAGATGAGGAAATATCAATAAAGCACTGTGTTACATAAATGAAAACTATTTTACTTAAGCATCGACTTCTATACATGCTTCCATGCATCTGTGATCTGAGTCCCTCCATGTAGTGGGCAGCTTATTTATGCCTTCTCATCTTGAGCAACTTGAGTCCATTTCTTACTTTAAAATTCTCTATTAGGAGGAGTAGGGATCCATTATATGTTGTAAGACTTTCCCCAGATCTCTTACCATTCTGTGGATACTAACTAACAAAGCACATACCACTAGTCCAGAAGACTTGAGTTCAAATTCAAACTTAGATACTTACTAGTGAGGTAACCTTTGGCAAGTCCCTTGACTTCTGTCTGCATCAATTTCTTTATCTGTAAAATGGAAATAATGATAGCTTGTACCTACCAGAGTTGTTATAAGGATCAAATGAAATAATATGTGTAATGTTTTACAAGCCTTAAAGCATTGTAGAGATGCTGTCATTGTGATATGTTTGGCTGACCAACCACCTTCTCCTGTTATATATATTTATTTGTGTGTATACGTATATTAGAAATGACTATATATACTCAGAAATCGCAACATCATATCTATAGTTAGACACACACATATATATGTATGTACATACATGTACGTATACACACATACATAACAGGAAAAGGTGTTATAATGTTCAACAGGCTTGTGTCCAGTGTTGACTGAACTGAGAACTATTGTTTTAACTGGCTGCTGCAACTGTCATTTTGAATATGGGAGCTTTGGGGTGTTGGTTGTTCCATCTGTCAATCAGCTTCTGTAGGCATAGGACACACAAACATGGATATTTATGTATATGTGTACACAATACACACGTCCTTACACATACATGCATATATACCCATATACCTATGAACATACACACCCCTATACATACACATCTATGTGTGCATGTGTATGTGTGTGTGTGTATCTTTTCTCCCTCCACTTCTTATACCCAACTCTCTATCTCTACCTTTTCCATCCTCTCTCATCCTGGGATACATTCTCTCTTGATTTTTACTTTTTCCTGTAGTGGAATTTCATAAATTCATCTTTAGATAATGTTTCAAAAACCCATTTAGTGTCCGAGTGTCTTTCTAAATGGAAACCTCCTTGGTTTGCTTTCTCTTCCCCCTTCTTTCTGGTGCTTGGCAGTAAAGGTGGAAAGATCTTGATTTTCTTACTGATTTTTATGTTTTTTTCCTACTTTAAATGAGAAGCTTCATTTTGGGGAGGGAAGGGGAGAGAGGAAAAAGTGTACAGGGGAGCCAGGGGGAAAAGCACATTCCTCATCAGCGCCTTTTTCACTGAGTTGTTTGAAGCTAGGAAAATTAGCAGCCTCTTTGATGCTCAAAAGACTTTTCATCTTTGTGTGTGTGTGTGTGTGTGTGTGTGTGTGTGTGTGTGTGTGTGTGTGTGTGTGTGTGTGTGAATATTGAGTTGAAATTCTTTTCTTACCACTTATTTGGTTTTTCTGCTAATAATGAAATTATAATGAGGTCCCTGATGGGATTAAAAAAAAACACCTCACATGAATTATCCCATTTCCCACTCACCCTCCTTTTCCCTTTCAGTAAAATCTATTCTGCATAATAGGTCTTTGTCTCTGGCTTGCAGATAGGAATGGAGGAGGGCTGGAATCTGAAAAGCCCCTATTGTTCTGTTGAGCAAATAGGCTACAAAGTTCTGGGAGGCCACAGTGTGCTTTCTTTCTTTCTCTTTTTTTCTCTCTCTTTCTTCCTGTCATTCTCTATCCTTCCTTCCTTCCTTCCTTCCTTCCTTCCTTCCTTCCTTCCTTCCTTCCTTCCTTCCTTCCTTCCTTCCTTCCTTCCTTCCTTCCTTCCCTGTATTTGGTGTAGATGTGGTTTTTACATTTCACTATTTTTCATTTACATTTTTTATCTTTTTTGGGGGGAGGGGATTCAGAGGACCTGTGACTTTTTATTGGGACCTAGTGGGGTGGACCTGTAACTGCCTTGATTGGTGTGGAATAGTAGGATATGGAACCTTGGGAAAACATTGCTTGGGTTGATAAATATATTCCCACCTCCCCTTCATTTGATTCCTTTCCAAGGGTCATTATTCAGCTTAGACTTGCTTATTGACTGACTGATTGGAGAGGGTAGATGGATACAAGGACAGGACTATGCTTCATATGCATCATGATTTACAGTTTTCAAAAAACTTGCCAGTCTGTTGTCCCTGATGCCATATATACTGACTGTGCAACACTGGTTGACTATAGGCATCTCTCAAAGACTCAAGTTGCAGAGAAGGGACTGACATACATTAGTAAAGGAAACCCCCTTATCCAACAGTTCCCTTTACCAGTGACATCAGAGGTCCCGTCCATACCCCTAACCCTTCACATCTCTTATTTTGCTTGGGCACACAACAAGTCCATGAGGTAGACATGGCAAGTAATTATTATTTCCTGTTTTGGCAGGGTAGAAACAGGCTCAGAGAGGTAGTAATTTGCTTAAGGCAGTTACTTTAAGCCAGCCAGTGGAGGTGGTAGGACAAAAACCTAACTCTTGTGATGTCTACACCTGTATTTTTTCCATTGGCATTTAGGTGTTTCACCTAACATTGTTCATGGGCAAAGACTCAGTTGGAGATCATTCCCCAGACATCTTTTTCTTGGATCTTGGTTCTCAGAGCAGTATCACTAACTGGTTCTAGGCTCCCAGTCATGATCTCCACAGGTCCCCCCTCTCCTCTTTCCTCCCCACCATTAACTAGTTATAATAAAGCAGGAAAATCTTTACAGTTGGTGATTTTATATCATAGATCAAAGATCAAAGCTGAGGAATACACAGCAACCGTAAAATTAACTGCTTTTTCAATTTTACAATGCTTTCAGTGATAGAGAATCATATAAATTTAATATTAATTAAACACTTAGCTTTTAACCTTCTCCTGCATCTACTTTTGGCTGGTTGCTGGAAAAAATTAATTGGGCATCTTAAATCTTGTGTTACTAAATGCTTTGACAGGAAGGGTTTCCAAAGCACTTCTAACTTCAGCAAAATGCACTTGGAACATTTGTCCTTCCATCACCTAATTAAAAAGTCCTTTTTTTTTTAAACTTAAAGAAAATGAACCATTTGGTGATTTAAAAAAAAAAAAAAAGCAAGTAGAGCTTAGAGCCTGGGGCTTTAACCTAGTCCACTAGCACACTTAGCTTATCACAAAATGGAAACCATTGGTGTTCCATTATTATAAATACTCTGTTGGTCAAGTATTCATTGATATTAGTATGTTACTGGCCTCTTGCTGGTCTGTTTGTGTTGCTTATATCCTCTGGGTTTTCAGTCTGGCAAGTATCTCCTTTTGCATTATTGACAAAGGCTTGATGATAAGATTTGCTTTTACAGTCATGAGCCACCTTGTTCATGGTAGAAGGTGGTCACCTTTTGCACTTCTAGGAACAATCCCTCTGTGACACAAACTTCAACATCACAACACAAAGTGGAAAGAAATATTTTATTTCATGAGACTCTTAAAAGATGAAGGGTATTTGGCTGGGTCTCTGTCTTTGGGATAGTCTTAATGCTACAGTGCACATTATCCAGTAGAATGTAAACTCCTTGATGCCAAGAACTGTTTCTTTTTGACTTAGTATCTCCATCATTAGCACAGACAGTAGATATTTAATAATTGCTTGTTGATGGATTGATTGTTTCATTTTTGTCTTTGTATCCCCAACTCATTGACTGACACTCAATAGATACTTTTTGAATGGAACTTCATTGACTCTGATGGAGGCATTAGCCTTCTTTGACCTTTCATACACAGACATACAGCATCACCCATGCTTCCATAATGACCAAATGCAAATCGTGCCCACCTGTCTATCCTGTATCTCTGTAATGCTTTTTCTTCAAAGACCTGGGAGAATTTTCACACCTATTATCTCATTTATTCTTACAACATCACTAAGAAGTAGTTTGTCATGTGTAATGTAAGGTCTCAAAAATCACCGTTGCTGGGCTGCCTGCTGTGACCATAAGTGTGAAGTTGGCAGTTGGACTTAGCAGGGTAACCTCAGTCAGCAGAGCTTAGACCTCCTCCCCCCCCCCCCCCCCCAAGAGAGTGTACGTCTGCTCTTTGTTTAGGCTCAGGTGTCTGAGACAAATGCATATCTTGCCTTTTTGGCTATACTATTCTTAGCCGAAGATCCATTGGGATCATTAGTATACACATGCCCTGCTTGAAGGAACGTCATTGTATAAAAATCCAAACTTGCAAAGGATGATACATTAAAGGGTGATTATTAATATTAACAAGAGCACCTTCATCTTAAAAAAAGGAATCACAGCAGGTTTCCACTAAATAGGTAACTGTAATGGTGCATTTAAGAGTATAATTTGATTTCCTCTCAATGTTACTGACACACATCTATTGGGTAAAGTGAGGTATATTTGTAAAATGTGACAGTGTTCTCTCTTTCCCATGGATAGTTAGGAACATGCCTCGGGGTAGTGGTATTTCCTGTTTTTAATTAATAGTAGATTGGGGATAGAATTGCTACTAGAAACCTTGGAACCAAGTTTGCCCATTTCTATACTTTGCCTCCCTCCCCTGAAACACTAGACTGTCTCTCATGTTTAGCATTCCCTTCTCCCCTTAGCCTCATAGAATCCCTAGCTTCCTTCAAAAGGCAGGTCAGACACCACTTTCTACATGAGAACTGTCCAGTGCCTCTGATCTTAAATTTTGTTGTATAGATAATTTATATGTGTGTATATATATGTGTGTGTGTGTGTGTATACTTATATGTGTAACTGTTGTGTTTCCCTGATAGAATGGAAGTTCTTTGAAGGCTATGCTTTTTTGATTCATGTCTTTCTATCACCAGCACCTAGCATACAGTGCCTGACAGTAGGTGCTTAATAAATGTTTATTGATTGATTGATCTCAATGTATTTGATTTCTTAAAGATTGTCAGGTAAAGTCAATTTCAGAAAGAATTCTGAAAGGTATCTTCTTCATTAATCAAATGTAATCATTTAAAAATAAATCCCATATATGTAAGTATGAGTGGGTAGACATATGTGTGGGCATCTCTCTGTCTCTCTCTCTCTCTGTCTCTCTCTCTTTCTCTCTTTCTTCCTCTCTCTCTAATCTCTTTATCTCCACCTGTCTCTCTACCTCTGTTTGTCTATCTCTTTCTATCTCTATCATCTACCTATCTTTATACTTCTACATCTATCTCTATCTGTCTTTATGCCTCTGTCTTTCTCTCTCTTTATACCTTTGTCCCTCTTTATATCCCTATCTATCATCTATCTATTATCTGTATCCATCTATCTCTTTATACCACAATCATCTATCTCTCTCTATTCATTCATCTCTTTCTTTATACATCTAGCCATCTATCTCTCTTTATACCTCTGTCTCTCTCTTCATACATCTATCTCTATCTTTCTCTTTGTCTCTATCCATCTATCTCTCTTTATACACCTCTCTCCATCTTTCTATCTTTCTACACCTATATCTGTATAGCTATATAGATATGTGTTTATATACATACACACATGATGTGTGGGGCACTATAAAAATTTTAGTGCCTTAGTTTGGGTTGACCGCCTTATTACTCACGAGTGAGCTATACAGGTCTTCCTTAACAAGTGGCAATAAAGACTTTATAGCCCCCCTTACACCATCACATATTTTTGTTTAGGCCACATATTGTCTTTTTCTTTTTAAGTCTCCCTTTGCTCTTGTCCCTCTCAAGTACCTTAGTTGCCATGGTAACAGTTATATCGTTGCTGTGGGTGGAGCTCAGTTACATCCTCATGTGAGAGACACTTTGATGGAATCTGCGTAGATAGTCTGACCTTAAAAAGTCAAGAGTGACTGGGCCCCTGGCCTGGACACTTGTGGCATTTTTCTTTAATTGTTGTGTTAAGTCCTGTTTATCAAACTGCCTGGTTGCTGCCTCCACCTTAATAATTCTTTGTATGTACCCATAGTTCTGTCCTACAGGAAAGGCAAGAATCTCACATCTAAAATCTAGTAACTGATAGATACGTCATTGCTAAGTACTTTGAATACAGTGCCATTCTCTACCGATACTGGTATCCATTAAATGTGGCAATCTTATTGAAAATACAACAAAAAATCTGACAATACTAACTTGTCTTCAGAATTCTCCCCACAAACATATCAAAAGTTTTCCTTTTATGAGGTTTTCATTTAATTTAAAAAAATCAGTATTCATGAATTATATTGGATCATCGAACCATTTCTTTGCTTTGTCTTTCCCTGGTTTAGATTTTAGCACTGTGTTTGTCTTATAAATATTGGGAAATGGCAAACCACTCCAGTGTCTTTGCCAAGAAAACCCCAAATGGGGTCACAAAGAGTCGGAAACAACTGGAAACAACAGGACAACAATAAGAGTGTCTTATAAAAGTTGTCTTGTAGTTCACGTTGAAATTTTTAGGTTTCCTTCTATAGGTTGATAAATTTAATTTCCCCTTCTAGCATATTTTCTTTTTCAAGTAGTTTAAGTTGATGATTCCTTGAAAAATTTCTGTTTTACTATAATATTGTCCCTGAATCCTTGTGTAGGGAGGTAACTAGGATTTTTCCTGGATTTAGTAAGTTAGTAAGGCTGGGACCCTTACCACTAACCCTCAGTTCTTGTTTTCCAGGGTAGTAGACCTATCTGTCCATCAGATGTTGAATGAAAGGTAGGATTGTCTGTACCTAGTTATTATGACTTACCATATTTGTGTTGTGTATGCAATTTTGTGTTTTTATAGTAGATGTGGGCAATATTTTGACGAATTTTTTTGAAAGACAGCCTGTATGGAAATACCAAAACACACACAGACACAGACACACACACACACACACACATACACACACACAATATGAGAAATGCCATCAATAAAAGCAGATTCAGCAAAATGAGTACTACTAGTACATAAAAAATTGTGAATATTTTCTTAATGGCATACTGTGTTTGATTAGCAAAGCCAGTGGATCAGGCTAAAGTCTCATTCTGGGTACACTGAGTGCTTATGGATTATCATGTGACTCATTAATAGGTTTTCTTAAACATATATATTTCAGACCTGGGACCTTTCTTCTATAGTAGGCAGAAGAGAAACTGTGAAACACAGTTTTTCGTTGCCATTGGAGAGGACTCTGTTGTTTTGTTTGCCCTGTTGCCTTTAAGGCTTAGTGTTAAGTTGTTCCACATGAACTTTACCATAATCTAGCTTTTCCTTCTTCATTTACTAAGCTCCCCAAGGAGATATGGACTTAGGACAGCCTATGGTATTGTTGGGTACAGACTGCCAGTCTACTACCTGTAATTTCTCATCAATTAATCCATTTACTAGTCAACGTCTTGATCATTTTAACTTGACTGTTGTATTTTCTCAGTATCAGGTGCTCAGCTCATTTCTTTGATTAGGTATCTAATTATTTTATTCACAAACCCCACAGTAAAATCAGAACATTAAGAATTGGACACACTCTTATGCACAACAGTTTAAGAATAAATAAGACTGAGTTAGTTTAGTTCTTAACTCTGATTTCTAATTTTTATGATATCATTGACAAAGTAGATTTGGGGAAACCAGATGGAATTCTTGAATTAGTCTCAGGGACCTGAAAAAGTTGTGGTGGGAGAGGAAGGAACAGTAAATCAAACTTACCCACATGCTGACATGCTTATTTCTTTGTAGGCTGAATAGGGTACATAGCTATCATCTTTCTTTTATTTTTTGAAAAAGACACTGAAATAGCTTGGGTTCCGGATGAAAGTTCTAGTTAGAGCAAAACAGTTTTGTAAACCCAGTATTGGGGGAAAATTTTCATATAGCCTTCAAAGTGATTTCTGGGCAAACCTGATATTCTTTGAATGTCAACAGTGACAGAAGTCTAGAAACATAGACCTTTTTTAAATCAGGGAACCAGGAGGGGAAGAAGAAGAAGGAAGAGAAACCAAAAGAAAGCCATCCCCAAATGAAAATTGGGCAGAAAGGGAAAGAGAAATTGATTCACTGTTTTACCCAGGGAGGAGCACACAAAGGAAACAAACCACGTAGATACCACCAAGTCCACTTATTTAATTAATTATTTTACTTATTGGAGAAGCTCATCGTTGCTTAGCCTCTGGGCACGTTTACAAGTATGATATAAAAAAGACAGTCCCTGCCATTACTCTTTACAATCTACAATAGATAACATATAAACAAGACATATTTTCACAAACAGACACATGCATCCAGATACACTTTAAACAAACACCAGTAAACAATTAAAATGGATATTAAATTAGTAAGAGAAAGATGGCTTTTGTAATTAGCAATAGTAATAATACAGATTTAAGAATTAGATACAGATTTGGCTCTGATTTGGTTATTTCCATATTGAAGAACCCAGGAAAAACAGTTTTGTTTCACCTTCAGCTAAGAGTGTCAGGTATTGGCCTGTGGGTTAGTGTTCCAGTAGTCTAGCCTGGGCAATGCTGAATAACACCACTCACCTTCATGGGCCATCATCCGTATAGAGGCAAATTAGAGCAATGACATAAGCTACAAATCACAAGCTGTTGTTAACTTAAGTCTGAGCCACAGCATCATTTCATCCTGGTCCTCTTGGACTTAATTTGATTTCCTT
The DNA here is from genome assembly GCF_028372415.1 of Notamacropus eugenii. Lineage (NCBI taxonomy): Eukaryota > Metazoa > Chordata > Mammalia > Diprotodontia > Macropodidae > Notamacropus > Notamacropus eugenii. The sequence goes on along the minus strand of NC_092873.1, from coordinate 482,203,093 downwards.
TACTACCTGCCCCTCCCCCCATCCCAGAACTAATACTTATATTCCATCATTATTAACTTTGGTGATGACCTAGTACCCTTCCATTGGGACATCCTTCGGACTTTGCAACCTTTGAGACGGTAAATAGCCTGTGCTGAGCCCTAAGGGCATAGGTGTATTATAGCTGAAGTTACAAAGACAAAGGAAGTGTACCATTCAGTGTTTCTACTGTCCTTTGTGTTGTACTGCTTATCCTTCCGAGGAATTGAAATGACCTTTATACATTACTGTGATTCTAATTGGAAGGCAGATTAAAACTATTTTAAAGTTTATCGAGTATCTCACTTTACTGACATTGGGAAGGGAAGGTTAAAACCATGACCTTGATTTTCTTGTCTCCACAACATACAAATACTTCCATGATTTCTAGATGCATTATTATAATGGAACATATTGAAAGCCCACAGTAGGTTTGGCACTATACAAGCCCATCGAGGCTTAAGGTCTAGTGCTCAATCTGTTGTGTTCCATCAACTTCCCCAAGACACATGTAACCAAAAATTTAAAATGACTTAAAGATCAACTGGGAACGTGGTGATTGCAGACACATATTGTGCTTATGATCTAGAACTCGGGCAGCATTAACTCATTCCTTCTCATCACATCCTTTTTGACGGAGGAAGGCTGATTTTAGCAATAGAGCATGGGGCCTAAAATGGTGGCCGATGAGCTCATCGAGAGGAACTTGAATGGCATTTGTATGATTCATTGTGCTTTGCGTGTAGTAGCAATATTCATGTAAATTTCACTTTATTTTATTTGGAACTCCATTTACTTCCTCAGTATTTTTATTTATCTTATAATAACCTCCCCTAAGAGTGTCCGTTGTGTGAAGCTTTGTGAGAGGTATAAATGTTGTGGTTGTTGGGGGTTTGGGGTACCCATTGAATTCCTTAGCATAGTGTTTCACATGTAGTAGGCATTGAAGAAATAAGCATTTCCCAGTACAAGTATTTTCCATTTAAATCATGTAATATGCTTCAACATGAGTATGGATTACTTAATAAGAATACAGTGTGGGCCAGGCAGCCTCTTTACCTTCCTTCTGTCTCCATCAGTGGTTGAATCATATATTCTTGGAGCTGGGAGAAACCTTCAAAATCATCTTGTCCAGCCTCTTCATCTGTATATGGATTCAACCTCATCCATGGATCAATCAACAAGCATTTATTAAGTGTTAACTTTGTGCCGTGCTTACTATCCTCTTCCAGCATATGTCTGGAGTCTTTTCTTCTAAAGTTACATTCCATCTGCTGTCTTTATATCTTGCATGTGACTATTTATGTACAGAGGCAGCTAGGTGGCACAGTAGCTAAAGCATCAGGCCTGAAGTCAGGAAGACCTGAGTTCAAATCTGGCCTCAGACACTTCCTAGGTGTGACCCTGGGCAAGTTACTTAACCCTATTTACCTTGCTTGACTTATCTATAAAATGAGCTAGGGAAGGAAATAGCAAACCACTCCAGTGTCTTTGCTGAGAAAATTCTAAATGGGGTCATGAAGAGTCTGAAACAACTGAAGAAATACAACAGTAATTTTATTTATATGTTTTCTTAGCCTTAGACTATAAACTCCTTGAGGGTTTTGTCTTTCTTTGTATTCCCAGTGTTTAGCACAGTACCTGGCATTTAATAAATATTTAAAAATGCTTGTTGATTGATTTTGATGGGGAAAGGAAGGGGCCGTTAATAGCATTTCACATGTGTCATCACAAGGCCAAAAATTTCTCCCCTTTTCTCTATAGATTTAGGGATACCCAAGACCATGGAGAAGAGCCTGTGTGGTGACACATCTTTGTTTCCGAGGGGGGGGATGTATCTTGCCTCTTTGTTGCTCCTTGGGCCCTGGCTTTAATCTGGGAAAGTGGGATTCAGGTTGAAGCCTTTGAGATGAGTTCCCTGCTTCTTCTAAATTTGTGGAAATAAATTTGGCATCTTGGGATGGAGAGCTGAACTGTGTGTTAGTTCATACCTGAGAGTTAACCTCTATACCCTATGGGTGGCCCCTCAGGGTGATGCAGAGATTATTGGCTCTGTCCTTAGAGATGAGGACTCCCAAGTAAGATCTCTATCTAGGGCTTAGAGATCTTGGAGAATTCTTCCCTTCTGAGCCTAGGAGGAAGGAGGAGCTGAAGCTTGGAGATGGTGAAGGGGGTGGGGGGTGGGGAGAGAAGAAGGGGGTCGGAGGAGATGGGGGAGAAAAGGAGGAACAACTGTAAAAAATGTTAATTTATTAATCACTGAATATATAGTAGTTCATCTGAAATGCTGTTGCTATGCCAACACCCTGGGAGTTTATTTTCTTAATCCAAGAGAGGAGAGCTCAGTCCCCTGCTTCCCTGCTGTGTCATTTGAATATGCTGCTGCCACCATGGTATCTGTTTTAAGGGGGTGGGGGGTGATAACAGGCAAGGGAGGGAGGGAAACTAGGCTAAACCACCAAAGCAGTCAAATGCAAAGCAGTAAGAGGCCTTTCTCAGTACGACTTAGTAAAAATGACACAAATTAATATACTCTACTTAAACCAGACCAAGATTAATGGTTCCCTTTCAGTGCGGCTTAGCCCAACTGTCACTCGACAGGCGTTTGTCGGACAAAATCAACACTAATCAACATTTATTCGTCTCTTGCCCTTGGGTCTGAGGAGCGCACGCGGGCTGCACCATTCTCCCGCTCATCTCGCCACGCTTTTCACCCTCCATCCAGCTTCGCCATATATCACCCTTCCTCGTTGTGCCGCTCCTAGTACGGATCCACACGCTCAGCTATCAGGGTACATTAGAGGCATGATAGATTTTCTGTTTTAATTTACATCTATTATATTACAACATAACAGATTTTGATTCAGTGGAGACCAGTGTCTCCTATAGCCAGACTCCTTGGGAGGATTTGTGCATTAACTTATTAAGGTTCGTTAGAATGCGGCTTCAAATATTCTCTCTCTCTCTCTCTCTCTCTCTCTCTCTCTCTCTCTCTCTCTCTCTCTCTCTCTCTCTCCTCGCCATTACCTTGCTCAGGAGCACTCAGCTTATTTTCTGAAGACTTTACTCTCTGTGTTGGGTCACATGGGACTGACCACATTTCCTCTCCCTGCTCCCAATGCTCATTTGATTGAACCTTTATGGAACAAAAATGAATATTACAAGTTCTGTCTTCCATGCATTCTTAGTGTGGGGTAAATGAACCTTTTAGAATCATGTGGCCCAGAGCTATTGGAATATCTCTTTTTTAGCACTTCCCTCTAGCCTTCCAACCTTCTTCCTTATTTCTGTGTCTTTTGTGTTCCAATCACTTGGGTTCTTGAGGCTATTTATTTATTTTTCTGTTATAGAGAAAGTGGAATAATTTCTCCAGACTGCTTGCAAAAATAAAATGTCAAAAGTATCAGAAGTATCAGACCAGGAGGGTTGAGAAAAGAGCGTGGGGTGATATGAAAACAGAGAAACCTGTGTCATGGAAACTTGGGCTCATTGAGACCACAACCTTCCCAAATCACTTTATTTTAGTTTTATAAAAAGGTGGGGCTATATATTAGAACTCTTTTCTAAATGGAGTAGGCACCTATGTAGACCTATAGGTTTAGGGTATCTTAAGTACTTGTACTTCCTCAGAAAATTCCAGGGAAATTGTCCATTTTGAAAGCTTATTTGGGTGGAGTGGGGTAGGGAGATTATGTTGTTTTCTGTAGTGGAGTGAGACTTGTCAGTTTTATGTTGTCTCTTCCTTCCTCTTCTTGCCTTCAAGAAATTACAAGTGCATAGGGAACAGTCACCTTGATTTATTGTGTTACTTGGGTTTTTTTGGTGATCCAGAGTGGTCATATTTGGTGGTAAAGAAAAACAGACTGAGACCAGGTATCTGATAAGTACAGAAGAAGGTTGTCTCATCTGCTGTCTGTTCATGTTTCAAGGCGCTCGTTCCATATTTGTACGAGTCATTTGGCCTTGGAAGTTTTGAATCTACAACCCTTCCTTCTACAGATGAGGACTAGCAAATTGAAATCACCATCTTCCCGTTTGTCCTTTTCCTCTTCTAGTTTGTGTTACCTCTTTTGTTACTGTCTCTGCATCCCTAGCACCAACATCATCTCTTGCATGTGGTGGGTGCTTAATGAATGGCTTTTGTTAGAAACTTGTGATTGGTCAAATCTCTAGAGAGACATGCATTTTTACTCATAGTGAGCCACCTAGGTGCCAGAAAGCCCTGGCATTTTTTAACCTGACCTTTCCAGACTGGAATGGAGGTCTTTAGAAGACCAGGGGGCACTGAAAACATGGGCAGAACTGAGAGGTGTGTTATTGTGCCCATCTGTGCATGTGGCCACTGGAGTTTATGATGTGTTAGAAGGAGAGCTTGATGCTTTCATTTAAGTTTCTTATTACTCAGCAGTAAAGTAAATGACGCTTAGTATAACTTTGCACTTATAGGACTGTAGCTCAATTGAAAAAACAAAACTCCACAACAGGAGTGGCTCTGGAGCATGCTTGAGCTTTGAAGGCTGACCTCATTAATTTTAATGATGGGAAAAATTCTCCAGCTGGGGCTGAGAATAAAATGAGAAAAAAATTAAGTGAATTCTGGAAGGCCTTATTTGATGCATAGAAAGGAGTCAGAATGATATCTCATTTTGATTGGACTTTTATGGAACAAAAATAGATATTGTAAGTTCTGTCTTCTCTGCACTCCTGATACGTGTTTAAGGTGGTAAATAAGGCATTTTCTTTACAATTCAATGAAGGAATCTAGAAAGAAAAGTATTTTATTGATATCGTTGGAGGCCATGCCCAAGATGGACACAGTAGATATTTGGTCATGTCTAGAAAGGCATGTGTTTACTAAATGGTGTAAAGCCAAAGGGACATTGAAAAGATAAAGAAAAGCCTATACTGTAACAAGCAAAAGAACTGATGGTATGGTGGCTGAAACCACTGTCTGCAAAGATTTCTAAGTTCAAATACTAGCTGTGACACTAGTCTTGGACACCTCTTTCTTTATCTGTAAAATTTAGAAACTTATCCAAAGGAGAGCCACTATAAGTAGATACTGCATGTGATAAATTTAACTTAAACTCAAACATAGTAATGACTAATAAGATTTGGATTATTGTATCCATGTCCTCCATTTTGTAAAGTCTACTAAGCTCAATTGTTGACTTTGAGTAAAGGATTGTATCTTTAAGTGTTACCTGTGAGGGTCTGTGAACAACTAGTTCTTGTCCAGAATCTAGTCCATATCTGGAACTCTGTTCATAGATGAAAAGCCAACTGAGCATTCACAAAGTTATTTAGATGATGCACAAAAAAGGAACAGTCTTTCCACAAGAGAATTTCTTAAGCCTCCAAGCTTCTGATCATCCTCTTTGGCATTGTCCTGTTTGACAGAAGAAAAAGATGTAGGCTTCTGCATCCGTCAGGTGTGGCCCCAGGTGTAGTTAAAGTGGCACTTCGTGACTAAGTAGGGCCATCTGACTCTCAGTGGGATGCAGGGAGGGTGTCCATTAATATTTAGTGTTTCCTTTGAAATTCATCTTTTTCCAGAGAAAGCTTCAAGATAGAAGTCAAGGGCACTTGTGTTGCTGCTATGGGTGTGTGTGTGTGTGTGTGTGTGTGTGTGTGTGTGTGTGTGTGTGTGTGTGTGTGTGTGTGTGTGTGATGGGAAAGACTGGTGGTTGCCAAGTAGCAGGGAATGGACATAATCATGTTACCTAGCAACAGCGGTGGCGTGGTCACTTGCGCCTGTTTCTGCACCTCTTCCGGTTTTTTTTCCTGTTGGAAAATACAGATGGCTTCTGTGAATCACTGTCTGCCTTGACCACAACTGTTGGGGGAGAATAATTATGCGCATGGTAGATAAATGCAGAGGCACCTTGGAAAGTGTTTGACTTTCTCAGTTGTATAGGGCAGGGGATCTAATTCTCCATTGCATGAATTGGTTTTCTTATTTATTTAAGACCATTGCACAGAGCCAGGGTGACTTTTAAGCCAGAGCAGAGGACTTATGAAAGTACAAGATTCCTTGGGTACAGCCTGGGCTGAACCTGACAAGTCTTTTTCCTGCATGCGTGAATAGAAAGTAGGCAGGTTTTCTGATAGGAAGAGTGAGAGAGAAACACACAGAGAGAATGAGGGACCCACTGAGAAAGAAAAGGAGCAGAGTGTGACTCCTGATTGTTCATCGGGGCCAGAGGAACAAAGCAGGCGGGAGAGATAAATGCAACCAAACCCTGCTGGCTTGCCCTTTCTCAGAGCTCTGGCTATCACTCCTCACACATGACACTTCTCAATGAGGTCACCTGCTTGCGTTTTCCAAAGCAGCTCGTTTGGCAGAGCCCTTCAGAATATCACAGTGTATCAGGCTGGCCTGGACCATCTTGGCAGATGTGCATGTATGGAGGGAATTAGAGTGAGGCTGGAATGGTTGTTGTGGATGGTACAAGAAATTGGGGTGGGTTGTGAGGGAGGAGAGAGAGAGAGAGAGAGAGAGAGAGAGAGAGAGAGAGAGAGAGAGAGAGAGAGAGAGAGAGAGAGTGTGTGTCAGTCTTGAGTCCTTTGGAGATGTAGCACTGGGTAATGTCTGCTTGCCACTTTTCCCATTGGGAAGAAGAAAGGAAATCGGTGGCCATTTACATTCAGCTGGTCTTCTGTGATGTCCAAATGGGGGATATTTCTGCTTTCTTCTTGTCTCCTTCTCCAGTCATGAAAATGAAAGAGACTCTGAGAAACAGGATAGAGGAGGATTGTGGGTAACTTTCCACATACGGCACTTGCTCAGTCCTCATTTATTTATCATCTTAGCCATAGACTCTTTCTTCCACTAGGGTTAAAGAGGCTTCTTTCTTTTTGAAGTATGACAACTTCTACACAGTGCCTGGCAGTCATTAATTTTTAGTGTTTCCTCTTATAACTCTGGTGGAAAGGGTTGTGGGATCATTCTGTTCATTTTTATAGATGAGAGGACCCAGAAACATTAATAAAGTAAGTTGCCTGGGACTAAGTGTTGGTACAGAGAAGAGATGCAAATTAACATATGAGAAAAGGTAGTGAGTCAACAAACCTTTGTTAAGCACCTACTATGTGCCAGGCAGGCACTGTGCTAAGTCCTGAGGCTACAAAGAAAGGCAAAAGATAGTCCCTGATCTCAAGGAGCTCACAGTATAATGGAAGAGAAAACATACATACAGCATATAGGTAGATAGTTATAGATATAGATGTACATATATGTATGCATTATATATAATATATTAAATGTATACATACACACATATACACATATAAATACATACACACATATATACACACATAATACATATGCATGTACACATACACATACATATAGGATAAATTGGACATAATCTCAGAGTGAAAGCCCTATGATTAAAGAGAACTGGGAAAGATTTCCTGTAGAAAATAGGTCTTTAGGTGAGACTTGAAGGAAGTCAGGGAAGCCAGGAGATGGCAGTGAGGAGGGAGAGAGTCCCAGTCATCGGGGACAGACAGCCTGTGAAAATGGCCAAAGGTGGGATATGGAATATCATTTGTGAGGAATAGCTAGGTGTCCAGTGGCATTAATCACAGAATATATGGAAGGGTTGAGTAAGGGGGAAGAAGACAGGAAGCATGGGAATATTTGGCTATTTGGGGCTAATGTAGGAGAGTATTATGAAGGGGAGGTGGCCTCTGAGGTTGGATACTTCCAGAGAGTAAGGTTAGGAATTCATAGTGATCTTTGCCTTCTTTCTGCTAGAGGGTACTTTTTCAAAGTTGAATAGAGAGCAGGATGAGTTCCAATGGTAAGGAAGTCAGCTGCGTTGCAATAAGGTATTGTAGATAACAAGCATTTGTTAAGTTCTTACTCTGTGCTGGCTACTGTGCTAAGCATCAAAGATACAAATACAAACAGATTCCTTGCCTTCAAGGAGTTTATATTCTAATAGGAGTAGCCAATGCATAAAAGGGAGCTGGAAAGGGGTGAGAGACCTAAGGTGGCAAAGTCCTTAACATCTAGAATCCTCTTGGAGAGGAATAGACTATTGTCTCCCAAAATAGGGGTCCCAAAAGAAACTCACTGATGTGAGGAGGGATAATGAAAGATGAAAGTAGAGTTAGCACAACCTGCAGCAGTGTAAAGCATGACCTATCTGGGCCTCTCCCCAAAGAGGCCCCCAAAGGGAGGAGGGGACAGGGATATTGCAGGCTGAGAAGGCATCTAAGAGAACTCCTAGCAGCTGTTACTTTGATTTTTAAGACTAAGCCCATAAAAAAGGTTTGGTACTGTAGTGATTCAGGACATTTCGGGACATAGAGTTCCTCAGCCTCATTCTCACGTAATTCACCTTGAGTATGGCACTGAATCTCTAGGCATCAATTTTCTCATGTATAAAATAAAGGGGATTGGACTAGAAGACTTCTAAGGTCCGTTCCAGCTCTTTGTGACCTCAGGCCACCTTAACATATATTTCAAAAAAGGCTTTCCTTCCTCTGCCTGTTTTCCATTTCTCTCCTGCCATGAGTCCTGTTAGGCACCTCAGTTAAGATTGTGAGTTTTGTTTAGCACATGGTTGCTAAACAGTATTACCTCAGCTATAGAAATAGAGAGAGGAGAAATATGAGAAGAAAGAGGGAGGAAAGTAGGACACATTGAAGACCTCTCGATAGATGTGGGTCATTTCGCTTACCAGTGCTCTCCCCCAGAAGTCCCAAGAATTTCCTTCCCTCTTTAGTATGTGAGATCTCTGCAAGAAAGGGTTTTTAACTACAGCACTGAGCTGAAACCGCCCCAAAAGTGGGGCGAGCCAATGAACTTTAGCGTTGCCTGAAAAATTTTACACCTTGATGTTGATTTTGTGTAATTATGGTAGCTTTTGTTATTCATCTACGGCCTTCTCCAAAGGGAGTGAGAACAATTGTGGTCTTTAATTCTCAAAAACAAGAAACAATCAGAAAAGCCACTGTAAAATGAAATGAAATAAAAACCTGGAAAATAGCTGAGGTCTGTTGCAATGAAGTAACTTGACTGATGTGTGTTTGTGTGTACAGAATACAATACATATATGCATGTGTATATAAAAATGTGTATATGTATATGTAAGATATATGTACATATATAAAATTGTGCTCTAGCATTTTTCTTTGCCATTTTATCTAGAAGTATTTGAACTTATTCCTTGGTTAACATGATTATATCTCTATATTTCATTATTAATATAACAATAGCCACTCATATCATCTGTCTGGTGCCTTGCTTCAGAACTTAGGATATTTTCCCTTGTTTCTCATTTTCTTCCCATCTCTATGAGGAAGGCAAGGGTAGGTAAATGTTATCTTACTGGCAGTGAGTATAGTATCACCCTATAAGTGGACAAATAAACACTTATAACCTCAAGCAAATAACTTCCATAGACCTCAGTTTCCATATCTGTAAATTGAAGTGATTGGACTCAGTGACCTTTAATGGCCTTGTCAGCTCTAAATCTATGTTTTTATGAGCACAGTAAGGTTAAGTGAGCTGGCCATGGGACAGAGTTAATAGGTGTCTGTGTTAGGTGTAGCTTTTGAGCTCTTGGACTCTCAGTGATAGGCTTTGTCCATGAGCCAACTATCTCTGCTTATGCTTGTTGTAGACCCTAGTGAACATTTCTCCCCTTTGAAAGGGAGAATAACGCAAATGTAACATAACAGGTGATTAAAATTCTCTTTCAGAAGTGCCAAGGAATGGGCAAGGCTTTTCATTTGCTCAAGTGAATAATAGGGCAAGTTGGACCCTAAGCATTGTTAACCTTGCTGTATGAGGCCCATTGTGCTTAACAGATGCTCGATAAATATTTGTTGATTTGGTTTTATTGTGACCGCAGGAACTACATTCGTTTCAAATCAGCAAGGATTTATTGACCATTTGCCATGCGCCCCAGAAAAGTTTGGCCTTGTAGATGATTCAGAAGGAATATAAGACATGACTGCTGTCTCACAGTACTGCTGGACTTCTCTGTCTGCCAGAGTAGGCTCATTCGACCATTTAATACCAAGGTATAACCACAGGCATTGAATGCTGGAGAGGGTCATGTGATCTCTATGGATTCTCAAGGGAAGTTGTCACTGAGCTTGGAAGGTGACAGTACTAAATTGGAAGGCAACATCTTTTCTTTGTCTCTGACCTTGCTCTCCTAGAGGTTAGGGTTGGAGAGTGAGTTTTTTCTGTAGTGATTATTATTTTTAAGATTAAACTGTGGACAACTGATTGATGGATTACAGATGATAACTGGGAGGTCCAAGATGTGACTTCATTTCATCAGTATTTTTCACCAGGAGCCACTTGGGTATTAATTCTGCTGTTAATTTTGTTATTAGAGACCTAGCCAAACAAAAGGAGGTGGCAAAACTCGAGGATGGTTTAACCTTGATAAAACAGCGATTTCACCAAGGATGATGTTCTCCCATCTATCTTCATCCATCACGGTCCTGCTGAAATATGCTAATGAAGCCCACAGATAGGAAGGAGTAGAGAGAAGTTAAATGGGGCGTTGCGAGCTCTCACTGTACCCCCATGACAGGGTGATGCCACTAACTGTCCAAATTTAGTACAGGAAGTCATACAAATGCTGACTCAGTTTCGGGGTGTGTGACAGACTATACTTAGAGGCTCTTTGTAACTGAGAAATCAGGAGAAAGACTTGGTAGGGGGAGGGAGGACATACAGCAGAGTGGAATACAGAGAACTATGACCAGGCTTTCCCTTCTCTTCTGCCTCTCTTGCTTGCTTTACAGCCAGTCCATAAGAGGTGTTAGAAAAGAAAAATCAGAACATGGAAGGGATTTGTTCTTAGCTGCTAGTACCAGAGTGTGACCTCCAAACGTTTTGTGATCCTCAGACAGAAGTACATCATAAAGATGGCAATATCGCTGCATTGTTCTGTTTTTGATTGGGTTAATGAGCAGCTCTTGACTCCCAGACCTTTTCAATTACGTTGGATCTAAACAAAGATTCCTGGTAAGGGTGAAAGCATCAGGGAGAGGGTGTTTTAATGGAAAGGGCATAGAACTTGGAAAACTTGAGCTGAAATTAAAATTATACCTTTGACTTTTGACCTTTGGTTTACAGTAAGTACATAATAAGTGTTTATTTTTTATTTATTATGGAAAGAAAGGTATAGAATATACAAAAATATATGACTTTGAACAGGTCAACTGTCTGGGATTTGCTTTCCAAAGACCCTTCCCACCAATAGTCTATGATTCTAGGTCACTGTTGTGATTTGTCCTTGGTTTAACTTTCATCAGATTGTAGGATTTTAAAACTAGAAAGAAACTTTTGGACCCTGTTGTCTGTTTCCTCATATTATAGATGAAGAGCCTGACCCAGCAAGGCTAAGGGACTTAGCTCATGGTTATACACCTTTGGCACTTCTTTTATAATTTCTCCCTCTACTATCCCTTCCCTTCCTCCTCTCCTTCTCTTCCTCCTCTTTCTTCCCCATCCAACCTTCCCCTTTTCTCCCTCCCTTCCACTTTTCCTTTTCTTCCTCTCCTGTTATCCTGTCTTCCCTCTGCCATGTGCCTTTCTACATCTCTCTCTAATACCAATTCAATTCAACAAACTTCCTAATGACTCTTCCTCACACTTCCCCTCTCCCCCACCAAGAATTCTCCTGTAACAAAAAATTCTAGGTAAGTAAAAACAAATCAACATGTCAGCCTTGTGTCAAGCTATATACCTGATTCTACACCTGTACTCCACAATCTCTTTGCCAAGAGATGGGAGGTAAATTTCATTGTTCATCCTCTGAAGTCTCATTTGGTCACTCCGTTCATTGATCAGTGTTCTAAAGTCTTTCACTGTTGTGCTACTATGCATTACTGGGATCATCATGTAAATTATTTAATTTTGCTTATTGTGTTCTCAGTTTATATAATTCTTCCTAGGTTTTTTCAAATTTTTCATATTTGTTGTTTCTTATTGTGATGTTCATATACCACAGTTTGTTCCACCTTCTCTAGTTGATGTGCACCACTTTATCTTAAACATTAGTCCCCTTCATGCACTCTGGTCCAACAAAATTGCTTTTCTTGTTGTTCCTTATAAATGGCACTCTACCTTCTATCTCTCTGACTTTGTGGGCTGTCCCCCATGCCTGAAATGTATTCCCTCCTCACTACTGTCTTATAGAATCTCTGGTTTTCCTCAAAGATTAAATCAACTGCTCTCTCTCTTTGTATATGTAAAGCCCTTTCTGATTTCCCAAGATTTTAGCACCTCCTTCCTCATTTCCTTGTGTTTATTTTGTTCATGTTTGCATTTTGTTTTCATTTCCTGAGAATACAAGCTCCTTGAGAGCAAGGATTGCTTAGTCTTGTCTTCCTAACCCCAGTCCTTGGCACATAGTTGGTGCAGAATAGAAACTTGTTGATTGATTGCATGTTAGTACAAAATCGCTCCTATATATATTTTTAATATTCTACACATTTCCTTCCATTCAACAAACATTTATTATGTACCTACTGTATGGCGAGCACCATAATCTGATTATGATGAAAAAAATGAAAGTCTATGTCCTCATGGAACTTACATGCTGCTAAGGGAAACATAACGTAGGATGTGTCCCTGTATGTAAATTCAAAGTAATTTCAAGAGAGAGTTGATGTTAATAATTGGGGATGGGGGACACTGGAAGTGGAGGTAGCAACCAAGATGACCCTTGAAGGAAAATAGGGATTCTAAAAGGTGGCGATCAGGAAGGAGTGTCTTCTACCTTGAGGACAGGGAGGATAGGCACCGTGTTTGCTATTATCTTGTATCCATTATAGCATATAGCCCAGAGTCTTGTGCAGAGGCAGTGCATAACAAATGTTTGTTAACTTTATGTGACATTCATAGTCCAGGAAGCCACAGGTGGAACAGGCTCAGATTTTGGCAGGTTTAATTGGTCCATCTCTCCCTTAGCAGTTTACTGTATACATTGTATTTCTTGCTACATGGTAAAACACTGAACTGTTTTGCTTTTTATATATCCAAGCACAAAGCCATTGTGTCTTCTGTAGCGGGATGGGTCACACTTTCTATCCTTATAATTTGATCCCAAGTCAAAATAAAATAATCATGGAAACATTCTTGTTTTTCAGATTATCTACTGGTCCATTTTTGTTTCCTATCAAGTTAAGTCAACAAGCATTTATTAAGGGGCTACTTTGTGCCAGGCACTGTGCCAAGCACCATTGGCCTCTCCAGATCCACATGCTACCCAAGCCAGACAATACTGAAGGCAAAGCAAATTGTAAATGTACTCTCTTTGTTACCAAACTAGCAAATAGCATTCTTGGACTTAACGAGGCAAGTGGTTTCCTTCAAGTCTGAATTAATCCCAAGTCAGTGTTCCTCCAATGTAGTTGAACCTTCAAATATACTGAATTTCTGAAGGGTCTATCTTCATGTTCTGTAGTGTACCAACCGTGACTGAGTCTGGGGGTAAGACAGGGTGGTGACTTCAGGGAAGGGGAGGGGGAAGAAGAATCAATTTCTACATTTATTTAAAATGTTGAAACATTAATTTTCTGAAGTGAAATGAAACTGAAATTCCCTATTCTACTATTAAACCTTAATTGAGACTCTTTATAATAAGAGCATCATCAATAATAAAAGTAAGGCATAATATAGATCTACAAAAATAACACTTCGATGGATCGTGTCCTACCAAATCCTCAAAAACTCCAAATTTTATAGATTGAAAAGCTGCTGAAATGCAGATCTAGCTAAAAAAAGAAAAGAATGTGGAAGTACATGCTATCCTCATTGTCCAGTCCACTGCTGCTCTTGAAATTTTTGCCAAAGAGGCTTTCTAATAGTCTGCAGGAGACAAGCCTACGTCCCAGTGCTTTCATACAATGACAAAACAACAAAATCAGGCCAAATATTTTATCCACCTGTGTAGGAGTCTGCCAAATAGGAACACAAAAGAATAACTGAAGAGTTGGGGTCCCAGGACTGTTTCTATCGGACTTCTAACAGATAGAAAAAGAAATTACAATGATAGTCTAGCACTTAGTACAATGCCTGGCACATAGGAGGTCTTAACATATTGATTGATTGATAGATATTTATAATGTTTGAAGGTTTTAAAAGCCCTGTATATGAAATATCTCACTTGTTCCATTGCTAACTCTCTTCTGCCTATTCTGCTTAAACCAGTTCTGGACCTTTTCAGAGTCAGGACTTCATTGAAAGGTCTAACGGCTTAACGCCTATAACTTCCAGGGAATTGCATTGGGTCAGTATCTCACCCAAACAGTAACATTGGTCGCTGGAATCAGCTGGGCATCTCTTCCTGCCAAGCAAATCTGTCTTTCTAAGCTTTTTCTCCACTTCCTATTCTAGGAAAGTTGAGAGTAAATCTTTCACTTAATAAAGCAGTTTTTCAAATTTGACTCAGGATTTGGGGTGGACTTAAGGCTCCTTTTTCTGCAAATGCAACAGTTGTTAATCATGGTGCATTGGGTGCTGGATATCTTTCTTTGTTTTTAATACAAGAAAAGAAATAAATGAGTGGGAGGTATCTCATCATGAGAGGCATTGCCTCTCCTTACCATTGGGTTTGGTAAGGTCACAGGAAGTGAAAGGCCTTTGGACTACCAGATCTCAGGCAGGGCCCCATGGTCTTCTAATAACAGTTCAAGTCCCTTGTCCTTTTGGCAAGATGAAATCATGAACCCAAGGTATTGGGCAGCAGAGGTTGGACCTTTTGGCCCCTATCTACCTAGGCAGGAGAAATAGTTCTGTACCCCTTGCTTTCCTCCTTCTGTCACCGCGCCTCTGTTTCTAATGCACTGGGGGGGCATTAACTCCCTGTAGGGGGAAAAAAGTTCACAAAATAAATGAATTATGCATTTGGAATTCATTTCCTTGATGAATAGAGAGCCCTTACAAACTCTATGGCTGCTTGATTTTAAGGCAGAGAGAAGGGGAGGGGGGTAGTATGAAGTTGGAAGGTTTAGTGGAGTTGGACAGAGAAGAAGTTAGGGGCAAGCAAGAGATGAAAATATAATGACAGTAGAAGGATTTGGGTTTGAAATGTTTCTTGTTTATTAGGGGCTGCTTTGAAAATAGTCTGTAGTCCATTATTCACAAGCACAAATTACAGAGATGAGGGGCAGCAGAAATATTGGGGAGCAGGGGAGCGTCTGATTGTGCTTTGATAATATTACCCTGTTAGGAAGGGGGCAAGCCGTGCTGGAGTAGAGCATTAGCACGAAAGCTGGCTTATTTCAGGAGAGTACAGTAGATGCCACCTCGGATTTTGTTTCCAAATCTGGCACTCCAGAATCTCCTTTTCAGCCAGTTCTTTCCCTTTGGCAGTGACAATTCAGTGGGAGAGGCAGGACAAAGGGGGAGGTAAAGAATACCCAGGAGGTCCCCAACTGAGACATTGT
Source organism: Notamacropus eugenii (assembly GCF_028372415.1). Classification (NCBI taxonomy): domain Eukaryota; kingdom Metazoa; phylum Chordata; class Mammalia; order Diprotodontia; family Macropodidae; genus Notamacropus; species Notamacropus eugenii. Next base: position 482,187,643 of record NC_092873.1, on the reverse strand, counting down.
TTGCAGCTCTTCGTAGGCCCTATCTGTATGTTGAAAGTACCAAGATATCAAAAATGATCCATCCATCCAATGTCTTTAGTTCATATAACCCCAGGAGCAGAGTGTCTAAGAAGCAGATTTTTTCAACCACAATGGAATCCTGGGCATTATTAGCTCTATAAAAGGATTCAAACTATACGAGTTTTTTGGAGAGTGTTTTATAGACCCCACTGTTTCCCATCATGCCAAAGACAAGTCAGTTCTTCTAAGAGGCGACTTGGGTAAAGATGGGAACCCTCACCAACTCACTTCTTCTGAGGGGTAGGGGGGTTAGAAAGTATCAGGGAAGATGAAGGGGGCAGGGAAATTATTCCTTTTTAGCTTTTGGCAACCCTGCATAATTCAGTATTTGTTCTTAAATTTCTGTATTTTTTAGAAAAAGCAATGGACTTAGTCAAGGATTAGGTCTTGTCTTGGCTTTGACACTAAATAGGCATGAGGCCTTTGCAAAGACCCTTCCTCTCTCTGGGTCTCAGTTTCCTTATATTTTGTTGTGATGGTGTTCGTCCTTTGTTGTTGAAGAAGACCATGTCATCAGAGAAATGATGACATGACTTGCACTTGACTTTGTTTTGAGTGAGGGAGGGCTGTGCAGGTCACCAGCCTCACTTCTCCTCCGGAGTCATCTGAATCCGGTGACCAGATATTCATCAGGATGACTGGAGATGGCCCTTATATGTAAAATAGAGAAGAGGATATGGGATTAATTTCCAAGGCTGCTTTGGTCTTTTAAGTCTACTTGTTAGGTATAGCCCTTAATGAACAGTCTTTGTGGAAATTAATGCTTAATTTTTCTGCTGACCTACAACAACTCTATAACAGCTACCATGTTTGGAACAGTTTAGAGTAATAAATATAATAATAATGATGATGATGATGGTCAATAAACATTTATTACGTACCTACTGTGTGCAAGGCACTTTGTGAAGAACCTTCCTACAACAAAAACCTTGAGCCATGTCATGGGATGGAGGGTTAGGGAGAAAGAGGCTAGGGTACCTAGAGAAAGGACGAAATTGAAATTAAGGCCAGGAATTAACTTCTAAGGTCATTTTAAAAATTAACAGTGTGGGATACTGTATTAAAAACAAAACAAAACCTACGGTTTGATGAGTGTCCTTGCAGTGATTAATGACTTACTTATGTCATTCATTTTTCACATACGATCTTGCCTCAGTCACTTACTACCCATGTGACCCTAGGCAAGTCACTTAATTTCTCTGGGCCTTGGTTTCCTCTTTTACAAAATGACATTAGATTAGGTGGTCTCGGTGGTCCATTAAGCTCTAAACCTATAGTCCTATGAAACACACTGATAAATTTCAGATTCAGTGTCCCCTGTTAAAGATGGTTACCTCAAGATCTTTGGATTTGCATTCGAAGGACCTGGGTGTGGATCCTGCTTTTGTCACTTATAACCTATGTGATCTCTGGCAAATCACTTAACCCTTCAGGGTGGAGGTTTGACCATATAACCTCTAAGGTCCCTTCAATCTCTGTGTCTGTGATCCTCTATGTTGCATCTTTGTGATATGGAGAGCCTACAGAATCTAAGTTATTTTTGTTCTCTTTTGCCATCAATCAAAACAGTCAACATGAATTTATTAAGTACCTGCTCTGTGTTAGGCACCAGCCATAGAACAGTGCTTTACTTCACTACTATGTGAAGTAGCTCATATTCCTACATTGCTTTTGTAATGTTGATAAAGTGCTTTCCTTATAACAGTTACCTTGTGTGGTGGGGAAGTTGTACTAGTATTCTCATTCTTCCCCCTTCCCATATTCATGAAGAAACTAATTCAGAGAGTATGTGCCTGTCCTAGAATCACTATACTACTAAGTTAGGTTCAAGCTCCGTGATTCTTATCATGGCCCCATTGATGTTCATTACCATCCAGTAGTATAGTACCTTCCTATTGTGTAAGGAAACGAAGGAAAGAATTGGACATTTTGTAGCCTGGGACTTTTTGTAGAGGGGGAAAAAGGATATTGCAAAACCATTTTTAAAACAAGAACACAAAGGGAAGAATATCTTCAGGTGGAAATGAATCCCAGGACTGATTTCATGATCTCATACAAACCACTTGGCTTCTCTTTGATCCATCTGTTGATTCATTTTTAAAGATGTTGTAGTAAAGAAGTGAAGGTCCTCCACGGGAGGTATGATGAAAAATTTGCAGGGCTTAAGGAATGTGGGCTCTAAGAGGTTTTTAAATGGAAGTGACTGATTAGTAGCAACCCTTGTGTAGTGATATAGTCACCAAAGTGTCTTAACACCCCCTTCCCTCCCACCCCCCCCACCAAAAAAATAATAATCTGATGGCTTCACCACTAACTAGCTATGTGGCTTTGGGCCATTTCTTGGACCTCAGTTTCCTCTTCTGTAAAATGACAGTCTTGGACTCAATGACCTCTAAGGTCACTTAGAGTTCTATAGTTGTTATCCTTAGAACTCTGAATTCGTATCTCATTGTTTGTAAAATGAAGATAATTATGCCGACCCTGCCTTCTGACTTTCTCTATTTGGTGCTCTATTTTGGTGCCATGACTTGGCTCAGTAATAATTCTGTCCCTTGGGTGGAACTGTGTAGTGGTGTTGTCTATCTTCAAGGGCAGCTGAAGGATTATTTTTGTTCAAAGCATATCTTGGCTTTTGAGCATGTCCCCTTTCTGGTTAAGCCATTGGATGCTATCCTTATTGAGGATTTTTGCTGTTAAACAGATGAGCATAGCACAGTTAAAACAGCAAACGTGGAGGCTCTCATGAAGGAAGCCTTCCAAGCCAAGACCTTTTAGTAGGTTGGAGGTGGAAAAGTTTGAAGCTTGAGCTTCTCCTTCCCACATTCATTCTTAGGCTACCTTGACTCATTTGACTCATAGATGGGTAGAACACAGAAAAGATGAGAAGTCCATCATCCAGAATTTACTAGGTGTAGCCACTTTCTTTGATAAAGTATATTATAATAATCTTTCCCACTGCAGATTTAAAAAAAATAAAACTTTATTTTTTTTAGTGTAAAATATTTCATATTTATGAAAACTTTTCCCCAGGACCCTCAAAGTAGATTGTTAACTGCCATCTCATTCATTTTCATAGCATCTTCCTCAGGAAGGTGGTGACTGATGGGGAAACTGGAGAATAGATTGGATATACTGCACCTGTGTACTCCTACCTGGGAGAACCAGGATGAAAATCTAGTTAGTGATGCTTGCCTCCTTGTCCTCACATAGAACTCTATTTCTCAAACTCCATGCATTTTCATTGTTTTTTTCCGATGTCTGAAATTGTCTTCCACCTTGCCTCTGCCTCTGGGCTTCCTCTAAGTCTCAACTGAAATCCCATCTTCTGCAAAAGGTCTTTCCTTATTTCCCAAATGCTTCCCTTCTATTGATCATCCCCCTTTATCTTGTATGGATCTTATTCATAAGCAGTTTTTTCATGTAGCTTCCCTCATTATAGAGAGTTAGTCTTTGAGGATACGAGTTGCTTTTCTTTCTATCTCCTGTGCTTAGCACAGTCCTTGGCACGTAGTAGGTGGTTGATTTGACTTGACTCAATTCATGATCCTCTTGCATGTGAGATGGTTTGGTACAGGAATGACATCTCTTAGCTTTTCTCACATTATTAAACAAATTTTCCTTTGCAACCTTATTTGGTCATCAGTACAGGAGAACAGACGAGAGCAGGTCATTCATCCATTCTCCCATCCCCTCGCCCCAACTCCGTGATATAAATCATAACAGCAGCACATTCTGGAAATCCACCAATTCATCTTCTGCAGAAGAAATACTTGAATATTCCCCCTTTCGAGTGACCTGATAGGCCAAGCTCATTAGAATGAGACTCCAAAGGCCATACTACACTGGATCAGTTTCTCACTTTGAGGTTTGGCTTTAATCCAGCTCTCAAATCCTCTCTCAAGAACTCCCTTTAATGCTAGTTAATAAAAGTCTGCTGGCTTTTCTTCCCTTCCCCATTAACCTGGCGCTGCCGTCAGAGGTGCTTTTAAAACCTGACTAGGAAAACCCATGTCCCACAAAGGAAAGCTAAGTTGACTTTTAGCTTTTGGCATGTATGGATTGCCAAAGGCCTGGGACAGCTTAACTTTGAGGCTGAGAAAACAGCCAAAGGCTGGATTTGGGGAAGAGGAGTGGATAAAATCCTTTTCCTAACTGTATGAAAAAGTAAGTTAAGCACTTTACAAAAACTGTATCAGGGTGGATGGATTTGAAAATTAAACCTCTTATAAGGTCCCTTCTTCTTGTGATGGGAACCTACTTTTTTTCTTCCCAGATGTGTGTGTGTGTGTGTGTGTGTGTGTGTGTGTGTGTGTGTGTGTGTGTGTGTGTGTAAGAGAGAGAGAGAGAGAGAGAATGTTTCTCCTCCCTACTTCTTTAAACTTATTAGTCATTTTCTACTTCTCTTGGATCAAATGCTGAATTTGGAGTCACTAAGACCTGAGTTTGAATTGTACCTCAGACACTTGCTAGGTCATATGACCAGAACTAGGAAGACCCTTAGAGGTCATCTAGTTTAGCCCACCCACTTAATAGATGAAGAAACTGTGGCCTAGAGAGTAATTGACTTCCCTAAAGTCACATAATAATTATAATAACTAATATTTGTATAGCACTTACTATATGCCAGGTACTATGCTAAGCACTTTACAGTTAAGATCTCATTGAATCCTCACAACACCACTGGATAATAATAGCTATTATTATCCCCATTTTACAGATGAAGAAACTTTGGCAAACAGAGGTTAAAATGACTTGCCTGGTTTTCCACACCTACTAAGTGTCTGAAGTCTTCCTGATTCCAGGTGCAGTGTGTTTTCCACTGCACCCCCTACCTGACCCCTAGTGTCAGGAACTGAAACCAGGTTTTCCTGCTGCAGAGATTGGCCCTTCCACCATATCAGGTCGTCTCCCTGAATTTCTGAGCCTCAGTTTCCTCACTGGTAAAAATGAGGATAATGATAGTAATAATAAAAAATAAAATGAGGGTAGTAAATACATAGAGAGACCTGATGGTGAGAATTTGAAGTTACATGTAAAATGCTACGCCAGCCTTAAGGCCCTGGTTGTTATATTAATTGGTTGTTATAGTAGCACTTACTTGAGGGGCCAGTTGTCAGTGGGATTTCAAAGTCTTATTATTTCCTTTCCTTATCCTTGAAGTGGGCCAGAGAGAAGGGAAATTAGATATGTTCTTCTACCAGTTCAGATCTTCAAGGAATTCACCTGCACATTCTTAGCACCAGGTATAGGCACCAAAGTGTGAACGCAGCTGCACAGTAAGCTCAGCTAGGCACAGACACCCAGTGCCAGCTTGAGTCACACAGACTAGAGGATTTGAGATGGCTGTGCCCTGTGCTCAGAGGGGAAGCTTTTCCCACCGGGTAAGGTGCTCCTATGTTTCTCTTTCCACCCATCCCCTCCCACCTCTTTTCATGATACCTACACCTGTGTTTCCTCCTGCCTTCTGCCTTTTCTAAAGCAAGCTTAGGAGTGATGCTTTTTGAGGGGGAGGGGAACCAAACAAAATCACACATTTCATCCCTGTTATCAAAGGGAAAAGGAGAGAAAGAAAATGCTGGGAGTCCAGCACAACCTCCCTCTCTCAAGCCCATTTCCCCATCTTCTTACATGCACCATGTCTCTGAAGGAGAGTGATCAATTTAGTTTCCACCAACATTAAACTGATAAATGGAATTTGTATGTTAAAACAATGATAATTTAATTGTATTTTCTTTCCTTGGTTCCCATCTGCACCTCCATATCTACCTACCTCTCCCTCTTTCTCTCCCTTCGCAAATGAGTTGGGGGACAGTAAGGGGACGGGGAGTGTGTGTGTTGGGGCTGCTGGGGGGGGCGGGGAGGGGAGAAATTGCAAGCTGTCGGTTTGCATTGTGCGGACGGGGAAAGGTCTCTACCTGACTCATTTTGTCCCCTTTGCTTAGGCTGTCACTGCTGACAGCCCTCATGTTTATTTCATCTCGCGTGGTAGCTGTCTCGTTTCCCTATCCTCCGATGTCATTAACGCACAGAGAGCGGGCCCTGCAGTGCTGAGCCTAATGAATTCCGCTGTGGCTGCTCGCTCCCTACCTCGTTACGGGAGCTCAAGGTGTCAAATTAAACCCAGCCTAGAAAGGAGAGAGAGAGAGGCTTGGAGAGTATAAACCAAAAAAGGGAAGGGGGTGGGGGAAGGAGCTATAAAAAAGGGGTGACCAAAGGGAGAGAGGGAAGGGAATCCCCCAAAGCCAGGACCCGCTTTAACCTTTGAGAGGCAGGGGCCAACCAGCTGGCCACTGATGCTTTGCCACCTTCTCTCCTTGTGGGGTTGATTTATCTTCATGGTTTTATGCAGAGCAGGTACCTTTCAAAGGCTTGGGGAAGGAGGGAGAGACACAGCTTATTGGGCTAAAGGTTTGGGGAGTGGGCCCCCTTTTGGGGGGTAAGGAAAAGTGAGACCAAAAAAACCAATTTCTAGTTGAGGAGTTCTAAATCAGCTACTGGAATCAGGCTTTCGAAAGAGGGAAAAGAGAAAACCATCATTAAAACTTTAAAGGAATCTGTTGTATGCATGGTTCTGCCGTTTTGATAACCAAAGATTTTCAACTTACAAGAGAGAACATTAGGTGGCTAGTAGGCTTGTTTACCAATGTAATTTTCAGATGGAGGAAAAAAAAATCTAGTGGCCATACTTTGCCTCAAGGTGCTAGAACTCTGATCTGGTTAGAACTCGGGACGGGAATGTATGCTATTCAACATTTTTTGGATGATCCGCCCTTTTCTGATCCTAAATTGATAGTGATTATTGCAATATAGCTTTTCTCTAGGTTTGTGCAGAAGAGAGAGGGACCTTATAGACAGTATTTAATCATCTCCCTGTAGCTCTCTAAATAAGAGGCAGCCTTATTTCTGACCTTGAAGGAGTTAGGAACACTTGTATTCATGGTATTCCTCTGAAACACTAGCCTTGTGACCCTGGGCAAGTCAACACCTCAGCATCACAGAGGTGGCTCTCTGATACTGTAAATTGCCTGTGAGTTGTATATCAATGTGTAGAGTTTCGACCACACTGAGAGTTTCTTACGTTGAAATCCCAGGTCTATATCAACCTCCCTGCCTCCCACCCTCAAATAAAACAAAAGAAAACCCAAAACCTCTGAAATTCAAGGAAGAATTGCCAGTAAGGTGACAAGTAAGGGCTAAGCACGTCTTACAGAAGAGAAAAGAACTATTCTCAGGTACCAAAAAAGATCTTACCAGTGGGGAAGGAGATGGTTTTCCAGGGTGGAGGCAGGGAAAGAGGATCATTCATTACCACTCATTTAATGGATGAGGAAACAGACCCAGAGAAGGGGAAAAGTTACTTGCTTGAGGTTACACCTTTAGAAGTGACATAACCAAGATTCAAAGCCAGATCTGAATCTAGCACTGCACTTGAAAGTTGGGTGATGTCAGAGTTAGGTTTTGAAGGTCTCATGCAGATCAGTGCCATGGAAAGACTGGGTCTGATGAGTCACAGGGGATGGGAGAACATCTTCACTAGACAATAATGTACCTTGGATGGCCAGAGGAACTTGTGCCCAAAATTTGTATAAGAAAGTGGATATCCTTGGATAAGGAGGGGAGGTGTTTCAAGTATTTGTAAATTAATCTGGGAGTGTGTATGGAAGTATTTCTAGAGATGTGTCCTGGAAGAGGCAGTATATTGGGGAGCGTCATTGTGGTTTTTCTCTTTGTAACCTTGGCAGTAAGCACTCTTGGTGCTTTGGAATCTAACCTAAGCCTACAAGCATTAATTAAGTGTCTGCTTTGGGCAAAGTACCTGGTATATAGAGACAAAATGGAAAACAAGACCCTGTTCATGAAGTGTTTTTGTTCTGGGGGTGCCTCTGCCACATAACACATAGTTATAATTGTAATAGGTAACACATATAGCACTTTAAGCTTTGCCGTGCACCTTGCTTATTTTATCTCTGTTATAGTAGGTGCTTAATAGATGTTTGTTAAATCAAACAAGTTGAAGTATATACCTTTCCTTGAATGGAAATATCTTGGATATCTGACAAATCTCCCTAAATATTCCCTTTTTTTCTTCCCCATCCTGAACAAAAGTAACAATCATAATTAGTAATTATGATTAGCAATGCCTCACATTGGGTAGGAATTTCTCATTTGCAAATTGTGCCCTCGAGTAATTTATGTTGCCTTTTACAGTAACTCCTCTGCTCATCTTCTTTGTTATCCCATTTTCCTCTCTCCCTTTAAAGAGCCATTGCTACACAGTGTAACCTTTGACCCATGATCAGGTCTTTGAAATCATATTGGCATAATTTTCTTCTTTTACCATTCGGGACTTTGGAACAGTGTCACCTCTGAACCTTAGCTAGATTTTAAAAATTGCAATGGGCTAGGGATTACCAACCCATTTTCCCATCCGTAAAATAAAGGGTTGTGCTAGATGGTATCTAATTTCTCTTTTAGCTCTAAATCATATCAACCTTTTTGATGTCACAGTACCTCGATGTTTAATTGCCTTATGATATATATATAATTTAAAAATGAACATGTCAGCACATCAAAGACTTAAGACATCATTGGGTATAGGAACTCCTTCCATTGAACATAACCTGTTTGTCAGTCTTATAGTAACCTGAAACTCAAAAAGTTTAATTGAGTTGCCCATGGTCACATGACTAGAAGTGTTAGAAGTGGGATTTGAACTTTGACTCCACCAGGTCCCATATTCTATCCATAGTCTGTGCTGCCTGTTGATTTCAAAATGGAATTGATTTAACATGAATTATCATTGACCTCATCCCAGAATAATTGGAGATGGGTTGGGATGTTCATAAGACTTGAGTTGGAAATCACTGGTATAGAAGTTGTGAGTGAGAAGTAAGTTGTAGTCAATTTATAGGCTTCTCATTTTATCACTGGAGGCAGTTTCATGGCAGCATTTTTAATATCATACCTCAAGATTATCCAGAAATTTTGTAGTTCACCAAGTCTACGAAGGGACCAGCAAACTCAGGGACCTCTGATTTCTAGGGCTGTGGTCTGCCTTAGGTCAAAGTAGTTGTGTATATTTTTAAACTTGGTACCTGAGGTAGTACACATGTCGGACTTGAAGACAAGGAAACCTGCGTTCACATCCAGCCTCAGGGAAACTTGTGAAGTGAATAGTAGTTTGAAGCCTGTCCCCTATCTCTACCCTACCCCATAGCTATCCACTACAGCTAAAGGAACATCCATCCTTATGCTAAGAATGCAATGTCAAGTGCATTTCCTGTAGTGAGACAGTGCCTAAAACCAGGCCAGAACCAGCAGAGCAGAATTGGGAAATCTTTATGCCGTGGGCCATATCTAGTTCTCACCTTGAGGTTCTATAAGTCTAGAATAAGATTGTCCTGGTCACAGTCACAGTGGACTGGAGAATAATTTTCTTTCTAGTGGCCTGTTTATTTAAAGCATAATTTCTGAATCTTTAAAGATAAAGGGCAGCTGAAGACATGTTGAAGAGGAATTAATAACTGAAGACCTCAGTCCTAGTTAGTGATATGGTATGACATGTCAGACTCAACCAACAGAAATCAAACAGCAAATATTTACTAGAGGCCTATTTTGGGCAAGGCACTGAACTAGGTGCTACATTTAATGTGCTTCTTTCCTTCTTCCTCTTTCTGTGTGTGTGTGTGTGTGTGTGTGTGTGTGTATATATGTGTGTGTGTGTGAGAGAGAGAGAGAGAGAGAGACAGACAGACAGACAGACACATACAGAGAAGAGAGATAAGAGGGAGGTGGGAAGAGGAGAGAGAGACACAAAGAGGAAATACACAGAAACAGGGAGGGAGGGAGGAAGAGAGAGAGAGAGACAGACAGACAGACACACACACACAGAAAAGACACAGAGAAACAGAGGGAGGGAGGGAGGAAGAGAGAGAGACAGAGACAGAGATAAAGACAGAGAAGGAGAGAGTGGGAGGAGAGAGACAGAGGAGGCCATCTCTTTTCCTCCCAAACTTCAGACTCATCTTTCAAATTGCCTGCTGGACATCACCACTTGAATTTTCCACTGTCAACTTAGTGTGCCTGAAGCACAACTTATCTTTCCTGTAAAACCCTCTCCTCCTTTTGACTTCTTTATTTCTGCTGGTCACACCGCACCAATCACTCAGGCTCAAAATCGCGATGTTATCTTTGACTTCTCCTCCTCTCTTACCCCTGACATCCAATCAGTTGTCAAGTGCTGTCAATTTTACCTTCAAAATATCTCTCAGTGTATGTCCTAGTTCTTTTTCCTGGACTAATTGAAACTAGTTCTGATTGAATTTTCTTTTCCTGGGCTCTTCTCTTTTTGACTTTTTGCTGTTGTCCCCTACATTTTCAAATTCCTTTAATTCTGCACTTGACAAACACCAAATAAGATAAGTATTTCCATAGACCAAAAAAAAGGATTGTCCGATGTGGCCATGAATTCCCTCCCAGGACTGCTGGCATCTTCCTCCAAGTATATAATATATTCAGCATTTTCAAGTCTGCTTTCTTTGTTTCCTATTGACCTTCCCTCTGTTCTCTTTTGGGTATTTTTAAAAATTGCTTCAGTGATTCTCTTTTCTTACTTTTCTTTCTTTTTTTGCATTTAGCTAATCTTTTCCTTTTCCCCAACTCACCCCTGTGACTGAAAACAAACAAGCAACACATTTTTTTTTGTAAAATAGGCAGTCTAGCTAAGTCCATTGGCTATTTCTCCAAATGTGCACTTCTGCATTCTGAATTGTCGGGAGATGGGTAATGTGGCTTGGCACTGGTACTCTAGAATCATGGTTGGTCATTCTATTGGTCAGAGTTCTTATGTTTTAGTTGTTTGTCTTTATGACATTGCCATATTTTATTTATTGTTCTCTGGGTTCCATTCATTTCATTCTGCCTCACTTCATAGGCGTCTTTTGTGCATATGAAACTGACCTTTTTGTCATCTCTCAAGGCACTATACTGTTCCATTATAGTCATATTACCATAATTTGTTCAATGATTTCCCAGTGGATGGGCAACACTTTAGCGTCCACTTGTTTGTTACTGAGATTCAAAAGCCAACTTACAAAGTACAATTGTAGGGAGAGTGTGACTTTGTATTAGTTCAGGTCTAGGAGCCACATTTTAGGAAGGGCATTGAGAAGTGTCCAGAAGAAAGCCAGCAGGATGGTGAAAGCCTTCAATGTCATACTAGATAAAGATCTGTTGTAGGAATTAGGGAGAAGATAGAGGGGGACAGGAGAGTTGTCTTCAAGTATTTGAAGGGCTAGCAATGTGGAAGAGGGATTGGGTTTGTTCTATTGGCTTCCTAGCGTATACCTGTGGATGATGGGTGGCAGTTGCCAAGAGACAAATTTAGGCTTGATATAAGGAAAAAACCTCCCCATAATCACCACTGTCCAAAAAGAGAAGGGACTTCCTGGGGAGGACTTCACGCTAAGGCTTAAGGCTATCAGAGGGATTCCAAGTCAGATATGGCCTTCCAAGTCTAATTTTGTGACTGGCAGGTTCTCATAATACCTCAACTTTTTCATTTATAAGTATGGGGGGAAAAAAGAGTAAATATTACAGTGACAATACCAATACCATTTAAAAAACTATAAAAACAAAGATGTAAAACAAGTCAGTAGTACAGTCAGAAGTCAGAACATCAAAAACCCCATCACCTCAACTAAGATTGCTTTTGAGTCTTTGTACTGATGAAATAAGGTAAGTTGTTTGTTATGGACACTCAATTTATGGGAACTGGCACATCTACGTTGCATAGTGGATAGGGTGCTAGGCTGTGAGTCAGGAAGACTCATCATCTTGAGTTAAATCTGGCTTCAGACACTTACTAGCTGTGTGACCTTACTCCTGTTTGCCTCAGTTTCTTCATCTGTAAAATGAGCTGGAGCAGGAGTGGCAAACCATTCCAGTATCTTTGCCAAGAAATCCCAAATGAGGTCACAAAGAGCCAGATATAACTGAAAAAATGACCAAAGAACCACAGCAAACTGCTATTGATCACAAAAATTGGTTAACTTTCTCCAAGGTTATGGAGCTGGTGACAGGACTATGCCCTATAATTCTAAAATGAGTTCATTTTATATTTTCTTCTGTGTGATAAGGGATGAACAGTTCTATTATGATGACCTAAGATCACTTTGAAAAGTAACTGTTCTGTGATGTCCAGGGATCAAGCTATAAAGATAGAATAACATCTCTTCACTAACAAGAAAATCTACTTTTTGATAGAATTAATTAAACAGCATAATTTATGAATATAGTTTCCCATTTAGTAGAAATATCATAAAAGCCTAGGTTAGAAGAAATATTTCTAAAGCTCTGGCACAATAGATGAAGCTAATGTAGAAACCACAGATCATCATCATTCAGTATTAACTAGGGGGTGGTTTTACGTGCAAATTTGTTAGTAATTTTACAGAACAATTGTGGTTTTGGCAATAATTAAGAAATCAGAGAATTGGCCATATAACCAGATGATAGTTGATATTATCAGATGAAAATATCAGATGATATTCAGGTGATCCAGTTTGGTAGAGTAGATGGACTTGTAATTGAGCACCTCCCTTGTTCACTCTGTGTTCCCTTCAGACATATGGTGGTGCCAGCTAGTAACCTAGCTAAGTGTTAAATTTCATGGTGCGCATTTATGTCTTGGAAATTGGCAAATGCACTTTGTTGATTACTTGTATGTAAAGTAATTATTTATGTGTAATTTACTTATAAATAAATCAGGGCTTGATTTGTTGGTTATATGGGCTTAAGAAAGCAATGGCAAAAATGTTAATAATAAAGATTCAACTTAAAAGTGTGTTATGGGTGTATTCCTCCCTCCCTCCTTCCTCCACCCACAAAAAAAATCAGTTGTTAAATTTACTAGCACACCCTGATTAGGCAATTCATTAAGCTACCCTGGATCTATTTCTGTTTTTGTGGAATGAGAATTGGAATAACAGAACTCTAAGGTGCTTGTCAGTTCTAAATTTTATGATTTGCCAATAGGACTTTCCACCATGAAAAGAAAGCCATGAGAGATTTGATGGACAAGGTACCATTTTGGCTAGAATGCTAGACTTAAAGTTGAGGGGCTAGTAAGTACCCAGGTCAGTCTTCCAATCTTAAATGTCATGCACTTCTCATTGCATTATGTTACCAGTGGGGCAGCTGGGTGGTGCAGTGGATAGAGCATTGGGCCTGGAGTCAGGAAGACTCATCTTCATGAGTGCAAATCCAACCTTGGACACTTACTAACTGTGTAATCCTAGTCTGGTCACTTCACCCTATTTGCCTCAGTTTCCTCATCTGTCAAATGAGCTGGAGGAGTAAATGGCAAACCACTCTAGTGATATCTCTGCCAAGAGAACCCCAGATGGGGTCATGACTAAAATGACTGAACAGCAGAAATGTTTCCAATATCTAAGATGCTGGAGGTGGAAATAGAAGGATATTGAAGTAAAGTTCAGCATAATTTCAGTGAGTGGGGGGTGGTTCTACCCATCCAGGGAAAGACTTGAAGACCCTAGAGATTTCTTGTAGATTTGCATCAGTGCAGAAGATGACTTCTACATTCCTGTCATTACTGAAAAGCTGTTGATTTGAATGGTAGATGGTAATGATTGCTTGACTAACACCCATGTGATTTTAATGTATTAAAACTAGATTAATTGCAATGAAAATCAAAAGAAATGAATGCCTGTACATAGGATCTTAAGATCAGATTTATGGAAACAACAGAAACAATTGCTTACTTTTATGCTGATAAGGCATGGTGGTATCCCGTGAGACTGGGAACGCTCTAGTCTCTGAAGAATTGAAATGAGTGTCACGCAGAGGGCAAAGAGAAGGGGTGAGGTGGGTGTGAGTAGGCTGGAGGAATTATAAAGCAGAGCAGAGTAAAGGGTGTCATTAAAGAAATGTATGAGTGAAAAAGAAGATGGGCTTGCCTTGTGAGAACAAGGATGTACTAAGTGCTTTTATAAGTATTATTTCATTTGACCTTCCCAACCACCCTGGGAGGTCGGCACCATCGTTATTCCCCGTTTTTGTTGTTTTCTTGTTGGTTCATTTGTTTCAGTTGTATCTGATTCTTTGTGATTTCATTTGGGGTTTTCTTGGCAAAAATAATGGAATGATTTGTCATTTCCTTCTCCAGCTCATTTTACAGATGAGGAAACTGAGGTAAACAGGGTTAAATGACTTGCCGAGGGTCAAGAGCTAGTAAGCGTATGAGGCCAGATTTGAAAAGGAAGATAAGTCTTCCTGACTCCAAGCCCAGCACTCTATCCACTGTGCCACCTAGCTTCCCCCATTTTACAGCTGAGCTAACTGAGGCAGAAAGAGGTTATGTAATTTACCCAGACTCACACAGCTAGTAAAAAATCTGAGGCTAAATCTAAACTTATGTCTTTCTTACTCTGGGCCCAGAGCCCTATCTACTATACCATCTAGCATGCCTTTAACAGCCATGACATCAGTGCTGGGGATGCAGAGATAAAACAAAAAGAGTCCCTGCTATCAAGGATCTTACATTCCCCTGGAAGGATATAACATTTACTCTATATAAGTAAATACAATATACTCCATATAAGTACATATAATAGATAAGTGTATAAAATACAATTTACTCCATACAATTAAATAAAATATAATTTGAATAAAAACAATGCTAACAACTAAGGGATCTGTTAGTCAGTTAGTAAGTGCTTAAAGCCGTTGACTCTGTGTTAGATACCTGTGCTAAACACTGAGCCTTCCAAAGGAGGTAGTTGAGTTACATCAGGAAGAAATCTAAGTGTTAGTTGGTCTGTTTTACCCCATCTGCATAAGCAGACAAGGATCTATCTGACTTTTACTTTGATATGACGGTTGAAAGAAGAAAAAGAGTATTTTCCTTACCTTCGGAAGAGTTTCTGTCTTTACTGCCTTTCAGTAATTTTCCTTGTTCTGTGACTTTATCGACCACTATGGTCTAAGCCTGTCCGACCTTGCATGCTGTGAGGGAAAGAAAGGTGATGGACAGACAGTCCCAGAGTTAAGCAAACTCCTCGAGCTGCTGCCACTCCATGCCTTGTCATCCCGTCATTCCGGTGGCTTTCTGGAAGCCCTCCTGCTAAAGAGACTCCTACATGCGCCTCACAGAAGCACTGGTGTCATGGCTGCAGCATGTGAGCCAACTTCCTTGCTGTCAAGAGCCTTCTAGGGCAGGTAGGGAGGCTTTATGGACTGGGGGGAGGAGAAAAAAGAGGGGAGTGAAGGATGGAGAGGCTGAAGAAATGCCACAGACTATGGGTGCTGAACCCTGCTAGCCACTGGGTCCATGCCTAATTCATGACTGAATTCACAAGTAGGTTATTTCCTTAAAGAAGAAACTTAAAAACAAACAAACAAAAAAGCACAAAAAATATCCCAGTCCTATTCTAGTACTAACTGGCCCCCAGTTCTACAACCAGTATCTTTTCAGTAGAATGGATCCCCAAAGCCAATGTCATTAACATGGCAACTTTCTGTTTTTTTTACTTTTAATGAGTCTTTTATATAGAAGTGTGGATTTGGCCATGGAAAATTATTTTTCTTTGGTCATCCATCCCTCTGGGAGTTTTCTGTAGCTATTCTCTCCCTTTGGCTTCCCTATGAGGTGTGTTCTTATAGGTAACAAGGTACTTCTTTGGCATCAAAAACAGAAAGGCTACAATTTCTCCCCATAAGGTAGCCTTCAACTGAGCATATCTGAGACCCTCTATAAGCAAAGCATGCGTCCTTTGCAAGGATGTTAAACTTGTACCGGCACATCTTTGGAAAGACTGGGCATGGAAAGGGAAGGTAGGAGGCTGGATTTGGGAAATAAATCTCCAACATACAGTCCAGTGCTTCAGCCACCAGGTGCCTAAGGAACTCCCCTGGCAATGTGCCTCTATTGGGTAGTGTGCATCAGTTCAGATCACCCCACTTCAAGAAGAGCTGAGGTCCATGCCCTGTCAACACCTCATCCTCTCTTTATGGTTCTACTGTGGGCAGCCAGTGCCCCTGTGTTGATCCTTACATGGGTTGAGAAAGTCTACAGATGTCAATACATTTTCCTGTTGTGGTACAATGATAATCATATTTTCCTCACCATTTCTTTAGTGGAAATCCAATTTACTTCCATAAGTCTCTACACATTGAGGGCAGGGGCTGTGTATAGAGCATAGGACTTGGAGTCCTGAAGATGTGAGTGCAGATCCTGCATCAAATCCTTACTAGTTTCATGAGCCTAGGTAAGTCATTAACCTCTATTTGCCTCAGCTTCATCATTGATAAAATGGGGATAACAATAGCACCGACCTCACAGGGTTGTTGTTAGACCCATATGAGATTATATTCATTCACATACTAATATTATATATATATATATATATATACACATGAATATATATACATGTAAATACATATAAATATATGCATATTATATACATACATATAGATATCTATATGCACACATAAATATATGTATATAGATATATATATACATATACACACCCACATATATATCTGTTAAGTGAGAGAGAAAAAGAAGGAGAGAGGACTTTGGAAATATTAAAATACAGATAAATACTAGGTGTTATGCTAGCTATTTTCATTATACATTAAAAAACATCTGTCAAACACTTATACTGCATAGTATGTAGGGAGATGTTTAAAATCCAAGCTAATAATTTTGGTTGAAAATTCTTTCTTTGGATCTTCCTTTTTTAGTGGATTGACCTTGAAGTACTTCCTTTAGATTCATAAGTAAGAATCTCTGAGAATTCTTAGCAGAGTTTCAGGCAGAGAAAAGAGCTGGCCTCCTGGAAAGCTTTGCCCCCAAAGGAAATGAAAAGAGCCTACAATAAGTGAACCCAGCCTTTCTCCTAGAAAGTGCAGATTCAGCAAATTGAAGAACCACTCTTGGCTTTGGAACATAAACCCTGAATGCTTTAGGGAATCTCGCCCAAACCTGAAGGACCAGTCTGGGTTTGAACTGAACCTTTCTTTGGAAAGCTGCCTCCTGCATGGAACAGACATGTAGCAACCTCTCCCAAGTCTGAGGGGCAGGTAGACTGAAAGGAAGACTTCTCAATGTACTCGAGTGTGGGTTTAAAGCAGGGAAAGAATGCTTTAGGCTCTCCCCCTTGTGATGAAACGTAGGTACTGGGTACTAAGGATCCTAATGACCTTTCAGTGGAGCACATTTCTAATGACTTAGATTCCTTTTGTTGTAGCAGAGAAAGACCTTGATTGATTGAACCAAAGTCATGTAAGCTGAGTCAGCAAAAGAAGAAGGAAGTGGTTTTGTCTGGAGGTCACACTTCGTGGTTGTCGTGACCCCTGCTGCTGTTTGTGCCTGGTTCCTGACATTACTGCTACCTTTCTCCATGCTGCCTAGGCTGCTGCTGCCCCAGCTATCTTGATGGTAGCTGTACTCAGAAAATCCAGTGCAAGCTTAGTTTCTTTTTTTTTTAATTCAGTATTTCATTTCAGTGCTAATAATACAGATTGTGGTCTGTGCCTCTGAATAAGTAATGCAACCACTGTTGATATTTCTAATTCCCTTTCTAGGATTTATATACTCCTCCCCACAAATTCTGCTCAGCACTGGAGTTACCAGTCCTTACCTGCAGGGCCATGTGCCTTGATTAATATGTGCTCTGTGAGTCTGCCTGGGGAGGGCAGCCAGATAATTGCTGCATTAAAACAGCTGAACACATTTGCAGACAAACACAATCTGACCGCTTGTTGCTTTTCCTGCTTGCCTTATTTAAGTAAACACAGGTTGGAAGTAGCCAGGAGTAGGGAAGCTTTTCTCCATTGTGCTCTTATCCGATTCATTCTTCCCCCTCATCCTCTTGGAGCATTCGAGGTGGTCAGGAAGGAGGGCAAACATTTTGAGGGCTCCAGGGGTCCTGGCACAGATTTCCCCCAGGGCTCAGGAGCCAACTGGATCCAGAAAAAGTAGAAAGGCAATTGCATAATGGTAGTGAGGGTCAGGGCATAAGAACTCCCTGTCCTGCATCCTAAAAAGAAGGCTCTTGGATCAGTGTTTTCCCACATGCCCCTGGGACCACTAACACTTTTACTTGGAGGCTGTCTCTTGTAGCTGTAACATTTATGTGATCACAGTGACTGTACTTCTGTTTCTGACATTAATCACCTACTTAATGGTATCAAATAAAAAAAATTGGATATAACTTCACTGGATTTTAACCCAAAGCAGTGCCTGTTTTCTTATATTTGATCTGTTTTATGAATTTATCAGTAGAGAGCAAGGCAGAGCAGGTTGCAGTAGCTCAGTGGGATCTTTTGCATACCAATGATAATCACAAACTGAAAAATGTCTAAAGATCCTTCCTCTGGATTCCAAAATGTCCCTCCTATGGAGAGGGCCCAGTCTTTCCCTGCCTTTGGCTATGGTGCATTGAAATATAGAGGTGTAAAGAAATTTAACTCTCTTACCCATATCAAGGGGTATGTTTAAGGGGATACTTCTAGTCTCATGCATATTGATCCTTCAGTAGCCTGGGGATAGCAATATTAATGTGAACCTATAGAAGGCTAAAATATGCCTGGGAATTCCTAGGGGACCCCCAATGTGCCCACCTTATTGCACTACTAGGTTATTTGATCAAGAAATGGAATACCTAATGAGAGGTAGTGTCATATAGAGGATTAAATGAGACTACTGAGGCTTGGGTTCTAGTAGCTAGGAATCCCTGGATTTAAATCTTGCCTTTGATACTTATGATCATGGGCTAGTTTGCAAACCTACATATCTGTAAAATGAGGATAATAATAACCTATAGCACCTTCCTTCCAAAGTTTCTGTGAGGCTTTGTAAACTTAAGATCTTTCTAAACTTTCAAGTCTCATAAAAATTTCATTTATGATGATAAGGGACTATGGTGGTTAGAGGTTAGAGGGGATTTCATCAGTTTAATTCAAAAAAGTTTCAAATTTGCCTGTAACCACTCTGAGATACAGGTGTATGTTAGTCCTTCGTTGCCAAAGAAGACCATGCCCTCAGAGAAGTAATGACATGACTTGCACTTGACTTTGTTTTGAGTGAGGGAGGGCTGTGCAGGTCACCGGCCTCACTTCTCCTCCAGAGCCATCTGAATCCAGTGACCAGGTATTCCTCAGGATGACTGAAGATGACCCAGGATGAGGCAATTGGGGTTAAGTGACTTGCCCAAGGTCACACAGCCAGTGAGTGTCAAGTGACTGAGGTAAGATTTAAACTCAGGTCCTCCTGACTTCTGCACTGGTGCTCTATCCACTGCACCACCTAGCTGCCCCTGAGCTAGAGATAAGTCTTAAATGAATAACCTTTACTCACTAGCATAGTTCCTTTGTTAGGGGAGCTCCCTCCTTACTTAGACCCATTATGCTGCTTGTGACTATTAGCGTTAAAGGCCAGGAATTGGCTATGTAGTTGTTACAATACCCACTTCTTTCAGGTGGTAGTTTGGTACCTTAATTTCTGGCCTCAAAATGTTTCTTTTTGCCTTATGACTATTAACTTTAATTCAGATGTCCCAATTTTAAAAGCTTACAACAACGGCAGTAGCAGCAACTCTAATTCCTAAAATGTTGAGGTCCTTTCTAACCTCAGTTCAGTTCAGACAAACGTATCTTGTCTAGTGGGTGAGAGAGAGAGAAACCATGATCTTAAATGAAATGGGTGGATCTCAGTAGGTAATCTGGTACTGCTTGATGTAAGAAATGTTCAGTTAGGGGCTGTCTGGCCACTTGTTAGAGATTTGGTCATTGAGCAAGGGTTTGGAATAGGCAGCTTCGAAGGTCCTTTTCCATCTTAAGAATCCTGTGATTCTATGAAATGTGTGTTAATCCAAAGAATGATCTAAGGATGTTACCTTTCATCTTGGCATTCCAAAAGCATGTATACCCCTCTCTCTTTAGGGAAGTAGTATTCAAACCATTGAATATTTAGGTTGGGTCCCTGCATATCATTAACTGGATCTAAGCACGTGAAATAAAGATACCAATCATCAACACAGTGTGTATTCTCTTAAATCAAAGCTATATCAAAGATACTCACATTTAATGAGATGGTTGCACCTGTCTGTCATCAAAATTAAAACATTTCTGAGATCATCACAGATACTTTTGAGAGTTTTCCTATGCACTACTCTCCTGTACTATTCTACCCATCATAATTCATTGGTGGTCATTTTATTGACTCTTTGGTAGAGGCAAGTTGGATGATGCTGGGCCTGTAAGTTAAATGGCCACCATTGCCCAGGCATTGTGTGACAACTTCCCTTCTCTCCTTCTTCCTCCAGGGCATCTCCTATATAGCCTGTGTTGCTAGGATGAATGAATTAATTCTTCAGACACTTTCAAGCCTCTAGAAATAAGGGTAAATTGGTCTATTATTAAAAAAGGGTCTGTTATAAAGATCCTGCCTGAATTCTGAACAGCCTCAAATAATTTTTATTAGTTTTACAAACTTCTCTTTGGATGATTGTCTTATGCCCTTGTAGAATGTGAGACCAGGAAGGGATCTTGGAACCCATCTGGTTCAATCTCTTCATTTTCAGCAAAACATAAACTCCTTGTGGTACAAACATTCTCTGTTTTTGAGTTTGTCTTCCTAGAACCAAGTCTTGCACGTAAGAGGTGCTTAGTTAATGCTTTAGAATGGAATTAAGGAAACTCAAGCCTTGATGGGTGGCTTGATGGGTCTGGAGTCACTTGACAAGCTAAGATTAGAACCCCCCACCCCATCCCCCAAACCCTACACACACCAAGAGAAAGGATTGAGACTGTTCTGTGATGTATCATGGAGACATGTTGCTAATGCCAAGACAAGACTCAGTCAAGTTCATCATTATTATTGTTATGATGATAATTTAAAGATTTTAATAATTGTAGCTAATGAAATAGAATGAAAATCATCACAGCTCTTGAAGTTTTGCAAAACACTTTAAAAATATGATCTCACTTTATCCTCACAGAACCTCTGGGAGGTTGGTGCTGTTATCATCCCCACTTTTCAGTTGAGAACACTGAGGCAGGAGAAGTTAAATGACTTGCCTAGCATCGCACAGCCAATAAGTATCTCAGGTCGATTTAAATACTGATCTTTCTGACTCCAGGACCAGGCTCTATTTACTGTGCCAGCTAACTACCTTTAATTTTAATATTATTCCAGTCCAATCTAACCTGGAAGCAGCTAGGTAGCACAATGAATAAGTCATTAGACTTGGACTCAGGAAGACCTGAGTTCAAATTTAACCCCAGAAACTTATTGGCCATATGATCCTGGCTAAGTTACTTGATCACTGCATGCCTTGATTTTCTTAGTTAAAAATGGGGGTGATAATAATAGCACCTAATAAAAAGGTTTGTTGTGAGGATCAAATGAGATACGTCAAATGCTTTGCCAAACTTTAAGCACTGCATAAATGTCAGGGCTTATTCTGCTAGTTATTATCATAGAGCTATCCCATGTTGCTTTACAGTTGAAGAAACTGAGAGCAGGGAAATAAAATAATTTGCCCACAATGTTTCAGTTGTTTTCCAGTCACGTCCAAAACTCCTTGTGACACCATTCTGGATTTTTCCTTGGCAGAGAAACTGGAGTGGTTTGCTATTTCTCTAGTTCATTTTACAGATAAGGAAACTGAGGCAAACAAGGTGCAGTGACTTGCCCAGGGTCACACAACTAGTAAGTGTCTGAGGCTAGATTTGAACTCAGGAAAATGAGTCTTTCTGACTTCAGGCCTGGTGCTCTATCTATTGAGCCATCCAGCTGTATCCAACTTGCCCATAGTCCTACACTTATTTAGTGGTAGTGGAAGGATTAGAGTCCAAACTTTCTGACTCTCGGGGTATTGGTCTTCCCCACCTCCCCATATTACCTTATCTCTCTGATTATTTAGTATTTAAAAAGAATAACCTCTTGACTAATTTGATTTTTGTAGCTATATCTATATCTATATCTATCTATATATATATGAATAAATCTAAAATTCTGATGGTGGATTTGGCTCTCAGTATTAGACTGTGTAATTGTTCTTACTTTGTAAATTGCCATGAAAAAGAAAAAATGAAATGATGACAATAACTGTGAGATTATTGGCATAGAACCACGGTAGCCGATAGTCAGATTCTAGCCAAGAGGCTCGATCTGCTTCTTCTGTCTGATAAGCTCAAGAGAACTGAACGGAAATATCCCAAGAACATTTTCAGTGAAGATTAGTAAATAATGCATGAGGGTCTAGGAGAGTAGCTGAAATAAATGTGGCGAATGGGAATTGTAAAGAAAGCCAGTGACCGTGCTTGTTGTGAGGACAGGGAGGCTGCGGAGTGACAAAAGCTCTGATGGGCAGTGTGGTATGGTGGAAAGAATAGACTTGGAATCAGTAGACTTGGGTTCAATTTCTGGCTGAGATTTGTCCTACTCATGACTTTGGCCATGTTCTTAAATCTCTTGCAGCCTCAGCGTCCTCATCTGTAAAATGATGGTAATATCGACACTACCTACATTGCAGAATTGTTTTCAAAATTTTTGGCAAACATTAAAATATTATTATAAATGCAAAATTACCTAGAACCATAGAATCTTTAGATTTAAAGGATCTTAGAAGTCATCCCAGTGGTTTCAAACCCAAATAGATACAAGGGCTGTTGATCTGTAGGGTAAGGATCAATTTAGACCATATGTTGATTTAGTTTTAAAATGTAATAATAATATTTTTATTTATTTTGATAAATATTTTCCAATTCCATTTTAATCTGGCTTGGGTAACATTTGGGAGTGTATGTATGTTGCATATTGAATTTTAGTAATCCTATGGTACACTAGATTAACCTGAGAAATTTGAAAAAAAACAATGATAGTTGGCATTCATATAGCCCTTTAATCTTTGAGATGCTTTTACATGTATTATCACATTTCTGATCTTCCCCTTTCCCCCAGCTGCCACCTGATTCCAATTTTTCTGGACTTGGCTTATCAGGATGGCTGGTATATTCTGCTCTGCTTTTCTAAAGGAAACTCTCTATTTTCCTGACCTCTTCCCCTTTAGTTATATGGTCCTCACTAATTACCTGACATACCTGGAGAGATTTGGGAAGTGGCATTAAAATCCTTTCTCCCAATGCTGTCTCCAAACAGCAACTTCTTATAGGACCCATGATAAAGGAAGTCAACATCTCTACCCATCCTGTATCAAATAGCTGTACCATTTGAATTATGTGATGGCAAGATATCACCATAAACTCATGTCTCCTGGAATGCAGAAGTTGTGAGGGATCTTCGATATTATCTTGCCTCCCCACTTAGTAAGTAGAGTGCTGAGAATGGGAATAATTCAACTCTGGGGGAGGGGTAAGAGAGATGCGATCTAAGGGTTGCAAAGTGTTGGGGAAACCATTTCAGACAAAACCAAATCCATCAAAGCTGAGTATTTTCAACAGGAACATGTTAATGATTCTTAATATTTCTCTCATTTTTCTTTTTTTTCAAAGTAGTGCTTAAAGGATCAAAGAGAGAGCAAGACAGAGAGTGTGAGAGTAAGAGAACACACATTTGTGTTGACTTCGAGGGTTACTGTTGATGTTTTCTTGTTCATTCCTACTTTTGTGCCTTTGCTCCTGAATAAATGAAAGAAAAAGCATTTATTAAATGTTTACTATGTGCTAAGTACTAGAAGTTCCAGTGCAGTGCAAGATGGTCCCTGCTCTCAAGAAGGTTTCTAATAGGAAGAAATCATACATGGGACAGGTGGATGCATCTTATGGTGTCTGACAAGACTTGGAGATCTTTAGGGGACAACATCAGGGTGACTGGCAAGACCTGGTTTTCTTGAAGGTTCATTGTCAGGGTGGATGACAAAGTCCAGTGGTCCAGAGACCATCCCATTGTTCCTGCTGTTGTGTTCGGAATGCCTTTCCTACTCTCTTCTGTCAATCCAAATCCTGTCCATCCTTCAAAGTTCAGCTTCAGTCCCAACTCAAATTCCATGAAAATTTTTGACTTTCTTTTTTCTATTGCACTTAGAGGCCTTTGCCCTTAGCTAATGTATCTGTTCTCTTGCTGTTCAGTTGTTTTAGTCGTGTGCAATTCTTTGTGATCCCATTTGGGGCTTTCTTGACAGAGATACTGAAATGGTTTGGCATTCCATCGCCAACTCATTTTACAGATGAGGAAACTGAGGCAAACAGGGTTAAGTGAATTGCTCAAGATCACATAGCCAGTAAATGTCTGAAGCTAGTTTTCAACTTCGATTCTCCTGACTTCGGACCCAGTGTTTTATCCATTTTTCCATCAGTTATTCTCCTAGCTCCCTCAATAAGACCAAAATCTTTCTCTCTGTGGATCTCTCTGAGTCCTATGATGTGATCATACAGATCTCCTTGACCACTGGTCTCATCTCTCCTTCCCATCACTGCTTCCTTTGCTTTCTCTTTCTGAATCCATCACCTGTGTCCTTTATCATTTTTTCTTCTTATGTGGTTCTTGTAGCAAAGCATCAGACAATGGAAATGGAACATATTGGCCCCTGCCTCCTGGAAGCTTTTTGCATAAAAAGGAAAAAAACAAAACAAAACAAAATACGTAAAATTATTCAGAATCATAATTGCCTCCTTTTCCAGGTCCCCCTATTAGAAAGGGGAGCTGAACATTTGCAGGTGAAAGGCAGGCATATGGGACCCATGGCCAGGGAGAGCCATATCAGAACCCCTGGGAAATCACAGCAAGTGAGAGACACCATGCAGACACCACTCCTTTGCAGCTCTGCAATTAAGGACATGCAGTTTGCCATCTCTATACAATTTTAAATGTCTGCTCAAACCTCAGGAGACCCAAATAGTTGAATATATGAAACCTGCATACGTGATTATTCACCTGACATAAATGGTTACTCACCCTTTGAGAGTAGGTGGAGTCTTTTTACAAGGTTCCCATGATTGATAAGGACCATCTATGGAAATACAATGATTTATATCCAGTATTCCTGTCTGATTTTCCTAAACAATTCCCTTCTCTTCATTTTGGTCACTACCTATGTCATCATCATCAGTGTCATCCATTAATAATGAACATATATGGGGCATAGACAGGGAGGGAGGGAGGGAGGAATGGATGGAGGGATGGAGAGAGAGAGAGATGATGGAGGGAGGGTGAGATAGGGGGATGGATACATAGAGGGAAAGGCAGAGGGAGGGGGAAGGAGAGAGAGGGGACATAATGAACAATAATGAAACATAGTTCTGTCTGGAATTTTGTCTTCCTGAGTTCATTCAAAGAATTTAGAGCAATCCAAGTTTTCCTCTTTATTCTGAGATGCCCTTCTTTAGGCCAAAAAGGAGTTCCAGGAATGTTTCTTAAGAGATCAATCAATTAATCAGTAAGCATTTATTAAGTACCCCGTACTGTGCCAAGATGAACCAGATTTTTTATTTCAATTAGTCTTCAACCCAATCTGATTATTTCTTGGTTTGAAACTGGGGCTTGACTTTAACACAGAGAAGAAGGTTATATTTGGAAATAAGAATTGGGTACTTCTCCCTTCTTATCCTCATACTTTCTCTCCCATCTCCTAACTGTGGTATATCCCATAAAAGTAGCTGATATCTCACCATCCTCAATCATCAGTTTGTCTTGAGACATGTGTATACCAACAGGGATGGACCAAGGCCTGTCAAATCTATTTTACCGCTGTTCTAGAATGGGATTTGAACCCCAGTTCATTCTGGAAGGGGTAGTAGAGTCCAGTATGCTCTTTCCTTTTCTGTTTCTGTCCTACCTTCCCAGAGCATGGCTACTACTTGACATCTTTTTATCAGATGAGCGTGGCACTGCCAGGACAGGCTCCCTGGCGCCAATGTGCCAATGTGGCAGCAGCCACAGCCCCTCAGCTTGTTAGACTGAAAGAATGTGCCGTTTTAATTAATGATATGTAAATATCCTTGAATGGGCCGCATTTGCATATTAAGAGAGATTTGCGGAATCTGCGGAGTAATATATTTTAATTAAGGATTAATTAAAAATAATGGGAATTTCATTTTGCCTGGCAGAATCCGTTTAGGTTTTAGCACACGTCTGCTTGGGAGTCTGGTAGGAAAGCTCCACATTACGATTCCCACAGATGAGGCTGGCACTCCTGTGTTTTATCATCTTGGAGCCCCACTCCAGATAGCAAACCATATAGACAGGGGGTGAAGATCTCCTTCCGCCTCCCCCCATCCCACTCCTCGTCTCCCCCCACTCTGTGATTTTAGGGCTGTTTTGGTATTCTTTATGGTAAAGTAAGTAAATGGTTCTGAGACACGGAACACTAGTTGTGTTGGCAATTATGTTAATGGGATGCTATTAGGCTATGATTCTATATGAGCAATTGGGGAGAAGAAATGCCTTACCGAGAGAGAATGATACAACAGACGTCTGTCTTATTGATAGAACTCCAGTGGCGCTGCTTTCTGCGTAATTACACTGGACCACTTTCGTAAGGTGGGGAGAGGCTGGGGCTGGGGGAGGGCATACTCACCAAGCGTTTGCATTCTACCAAGGGGCACGTTTTTCTAGCAGTTGCCAACACTTTTATGTGTGTGTCCCTCCTCCCATAGTTGCCTCTGTCCTGCCCCCTCCTTCCATTATATACATCCTGCTTTGAAGATAGTTTCCACCCCCAAATGAAGAGTAGTTAGAATCATAAAAGCTCCCATAGCACCATAGGTGGTGCTAGGAGGTTTGGTGTCTGCCCCCCTGCAATGACCCTACAGAGTAGCTTGTTCAAGGGCTATAATTATACCCATTTTCTCGATGAGAAAGTTGAGACTTTGAAGAAGTTTATTTGCTTGTCTCAGATCACAGGAATAATATAATAGGGACAGGATTTACATACAGATCTTTTGACTGGAGTTCATTGGCTGTGACCTAGTGTGGTGATGGATTCTCACCTGGGTGCTGCTGATTACTTTGGGACCTTGGGCAGTTCACTTAACATTTCTGGGCCCCACTTCCTCATCTACACAATGAATGGTCCTCAAAGGGGCCTTCCAGCCCTGAGTCTGAGTGTATGGTCCTGTGTATTCTGTAAAGTAAACCTTCCTCAGATCCTGAAGGCTGGTGCTTTAGAATGTGCACCAGGGTCTGTCTACTCTCTCTAAACCCATTCTTCTGCTCTCTTCCTCTTGTTGGCTCTTAAGGGCAGCGAATCCCTGACCCTCCTACTTTACTCAGCCTCCTAATAAGGGCTCCCTGCCTGTGACAATGGTCTTTGCTACGTGTATGTCTTTTCCATGTCTCCTCTTGTCCCCACTAATGTGCTGGGCTACCACAGGTGCTTCCCCCTGTCTATAGCCAGTCAGATCCCTTCCAGGCAGCTCCGTGTTGCTGGTCTGTACACACGCATGCTGGGCTTCTGCCATCATCCCCATATTCTACAGTGTGGAATTCAGAGGTGTGGCCATGGAACAGTCTAACCTCCCTTTAGCTTCTTGTGAATGTGTGAGCATTGACTCACCTGGTCCTTTGATGTAACCTCCCCTGCTGCAGGAGTTGAAAATGCATTTGTGGTTATTTTTCCTTGCTTAATAACACCCTCAGGGAGGTTCATGGAGCATTTCCTAAAGACTCCCCACAAGAATCTTAAGAGGCCTTAAGACCTCCATCTTTAAAGCAGATTTCCTCATTGTCTTGATTGCCAGGCAGAGGAGAGACTATAAAAAATATTTTGGGGGATCTGGGTTTAGTACTTATCCTATACACACATACATACCCTTTTCAATGTAAGTCCCTTGGGAAATTTCACCACTTCCCCTGGGAATCTGAGTTGGTTTCTCCCCAACTCCCATCTATACATGCATGCATGTGAGCATACTTCTACACACACACACACACACACACACACACACACACACGCACACACGCTTACACGCTCTTTCACTGGAAACTTGAGTCAGTTTCCCCCAATTCACAAGTGTATTTACATACATATGCATATACATATATATATGTGTGTGTATGTATCCACATGGATGTTTGTGTGTATACATTCAAGCAAGTCAGTTCCCCTTCTTCATGCCTCCCAGTGTTTGTCTTGTGATTTATGAAGTTTGGGGAAAGCCCTACTTAAGGCTTGATGTAATGACCTTTCCTTTTCGACATTTTAACATTTCAATAACTCAGTGAATGTGTAAAACTACAAAACAAAAATGGTTTCTGGGGATGATAAGAAAATGAGAATGGGGGCAGGAATCCTAAGTAGAGGGTATTGAAGAAAGTGGAGCAAAATGGGGCCAAGGGCTTCTGGGGCAATATCAGGTCAGTGGGGTTGGGGAATAGGGCGTTTAGGAGTCTGTAGTGACTTAGAGGGTAGCATGGGGTACATCTAAGAAAGTGAGATGTCAGGGTGGCAGGTAAATCAGAGAATGAATGGTTGGGGGCAGGGAAGGGTTGAAGGGAAAATGAACAAAGGGTGGTGGGGGGAGGTGTTTAAAAAGAGCATTCCCTTTCCCTAGTGCATGCACTCTGTTCCTTTTGCAAAGACAGCAGTGCTATAGCTAATGCAAATGGAGAAAATGCAGTTTCTGGTAAGTGTTCCCTAATAAATAACATCAAGTCTTTTTCCCTATCAGACAGTGACATCCCGCATTTCTCTTCCCTATGCACCAGCCCAAGACATTTAATGATGTGGTGCTCCTTAGGGGATGTGATGTCCATGCTAAATATCTCCACTTTCACAAAATGGTGGGAACAGCTTTCAGCTGGTCTCAAATCATTTCTCACCTCTAGAAAGAAATGAACAAAAAAGTAATTAAATATAGGTATGTATTCCTTTTTCTTTTACTTTATTTTTTTTAATTTAGTGGAGTAAATCTTCTTTTTGTCTTTCCCATGTAGAAATCTGTCCAGTGCAAATTCTTGGTTGCTGGAGGATTTCATTAACTGAATGAAGTAAAAATAATCAATTTCAGATGTTCCCAGTGTTTGTGGTAATGGTCTCTCTAACAATTCTGATTAGCCTTGTGAGATGGAATTTTTCTTTTAAATTACAGCCCGTTGACATTAAATATGGGCAAACTTTGAGTGTGTGTGTGTGTGTGTGTGTGTGTGTGTGTGTGTGTATTTTCTACTGGATCTGATTTGATCATATCTTTTATCCTACTATTTTTGCCAACCCAACTGGGATCTCATCAGAAAATGTTGGCTGGCCCATATGCCTTACCTTTCCTTTCTTCCCTAGACCCCTGTGTACTTCCAAAGAATGAATAAATTAGTCTGGGGAGAGTCCACAGTGGATTTTCCATTATTAATTTGTTTCTTTTTATTTATTTTTCATGCATTTTTCTTACCGTTGTTGTTTTTTCCCCTTTCTTCTCTTTTTTCTTTCTTTGACAAGGGTATATGCCTCCATCTATAGACCCATGGGGATACACCCATTGTGAATGGGGGAGAATCTATAGCATGTGTATATTTTGGAGAGAGAGAGAGAGAGAGAGAGAGAGAGAGAGAGAGAGACCCCGAGACCCCGACTAACCACCCACGTGTGGTGCATCTCTGTGTATTGTTTGTACTTTTTTCTTTTGATGAGCTGTCATCTGTGGACACTGCATGGGGATTTGATCACAGTGATCTCTCGACCCTGTGGAAGACATTAAACACCATCCCAGACCCTTTCCTCTGCCTCTCTCTCTGAACCTTTCACTCTCCTTTAATGAGAATTTCTCCTAATTATTTCAGTGGCTGCAGCAGAGGGACTGCAGTGTACTTAGATCTCGATACTGGGACGTGACTGTTATGCTGATAAAGGCAAGAGATCAATAATTTAGGCCTCTGCTTTAATGGCAAAGCTGAGAGCTTACAGATCTGCATTCAGGTTGAGTCTTAGAGGTTCTCTGAGTATTAATGCTTTCCATAGTATTTTTTACCCCCTTTTCTTCTTACACTTCCATTAGTGGGTAACCCCCTATATCATCTTAATTATGTTTTTAGAAAAGGACTTACATCATAAAAATGTACATATGATCTGCATTGTATATATCCACATGTGCACAAATGCACACATGGATTTACATGCATGCTCTTAATGAGAGAGTGATCTTAGCTGCTCTAAATTTGTCTGTTAGGATTTCAGCTGGTGAAAATGCAGCTACTTCAAAGAAACACCAAGAAAAATTTTTTAAGTTATCTTTTATGTTCTCCTTTTTTATTCCCCCTATTTTTCTTGACCTGAAAGCTACAATTGTATTTATCTTAATGGCAAAGTGAAGACTTAAATACAGGTGTGCATGTGTATGTAATAAAAATGAAACTGACATTTCTTTTCTTTGAGAAGCTAGAGCTAATTTGCATTTGGTTCTAATGACATCATACTGGAGGTTACTGACTGAATGGGACAGGTCCTGGGGCTCTGCAACAGACTCCTTAGCTGGCATCAGGTTGAAGAGTAGCTGGAGTAGAAGTCAGAATTGAAAACAAGAGTCTGAGGTTTAAAACCATTGATGTTGTCATCAAATTATTAAGTACCTGCTATGTATAAGTATCTACAATAAATTTGTTAAGTATCTACTTTGTGGGAAAAAGTGTATAAAGAGGACCTGAGTTCAAATTTTACCTTTGAAGGGTACTAGCTCTGTCACCAGGGACAAATCACTTAACCTCTTGGCGCCCTGGGTAACTCTCTGTGGCTATTGTAAATGAATTGTCTATATCACCTACGTCCATGATGGGATCATACTGGAAGTTCCGCACAATTATTAAAGCACAGGTCTGGGTCATTTGTCAGACCTTGCTAAGAAGACAAAAATGAAACAATTCCTGCCCTCAAAGAGCTCATATTCTAATGGGAAAGGGGAGGATTCAACATGTATTCAAGTAAGAAAATTCTGTTTCTCTCTTCTCTCTCTTCTGTCTCTTTCTCTCTTCTATCTGTCTGTCTCTCTCTCTCTCTGTCTCATACACACACCCACACCCACACATAAACACACACAAATGCATGCATACACTTTTTAATTCAAGCCATAAGCATCATTTACAGCATTGTAAGGTTCCACAGTACTGTCATTCCTGCAAAGACTCAAACTAGCCACAGGGAAACCAGTAGAACACCTGATGGCTTGCCAAACTAAACAACTTCAACTTTCAGCCTCATGGAGTCTCATTTTCTCCCATCTACCTTTTCCCATCCAGTCCCTTAGATTTAAGGATTTAAATCACTTACTTTCAGAAAAGCAATAAACATTTTAATACTTAGTGTCTTAAAAGAGGGCTTAAGAAGTATGACAAAATATGCCAGAAAACATGATTAACTATTAAGAAATAAGAGAGGTTAAAAAGGCTTATAGACCATATAGAAACAATATTTCTACACATGTCATTAATAATTTCTTTTAAAACATTTTTAGTGATGATTTTTTACACCATAGTCATATTGGATAGCATATGCAGCATTCTGTGCCTGTAACTCTCCATCTCTGTTCTGATGGAGGAGAATGAAATCACTCACAATTTATAAGCTATAGTAAGTAGCCTTTGAGTCAGGAATATATGGACACATACTGGATATGTGAGCATGAACCAAATCATTTAACCACTTGGTGCCCCCAGACCACACTCTAAGATTACAAGTTGCATAGCTGCATTGGTTAAAGAAGTTTCCACAATGAGAGTTCTCTATATAGATGAACTCACAGGTCCAGACTACAAACATATCTCTCAAATGTAGGACATTTAGAATCAAATCTCTTTAGGACTGCAAGGAACCTTCGGTATCATTGAGTTTAGTGGTGTCAAACTCAAATAGAAAAAAGATCCCTACTGCCGCATATTGATATAGAAAGTCACAAAATACAATGTGCTGTATTGTATTTTTACTTACTTTGTTAAATGTTTCCCAGTTACATTTTAATTTGCAATGCCCCACATTTGTGGACCCTCATTTTTGTAAAGGAATATGGGGAGATGTCCTGTTTGAAGTCAAGCTTTGTTCTTTATCATTTCACAATTTTGTTCTTTCCATTTTCATTGCTTTCATCAGTGTATTTGTTGTTTTCCTGGAATTTCTTATTTCACTTTGCATCAATTCATATAAGCCTTTCCCTGGTTCTCTGAATTCATCATATTCATCATTTCTTATAGCACATTCATATTTCATTTAGGTATCATACTTTGGTTATTCCTCAATTGACAGGCATCTACTTGGTTTCTAGTTCTTTGCTACTTAAAAAAAGCATTGCTATAAATATTTTGGCTCTATAGAACCTTTTTTTGGTCAGATTTTAGGCATATAACTCTGAGGTGTATGTCTAGCGGTGAAATTTTGGGGTCAAAGACTGTAGGCATTTTAGTTACCTTATTCACTTAATTCCAAGTTACTTTCAAGAACGGTTGTGCAGTTTTTCATTATTTTGGATAAAATAAAACACAAAGCAACTTGTGTACTTATGGAGTTCATAAATAGTACATATGCACAAAAAAGATTCTTGTTTGTAATCTGGCCTCCTAGAAGCTATAATGCTCTCTGATAACCAAGACCAATTCCTTTGGCAGTGAAAGAAAATAGTTTTGCTCTTTTGCCCCTCTCATTTGAAAAATTACATTTTTGATTAGCAAAGCTATTGCCCTAAGTCACATGACTAGTTGAGATCATGATCCACTAGCCTGAGCTTAACATGAACGGTCTTTGTAATGAATAACTTGGATGCCCTCCTCCATTTGGGGGTACTTTGGAAAAGGGATGCTGGCATACAGTAATGAACTCAAAATTCTTACAAAGTAGACTTCTTGGATTCTGCACTGTAAAAAGACCAAATGGAAAGTAAGTCTTCTAAAACCATACTATTGACAATTTGAAAGTCGTAGTATCTTCATCTTCTGATTGAAAGATATTTTAATAGTTGCGCAGGTCAACCTCTCAGAGAATGTAGGTGTCTCTTCTATAAAATCCCTGGCATGATCATCCAGCTTCTACTTCAGTACCTTCAATATTGGAGAGCTCACTATTGGTAGAGACCAAACTTTTCACCCTTAGGCAACTGAGAGGGTCAGGAAGTTCTTTCTTATGTTGGCTCATTCATTCATTCATTCATTCATTCATCAAGATTATACTAAGGGCAACTATTTGCAAAGTATTTTGATCTAAGAAATATAAAGTCAAGACAAAAAACAAAACAGCAGTGCTTATCTTTAAGGAGCCTACCTCCTTTTCTACATTGTTGATCTTCAAGTAATTGAAAAAAACTGTTAAACTATCATGGATCCTTTAGGTCTCTTCTTCCCCAGTCTAAACAATTGCAGGTTCTTTTGCTTGTGCTCATCTCCATATGATGTCAATGACAGAAGTGTTGATTTCTTTCCATCTAAATTTTCTCCTGCCAAGTGAATTAGATACTAAAAGAGAATATTGGAGGCTGTATAGGAAGAACATTGGACTTGGAATAAAAAAAATGCAAAAAAACCTCTGAGCTCCAATCCTGGCTCTGCCTCTTCTGTGTCCCATGACTTAAGTCATTTTATCCTCAGAGCTTCAGTTTTCTTTCTTGAGTGAGGGAATGGATTAGATGAATGTAAAGGACCCTTCCAGCTTTGCCACGCTTTGGTTCTGTGAATGCTAACAGGAAGCTGAGTACAAACTGATCAGTGACTCTCTACATAGCCTAACCTACTCCTCCTGGTGCTCAGGTACTAAAAATTGGAAGGATTGTTTTATTAACCCCAGAGAACAAAAGGCAGAAAGCAAATAGACAGCCACAGGGTTGAAAAACTAATTAGGTGTTTTAAAGGAAAAAAAAACTTTTGATGATTTAAATCGATGTCAAGGTAGGGTTAATACTAGCTGCCTCCTGGAAACATTCAGAGACGGTATAGCTGATTGTTCGTGAGGAAGGGACAAAGTGGAGTAAATCCAGACTACCCTTGTTATTCCAGGACAATATGTATAAAATAAATGAAATTTAAATTGCAATAAAACCATGTTCACTCTTACTCATTTAGTCTTAGACTGTTGAGCTAGACTGAAGTTTACACATAAAGAAATTTATCCACAAGCGTAGGATTTGCTAAGTGGATTGATAGTATAAACATATTCATTCAACAAATGAATTCATTCAACAAATATTTCCTGAACTCCTATTGTGGGAGGTAATGTTATATAGTAGAAAGAACCCTGCATATGATAGTAGGAGACTGGTGTGTATTTGTCCTTTCTTGCCAAAGAAGACTATGCCATCGGAGAAATAATGACATGACTTGCACTTGACGTTGTTTTGAGTGAGGGAGGGCTGTTCAGGTCACCAGCCTCACTTCTTCTCCAGAGCCATCTGAATCCAGTGACCAGATATTCCTCAGGATGACTGGAGATGATGCAGGATGAGGCAATTACGGTTTAATGACTTGCCCAAGGTCACACAGCTAGTGAGTGTCAAGTATCTGAGGTGAGATTTGAACTCACGTCCTCCTGACTCCTGCACTGGTGTGCTATCCACTGCACCACTAGCTGCCCCTAGAGTATCTGAGTCCTGGCTGTGTCACCTTAGGCAAGTCATTGAACTCTCTGGGCCTTAAGTTTCTCAGCTTTAAAATGAGATGATTGGATTGGATAATGTCTAAGGTCCCTTCCAAACTCTAGACTTAGGTTCCCTATCCCTTTTTAGTCCCTGTACCCTTTGGCTTTCAATAGACTTTCCTGTGCCCCCTATTCAGTATAAAAGGAGATAAATTCTAGAATTTATTATGCGCATGAAGAAAATAAGAGAAATTGTTTACTTTTTCATAAAATAAAGTTCATATAACTTTTTTTTCCACTAACACTCTTGACCCTTTCAATAGGACACTACAACTGTTTACTAAGTATTCTCCGTAGCCCCTTGACAGGATTCTTATAGGTGTGGACACATGATAGGTAAATAATGAATTAGCCAGGATGATTTCTAAGGTTTCTTCCAGGGCTCTATCATTACTTAGAGATCATCTTTCCCAAACTCTCATTTTACAATAAAAGGATTGAGATCCCTCAGTAATTAAGGTCCCCTCAAGTAGCCAACAGTCCTAAATTCTGTGACATCCTTTGCTCCCAGTCTCTTGACATTGTTCAATAAAGCATTCTTAGCATTACCCACCCACACATGGCCACTACTTGGAATGTTTTATAGAACAAAGAGTTTACCAGATCCAGTCCTATCCCTCTGGTCATATCAGGACTTTAATGTCCCAGTGGAAATTGAGCTTGGTTGGGATAGTCCAGCTAGGCTGGTCATTGACTTTCCATTCAATTTAAATAGTTAGAAGTACTCTTCTTGAAGAGTATATCCACAATCCAAGAGTCAGTAGCTACAATTCACCTCAGATTTTCCCTGTCTTCTAAAATTGATAGATTAGGGATGACAGCTTCCCAGAGTGGCCAGTGCCACTGATGGTGATGCTCACGTTCTTTCATTCATCTACTCCAGAATGTGTCAGTTTTGCTCATATTCAAGACTTGGGGATAGGCTATGGTCTAGGTAGCATCTCAGCCACAGATACATGTGAAAACATGTAACATAGTAACCAAAAGTACAAGCCTGGGAGATAAAGAGAAAGAAAACTAACCCAGGAGACTTGGGAAACGAACTCTCTAACTAGTTTTGGCATGTTTGAGAATCAAGTGGTTAAAGACTTGTAAGCCAGGGACTTAACTCCTGGATGGTACTCAAAAATCAGTAGGATATGGTTTAAAAAAAATCTCATATTGACAGTTGTTTTTATTTTTATCTTTCAATTTACAGGAAACCCAGACATAAAATCCAACCAGCTCATTTTACATATAACAAAACAGATCAAGATAGTGAGATGACTTGGTCAAAGTTATACAGGTCCTCCTGGCCCATCCAGACTTAGATCTTAGTGACTTTGAGTTAGGAAGACTTAGTCTCAAATCCCTCCTCAGACACTTACTAGCTGTGTGTCTCTGGCTGAATCACCCCCTCCCAGCCTTTCTTCCCTCATCTTTAAAACGTGGAGATTGGACCCGGTCTTCAAGGTCCCTTTCAGCTTTAAATCTATTTTCTTATAAACTTACCATGCAGGCCTGTTTGAAATTCTTTTTACATTTATTCAGATTTCTTTCCAGTTGTGTAAGTGGGAAGTATCTAGAAGCTAGACATAAGAAAATATTCTTGTGACTTCCTCAGGCTCACACCTACTGATTGCTTTTTATTTGGGGCTGTTTTTGTTTGTAAGCATATATATAAAAGTGCCAGGCAGATCATATAATCATAATGCATTGCCCCTTTCTCACTGTTTTGTAAGGATATTGTGGGAACACAAGAGCTATCTTCACTCTGATCTCTGAGCTCACCTTTTTAAAAATAACATTCAAAACACATTGAAAAGAGGAGAGAAAAACCCGCAGAAATCAGTACTTTGTCTTCAGTTTGAAAGACAGCTTTCCTTAAGCAACTTCCTTCCATGGTGTTTGTGAGGAGCAGGGGAAATAGGAGAGTATCTTTTCTTATAATGGGTCAGGTTGCTCCAAAGTGGTCCATATACACCAGAGGTCTCCCAGTGGCCAGGATCCTTCTTGATAGTGAAGCATGATGATGGGGGAAGGTGGAGGCAGGGAAGGTGTTTCTCTGACACTTATGAAATGGCAAAAAAGGGTCCTTTTTTAGTTTGCCCAAAGCCTCCTGGCATGTTCCTCTCATGGCCTCTTGAAATGGCAAAATAAATCTTTGCCCTTGATAATTAATTATAAAGCCCTCTTTCATGGCCAGTCATACAAAAGGCTTTTCTTTTTCATGTTTTTAGAAATGAAAGACTATCTCTCTCACACACAGAAAATAACACAAACACATATTACCTTTCTGGCAGTGTGCTGAGATTTTCTGACAGGCCCAAAGCATCAAGGAAATCCTCTAGTTCTGTTTTTTCTGGGGTTCCTGCTGGCACACTGATTCCTCGGAGACAGGAAATGCCATTTTCCTATCTTCCTGCATTATTGTTATTGGTGGTGTTCTAATTTCAGGGTAAATGCTGTTTGAGCCCCATCAGGTACCACAGCTGCTGCTTATCAGACACTGCCAGAAATAGAGAGGCCTTATCTCTGTAGGTATAAAAATCTCTGCACCTTACAAATTGGAATCACCCCTAGTACTTCCTTGGGTGGAGGGGATTGGAAATGATCTCCTTTCCATGGATGGTGATAAAGCCATAGAAAACCTTTACCCTATTCCAGATCCCTGCTCCACTTTGACCTCCTTCCTGCCATTCCAATCCTTTATTAGTCTCTTAGATGAACTGAGCTGCTCCTTTATTACTATGATAATGTGGCTCCTCCTTCCCAGGGAAACCAGAGAACTATGATAGACTCATCTCTGATGGTATAAAAGGTGTATCAGATTCAACACTAGCTCTGGCATCAGAAGCCTTGGATTGGAGTCCCAGCTGGGATACTTACAACCTGTAGGACCTTGGACAAGTTACCTTACCTCTCTGAGGACTGGGCTCCTCATCTTGAAAATCAGAATTTGGGGTTAGATGATTTCCAAGGTCTTTTCCAACTCTTTGTTTGGGTTAAGTGAAGAACTTATAATATCAGGGGTTTTGATCCTGAGTGGACCTTAGAGACAGTGTTGCACTACTCTTTATTTTGTAGGTGAGTGTACAGAGAGTTTCAGAAAGGAAAAGTGTTTATTAGGAGGTAATCCTAATAACAATGGTACCTAAGGCAAGGATGTCTTCATTTTTGTCTTTCTAGTCCTAGCACCTGCTCCATACATAGTCCCTGGCAAGTAACATACCCTTAATAAATTCTCATTGAATTGAATTTATATAGAGCTTTTGAAGGTGTGCAAGATGTTTTAGAAACATTCTCTCATTTTATTTACCCCAACCTTGTGAGGGAATATTATCCCTGTTTTATAGCTGAGCAACCTGAGGCTGAGATAGGCTAAAGACTTGCCCTGGTCAAACACTTAATGAGGCAAGATTCGAGTATAGGTCTTCCTGACTCCCAGTACGATGCTCATCCCAACTGTGAATGACTTTTTGGGTCACCCATAGTCCACAGGATTGTAGATTGAGAACCCAGAGGGACTTTAGAGGTCTTCAATTACAACCTTTGCATTTCACAGATGAGTAGAATGAGAGTGCAGAGAGGAAGAGAACCTCAAAATTGCCCAGGTACTAAGGAGAGATGTTGACAAAGGCTGTTCACCTGCAAGTGTGGGGGTCAGGGACACCTGGAATCAAGTAAATGCTATGCATTGCACACAGCTATTTCTTTGATCTTTGTTGAACTTGTTTACCATTATCCTGTCCTCTGCCTGTATCAGAGATCAAGAGTTTGTACTAAGCTATGGTGTTATAGTGTAACACTATACTATTGCCAGACTTGTCAGTTTGTATCTCGCTTGGCTCCCCCTCCACCCCGAAGGTTCCCCCCTCCCTTGCCCCTCTCTGACAGGAATCTGGTTGGGGTGAGAAGCAGAGCCTGCGGAGACAGCGTCAAGGATGATTAGGCTTGCCAAGTGCCACAAGAACTCTACTCTGCTCCCATGGAGTGGCTGGGGAGATGGGCAGATGTAGAGATAAAGGGGAGGAAAAGTGGCCAAGAACCTAGGCAGCTGTATTTGCTTTCCCTAAGTGGAGAGGAGTGACTAGCCTGGGCAGATTAGCCCTCACAACCCATTGGCCCTACCTGTTTAGTGCGTGCAGGTTTCCTCTTACACATTAAGAACTCTTTGGGGAAATCATGAAGATTCATTAGTAAATCATACACTGTCGAGTCAGTGCTTCAGAAAGGATTTTTAGGACCCTTCTACATCATTAAAATGTAATAATATCAACCTGTCCCAGTCCCCTTGGTGACAATAATGGGTACTTATGCTATGTTCCAACTCTTTTTTGAAAACTTAAAATTATCCAATTCTGAAACGTCAGAGTTGGAAAAGGCCTCTAAGGTCATTTGGTTCAACCCCTTCAATTAACATAAAAAATGAGGGCATAAGAGTCTAGACAAGGGGAATGATGTTCCCTGTATCATCCAGTCAATCCAGAATGAGAACTCAGGGTTCTTGACTTTCACCCAGGTAGTGCTTTTTCATCTCCAAAAAGATGCCATGAGAAATAATGGGACTAAAATGGAGAGTCAGGTTGGTAAAAAAATTTTGTAGAAATCGGGTGTTTTTGCTCTCCTCCTTACAAGGGGGTTTTTATGCTTTTCCAGGTAATTAGCCAGCTTTCTTAGTTTAGATTTGTAAAAACATTTTTAAGAAAAACACATATTACTGGATGAAATTTTTGAGTCCCCCAAAAGATAACAAAGACATAGCAGTTGCCATTTAAAAGGGTAGATTAGACCTAACTTGACTGAGTAGAAAGGCAGTTAGCCTAGTGCATAGAGCATTGGGAAGACTCATATCAGGAAGACTCATCTTGGGTTCAAATGTGTCCTCAGACACTTAGATTTGTAACCCTGGACTAGTCACTTAACTCTGTTTGTTTCAGTTTTCTCCTCTGTAAAAATGAGCTAGAGAAGGAAATGGCAAACCACTCCAGTGTCTTTGCCAAGAAAACCCCATAATGGTGCCACAGAGTATTGAATATGACTGAAATAACCCAGCAACAACAGAGAACCATGTGTACAATGAATCAATAATCATTTATTAAAGGCTTTTTAGGGGTAAGGCACTTTCTAGGGGCTAGAGATACGAGTACAAAAGTGAGACATAGACCTTGGTCCCTTGAAACTTCCTTTTTATTGGAGGCGAGAGTAGGAGTATAATATATTCACAAATAAATATAGGATATACACAAAATAGATATATGCAAGCTTCTTGCTAGACTGTGCAAGGTTTAAGTAGAGAGATTTAACCTTTTGTTTGCACATACTTGGTCTTCTAGTTTTCTGCCTTAGATTGTTCCTCCCTTGAGCAAAGTCTTTGTTCCATAAGCCTTTGCTTTTGGAATTCTTTACCTTCCCTGGTTCTCTGTCTTTCGTCATAAAGCCTGGATCTTCTCTTTTGACTATGGCATACTTTTTGAGGGGCAACTTCTTTTGTTTCTGTAGTATCTCCTACTTTTTTTTCCCATGTCTTCACCTCAGAAACCTCTGCAAAGGATATAGGTGTCTCTGCTTTCAGAAGATTCAATATTTATAAAACTGAACTTAGAGAGAGATTAGTTAAAGGTTG
The DNA here is from genome assembly GCF_028372415.1 of Notamacropus eugenii. Taxonomy (NCBI): domain Eukaryota; kingdom Metazoa; phylum Chordata; class Mammalia; order Diprotodontia; family Macropodidae; genus Notamacropus; species Notamacropus eugenii. Next base: position 482,147,395 of record NC_092873.1, on the reverse strand, counting down.
GCTTTTGGAATATTTGTTGATTTATCAAAGGATTTGTTACCAGGTCCCTATAGTTGTAATAGAATGTTGTTTCTTGTCTTTCCTTCTTGAAAGAGGACCATGACACCAGGAAGGTCATGCCATGACTTGCAAATGAATTGGATTTAAGTGAGGCAGGGCTATGAAAAATCACTAGCCTCACTTTCTCCTCCTGAGACATCTGGATTCAGTGGCAAGATATAGATTAGGATGACTGGAGATGGCCCTAATGTAGTAGGAGACCTTGGCTTTTTTAAGCTAAGGTTTCCCAGATCTCAGTTTTACTGAGTCAATGCCCATTTAGTAATTAAGGCTAGGAAGAAATGAGGCAAAGAATGACTTCTTTTACCTGCCCAAAACGGAAAATCATTCTGGGAGGGGAAGACTCTCAGAGTTTCTGGCCAAAACAGAAACAATTGCTATTTATATTCAACGGGTATGCATTATATAAAATACAATAGGGATGCATCCCTATTGTATTTGTATAATAATAGAAATATTTTGTGCAATAAAAGTGAACCTAACTTAGGTATATAATATTTTATACAACAATAGAGATGCCAGAGTGATTTTCTACTGTATTTATATATTTATTTTCAGATCATTAACCAGTTAAAAATAATGCTTATGGCAAAGACTCATGAGGCAAAGAGGGTCAAAGCCTGGCCCAGTAGATGGCATAGGAGGAGGAATTCCACATTCTCTGGGCATTTTCAGTAGGAACTGGTACATTCCACTATCATATCCCAGGAGCCCTTTCATCCCCGCCCCCCATTTTCAGTGTTCCTTCTGCCCACTTTCATATTTCTACTCTTCTTCCCTTACTATGACCTCAAGGCTTTGGACAGACATAAAACATCTCATTCCTTCATAAAGGTTGAGGACTTTGAATATAAATAAATGAGGAAATAGAGTTTAATTTACAGAAATATCATTACCCTACAACTTTCCAGAAATACTGTGGAAAGACACGCAATCCCAAAGAGGGCTTCTGGAATTCCCCCGTTAAGGCCTTGCTACATTGCCCAGCTGAGGTTTGGCTGGGGAAGATAGCAGTTCCCAGCTCCCGCCCCCACCCCATTCTTCCCATACAGAATGAGCAGACCTCCAGCTTGCGTTGTGCCAGGTTTGTGTCTGGAGGCCTGCCCTTTCCTTGGTGGTGCAGGCCCACCTCAAGAGGCAGAGTCCTTCCTCTGGGGTGCCTGATATTGAGCCAGGGAATGAGTAATTGGGACTCGCCAAAGTGTTTAAACACCAGAATTGAAATTAATGTCCCCTCATTGCTGGCTATGCTGACAATACATTACAGCAAACACCTTCCCAAAGTGAAATGAATGTTTGTTTATCCTCATGAAATATACATCAAAACATGTTGGTGGAAGAGGCTCTAATGAGGGAAAGGGCTGAGCTCTCTGTTAATTCTGGGCCAACAGTTAACGGAGGTGATGCTGGGGTGGAGGTGGGGGGGTTGTGATTTTTTTTTTTTAAGCATAACCTGTCCACAGCTGTGTATCTAGGACATTAATATGGGTTTAATGAAAACTCCAGTTGATCTGTCCAAAGATATTGATGAGCATTGCCCAACCATATTAATCATCTGCTTGAGGGAGGAAATGAAGGGAATGGGTGAGCAGGTTTCTGTCAGATGCCAATCTAGACGAAAGGATGTGGGGTTTAGGGCGTGTGTGTGTGTGTGTGTGTGTGTGTGTGTGTGTGTGTGTGTGTGTTATAAACCCTCCAAGTGCTCCCTCTGTTTCTTGTGGAGGAGGTCAAATTGGAGGAATTGAGTGGGACCCTCATCATCAAGAAGGAGTGCAAAGGAAATTCCGAGACAGTATTTAACATGAAATCACTAAGCTTCTGCCAATAAATTCATTACTGTTAATTATATTGGAATGGCTAACGATCCACTAACAATATTCTTTCATTGATTTTCATTCGAAGAGAATCGATGTTATGGCTTTAATCTGTTTGGATCCCCCCGCCACACACACATACACTTTCTTTCATTTCTTTTCCCTCCTCAAATCTCCCGTTTTTGCTCCTACAGTAATGCATTTCTTCCCTCTCTGGTGATACAGTTCTCTCCCTAAGTGCCAAATGTTTCTTGATAGGAACAAGCTACATTTCTTTATGGCTTATGGCAAACTGCCTTGATTACTTCTACTGTTGTACCCATTATGTGAATTAAATATGTATTCAGTTGCATGCTGCTCGTGGTGTTATTGCAGGGTGACATATGGTACTGACTCAATTAGAGTGAAACTAGCATTAGATAACCCTTCTGATTACATGCATCCTGACCTGCTGCTCGGCCTCCTTACCGCTGCTCCCCAGTTGTCTGCAGGCCGCGGGTTTTCATTATCGGTTATCATTTCTTCCACACCGGATGTGGGCGCTGGGTGACTGAGGGAGGGGTGTGGGACTCTGAGAAAGAAGGCATACACGGAGAGAGACTGACAGATACAAATGATTGGTGGGTGACGGGCAGAGAGAGCTCACATTGGGAGTGTGTTTTGGTTCTATATTAGCACTTAAAAATTCATTTTTTTGGAGGTACTTGCTGTGTCTGGTGGGAGGGCATTTCAGAGGGATCCCTCTGGATTGGAGATGGTCCAGAAGCTCAAGAAAAAAAGTCTGGATGTGACTAGAGGTGTTACCTGTGGTTTGTAGGACTTTACTCTTAAAATAATTCATTGAGGACTATAATCCTCTTCTTGGTGGAGAAATGATTATAATAATTTGAATAATAATGAAATAGTTTTATGTCAGTATAATGTTTTATATTTTTCAAAATGCTTTCCCATGTATTACTCATCAGGTCCTCAAAATTATCCTAAGGTAGGTAGGTAGGAATTTTTTATCCTCTGGTCTACTGGACACTGGATTTGGAGTTAGTAAGACCTGAATTAAAATTCTTCCTCTGACAGTCACCAGCTCTGTGACCTTGAACAAGTCATTTATCCCCTCTCAATCTAGTTTCTCCTGTCTATAAAATGAGGGTGTTGGAGTTTTCAAGGTTCCTTTCAGCTCTAACTCTGTGATACTCTGGTTCTCATTTTACAGATGAGGAAACTGAAGCAGAGAGTGTGACTTGCCCATGGTCATACCACTTAGAAATAGTAAAGCCAGAACTAGGACTGAGGCTTCTGACTTGGTGTTAAGATTGTAAAAAAAAAAAAAACAACAACAGCAAAAAACAACTTTGAAGGAGGTGTGTATGTAGCAAGTTGAATATAAGAGGTACAAAGTAAAAAGTGTTGGATGGATACACATTTTCTTTTGATAAGTAAAATCCTGTATTCAGCAATATGCATTCTATGACATTTCCTCCTTACTTTTTGGTACCTTCTATTCTCATCATTCCAGTTGGACATTAAGAGCTGAGGCTAATATAATCTTTTAGGCCAAAGCCTACCTTAAGGTAGAAGAAGAAAGAAAGGAGCTAAATATATCCAGAATATGGTACAGGAGACACTTCCTCAAGATAAGTTGGGTTAGTTGTCAAGTCTGTTCTTTCCTGTGACCCTGGCCAGTATCACCACCTTGCCAGTATTTCAGTAGATGTATATAAAATGCTCATTGGGTACCTCCCTACCATGTTCAGGGTACTGTGAAGGATATGAAAACAACTTTTAAAATGGTCATTACCTACAGGTGGAAAGGAGAAACATTCATACTATTGTTGAAATTATGAGGCAGTAAATGGTTGTGTCAACATGTGTAAGACAGACTGTATGTGTTATAGGAGTTTGGAAGAAGAAACTATCCATGTATGTGGGATGGCCACTTCATGTAGGAAGAGCCAGACTAGATTAAAATGTGAACCCTTCTAATTTTTGCTATTCTGTGATTCTAAAGAAAGAAAGCTTGCTTTGTGGAAGGTAAGAGATCAGTGGAGGTGATAGGTGTAAACCCACCCATCCTCTCCTCTATCCTACTGGAAGCCCTTCATAATCACTAAGGACAGGTACATAGATGTTATCTGAGGATATTTTCTGACATATATCCTGAGGACTCTAATGGGATAGAATAGATTGCATTCAAGGAAATAGCTTCTCTCTGTTGCTGTCTAGTGATAGAACCCTAGCCTTTAGTAATTTCCAAAAGAAAAGAGGTTGGCCAAGGGACAGGAGAAGGCAAGCAAATCAAGTTAAGAAGCATTTCTTATGTGCCTACTATGTGCCAGACACTGTGCTAAGCAGAGATGGTTCTTGAACTGCTGCTTCAGTGCAGTTTAACCTGCTGTTAAATATTCCTTTTTTTGGAGAAAGAAGTAAGATAGCTTCTCTCTTGTTATTATGTTTGCAATGGATCCTCTTCCCCCTGTATCATCCCTCTACAATTCTCTTGATGAATCGAGGACTCATATTGCTATGATAATAATAATATATAATATTTATTACCTTTAAATTCCAACTAAAATTCTACGTTTTACAGAAAGCCTTTTATAACCCACCTTGATTCAAGTGATTTCCCTTGGATAATTATTTTTAATTTATTATATACGTACGTCTTATTTTATATATACTAGCTTATATTTTTGTCTTGGTCCCTTAGACTGAGCTCTTTGAGATCAGGGCTCCTCTTTTGCCTTTATTTGTATCACCAGTGTTTAGCACAGAGGTAGGCGCATAGCAGGGCCTTAATAAATGTTTATCGGCTGATTTGAGCACTTTAGTGTGCAGAATATATGTAATTCTCACAGTCAAGTAAAGTAACTGGTATACATATTAACCATATTTGACAAATGAGGAAATGGAGGCAAGATCAAGTGACATACAGCGACACAAAACAACAAATCTGGTCTAGAACACCTTGTTAATTATCCTATTTGTAGGGGTATGGATGACAAGGGCACCGAAACCTGGAAAGACCGTATCTCACAAATTGAGGGGGGTGGGGTGGGGAAATGGGTATGACTTCAGAACTGGTCAAATGTCCATGCCCAGAAAGTAAGTTAATGCTGCTACTGGAATGCCCTGCTGGTCTGTGTGTTTGGTCTCATGTTGTTCAATATTTTTATCAATGACTTGGACAAAGGTTTAGATGGCAGTGGTGGGGAGTCAAAGGATTACTTCAAACTTGAGCTCTGCTCCTTCAAACCTGTGGGCTTTTGGGTGAGTGAGTTCAGTTTCCTGGCCTGCAAAATAAGGAGTTTGGGCTATATTATGTCCAGGGACCTTTCCAACCCTAGATCTGTGAGACTATGAATGTGCTTAGCAAATGTGCAGGTGTGCCAAAGCCATGTCACACACTGGAGTATGGAATCAGGATCAGCAAAGATCTTAGTAACCTAGATCACTGAACTGAATTTAAGAAGATGGAATTTAATAGGGATCAATTGTGTAGTCTGAAACTTGGGCTAACCAAGAATTTTTAAAGTAGAGTTATGTGAAAAGGATTTCGGTACTTGGGGAAAGTAGAGGCTCTGCAGGACCCAAAAGTTAGGCAATAAAGCATATGTGATGTTTGGGCTCATTAAAAAAAAAAAGAATTAGTGTTTAAGACAAGGAAGGGGCTCTGTTTTGGTCATACCGCAAATGGAGTCTCCTGTCCACTTTTGGATATCACCCTTAAGACCACTTTGATAAGGTGTTGAATGCTCAGAATGATGAAGTGCCTTTAGTTCAAGGCATCTGAGTATTGGCTGAAAGAATCGGGGAAGTGTAATGTGGAGTAGAGAAGACCTAGGGAGATGTGATGGCCAGCTTCTAAGCATTTGAAAGGCTGTCATGCGCAAGAGAGATTCAACTTACTCCGTTTGGCTCCATAGGGGAGGAGTAGGAACAAAAGGGGAAAGTTGCAGAGAGGCAGATTTTTGCTTGATGGAAAGAAAAGCTTCCTAAAACTTCAAGCTGTTTGGAGGTGGAGTGGGGCAGCCTGGAGGGGCAGTAGGTTCCTCCTGAACTTCGGGCAAAGGCGAGATGAATGAGTTATGTGTGTGCGGCATCTCCCTAAAAGGGGAGGGAGAAAAGTCTTCTTCAGAGAAAGGTTGGGTTAGCTGGTTACTGGGGTCTCTTCCAACTATGTGATTCTGCCAGTCTGTGAAGATATAATGCCAACCATCAAGATGCTTACAGTCTATTCTGAAAGACAATGAAAGGCTATATGTAATTAAATGTGCATATATATACGTGTATATGTGTGTATGTATATATATATAAATATATATAATTAAGTATATATATTATATACACATAAATGTGTGTGTATCTTTGTAAATATATATTATATATATACATATAATATATATATATATAATTAAGAGCTAAATTGTGTGGCAGGGGCTAAGTAATCTAGCAGTTTCATAGGGAGGACTGTGGTTAGGAAAGACTTCATGTAAATGAGACTTAAGTTAAACCCCAAAGTATGACTAGAATAGGAGAGGTGGAGGGATAATGGTAGTGCATTCCAGGTAAAATGGATAATACCTATATTGGTACCTGGACAAGAAACATAATAGCTTGATCATGGGAGAGTGACAGGAGCACCTTGGTGACAGAGAGAGAGAGAGAGAGGGAGAGGGAGAGGGAGAGGGAGAGGGAGAGGGAGAGGGAGAGGGAGAGAGAGAGGGAGGGAGAGGGAGAGAGAGAGGGAGGGGGAGGGAGAGAGAGAGAGAGAGAGAGAGAGAGAGAGAGTGTGTGTGTGTGTGTGTGTGTGTGTGTGTGTGTGTTAGAGAATAATGGTGACTGCAGTTAGCTAGGGATAATGGAGCCACTTTAAGGGAAACACTGAAAACCAGGCAGAGGAGTTGAGATTTGTTGGGGCTGGGAATCAAGACCCAAAGGAAGAAATCTGAAGGATAGGATGGGCTCCAAAACAAAACTGTGATTTCTTTGTCCCTGAAAATCTTTCTGTGAGACCTAGATGCCCATCTCTCAGTGTCTTCTTAGAGGAGAATCATTTCATTGGATGGAAGAGAAGGTGAGCTAAGTAACTTCCAAGGTTACTTCAAAAGTTTAGCATTGCTTGGTTCCAGGCTGCAAGATTCAAAGACTAGGTAAACTGGGGAAATGATGGTATTGTGTACAAAGAAAAAAATTAGGAAGATGAAGCTGATTCAGATTGCTGGGTGGGTTTTCTTTGGCATTTCCATATTATGAGACTTTGATATTTTAGAATTCTAGAATGGGACTCTACATATGTATGTTCTGCCTACATCCTTTTGTTCTTCACACAACCCACCTTCAATTTGGAGGTTAACTAAATGCTAATGAATGACCTCCCCCTTTTTAGATGAGAATGTGTTAGGTAGGCTAGCAGAAAATGAATGATCAAATAACTGAGAGGATGAACAGAATTTCTTGTCATTGCCTCAGGTCAACTAGCGCAACTTGGAAATTACTGGGGAGAAGTATTGGCCAGGTCCCCAGGGATCCTCCAATTAGTTATTGAATGAGGGCAAGGTATACTTTCTGCAGCATTCAGGAGGCACAGTGGGTAGAGTGCCAGGCTTGGAGACTCATCTTCCTGAGTTCAAATGGAGCCTCAAACACTAACTAACAGTGGTTAACCCTGGGCATGTCACTTAACCCTGTTTGCCTCAGTTTCCTCTTTTGTAAAATGAGATGGAAAAGGAAATAGCAAACCATTCCAGTATCTGCCAAGAAGAGCCCATATGGGAACACTAAGCATCAGACACTTTTGAAAATGACTGAGTAAAAGCAAATACTTTCTATTTCACTTTGTATCATAGTAAGATAGAGAAATCGAGACACTTAAAACAAAATCACTGGCAAATATGACTAAGGGTAATAGAATAGCTCTTCTATAAAGTGTTATTAACAATAACAATAATAAAGGTTGAATGCTTAGGAGAGTAAAATGGCTAGCTCTCTGGAAATTTCAGCTATCCGGAATGCCCGTGTCTTGATAGATCCAAAGAGCTGACCTCTGGATCCCTTAGGTTTTTGGTTCTTTGTGACTTCACCTTTTTAACCTTCCCCATTGTTTTTCATCACTCCCCTTCCCTAGAATAAAGGTTACGCTCCCACAAAAACCACTTGACAGCTGCTTCCTGGTCTCTTGTTCCTGGAAAGGTAATTGTAATTTATGAATGACCCTGTGCCATGAAAGGAAGTGTACCGTACATATTTGCCTCTGTGTTGTTTTGCTTCATGAGGTGGCAGGTAGAGGGAGTGTGGTACAGGAAATGTCATTACTTTTCTAAGCCACCATGAAAATGAAAAACTAAAGGGAAGGGGGTCAGAGGAAGCGAGAAAGAGTAGAGCGGTGGGATCAGTTGCTTCTTTGTCTGAAAGGGAAATACTGTGAATATCTCTTTAGGTCTGTCAAACGTCTGGTAAGAAGGAAAATTCTTCTCTCTTTCCCCCTCACCCCTCCTTTATTTTTTCTCTCTCTTTGTAGAATAATATAAAATAAAATAAAAAAAAAAGCCCAGCAGAAAGGGAGCTGTGATGCTGTCGTCCCTGCCTTCGATGTTATTTATTTTCCTCAGTTGCTGCTCTGGAAGCCCAGAGTTGACAGAGCGGTTTTGTAGAATAGAAACATTATAGACTGTTACTGTCAGAGTGTTAAATGTGATGGATAGAGAAATAGAGGAGAAGGAGGGGACTTAATACTGAGAGCCAGGGTGCTCATGGGAAAATAAACCATCCGCATATAAGAAATGAATGAGGTAATGTGGCGGGAGGTAATGGGCTTTCGCAACATGCCGGAACAGAGATGCTTATTACAGGGCTTGTTTAACCCTTGGGATGCTGATTTCCCTTTGCATGATCCAGGAATGTTTAGCTCTGGTCCACTCTAGGCGTACGTGTGCGGCTTCCCTTTGGACAATGAAGTGGGCATGGTGGGGGGTAAGGGAGATAGAGAGAAATCTGCCTTAGTAATACTGCATTTACAATCTGTGCATTCGAAAACCCAGGCAGCTCCTCGGCTGTGAGATGTCCTGGTGACTGTGTGAGGCCAGCAGCTTGCTTTAATCTCTGGGTTAGGGAGAAGTGGTTGATGTGAGAGTGAGTGAAGGGAATTTGATATCTCAGTAGAAGACTTAACGCAGGTGCTTTAGCTAGGGAGAACTTATAACAGACCCTCATGAATCCTAAGGTACTTAATACTTCAAATAGGGAATACTTTATCACTGCAACTGCTTTGTTGGGAGACCACTCTGGTACTAGTGGTCAGAATGGGGCGGGATTAGTTACACCACTGATGAGATGATGTACCCAATGGGACCAGAACACAGTGGATACTGTGTTGTATCCTCCAGATTTGAGATAAGTAGAATGGTCAGCAAGATGAGCTATGACACAGTGACCAGAAATGTAGCCAGGCCTTTGGAGCTAGGTAGCCTAGCCCTTGAATGAAATTCTCTACTGTACCCCTGTGGTGATATTAATCAATCATTTAACGAACCAGCATTTCATTAAACATCTAGTATCTTCCAGGCACTGTGCAGCTCGCTAGGGATGCAATGACAAAAAATAACATGATGACTGCATCTCAGCGAGTTCGTATTCTGTAGGAAGGACATGTGTACCGATAAGTATACATGAACTGTAGCCAAAATAAATACAAGGTAATTTGGGGGAGAGGCCCCGGCACCTAAGAGGATCAGGACGACAGACAAGTCACAAAATGACAACCTCAGAATGAGAAGTGATCTTGAAGGCAGAAATATACTGTAGTTAGTTGCTGGTTAAATTTGGTAGGAAATTGGTAAATGCTGCAAATCAAGGCTTGACTTATTGCTTTGTTGATTATATAGACTTAAGAAAGTGATGGAGAAAATTTGATGCAGGTGAAACTTCAAAGTGTGTTCTGCATACATTTTTGGAAGGTTGGTTATTAAACATTTACCAGGTCAACAGGACTCAAAGGTCCAAAAGTTCAATCCCTCAATTGAATGGGAGTTTTCTCTACAGTATCCTGAACAAATGGGCATCTAGCCTCTGTTCAAAGGCCTTCAGTGAAGGAGAATTCGCTGAGTACCATCAGTCTATTCTACTTTTGAATAGTTTTAATTGTTAAGGATTATATCTCTATCTATCTATCTGTCTATCTGTCTGTCTGTCTGTCTGTCTGTCTATTTATCTACCTATTTCCTTCCTTCTTTCCTTCCTTCCTTCCTTCCTTCCTTCCTTCCTTCCTTCCTTCCTTCCTTCCTTCCTTCCTTCCTTCCTTGTTCCTTCTTTCCTTCTTTTCCTTCCTTCCTTTCTTTTTCTTTCTCTCTTTCTATCCATTCATCCATTTACAGATCTAGCTAGCCTAAATTAGCTTTTTAACAACATCTCTCCAACAGCACTACTTTTGCCTATGGAGGCAGAACAGAATTGGTGTAATCCTTTTTTTCCCTTATGATAACCTTTCATATGCTTGAAGGCAGTCATTATACAGGCCTTACCTCTTTTCTCCTCCAGGCTATTTTGCTAGTTCTTTCAACTAATTGGTGAGGGGCAGATCCTCTGGAGATGTTCCAGCCTGCCTGTGCCTATCCTAAAGTGCGGAACCCAGTGGTAAACATAGCAGTCCCTCCAGTTGCCAGGGCAGTGTACTGTGGAACTATTGGTTACTGCCTTTGTTTTGGATACGTATAAAGTATCCCCAAACTCTTAGTGCCATCTTGGGACACTCGGTGCCTTTCAGTGCAGTTCAGGCTATTTATCATTAGCCTTTCGGATTACCATGTTATTACTTATTTTATTAACACATGCTGATTTTGTAGTCCACTGAGACCTCCCAGTCTTTTTCAGATGACTTGTCTTCTAGTCTCACCTCCATCATCTTTTAGTTTTGAAGCAGAGTTTTAGAACCCAGGTGTAAGACTATAATCGTCTCTACTGAATTTCTTTGTAACACCTGTCAGGATGTTGTTGATTCCTGACTTTGTCATCCAACATTTTAGCTTTCCTTCTCAGGTTCATTTCATTGACAGATGTAACAAGCATGCCTTCGGTACCTTCATTTACAACATTGCACACATATACACACACACATACACATAGATACATGAAATATATATCTATATATGGGAAACGTATATGTATGTATACATACACATATACACACAGATATATAGCTATAGGAAACGTGTATATGTCTATGTATATATACACATATGTGTATATATACATATATACATGCATACACATTGATATATGAAACCTATATCTATATATGGGAAACATATGTGTATATATCTATGTGTGTATATATTCATATGTATACACACATATTCATATATGTGTATACATACATACATGTATGTTGTTTTGAGGTAGATCTCCAGGGTGGTGATGGTGGTGGTGGTGGTGATGAGAGTGATAGTGAGAGAGAGCACTAGTTTTACTTTTTAAAGTCATGTTTTTTAATGTTGGAGTTTATATATCCAGATCCTGCCATGGTTAGGCCCTACTTATTTTCTTGAAACGTAGGGGAATCCAAGATCCAAAGGGAGGATTGAAGATAGGAAGAGAGAAGACTTTGCTCTTTTTAGGAAGTCATTTCTCAGTGTCCAAAGTATTTTTTTTAATCTTATTTGAAGATAGTTGTATTGAAACACAATGAATAGAGGAAAAGTATAAGTGGGAATAAAGCATATTGTTCTTGTGGTCTTTTATTTTTTCTAAAGCCTGTTCCATCTCCTCTGCATTTATCTTTATCTACCTAGTTCTTTTCATGTTGTCTCCCCATTCATTAGAAGGTAAGCTCCCTGAGGGAAGAGATTGATTATGATCTTTGTATGCTCATTTCCTTGCATGATTTATAGATAGATCGATAGATAGATAGATCTTTAAAGCCAAACTGTCATTGTCATAGGGAGTTCCTAGTGTGGAATATCATTCTATCAGTGCAGATAAACACCTGCTCTGACAGATCCCTTCAGACACAGGGAGATTAAATGATTTGTCCAGAATGACAAGTCTAGAAGGTGTCAGAAGCAGGTCTAGAATCCAGTTCTTCTTTACTGTAAACCGACTCTCTCCTGTCTCTCAGAATTGCATAGTCATAGTTAATAGAAGTGTTTGTTAAATTGAATTGAGTTGAACTGGACTAGATTGAGTTGCATTGTCAATAGCTGTATTAAGTAAGGTTTTCTCTTCTCTCTCCCACTGAAGGTGGTGGTTGCTACCCTGGAAACCTAGTCATTGACATCGATTATTTTCTTTCTTAGTATTCATACTCTTCTTAGTCTCATTATGGTGGAAGACCCAGAAACATTTTTCCATCCCAAGGCATTTCATTCTTTTTAATCCCAAAGTTATAGCTTTGAAATTCACAAAGAGAGTCATGGATGGAATGGAATTATGGCTACCTAGATACCAAGTGGGCAAATTTTCCCCAGGAGATGTCAAAAGGCTAGTGTGGGAAAAGATGGGAATGTTTAAAAAACATGCACATGTCTTTTAGAACTTTGTTCTTCAGTCTATGAGGAGAATGTTACAACAATATATAGTAATATGACAATACAAAAAAACACTCTATAAAATTTGGTAGTCACTCCCATCAAAACAATCCATGCTCTTTGGTTTATCTTAAATCTGTGAGCAGTGAGCTAATGAAACAGTGCCTTGTACATAGGAGTTATTCAATGAAAATCCATTGCACTCAATTTAGATGCAGTCTCTACTGGGTGAATACAGTAGTATTTGAAGCTTGATCTGTCCCAAATTGGCATGCTGTATCTTGGGAGGGTTTTGGTCTTGATTTGGATCATGATGGTTCATTGTTGCTGTTGAGCTGTTGCAGTCATGTCTGACTGTGATCTCATTCAGGGTTTTCTTAGCAGAGATACTGGAGTGGTTTGCCATTTCCTGCTCCGGTTCGTTTTACTGATGAGGAGGTGAGGCAAGCAGGTTTAAGTGGCTTGTTCAAGGTCACCCAGCTAGTAAGTGTCTGAGGCTGAATTTGAACTCAGGTCCTCCTGACTCCGGACCTAGTGCTCTATCCACTGCACCACCTACCTGGCTCATTAGGGACATTGTAGGGGATTTTTGCCTGTTTGTCTGAGGAGTCTGAGGTTCCTAACAAATCAGAAGTCCTGGTATTCTGGGAAGTAGTGAAGGAACCTTACACTGGGGGGCTTATTGACTTAATGGAAGTGAAGATAGGGAAGTGAGAAGAAAATAACACTATTTTTAAAAAGTTCAAGAAGAGATAAAGAACATAAAAGCACTCTTCTAATCTTGAAGTTTTGCTTTTTGAGCAACTTGCTGAAAAGAGTGCATGTATATCATATAATTTACATATATCAAACATTTTTAAATTTACATATCACATCAAACACATGGCTTGATAAATGTGGTATGGTGTGGGACAGACATTTTCAGATATTTTTTGACATTAACACTTTAGTCCCTTTTTTGTATTTGATATACTCTCTGTTTGACAAATTGTGTGTTGGCTATATGTGCTTGTGATCATGTATGTGCACATGCATTCATGCACATGGGCTCATATGGATGGTTTTGATTACCTGGTAAAACTGATGGACAGATTGTCAGGCTGCTTCAGCAGGTGTGGAAAATTAACGCATTCTGCCAAATTCCTTTTGACACCAGGCTTCCACAGCAGCACCTTGATTTTTAAAACCTGTTGCCTGGAAGTATCCATTTTTCCCCCTCTGACATTTCCCACCTTGTCATTTAAAATCTTCAAGGCAGGGTGGTGGTTCATGAGGAAAGTTAGCAGAGAAGGAAATAGATCCCCAAGACCTGAACCTAACCAAGTCTGTTTAGCAAGCATCCCTTGGAAAAGCTCCGTACACACACAGGCACACAAACAGACTCTTTGGCTGGCTTCCAGAAGCCTGGACTTATTTTAGTTCAGCTGACCATTTAGGCAGGACCTGAGAGTCCCCAAGTACTAACTCTGTGGATGCCCCTACTGTTCACAAATGGGGCTTCACCTGACTCCTACAGGGCTGAAGTACTGACCTGTTTAGAGTAAGGAAAATTTTAGCCATATCCAAAGTCTGGAATCTGGTTAACGATTATGAATAGGAACCCCGGCTGTTTTCTGAATAAGGGTAATCCAGAGCCGGGGACCCCAGGCTTCTTCCTTTTCCCAGAACTCTTCCTGACTCACTCAGTATCACCCATAAAGATACTTTGGGGTGTGGCATTTGGAGACACTTTTTCCAACTCTTTTTATTAGCATTTCCTGCAAATTTAACTATCCTTGAATTGCATTTGAATTAGTCCAGAGCTTAGAAAGAAAAATAAACTGAAGAAGGGCTTATTTTTTTTTCCCCTTGGAAAGGCAGCTCACAACCAGCTTTATTTGGTAAAATGCTGCAATAGATGCTTGTCAGAAATAATTTATTCCTGTTAGCTGTAATCTGAAGGAAAACAGATACAAGTCCTATAGTAAAAAAAAAAAAAAAAAAAGGAAAGGAAAGGAGCTTTGCTTTCGCTGACAGTACAAAGGTGTCATATACAAGAAGGATTGACACAGACCAAGGGGTCTTGTGGGAAATATGATAATAACTATAAAGAAGACAGATTATTCCCCAGTTGCCAACATTCAAACCTTTTTACAGTCAGTTCAAACATATAAAACTTTATTGCAGTAGCAGAAAGGGGAACAATTTCTAGTTGCACAGCTTTCCCAGGGCTGGGTTTATACTGTCTGTGTTATTGCTCTATAGTGGCATTTTAAAGTTTATTGAACAAGACTTTTACAATTGAAGGAAGTATATAAAACTGTAAATTTATTAGATTTTTCAGGATAAGTGCCCTTTCTAGTTGTGCTCAAGAATTCGGAGCTACGAGAAACTGCTAGTTACAAGACTTATTAATATTAAAGACTGAGTGCGCACACATTTTATACCTTAACTGATCTCAAAAATAATATTATGATATGACTGAAAGTCTGCACTCTGATGCTATAGGAAAGTGTGTGTGTGTGTGTGTGTGTGTGTGTCCGTGGATAGATACACATGTGTGCAACTCTCTGCATGAGCATGTGGAGCCATAGCCTGGCCCCTCCAAAGTTTCTATTTGGTATCTCTTATCCAAATGTTGATTTTTATCTCAATTAAGCAAGATATGCCTCTGTTCTCCAAAGGATGGCTTAGGGTGATGTGAGTTTTCTGCATTCTTATAGTTCTGTATTTGCATGCGCATGCATGAAGGCGTCTGTTCACATGTATGTACGTGGACTCTTTTGGATGGGTATTGATTGGTCTCCTGTGTCTGCCTGATGAAGAGACTGTGTGCTGTTTACTTCAGCAGCTGGGTAATGTTAATGCATCCTGCTGAGTTCCCTGTGATGCTTGACTACAAAACGCTGGCCTACTCTACACCGCAGACATCCTGCATTTACAGGTGATGCATTTCCATGGATGTTTGGGCGAATATTCACATCATGCGTCAGTTTGGCGTCTCCTGAGAACATCTGTAGCAGGCTGCAAAGGAGGGAGGGGGATGGATTAGATTGTCTCTGAGGGACCTTCCAACTCAAAACTTCCATAATTCTATGACATCTTGAAAGCACAGTTCTTTTTCTAATAGGCGTGTCCATATGAAATGCATGCAAAGATTTTATCTTTTATGTGGGTTCACTTTTCACATGAAGTTTGCTTTGGGCAGGGGCAAGCATTCCGAGGGGAGTTGTAAGATATGTTGTAATGCTTATGGGATTCTGTGCAATAGAACATAGCCCCTCCCCCCCCCAGTTACAGGAGAAGTAGAAATTATTTTTATGTGAATATGGGGGTTGTTTAGATAATGAACAAGGTCATTCTACAGGTGTGCCCCAAATTAAAGCAAACACAAATCAGAAAATTCAGAATTTCCAAAGAAATAAACCACAGTAAAGCTATTTACTTTATAAAAATAAAATAAAATAATTCACTATGAGAGGCTTTTAAATGGTGGTCTCCCCCAAGGATTTAAAAATATGACTTCACCTACAAAAATTATATTTATATGTGACTTTTCAGTTTTATAGTGAGGTATACCATACTGAGTATAATTTACCCATATGACAATTGGTCGTATTTTTTTTTACGCTACTCAGTTGTATATTTTTATAAATCCATCTTGCACAGTGCCTTGAAAATATCATGTGCTCAGTGAATATTTGTCAATTTGATTTTCGTTCGCTCCTACGTAAAAGTACATGGTGCATTTTATATAAAGTGAATGTTAAGTACTTTGGGAATTTCTCATTTCAATGTTTTATGTATAATATATACAATTTTGAAGTATTATCCATGTATGTAATTTTCCATTTGTGTCCTAAGAAGTTTTCAGAAACTGCAACTTTGAGAAATTTCCTAAAAGGTTTTTTTAAATTTTTTTTAAACTTCATGTGTTTATACATATATTACCCTGGATGATTAAAGCACGTGTGGATGGTGGGAAATTAGACCTATGATTTTGAGGTCAGTGTCATTAATAACCCAGTTACTTGTGGAAACAATTACAGCAGTGTGGTTTTAAAATTATTTAAATTCTAGTAAGTATTTAGAATATATTTGCCTTTCTTTCAAAATTCTACGCATGAGGTTCATTCCGGATAATTGCTCCCAGGCAAAATAGTCTTCCGTCTAAAAATCTGTGTCTGTAGGAATACAGGGAAAGGAGAAGAATGGAGTTTTGATGACATTTTTCTCTAGGAATGTCAGAGATTTCCATGACTAAGAAATCATATTATTGGGCATAGCTATGGGATTATCTCTCTTTGCCTGGGATCATCATTTCCATATATCCCAATGAATACATTACTGTGGATTTCCTTGTTAGAGTTGCTGGGAATAAGAGGTTTCCTAGGCTATTGTGATCACTTTAGAAGATACTGACATGCCTCAGTTTATATACTAAATTCCTTAGAGGCAGCTAGGTGATAACAGTGTATAGATGGAGGACTGGACCTGGAGTCAGGAAGACTTGAATTCAGATTTGGTCTTAGACATCTACTAGCTGTGACCTTGGGTATGTTAACCTCTTTTTGCCTCAGTTTCTTCAACTGTAAAATGTGGCTATCCACCCCTCAGGGTTGTTGTGAGGATTAAGTGAGATATTTATAAAAAGTGCTTAGCTTATTGTTTGACACATAATAGGCAATATATAAATGCCAGTTATTAATGCCATCATCATCATCATCGAAAGCCATCATCACTAAAATTTAGAGTTGGCAGGTCCTTTAGAGACTTTTTAGTCTCTACTCCTTGAAAACTGTAAGTAAATAAACTTGTAATAAACCAATTCTTGTTTTAGGTTTCCTGGGTGTGATCAGTTCTTTAACGGAAGTCTTGTGAGGAAACTATGAGGATGATATACATATTATATGATAAATATGAAAATAAATTAGGATAACCCTCATTTGTATGGTGCTTTCAGGTTTATAAGGAGCTTTTATTACAATAATCTTAGGAGATATGTAGACCAAGTGTCATTTTTATCATAAAGAGGCAGACTCTGAATGGTGAAGTGGGGTTTTTTTTCAGGGTCACATAGCTAGTAATATTCAGAGACAGAACATGACTTGAATCTCCCTATACAAAATCAACATTCTTCAGGTCATCATTCTTCATTCACTAGAATTACTGTTTTAAGCCAATGATACTGTCATTTTAATTTGCACCTTGGCATTCTCTATAAAGAACTAGGATTTGTGGTTATAAGTAGGATATGCTGTAGTCATGTGGAACAACCACCCACCCACATGTCTGTTTGCTAAATCAGGATTATTTGGTGACTGTTCTCTTGCAATGAGGTGCACCTAGCTTGAGATTCGGTGTAGAAGCAAGCATAGAAACCTTCCTTTGAACATACAGGTGCATCCCCTCCCGATCTGAAGCCATGCTGTAGTGTGACATTCAACCACTATTTGGTGTATTACCTTCTCTTCACTTTACCCCAACACTTCATAGCTTCAGGTTGAAATAATGGTGAGAACTGGAAAGATACAAAAACTCCCAGTCAGCCCCTCCTACCTCTTCACTCAGAAAACCAGAACACACCAGAGCCATGGAGGGGAGATTTTTATAAGGAACTCTTTAGCCTTGTAGATATATCTCTCTGATTCCCAGGAATCATGGACGGGATTGCATGGATGAGATTTCCATCAGCAAGCCCCAAGGCTACAAAAAGCAGAACTGGAAGGAAAGGAATCCAATGAGATCCCAAGGACCCCAGCACCAACCACTTTCCTGCCTTCCCCACCCTAACTGTTTTCCAGGACTCCTTTAAAATCTCCCCAAGTTTGCTGTTTCCAAGGATAAGTTGCTCGGCCTTATGTACCTTTTGGAGGCTGGAAAGGAACTATTGGGAGCCAGCATGTGTACAGGGCGACATTCAGTTGGAGTGGCGGGTGGTGACTGTGAAGAAGTCAATACGCCCTGAATCTTTTATGAGACCTTGGATATTCTGATCACAGCTCCGCTGACACTGAGATTGGAATACAGATTATGTGAGGGAGCGCCTGTGACATGAAGCCTGGGCTTAAATCTTCCCAAGGTTTTAACTTGCCTCACCATATGAATATTTTGTTATTTTATCTAGCGCCTTCCCCGCAGGGAGGCCAGGAAGGAGGGCACTGCCTTGACCAGGGACGGATGTGCCTGGGGATGGAAGTAGAGAGAACATCACTCTGGCTAATGGGACTAATGCCATTATCTTTGTATGTATGTGTTTTAGCAACAAAAGAAGGAAGCCACACATACCCACAGTGGAAGGGAAAGAAAGGGAAAGCCCCTGAATCCCTTGTAATCCCAGGCCACAGAGGGCCCCGGGATGAGGACCCCTGGAGATGCTTGTGAATTCATTGCAGATTCTGAGTGAGGATGTGGCAGAAAATAAGAAGACTCCTACCCGAAGATGAGTTTATGCCTAAGCGTGTCTTGGGAATGCAAATGCATTTAAGAATCTTCAAACTAAGCTGCCCCTTTTGGGGAAGAGAGGAAGGAAAAAAAAAGTGTGACATGGGCAGGACACCGAGGGAATGTGGAATGAGGATCTCTGCTGCTCCCAAGAGGGGAGAAACCATGTATACGGCTGAAATAGAATCGGTGGGGGAGGAGGACTGAGTGGGCAGAGAGCTATGGTGGCCTTAACTCTGACTGTGGGTGCATTTGGACTACACAGAAATCCCCAGGAGGTCAGTTTGCCTCATGAAGGCTCTGGTTTTGTTTTGTTTGGCATCTTTATGCCAAGGATCAATGTTGGTGGGAACCCCAGGGAGCTGAAGACTGAAAGGAAGATTGTAGAGAGGAGAGCAGACCAGACCTCCCAGAACCAGATGGTTTGTTAGTCGAACACTTGGCAGTCATATTAACTCCTTGTGCTTTAGTTTTAACATTATCTTCATCTCATGTGATATCACAACTGCCCCAGGCATAGGGCAGGACAGGCATTATACTTATTTCATGCCTGGAAATGAAAGATACATTTATTGATGGTCCTACTATGTGATGAAAAGTGTAAAATTTTGAAAATTTTGTATAGTCTCTGTCCTCTTATCAGTTTGAAATTTGAATGGGGGGAAAAGACACAATCAAAGATAACTGTAATAGATGATAAATGAAATAGAAATACATAGAATTGAGTTCTATGTGAGGTCTGGAGGGAGAAAATATTACCTGCTGGAAAATCAAGGAAAGCTGCTTACGTAAGGTAGCCTCTGAGCTAGGTTTTAAAAGATGGAGAGAAAACGAGTAGAGGAAGAAATGTAGGGCGTACGTTCCCAGCCCATGGGGCTAAATGTGACTTACCAAGAGTTCCAACCTATGGGCATAAATGACTTATCAAGAGTCATAGGGCAAATTAACAGCCAAACTGGGATTCAAACCTGTTATCCAACTCCCAGCCTAATAGAATTCTTTCTGTTAGGCCATGCTTCTTTGCTACTTAGTGGTCACAGCTGGTCAGCATGGTGGCTGTGTAAGGGAATAATGCTAATTGGTGTGGATGTGACTCAAGTAATGGGGAGAAGGGTGTGTCTGCTTGTTGTGGGAAAAAAAGAGACACAGATATTAATGAGGGCTTGGCCCTCTTTTGTCAGATTCTCATTCATTGATCAGTTATTTTTTTAAACCTTTTTGTATTGGGAGCATATTGATAACAGATTTATGGTGAGAATAACAGTGCCAGCAAGGGTGTTGTTGTCTCAAAAGTTAACTTCTTAGAAAAACAGACTTTCTTCTTTAGAGGTTTTCACGTGATGCAAAAACCCTTCTTGTCCAGATCCAAAGATTCTATTACTTAAAGTCAACAAGTATGTATTTATTGGCTACTAAGAATCTGACGTTCTTTTTCTAGTCATATTGTTCTCCCTCTCTCTCTGCCTCACATATCTCATACCCCCCACCCACCCATAAAAACAGGTAATTTGCACACACACACAGAATGTTGGGGCTTACCCACCCTAAGCTTTACCTGTCTTTCATAGTCATTGTTGAGGTCCTCAGCCTCCACCACCACAAAAGTGAAGAAGGAACTGAGAATTTCTGCTGCATGCCTTGGCCTTCCCCTGGGAACCCAGAATGGAATGGATACCATTCCTATCTGAGACATTCTTTCCTCACTATAAATCCTTCAGGCCCACATCCATTATGATCCACTTCAGTCGCTACCTTACCCCTCTCTCAGATGCTATGGCTTCTGTATTCTCACTTACAGCCAGTGCTACCTCAAACTAAGTGACCCTACCACCTAGATGTTATCCCTTCTTCCCCCCAAACAGCACCTGTTGTCACTACACTGCCACACCCTAGGAAGGGATTGACTGTCAGGGTAAGCATGGGTCTAGGATAGGCCAGAAGTGAGAGTCAAAGGAACGCTCTAGATCAGTCCCAGGCACTCCTTTGTAAGGAAGCAGATGATCACATTGACCCTCTTCTAGAGGTATGCTGGAGTAAGCTTATATTTGGCTCCCAAGAGCTGAATGTTAAATTTTCTTCATGAGCATTTGTATCTCAGAAGTATACCAACCAGGGCTTGATCCATAGCTTTTTTGATTGTGTAGTCCAATGGTGTCAAACTGAAATAGAAATGAGGTCGCTAGCCATATATATGGATCCCTGAGGGCCACATATTTCTATTTCATAATTTAATGTTGTCTGCATTTTATGGTATTTTTGTTTATTTTCTTAAATAGTTCCTAATTAAATTTAAATCTGATTCTGGCAATAGTGATGCTGCATGGGGCCAGTAGGTGCTCGCCTCTTTGACACCTCTGGTCTAGACTTAAGAAAAGGATGAAGAAAATGTTAATAATACAAATTAAACTTCAAAGTGTGTGGAGCTTTGCAGAAAGCCGGTTGTTAAACATTTACCAGCACATCTGTACACTTACCTCAATAGGAGGTACAACATATGTACAAGTATGGCATATGGATTTGTTCATTTATTCAATAAGCATTTATTAATCACCTACTACATTCCAAATGAGGCAGCTAGACAGCTCAGTTCTCGAGTCAGAAAATTCAAATTCTGCCTCAGATATTTATTAGCTGTGTGACCCTGGGCAAGTCACTTAACTTCTATTTGCCTAATCTACTGGAGAAGGAAATGGCAAAGCACTCCAATGTCTTTGCCAAGAAAACCCCCTTATGAGGTCATGAAGAGTTGAAAATGACTGAAGGACCAAAAAACAACAATGTCCTGGGTGCTGAGTATACAAACACCTCAACCTTTGGAGGAAATGATATTTTACAGGGGAAAAATAGCACAAGAACAGATAATAATGCTAATCATTGTCAGTATGTATATAGCATTTCAAAGTTTGCAAAGCATTTTACATATATTTTTTCTTTGTACCTTCATGACAACCCTTGGAGATCAATGCTATTATTATGCCCATGTTATAGGTGAAGACACTGAGGCACAGAGAGGTTAAGTGAATCACCAAGGGATTCACAACTTTTGTAGTGTCTGAGGCAGGATTTGAATTCATATTGGCTACCTAGCACTAGGTAATGTGTCAGAAAGTGAGGCCGCAAGGAACAGAAACATGGGGGGGAGATACTGCCCTGTGGTCAGTGAAAGTCTTGTGTAGGAGGTAGCTTTGCCATCCCCCACCAAAGCTCCTGTTTGACTCCAATTTTTAAAGGACCGCTTTTGAGAGAGGTTGTGGCATTGACTCAAGTTTCTGTCTTGAGTAAAGAGGAAGTTGATAAGGGGACCTTGGGCAGAAGGTCCTTCTGCAGAATAGGGAGCAAGGCCATGGGAAAACAACTGTTGTGGAAGGTGAGTCCAGCTGTTTGCTTCAGGAGTCAGGCTGGATCTTTAGGAAATGTGGCAGAGCAGAGTGAGATCCATTGGAATTATAACCAAATTAAACGGGACTGGCCGATGGAAGGCCAGCTCACGGGATCAGAGGAGGTTTCTTATTTCCAGAAAGTTTAAGGCATCTGAAGGTAATTAGTAAAGGGCCGTTAGAATCAGGAGACAAAGTCTGTGGGGACCAGAGCTTGAGACTATCGGGACTTTGCACAGAGACCACCCACTGAAGGATATTCCAACTCCAGCAGAGGGTCATTCCCTTGATAACACTGAGAAACAGCCTAAGCCATGTTAGGGTGTTCTGATGGAGGAGGGAAGCCAGGTGTTGAAAAGCCATGAACTGGGGCATAAAAATAAACATTTGCTTCAGGCTTATTCCAGCAGCCTGTGAATTTGTATCCCTTATACTTTTGAATCTGATATTATAGCTAAAATATTATCATGGACCTGATTTTTCGCTCATTAGCCACCTTTCCCCATTTCTCCTCCCCCCCCCCCCAACCCATGTTGGTCATACCAAGAGTTTTTCAGGCTTGAGGTTCTTCCTCCTCTTTTTGCTCCTTCTCACTTCCCTTTCTGGGTTTACTCTTCCCCAGTGAGTCTCCAAGTAGCTCAAGAAGTGACTATGGCTTACCTTTGTCATAGTTCTAGTGAGGCAAGCATTTCTAAAGCAGGTTCCTCTATGGCTGATGGGACATTGCAAAGTGAAAAAGAAGTTGGGAATCAGTCTGGAATCTGTAGAGGTCAGAGGCTGAGAAGTAGGGATGTCCCTCTTCCCCCCCCCACCCCCCACCCCCAGAGGAAAGAATATTGGACTTCAGTTTGACTGACTTGATCTTGAGGACTTATTCTGCTGCTCACCAGGGTGTGCTTTGGGGCAAGTCAACCAGCCCCCTAGGCATCATTTTCCTTGTCTACAAAATGAAGGTCTTAGACTCGATGACGCTATCCAAGGTACTTTCCAGTTGTCACATTCTATAATTCTGTATAGATTTTTTGTTTTTTCCTTCTTTGTTCTCTTTCCTGCCAGAAAGGAGTGAGAACATGAATTGTCTCTTATTCCCATTATTTACATGTTTTCTTCCCCTCCCAAAATGGAATTGGAAAAACAACAGAAGATTCAAAAGTAGAAAAGACTTAGAGACCATTTAGTCCCACCCTCCCAATTTAGAGGTGAACAATCTTGCCAGTACCTTGTTTAAAAAAAAACACATGGAGAATTTCACCAATGTAAAGTAGGGGAAGTGGTAGAGAAGTCTGGTTATTTTATATATTTGGGGAATTTTTTCTATAAGCTCCACTCCATTGTTGTACTACACTTTTGCAGCATATCAACTGCCCAATTGAGTCAATAAAATGGGTTCAAATCTTACCTTAGGTACTTCCTAGCTTTGTGAGCCTGGACAAGTTACTAAAAACTTTCAACCTCTATTTTATCATCTGTGAAATGGGGATAATAATATTTGAAACACTCCATTGTGTGAAACTCAAATGAGATGGTGTAAAGTGTTTTGCAAAATTGAAAGTGATAGGTGAATTATTAATCTTTTCCACTAAAGAATGCTGCCTCCCACTGTGTTAATTACTTAAGGAAGAACTTGCAAGGTGTGGCCATAGAGCAGGGCAGTAGGAAGTTCACTGAATTTGGAGTCAGAAGATCTGGGTAAATACCAACTCTCCTACTTATGTCACGTAGGTGAGTTGTTTCTCTGTGCCTCAGTTTCCTCACCTGTAGAAAAATATCAAGGGTAAGCTGGATGACCTCTGCAGTCTCTTACAGTTATACATCTATAACCCTAAGAATTTTCAGTTCTTGGTCAACCTATAATCTCTATTACCCAAAAAGGCATCCCAGCATGTGTCAGGAAAGGTCATGTACCCTCCTTGATATTAAACACAAAAGGTTAGGAATGTTTCTGAGGATCTCTAGCTTTCCTCAACAACTGTTATGGATCTGTCAGCTGTGAATTAATCTAAACTTTTCAGCAATCTATTAAAAAAAATTATCCTGTACTTACTCCCATAACAAGTGTTTTAAGTTTGTTATCTATTGGGTAAAGTAAAAAACCCTTTTTTTATTACCAAACTTTTCTCATTGGATTTCTCCTTGAATTCTGTGACTTGTTGAAAAAGACAGCATTTACTCACACTTCATGAATACTTACATTTGAATATTTTAAGCATTTTACTAGTGTGGCTCGTTTTTCTATCCTAGTCATATTCAGATATACTACTTCTTACCATCAAAGCATAGAATCACACAGAATTTTAGAATTGTTTCCCTTCTGATCCATCCCATATTAAAGGAAAGCCTCAGTGTTATCTGTCAGGCAAGTGGTAATCCAGTCTCTGCTTGAAGACTTGGAATAGGAGGGACCCTATCACCTACCAACCCAGCCTAGTCCTCTTTTTGGTAGCTCTAATTGTGAAGATTTTTTCTGACATTAGACCTCAATTTGCCTATTTATCACATTCACCCAGGAGCCCTCCCTTATAGAAAAGAAAATAATTAAGCAAAACCAATCAATATGGTGACTCCATCCAACCAAGTATAGTGCTTTCCATATCCTTAGTCACTCACTTCTCTGTGTTTTCTGATCTCCTCAATTGCTGATGCCCTCCCTTTCCAAAATACCTTGTATCCAATTTGTATATAGGGTATATACTATACAGATTGTCTCTACCATTAGAATATAAATTCCTTTGGCAGGGTTTTCAGTTTTGCCTTTATCTCCAGCACTGCGATTGGCACATAGTTTTTAATAATGCTTGTTGATTGATTGATTTGATAATTATCTTTGTTTAAAAGATAATCACCTCCTTTCAGTCAGGTTGGCAAACATGGTAAGAAAAAGATTCAGTTTTACTGCCTCTCAGTCCTTTTCTTTCCAGACCAAGAGCTCCACTGCTGAATTTTTCTGGCTCTCTGGACAAGGTTCAGTGACCTTTTGTGTGGTCAAATGAGATGATGTTTAAAGTACCTTTAAAAAAATATACATAGAGCATTTCACCAATGTAAAGTAAGACATTATTATGACTAGGGGAAGTGGTAGAGAGGTCTGGTTATTTTATATATTTGGGGGAATCTTTTTCTATAAGGTCCATCCCATGGTTGTACTATACTTTGCACCTCAATTTCTTACCTGTAAAATTGTGAATGCATAGTAAAACCCAACAAAGGTGTGACTGGTCACACTCATTGGTATTTTTTCAGGGGAAAAAGCTTGAGGGAGCATAGATACTTGTGTACATGGGGGTATGAACCCAATAGTCCTTTCTCAGTAGAATGAAAAGTAATGATTAAACAAATCCTGAGACAAAAACACTTAACCAATTCTCAATAGAGAATTGATTTTGTTTTGTTTTGCCATCTTCTGTCTAGCTCTTCCCATTCTTCTTTAATAAGAAGACTTCTGGGACAGGGTGCATATGAGGAGCCTCTCAAAATTGGCAACTTTTCAGGAGAGATTTGAAAAGGGAGAAGGTCATTTATAAGTATAGGAAGAATGATCACAAAGACAGAAGAGAAGATGATAGGATGGTTCTGGACAAAGCAAATGAGAAATGGAAGGAGATACAGTTAGATGAGGAACCATTAAGCATGGAATCCAGAAGGAGAAGAAAGGGATCCCCTGCGAGAGAAACAGCGTGGCTGAAAAGAATAACATTGTATTTTCTGCCTTATTAGCTTCTATCTATCTATCTATCTATCTGTCTGTCTGTCTATCGATAGTATGTAAATCTTGGTATACTGCCATATTCCTTGTGGATATAAATATATATGTGTATGTGTGTGTATGCATATACGCATACACACACATGAGAAAGATGGCATGAAGAAGGGAGAGAGAGAGAAAGGTCAAAAAAGAGAGAGGTGTGAGACAGTTCTTGCCATATTTACCCAAAGTTCGGCTCCTTTAAATCACCAGTGCATTTCAGACCCATATGAACAACATTTTTCTGCAAAAATAACTGTCTGGCAAGTTTCACATATAATGAGGTTCTTGAATTTGCTATTGATAAACTATATTTCCATATGCCATTCACACCTTTAGAAGTCTTTACTCCATCTTCCTTTCTTCTCCCCCATCTTCTGCGTACCTCCCATACCTTTCCTGGCAGGATTTCAGGAGAATTTTCACTATCAGCAAAGGAACCGAGTAGATGTAGGCTACATGCTAAATCCCATGTCCCTGACCTCCAGCAGTCTTACTCTCTGTGGGAAGAAAAAGGAGACTTAGACTTTTCTCAATACCTCTATTTTTCCCCCATATACTAAATTGCTTTGATATAAGTGAGCTTGAGAAACTGGTTTGTGGAAAATTTCACATGGCAGGGAACTGGATTTATTAGGGGAAATTGATTTCAGCACCCAAAGTCCCCTGACATGCATAGGCTTGCATTGTAGGCTGTGAATCTGATCCTGTGTGATATTTATAAAAATGTGAAGGAATAAATATCTTTCTCAGGTTGTTGGTTTTCTTAGTGGGGACATGAGTTGTTTAAACTAAATTTAGGGCTGTAGATTGAAGTGGGATGGATTGGTTGCCTTTCTCATCCCTTTGGACATTTTTCCATGAGAGAGTCAGTCAGAAGGGTCCCATCTGCCTCTCAGGGAAAGGGTCGTGCTCCGTGACTGGTAACATCTGGGTTAGGGCCTTGTTCATTATATCACCCAGAATTGCAAAGTACCTTAAGCTTTGGAAATCTGCAAAGGAAAGAGAAGGGGAAAGAAGAATTAGGCAAAAAAAATCTAGAAGAGCGGCTGCCAATCGAGCAGCTCCATGTCTGCTGTGTGCAGGCTGCTGCTACCCACTCGTTACAATTAAAATGAAGTGTCCGTCAGCGGCTATCTTCTCTGTGTGGCCCATATGTTTCTGAGCTGATACTGTCCGGATTATTCTGTTCAGGGAAACGATAACGGCTGTTTATAACCTTGGCAAAGACTAAGGCCTAATCAGGCTGGAGCACATTTTCACCAACTGGCTGATAACAGGCTGTTAGCAGCCTTATCGCTGGGGAGAGATAGGCCAAAATAACCAGATCTGTGAGCACAGGAGCCCAATCGAGTGGTACACACTCTGGCCCGGCCTTTATTTTTAGATTTCTTTTTCCCTGGCAGCTATCAGGAGGAGCTGAGGAAGGAGGCTGGGTGGGTGGGTATGTGTGCTTGGGTGGGGGTCAGGATGAGCAAGGGGGGTTAATCAACAGAAGAGGCAAAGGGTCAGTGTGGCTTCCAGGCTCTAGCCTCACTCCAAATGAGGAAAAAGCATATCGACTAGGTCTTACGAGACAAAGGAAGGGAAGGGAAGGCACTGCCTCCCCTAGACATTTTCAGCATGTGGGCCCAATTGCCCATTCTACTCAGTATCTCACCTTCTGTTGCAGTTCCCACCCAGACAGCCATGGGTCCTGGTGTTTTGAAGGAAGCGACGAGCAGACCTAGCTGTCTTACTGGAGGGTTCTTAACCTTATTTTGTCATGGATTGATTTGGTCGTCTAAACTACTTCTCAGAATAATGTTTTTAAATTTAGAAAATAAAATATAATATTATAAGAGAAAATAATTATACTGCTATGTAGTTATCAAAGCACTACAAAGAAATAAATTCTTGGACCCCCAGATTCATGTCTTTTACACCTACTATTTCCCTACTTAGGGCCTTTTTCAGCTTCCTATCTCCCCTTTGCCTCGCATACTTTATGATTTATACAGTATTGTTTCACCCACCATGGACTATATTTCCTACTCAGACCTCACCCACTGAGTTTCATATGCTCTTATTGATAGACAAAAGTTGGAGTGGGGAAAAAGCAGTCCATTTATCTTTAAGGGGCTTTAAGGTCACTGCATCTTTTCTGAACACTTTCTTCCTCTCTCTACCACGTCCATAATCTCTGAAGAAGGAAAAGAAGCAGGAGGATCTTCTGCTGTTTTTTCTTTGTCTCATGGGTTTCTTGGCCAAATGAAATAACAAAGTCACTACCAAGTGACCAAATGTACTGGTGATGATCATCTCCCTACTTAGCTACTCTGGTCAGAGGCTGCTTCTGGGACTTTATTCAAAGTATTTACAGTAAGGTAGAATCTTCCAGAACATAAGTTCCATTGCCAGAGTCTTTTAGAATCCAAGATTGCCTGTGCACTATGATGAGATATCAGAGTAGGTCTTTGGGGAAGGCTGGGCACTGGTGGAAAGTAGACTTATGGTGTTCTTTCGTTAGTAAGTGGCTGGATAATATTGTTTGGACTCTAGTTTTTGATGAAAAAAAAGACTGAACTTTCTTGAAAGATGGAATTCTTCTTCACCAGTAGCATACTCCAATAATTGATGTTGCCTCTCTAAAGCAATGTGGTATATTGTCTGAGAATGCCGTGTGTCTTGGAAGAGTTTTAAAGAAAAGCTCTTTGGTATGGGGATTGTACCCCTATAATCAAATTCAGTAGCCAAGTCAGGGACCCAGAAAGTATTTCAAGGTTTATTAGTATCTTTCCATTCATTTCATTCTCACATGTCCATGGGTTTCAGATAGAACTGGTCTGAGGACAAATCGCAATCTTGTTATTTTACATTTAATGTTCTGTAGACTATTGTGCAAATGGATTAAATGACTTTTTTTTAGTTGAATAAGATTGTTTTTATTAGCTTATGTTAATATATAGCAAATTAGGATGTACAAAGTGCTATATATGTATATGTGTATTGTATGTATATGTGTGTGTGTAAATACTTGTGTATACCTCTGTCTGTTTATCTGTCTCATTTGATTATTTATTGCATTAACCCTGTGAAGTAGATATTTAAAGTTTTATAATCATTAATTTACAAGTGAGGTAACTGAGACTTATAGATATTAAATGACTTGACCAAAACCACTTGCTTATTAAGAGGCAAAATGGGCATACATAGCCAAATTCTGGTATGTGCTCACTAAGAAACTATCAGCATCATATTGATGTGATGAGGGCTTAAAGAGGAGAAAAGAGAAACAAGATCCCAGAAAAATCTGAACTGATAGATAATGAGTTCTGAACATGGACAGTAGTGTAGATATGGGCCTAAGATCTTAGAGATGGTAAATTTATAAAAAGAGTTGGGAAACTGCATTGGAAGTGTATGGATGGCATTTGTGCTAAACAGATCATTCTGACCCTCACCCAGATGAGCTAATGTTCTAATTCTAATTTCAAACCTTTCTTATCTTTAAGCACTTGAGGAGAGGGCATTCTATCCCACCCACACACAGTACCCATATTCTTTGCAGCTGCTTAAATGGTGAATCACTTTTGTCTCTCTAAGACTGAAAGAGAAGTAGAATCAGGTGGTGAGGGAGAGAGGGGAAAGGAGACTGATGAGTGGGGAGGGGAGGGAGAAGTAATGTACTTCCCGGGTCCACACAGATTGAAGGAGGCACAGAAGGCAGCAAAAAACATTATTGCCATTATCATGCTAATCTATTTACAAGGCCTCCTTTATTCATTAATCTTTGAATAGCAGAACCACTCAGAGTGCCTGAAATAAAAACCACCTGTGCCCCTAGGACCAAAAAAAAAAAAAAAAGTGAGGAATGATGTATTGAATCAGAAAAGGAGAAAATGAAATGTAAACAGAGAGATTTAAAATCAACATTTTATCATTCTGATCTACATATACAGTAGATTATGGTCCAAATAAAAATTGCTGCCCCAGTGCAGACTGGCTGGCCTACTGGCATTTTAGCAGACTAAACTTAGGGAAAATCCTAAGGAAGACTTGAAAACAACAAAATTAATATAGGAAGCCCTTTTCTGTTCAAAAGTATTTTTTTCAACTAAGTTGATTAACTCAGGAAAAATTGTATTAACTTTTTAATTTAGTGTTAATAAAATATTTTGTTATTTTAAATTCAAGTCATGAAATTTCTAGAGTCTTAAAGATGGGAAGGAACTTAGATGTTATCTAATCTCCCTCATTATAAATTGTTTTCTTTTAAAAAAAAAAACAAAAACTTTAGGGTTCCAACCAACACACTTGAACTTGTTTTTCATGATCAGATGGCAGGCTGGTCACTTTAAGTCTTTACTAATATAAACTAAAGTATCAGTAAATCACTACTGCCATATAGTATAAACTTTCTTTATAAATGTTATTTTTCAACTAATAAGCATTTGTTTCTCTTCCTCTCATCTGTCCCCATAGGCCGTGTCCAAAATTGCATGTCTCATTCTGACCTTGACTCCCTAAACCTCTCTGTCAGGAAGTGGGTACCATTCTTCATCAGTCATCCACAATTGTAGTTGGATATTGCGTTGATCAAAGTTCTTAAGTCTTTTAAAGTTAGCAAAGACATTTATCCTAGGCACAGTGAAGAGGAATTATATGATTACAAGGCCATAAGCAGTCAGAAAGGCCCCAAAGTTAAATCTCTCTTTTTCTCTCAGCTACATGATGTCTTGAGTTGACCAAATGACACTGGGAATGGATGAGCCTTCATTGGAGGCATTTGGGCACGTGATCATAAGTTTTTTGAAATTCATTACTTTTCTCAATAGAAGAGTAACCAGAAAGTTAGAGAATGGCTAAATTAGAAATGTAGAATTTTAGAGGTAGAGAAGTGATCTGCTTGATAATCTCCTCTTTCTTCAGATGAAGGAACCAAGGTCCAGAGAAAGTTTATGACTCTTTTATGATGACAGAGGGCACTCTCCTCCTTCACATTATCCCCCAGTTGGCATGGTGGTTCTTTGGCATATGTGTACATATATGAGCTCACTGCCACACACATGTGGCAGTAAACATTCTCACAAACTCACATTTACCTACTGGATTCCATTGAAGTTACTGTAGAATTGAAAGAAAATAGACCGCCTATTTTTATGAGAGGCATTGGAAAGTATATCTCTATGGAAGAAATAGATAATGCAAGATAACAACATATTTTGGCTTCCCAAAAGCCTGATCAGGATATTATTCGCTAGGAATTCTCCAAACTTCTAGTGTCATAAGTCTGGATTTAAAAAAAAATTACAAAGATGATTGAGTGGCCCATTTAAAATAGACCCAGTTTAAGTATACATTTTGGTCAGGCTATATAATTGGTCAAACTTCTATTCTTTTCATTTATTCATTCCGTGTGTGTGTGTGTGTGTGTGTGTGTGTGTGTGTGTGTGTGTGTATGTGTGTGTGTGTTTGTGTTTGTATTCTAGTCTACTTAGACCTTATTCCAACACATATATTCTGTTTTCTTCTCTGTTGTGTTTCTTTCTCCATCTCCAAACTTTGGATATTTACTGGCTATTCCTGATACCTAGAATGTTCTCCCTCTTCATCTTGGTTTCTTTACCTGGTTTCTTTCTTCTTTGTTCCTTTTTGGTTTCTTGGTTTCCTCTTGATTTCTTCAAATCCTGGCAAAAATTCCCTCTTCTATAAGAAGGCTTTCTTGATCTCTCATAAAGCTAATACCTTCCCTTTATTGATTATCTCCAATTTATCCTATATATCTCTTATTTAGAGGCAGCTAGGTGGATGGAGTGCTGGGCCTGGAGTCAGGAAGACCTGAATTCAGATCCAGCCTCAGACACTTAATATCTGTGGGACCCCTGGGTAAGTCACTTAACCTACTTGCCTCAGTTTCCTTATCTGTAAAATGTGTCAGAGGAAGAAGTAGCAAACTACTCATTATCTTGCCAAGAAAATCCCAAGTGGGAACACAAAAAGTTGGATACAACTGAAGCAACTCAATAATAACAAAAAAAAATGTTTGTTTACACGTAGTTATTTGAACATTGTCTGTCTCATTATACTATGAGATCACAGGAGCTCACGGAGCTTGAGAACAAGGACTGTCTTTTATTGTTCTCCTGACTTGCTTCCTGGGAAAGTTCATGGTAAGTAGTTCGGGGATCCTTTCAGTTTAGCAATGCTGTCCCTTTGTAGTGAAGGTAATGATTCTTTTTTTTCTTCCTGCTAGCAGTGAAGGATCAAAGCCAGTTGTTCATGAAGAATTATCTATATCTCTGGGAAGATCTTTAAATGACTTGAGATAGTAATGGAAAATCACATTTATAATACAACTGTTTGCTTTACAAAGCATCATCCCTACAACCACCCGTGAGAGAGGCACTGGGAATATCACATCTCCATTATTTAGATTAAAGCAAGCCAACAAAAATCAAAGACTTAGAAAAGGTTAAATGACTTGCCTATGGTCACAAACTTAGTAAGTGTCAAAACTATGTCAAACCAGATCACTGGTTTGACCCTTCCAGTATGCTTCTTATCATTCCATGCTGTCTCCTCTGGCTGACTTTATTTTTATTAACTGTAGCAGGAACCAATGGGGTCAAATTGATCCTAAGAAAGGGGAGTTAATTTTTTGCCTTGCCAGAGATTTCTCTTTGGAAGACTGTCTTGGATTGCTCTATAGAGTCTGGCTTCTTTTTTTGTTAGCAATGAGATACTTTGCAAGGTACAGCCATTGGTGGAGCATACTCTCCATCTCTCTCACTAGGACTGGACAGTGTGCTTTGGGTTGAATGCCTCAATTAGCTCAACAAACTCACTGAAAACTAATACTGAAAAAATGGATGGGAGGAGTGGCCTCTGTGATGCCTCCCCATTCTGGATCTGTGAGCCTTTGGGTCCTCAATAGCAGTGTCCAGGGAATCTGTTGATAGTTATGAGACTCATGTGGGTCATAGTATCTGGATATCCCTGAGTATGGTTTATCATCCTGATTTTGTTAAAGCTTTAGAACTTAAAGACCTCCTGGGATATTCCAAGGAAACAGTCTGCCAAGACTGACTGGTGATCACTCCAGTGGGGATGGTGATCATAGACTGGTGAAGGAATTCAGTTAATCTAAGGAATTAAAGTAAATGACGCTGGAGAGAGAAAGGGGAAAAAAAGGACTTGGTCATATGTAGAAGATTAACCTTGTGTTGTTTATATGGGAGATTGGACTAAATGTCCTCTAAAGCACTTTCCTATTTCTGATTCTGTGACCGGGAGATTCCAATATGTATTCATCTGCCTCAAAATTCAACTCCTCAAAGCTTAGGCCTCAGTGGTCTGATGAAATCAGAGTGTTTTGATCTTTGGGTCATTCACTTAGTGCCATTTATATTCTTTCTCCTCCCTTCTTCCTCCGTTTTCCCTCCTCCCTCCATTTCCCTCCCTTTCTGTCCATTTCTCCCTTGAGATTATAGCCAGTGAAAGCCTATTGTCTTCTTGGGCATATCAGAGTGGCAATATAGAGGGGTCAGAATCTCAGCAGGGAGGAGTTGTTCTAAATAACAAAATTGTAATTTTAATTGAGATGCATGATCTTCAGAGGCACGTGACTGGCATATTTGGTTCATTAAAAATGAAGACATTCTGCTTATGAATTATGTTAGCAAGATGCTTTAAGATCTTGTGAAAAATGGTGTGCGTAGTGACTGCCAAGTAGGGTTTTTATGCGTGTGTCTGTGAACATCACCCACTGAACTATGTAATCTAATGGCACTTTGTATTCAAGAGAACGTCTTTTATTCTTGGATCTCAAAGACCCTGATTCCTGTGAGTGAAGTATATAGTACACAATCTTGTGTTTCACAGATGAGGAAGTCTCAAAACACAGAAAGGATAGAGTTTAGCCAATGACATACCATATCAAATGGGCTTCTTATCTATATTTTTGTTATGGGTCCCTTTGGCATGCTAGTAAAGTCTATGGACCACTGTTCAGAATACTATTTTGAGATGTATCAAGTAAAATAGGTGCGATTACAAATAAAAATAATTTTATTGAAATACAGCTATAAATGCATGAAAGCACACACACATGTACACATATATATTTATACACATATAAATAGATGTACATATATATTTAAATTCACAAACCTTAACTCAAGAACCCCTGATACGGAGTGAAGCATTACTTAGCTTTAAGTTGGTCAGTGGCCTCAGGCATTTCAGCTTATCAACATTGATTTTGTGAGTCTCCATGATCTACCCGCTAAAACCTGTCAATCAATTAACAAACATTTATTGAACACCTGCTCTACGTTGTTAAGTACTGTGGGGGATATAGAATAAGTAAAAAGCAGAACACCTCTCTTTGATGGCCTTAAAATAGAACCTACGAGTCAAGACTGATGTGTCAATCAAGCCATCAATCAGAAAGCATTTATTAAGAACCTACTATGTGCCATGCTCTGATAGATCCTGGGGATAGAAAGATAAAAAAGAAACAGTCCTGAGTCTCATAGTGTTTATATTCAATTCTCAGGGGAGAAAATGTGTATGTGCATAAGTATATAGAGAATAAATATGGCTGGGACAAATTCAAAATAAATGCAGGATACTTAGGGAGGAAGGCACTGGTAGTTGAGGGAATCAGGAAAGCTCAGCACAAACGGAGGTGTTAAAGCTTCACCTGAAATAATTTGAGGAATTCCAGGAGACAGAATTGAAAAGAGATGACATCCCAGGTCTATGGGATACCCTCTTTAAAGGCACAGAGAGTGGAGATAGAAAGCAGTGTGTGAAGGAACAGAGAGAAAGTCAGTTTGATAGGATTAAATCCATAGGAAAAGGTGTTATTAGACGGAGGCTTGGAAGATAAGTCAAGGTTAGATTTTGAAGGGTTCTAAAAGTCAAACAGAGGAGTTTCTCTTCTATCCTAGAGACAACACTGCATTTCATTGAGTAGGGGACTGACCTAGTCACTTGTGCACATGGTAAAATCATTTTGGCAGCTATTTGGAGGGTGATTGGGACCAAAGAGAGATTGAGATAGGGAGACTAATGCTGGTGGGTGTGGGTGGTGGTGGAGGAAGTACTGCAATAGTCCAAGTATGAGATGATAAGGGTCTGAGCTAAAACAGTGATTCTGAGCAAAAAGGAGTTGAATGGGAGAAGTGTTATATTAATAGAAATAGCAAGATTGGAGAACTGATTGGATATGAAGAGTGAGGGAGAGTGAATAGTTGAAGATGAAACTGTGAAAACAGAGTGACTGGAAGTATAGGGGCGCCTTCTGTAGGGAAGTTTGGTTAG
Source organism: Notamacropus eugenii (assembly GCF_028372415.1). NCBI lineage: Eukaryota > Metazoa > Chordata > Mammalia > Diprotodontia > Macropodidae > Notamacropus > Notamacropus eugenii. The sequence continues at coordinate 482,112,156 of NC_092873.1, read as the reverse complement.
GTCAGGTGAGTTTGAAGGCAAAGATGAGTCCTGTTTTGTGCATGTTGAGTTCAAAATTTCTCTGGACATCCAGTTTGAAATTTTATTAGACAAATGATAAAGGACTAAAATTCAGAAGAGACACTCGAAATATCTGTGTGCACAGATAACTGAACCCTTGCAAGCTGATACAGTAACTGAGATTATAGAGAGAGACAAGAGTCCCAGAGAGATCACTGGAGAACCAACCACATTAGAGGTGGTGATGTAGATAAAAAAACCAGTAAAAGAAGCAGACTGAGAAGGAGCAGTCACACAGGAGGAAAACTTGGAAAAGACGATAGCTGAGCTTGCTTCTGAAGAATGGTAGAATTTGGATCATTGGAAGGGAAAACAATGGGCATACCCAACAAGGAATTCAATGGGAGAAGGGAAGTAGGTTCATTTTAATTTAATTGGATTGAAATGGGAATGGGCAATTAATGTTCCCAGTATGTTCCTGTGCTCCAGTTTTCCCTTTTGTAAAATATATTAAGGTGAAGTATATGGCCATAGATTTTCTAGAAGATTCTAACCCCTTTGATTGAACTGAGAGGACTTTTACTTTTGGCCCAAGCACTTTCATCTTGACTATTTTCTAGACCTTCACTATCGTTTAAATTCCAATTCCAGACCCAGGCCTACTCAGCCTCCTTGGCCTCTGACTCTGAATCAGTTCGATTCAATTTAATTCTACATTTTTAAGTACCTAGTGAGAAGAGGGCACTTCTTTGCTCTTTCGGTTCAGTAATCTGTGTCACTCAAGACTTAATTCCTTCCCTTCCCTTTTTTTACTCCTTGTTCCAGATTGTGGGGTCCGGATCTAACTAGGCTGTCACTTTGTAAACCTTAACTCAGTATGAAAATGTGCGCTATTGCTGCTGTTTCTATCACCTCCAATATGAGGATAATTCAAATATATGTCACCCCACCATGATTCACAGAGAAGAATCCTTTTCTTACAGGACACAGTTCCTTGTCATGCTAGAGGAGCAATTCCGGGAGTAAAACATGGCAGAGCATGGTAATACAGTAGATTGATCACTGCCTCTGGAGTCAGAAGACTCGGGTTCTGTCCCTTCTTCCAATGCTTTACAACCTATGTGATCCTGAGACAGTGACTGAATTTCCCTCAACTTCATTTTCTTTATCTGTAAAATGGCCTCGGAAGCCCCTTCTAGCTCAAGTAGGACAATTGATCATTATGGATCTTGAGTTTCTTGAGAATGAGTCTGGTGCTAAAGACTGATCAAAAATGTCATCAGTCTGTTTATTGGCACTATTTATTTTACTCATAGGGCCTCTTTACAGAGTTATACTGGGCAGGGGTATACTGTCCTGTACTTGGGCAACAGTTTCATTTGTGGTAGAAACAGATTTGATGAAAAAGTGCCGATTAACACTTACTACCTCTTTGACTTTGGGGGAGTCACTTAATTTCTCCTGGCCTCAGTTTCCTCAGCTGTCAATTGAAGGGATTTGACTAGAGATCCTCTAGAGTCCCTTCCAGCTCTGAATCTGAGTCTATGAAATGAGACCCTTTTCCACAACTATCCAGGTGTAGACTCATAGACCCAGCAAGGAAAAAAGTAATGCTTCAACTTTCCAGCGTAGACCCTCCCTTCTTAGGTTATTCTCTGCTTAGGAATTTTGGGCAGGTGTTCATATAAATAATGTAGCTAAAAATACTTTCTGCAGCAGCTGGGAGTTCTTTTGAGTAGCTCTGAGACTGTAGGAATATAGCGTCCCAGCTCCTTGGGCAGGTGTGTGTTAGCTCCACAAAGTTAGAACAAACACACTCTTGACACATCCCCAACACGGGCCAGGGCCTCATTTCTGACAGAGAAACAAAATGAAGTATTTATTTCATCCAGCCTTTCCTAGAAACAAGTGTGCTTTGGCTGAATGATTCAGAGGTACCCCAACTCAAAAAATAAATGTGCAAATCGGTCTCCACTAGGGGGAGTCTGATTTTATAGGTGATTCAGCAATGACTTCAACCCAATGGCTAACATGGTACAGGAAAAGGAACTTCAAAAGAAGAAGGATCTTAGTTGCAAAAGAAACATTAAGGCCACCATTATACCACTAACTGGTTAAATTTGTTACTGCATGCTTGTCTGTTGTGTCATTCATTTCCCTTCCGTGACTCTAGTTGTGGCCATAAACATGGAAATGTAATAGGATCTTGCTAGACTTTAGCATCTTTGCTTGGGCAAAGTAATCACAAAGAATTTAGTTTATCTTTCACAAAAGCAGCAATGGAAATGAAGTGATCTCTGGGACAGAAAACACCAGCTACTTTACAGTGTCTTACAGCGTAGCCTGATAAAACATACTAAAGTCATTGACAAAGGAGAATGGCAACTTGGCTTGAGCACCAGTGTAATCTTTGGTTGGAGTTTCTCCGATAATATTTTTCATTAACTCTGATGCGTGGCCTAGTTCTAACATTCAACCAGTCCCCTGTTAGATGTCAGGAATGGGTCATCATGTGTCATCCACAGGACAGTACTACACAGCCTTACCCTCTTTATCATCACACAGTATGTGTTGGGATTAGGGATAGTAATTAGAATACCACTGATTTAGGGACAAATGAACAGTGCTTGTGACTCACCCAGGCTGATAGGAATGATCATGGAGTTGGTAAGACAGAAGGTGTTTGGGGTTTATTTGGGATGTATTTCACTACCTAGTCTATGTGCCAAGATGGCAGAAATGCTAGGAAATCCTACCCCTGTAGCAGGATCTGGTTTTGAAGATGCAGAAATCTGTCGTAAACTCTCAAACTGAAAAGAAAGTAAACTGTTTTGACTTTGGAGTAGGCATGGTTTTGGGCTCATGGCTTTTGCTTTCTTAAGCTGAGATTGTCATAGAATCTTAGAGTTGGAGGGATTTTCCAGGTTATATAAGACTGTTGGGGAATTAAATAAATAAATAATAAATAAATAAAGCCTGTATCACGCTTGGATTTATTGTAAGAGGAGGGGCTAACCCTAGGGGATCTGGCCAAATGACAGTTTTTAGATGAGAATGAAAGTGTTATAGAATGTCACCCAGCCATGTACCCTGGGCAGTGATCCCGTCAACTTCACTAAGTGGAGCAGGCTAGTGTTACAGGGTGTTACTAGAAGTTGTATAAGAAAACCTTCAATGAAGTCCTGGTCTATGAAAGGAAACTGTTATAGCATCCTAGGAGCGAGTGGCTTTCCTCTTGCTCCAAGGAGAAGCGTTTATTAAACACCTACTATGTGTCAGACATTATGATGTCATTGGGAATTAAATGCAATGAATGAGAAACTGGTTATTTACCCACTTCCTTACTCATTGGTAACATTAAGGGTTTGGACTAGGTGCACTCTAAGGTTCTTTTCAGCTCTAATCTGTGATCCTTTGTTGAACCCTGTTCAGAGCGGTCCTTTTGAGGCTAAAGGGGCTGTCCTAGTTCAAGTGTAGATTCTTTCTTGATCTGTGGCTATAATCCTATGATTCTGGAGTCCTGCTTTTGGAGGAGCTAAGATAATAGGAAATGTAGAAACAGCAACTACTCCATTAAGACATGGTGCCAATTTTCACTTGATCTAAACAGCCTTTGAAGGTATTGAATTAAATTAGATTGATTAGACTTGTAGGGGTGAGGAACATATAGCCTTGAGGTCACATGTGGCCCTCTAGGTCCCCAACTGCGGGCCCTTTGACTGAATCCAAACTTTACAGAACAAATCCAAAGTTTGGATTCAGTCAACAGGGTCACACTTGAGGACCTAGAAGGCCACATGTGTCCTAGAAGCCGCAGGTTCCTTGCCCCTGGATTAGAGCCTCTCCATCTTCTTACACTTGGCTACTCTGCCTCTACTTTACAGTGACACAGGTCTCTTTGCTCTTTCTCCAGAAAGATGCTCTATCTTGTTTTCCAATTCCAAATGTTTTCACTGGCTTTCCCCCATGCCTAGAACTCTCTCCTCCGTCCTCGTCCTCTCTGTCTCCCAGCTTCCTTCATGTTTCAGGTAAAGTTCTGCTTTCTTCAAGAAGTCTTTTCCAGTCTTTCTCTTTAAGACTTCCCCCAATTTATCCTGTCTGTAGCTTGTTTGTCCATAGCTTTGTGTATGTTGTCACCACATAAGATTATGAGCTCTTTGAGAGCGGGGATGGTTTCTTACATTTCGTTATAACCTTAGTCCTTAGCACAGTGTCTCTCAAACAGTAGTGGGCACTTCAAAAATGTTAACTGACCCACAGACTTAGCTAAGGTTTATGGTATAAAGAAAGAAAAATACAATTAGATGACACATTAAAGAAAAAAAATAAAAAGAGTTCCACCAGAGATTGCATGATGTCCCTCTTATCTTCTTAGGATACATTTTCAATCTTAAATGGATTGTCTGTTCGTATGTTTGGTTATGTGTGTGTGCGCACATGTGCACGTGTGCATTCATTTGTTTTCTGAAACATAGTCGGCTGCTGGCCTGTGACACAGGATCAGAGCAATGTGGACACGGTATGCTTGGGCAATCTGACTCTTCCCAGTTCATCCTGAAAACAGAGTCAACGTCCTCAAGGTAAAGTTCTGAAATTCCCATGATGACCTTTTCCTAAAGCATTATAATCAAGCTGAACATTTCCAGTTTTACCACAAATGCTTGCCCCATGGGGATATACTTTCTTGCATTTATAGGACTGTTAGTTTTGATTCTGAGGGACCAGCTTATATCCAATGCAATGGGATCCCCCTCAGTGGAGGTGGAAAAGTTCCAATATTTAGGCTGTCCTGAAATTGTTTGTCAACTATCAGTTTAGGGGATGCTGGGGGAGAACAAAGTTGTGTTCTATAAAACTATAAAGTCTATGAAATTGTACTATCAATTCTGTATTTTTCTAAAGATGATTGCTTCGTTTTTCACAATACTTCTGTTTCTATAGTCTTCTCTTGGGGTTAGTGATCTCAGATAAGGGGTTACCAATCCCTCACTGGACTGTGAACTCCTTAAAGACAGACCTTGGGTGTTCTGTTTTGCATGTGGTTCCCTAGAGCACTTTTTCCCTTTGTGGAGGCCCCTGAAGGAATGGTGACAGGTGAATGACCAACTCACTTCTCCAGAATAAGTCAACATTTTGTTCCATTGTTGGGGAGGGAGGATATGAATAGCTCGTCATGTACCTGAGGCCTTTTCTGTGGGGTCATTAATACGGTTAGAGGGGCTCAATTTCCTCATTTTATAGATGCAAAAACTGAGGTCTAGACTGATTATGTGACTTTATTGAAACTATGTGAGTAAATGCGAGAGCTGGGACTCAAACCCAAGTCCTTTGACTCAGAATCCCTCATGCTTTCATTACCCTGTGTCATCTCTTGGCCTCCAGTGAAATCCAAAGCAAGGGTTTGCAACGTTTCAAGGTGCCTAGGCACTCTTAGTAGCCCATATTTTGGCAGATTGAAACATTATCAACCTTCAGATCCAACTGGCACCTCCATACACTCCCTCTAACAGTTTAGGATGTAGTTTAGGATGTCTTGGGTCTTCAGCATCTTCTGACCTACCCTGGAGAGAGAAAAAAGATAAGTAGAAGGTTCTATTGCTTCTTGGAGCTGCATTTGTGGTATTAAATAATGAGGTGTCCACTTGGTGTCCTAGAAACAAGGACATCATTCCAAGGACTTGGAAGCTAGATTCAAAATGACATTTTGCTCCCAGTGATAGAAAGTGGAGGTTAGTGTTGAGGTATGTTTCAGAGGGGCATGAGATACATCTTACTGAAGATATGTATCACTGTATGCACAGGTATCACAGTGCTGAATTGCCAGCAAGCCATAGCTTTGTGACCTCTGGTTGGGGAGAGGAATTTTAGCTGCATCAGGGCTGAACAAGGCTACAGAGGGGTAGTGATTTCCTCCTTGAGCTGTTCTAAACACAGCAGCGGGGTGCTAGGGATGGAAGACTGTAGAATATTGCCTCGTGGGGAGGAGTATTTCCCAGAGAATATTAGAATTATTTTCTTGGAGTATCTAATTCTTTCTTTTTATACCAGTTGCTTTAATATCAACCAGTCAATAACTATTTATTAATCACATACTGTGTGCCAGGCACTATACTTAGTGTTGGTGTGTCTGTGTGTATACACAATACACACCTTAACGGTTTCTATACATTCACACATACATACATACACACACCCACTATATATACATATATATATATATATATATATGTATAGGCAAAATCCACATTCTTGCAACTCAAGGAGTTACAACTTTAACCCAGGTATTATTTACCTTTTTTTTGGTCATCGGTTCCTTTGGTCACCTAGGGATGCTTTCTCAAAAATAATGTTTTGAAATGTATAAAATTAAATACTCAGGATTACAAAAGAAATCAGTCATATAGAAATACAGTTGTCAAAATATTTTCTTTTCTTTAAGAACTCTTGCTTTAATGGGAGAGACAGCATAAAGATAGCTATTTACATACAAGATATATGCAGTGTTGATAGAATGACATCTCCAAGGGAAGACAGTAATGGTAGAAGTTTCATATCTGAGCCAAAATGGAGTAAGTAAACTGATGAACCCCGTTTCTAGGCCTACCTCTGTGCTTTGCAATGTCATCCAGGGCCATTTATTGCTGTGGTGGGGAGCACAACTGAGGGATTTTACACTCATGACCTGTTTTTTAATAGGCAGTTTATTGTTGACTGAGTAGTCTCCCAGTTTTGAAATCAGGGGGCCCTAGTTTGATTTTCAGAATCAATCAATCTATCTATCTATCTATCTATCTATCTGTCTGTCTGTCTGTCTGTCTGTCTGTCTACCTATATCAGTTTATGTACATGTATGTGTATATAGACATAATATGCATATAAGCATACATGCACACACATACATATACATACAATGTACATATGCACAGAACCATGGGCAAAAGATTTCAGTGTTCCATATACCTCAGTTATCCATTCTATAAAATTAGCTGCTGGTTTCTGACCCTTCTTTTTCAAGTGCAGGTCTCATAATGGAGGAGACTAATGGCTTGGAAGAGGGTATTGTAGTTTTTGGAGCATAATACTTAGCAGTTATAGAGGGTTATTATTTCACATGGTTAAATATCCTTGTAAATTCCCTACCTTCCTTCCCTCTCAGAGTCACTTGCAGATCTTAGAATGCTGTGAGAGAATGAGCTTCCAAAGGCTCTCTTGAGTTTCTTTTTTTGTTGTTGACATCTACAGTTTGTTGAGTCTCTCACCAGGAGTCTACCTAATGGTTCCCTCCTTTATACTCTGCCCCCTACCCCCATTCTGTCTGTGTCCCCTAGGCTACCCTCAAGGAAACTGGCAGGAGGGGGCAGAGAGGGGAAGAAAGGGAGGGAAAAGGGGTTATGATCATTCAAGAGAGGAAGAAAAACAGCTTCCAGAAGCTATGTTGCACCTTCATCTCCCCTTGGTCCCCCCAAGAAACCCCCAACTTTTAGCTCCAAGGTTCACTGGTGAGCTCTCCTCTGCCTTGGTTGTGCCTGGCTGTCAGAGGTTATATATATCTGCTGTGCTCATGCTCATCCTCTGTAACCATTTTCTGTTACAGAATCTTCTCGCTGCTCATGGAAGCCTTAATCCCTAATGCAGCGATCAATGGGTGTGCGCCTTTCCCACTCGGATGCTCATTTTTTAATCCCCACTGCCTCCCTCAATGTCATCCCTTTCCATTTTTCTTTATAGAATTTCAGGTCTACTGTACCTGCTGATTACTTAGTGGAGAGCACTGGACATCTCCCTTAATTAATTCCATCGATTTTAAGTCCCACAAGGTTCAGGGTCCTTAGATTTCTGAAGCAGCTAAATGGAATGTCTAAATTCTAACATTTTCCTTCTATAAATTGTTTTGCCACCAAGTTGCTGGGAGGCAGAGGGCTGGTTTTATTTATTTGGGTAGTATATTAATCCACAGAGGACTCTGCATTCTTAACTGGGCTTTTGTACAGGAGACAGACGAAAAAGGTGTTCCTGTGTATCCATCTTTTGTCTCCTGCTCCCCATTCTCCCATCCCATCTCCTCTTTTATCTCTTTGGCATACTTCTACCTTATACCACATGCCCACTTTATCATTTTATTTTCAGGTCATGTGCATATGTTAATAATATTATCCTTAGATTTTTTTTTTTTCTGGATGTACTGATAGAGAAAAAGAGGAGAAATCAGAAAACAAGACAAGCCACAAAAACAAATCAGGGACTCCTCTTTTTAGCTGACCACTGCCGAATATGTTCTTGGGGTAGATCTCCCCAAGTTTTGAGTACTCTCCATTAAACAGTATGCATGGAAAGACTGGCTGGAAGGGAGTAATCCTATTTTGATTTCAGTTGGTACCATGCAAATACAAGCTCCTGAAGTTTTGCATTCTGTTTTTAAGGGCGACCAGTAAGATAGAGGGAGGAGGAAGAGATTTAACTCCTTGGCAGCCCCGGTGGGCCCCCAGCACTCGTAGATGTTTCTCTGGAGCCAGCACAGTAGAACACTAGTTAGGGTTCCAACCAGATTGTACTCAGAACATAGATGGTTATCTTGGAGTTCAAAGCTGGAGGCCACGTGGGCGATGGGTCAATGGAGAGAAGGCGATGGTCAGAAGAATGCTCACCCATGCCAGCTGAGACTGTGTCTGTGCAGTGGCAGCCCCAGAAACAAACTGCTGAGAAAGGCAATAGACTTGTTTAAAAAGGAGTTTCTCCTTTATGCTTGGGCCAGGCCAGCAGCAGACCCCTCGCTGCACGCGGGCGGCTGTGGAGAACTCTGTTGCTATGCGCCGGAAGCTTAATTTTATTACTGCTCTCCCCTATTTAATGTCTGTCTCTCAGGCAGCTGGTGATGTTTTAATGAAGCTGGAATTGTATAGTCTGTAGCGCTGGATAATCATAAGCTGCCGAGTCAGAATCAAATTAATAATTCATGAAATTAAAGTGTATAATTAATTTGAACTGTGCAGATGAGAAGAGGGGCCTGAGCCCACAGCCTAGAAGGAGCTGAAGTATGCTGGAGATGTGTTTACTGTCTGTGGCCACTACCGAAAACACGATTCAAAGCCACGTTGGGGAATGGAGAGTTATGTGACTGTGTTGAAGAAAAAATGGTGTCTTTCCTTTCTCTGCCCCAGACATGGAAGCTTCAAAAACACTTGGTTGTTTTTGTTTCCTCTCCCTGGCCTCTACAGTAGAAATGCCTGGGTTGCCTTGATTTGTCCCATTCTCAGTACCATGCAGAGAGGCAAGATCTATAAGTCTCCCTATAGTTCAGTGAGATCTGAATCAATAATCACATTTTAAGGTGCTCTGTTCAATTCAAGAAATCTTTATTAAGGGACTAATGTGGACCAGACACTGTGCTAGGCATTGGGAATTCAAGGATGAAAATAAAATAGTCCTTGCTCTCTGGGTGCTTACTCACTTTTGGTGGGAAATAATAAGTAGAATTTGAGTAATGGATAGTGGATGGGGAGGGGAGGAGAGAAAATATGGTAGGCACCAGTTATTGGGAAGGATCAGGATGAAAGGATAAGCCTAATGTAGGAGATGACCTTTGGGCTGAACCTTGAAGGAAGCATGAGGCTGTGGCCAGAAGAGAATGCCTTCTTCCAGGCATTAAGAACAGTTTGTGCAAAGGTGTGGAGATGAGAAATGATATTGTTTATGGGAAACTGCAAGGAAGCCAGTTTGTCTAGATCACAGAGCAGAAATTCTTAACATGAGATCTGTGAACTTATGCTTATACATATATACATATGTATACATATATACATAAATATATACATGTACACATAGCTGTAGTATGGGATTATTTCATTTTTTTGTAATTTTCTTTGTAATTCTATGTATTTTGAACATTTCCAAACATTTTCTTCCAAAGGACTCTTTATATATCACTAAACTGAGAAAGAGAAACATGAAACACACTCAGTAATGGTTAAGAACCTTTGGCATAGAGTATGTGAAGAAGAGGTACCTGGAAAGGAAGGCTAGAGAGAGAGTGGAAGGAGCTATAAATGTCCAGCATTGAATTCATATTTTATCGAAGAGTCAAAAGGCCACCCTGGAGTTGCTTGAGCAGAGGGGGTGACTTGGTCAGACTTAATGTTTGAGGAATACAAATTTTCATGTCATGTGGAGAATGGATTAGAGAGGAGAAAGCCTCGCAGCAAGGAGACCACTTAGCTGACTCTTGCAGTGACCAAGGAGTGGTAGTTGCAAGTGGATAAAAGGGGACAGATGGGGGAGATGTGAAGACTGGGCAAGACTTGAAAAGTGACTGAATGTAATGGTGGTAGAGTTGGAGGAGAATGAGAAGTCAAGGATGACTCTTAAGGTTGTAATTTTGGAAAGCTAGAAGGATGGTGGTGCCTTCCACAGAAATGAGGAACTTAGGCCATGTTATTTTTCTAGAGATGATTGTACAAGAAGGATTGGGAGGAAGAGGTAGTGGAGCGGGGGCTTGGGGGGGAGGGGATATGACAAATTTTATCTTAGACATATTGAGTTTTAAATCCTTATTGGTTATCTAGGTGGAAATGCCCAAAAAGCATTTGGTGTGTAACCAGACATTGAAAGAGAGACTTAGGTTGAATACAGTTATGGAAGCCATTTGCATAGAGGGGATGGTTGAACCAGTGGAAGCTGATGAGATCACTAAGAGGTAGAGTAAGGAGAAAAGAAGAGATTCCATGAAAGAAACCCAGGATAGAGGCATAGCAAGTACTTCATAAATGCTGGTTGATTAGCTGAAGAGATGGAGAGAGATCCATTGGAGAACCAGAGAAAACCCAGGGAGGAGGGAGGATCCAGGAAAAGGGGATTTCACTATTATCAGATGCTTAGGAGGAAAAATACTGAGAAGGGTCCAAGTCCATTGATTCCTCACATACAAATATGTGCATATGAATAAAGGTACACTGTTAATGGCCACTAGGTGGAATTGTAGCACCTTGAGTGCTGGACCTGGAATCAGAAAGGCATGAGTTCTAATCTAGTCTTAGACCTTGGCTCTGGGTAAGTCACTTAACCTCTGCCTTAGTTTTCTCAACTGTGAAATGTGAATATTAATAACACCTACCTCTCAGGGTTAATGTGAGGATTAAATGAGGGCTTATCATATAAGCCCTTATAAAGGGTGTAGCAGAGTGCCTGGTACACAGTGAGCAGTTAGTATAGATTTCTTCCCTTCTCTTCCTCTTCCTGATAATGTTCATTATGCTGTCCATGTTTATTTTCTCCCCCTCAAACCTCCCCCCCCCTCACATATTTCTTGCATGCAAAAGCTACAAGGAAACAGATTGAAGTCCAACATTCTAGAAATCAGAGCTGTCAAAAAATGGAATGGCTGATTTGGGCGAAATGAGTCCCCTATGTTTCTAGAGGTCTTTAGGTTAAGGACAGGCCTTACAAATTGAGTAGGAAGTTGGATTATATCATTTCTAAGGTTCCTTCCAAGCATCATTCTAGATAAAAGAGAACATTTTTAAGCTTTATTTTGTAGTGACAACACGATATGAAAGGACAACAATGCCTTGTTAAATTTATATCAAGTGATTTAGTGGAGATCTTGGCCTAACCCTGATTTCTAGGATTTCTGTTCCTTTCATGGAAGCACATTTAACAGCCAAGGGTACCCCTGCATTCATGGTATTTATTTTTGCTTCCTTCAGAGGAATTAGTGGGGGAGGGAGGGTTAGTAAGAGGTTCTCATATGGGTGGCTGGTCTACTCTGCCTTTATTTGAAGAAGGGATTAGAGTGGAGAAGTACCAGGAATGTGTCTAGTTTAACTTCCTGGTTCCATTTCATATGCCCTTGATGCATTTGGCAAATCTCCTTATTATGCCTCTAGAGATGTTTGAACAGGCTAAGCCCTTGAATTTTGAATGACAAATATTGTGACTTCATGGTAAACTGTAATTTGGGGGCTATGCTTTCATTTTAATATTCCCTCTGGTGTTTATGGCCCCACAAGCTTGGCATTCACCTCACCCCATGCAGGCAGTGAATGGGAAGGCAGAAGAAGAATTCTTTATTTGTCCATTCCTCTTTGTCAGACTACTCAGAGCCCTTGTTCTAAGGGAACAAATGACTGGGAGCCATGATACAGACTAATGATGCATGAGCCCCACAAGGTTTGGGTTGAAATGTGGCCTCGTTGTAGCCATCAAAAGACTTAGCTGTCCCTAGGATGGATCATTCCCTTATTTCCAACAAAAGCCTGCAAACTGGTCCATATACCAGATGTTTGAAGCTGCCTTGGCTCCTGGGGATCAGTAGAGGGCAGTGCTTGTAGTATGCAACAGTAACAACAAAAAACCAACAAATTTGTCCCACTTCTTAACTCCCTGTCAAGCTATAGCATCTCGCCTTCTCCCTTTTCCTCATCTTGCATTTGCATCGACTTCTCCAGTGCCTTTATCCTTTCGTCCATAGGCAACCTTTCATTCACTCACTGTCCTGTCAGATTGGCTGATTACCAGTCTACCAATATACTCTTGATGCGTATACTTTACCTGCTGGCAATCCTTCAACTACTGCAAATCTTGCATTCTCAGTCTGATGCAGAAATCAGGAACATCTTATACCCAGCCCATCACACGAACATTTCAGAGCAAAAATAATGGACCTGTAATATGTCTGGCTTCCTATCTTCAAAGCTCTTTGCTTACATGAGAAAATCCTCATGGCCTCACGGCAAAGAAGTGATCTATCATTTCTTGGCAGCCCAGCCAAGACAGAAAAATGAAGTGACTTGCCCAAGATGACTGGCACTGTGATTGGATTAACCCTGCCTTTCTTTAGTAGGTACAAAAAGTTATTATCTCAGCTACCTCAGAACCTGAAAGACCTAGTAGAATCTGAAATGAGTTACCAAAGCTCCTTCTTGAATTTCATTCCTTGGATGTCACTAAAAACAGTAAATGCTTGAATCCCACCTGGATGATTTGTTGGGAGATAGGGAGATAGACTACTAGATTACCTTTCCGTGGTGCCTTGTAAATACTAATCTCATATAAGGGTTAATGACTCATTTAATTATTTAGAAGTGGTCAGCTTTCATTACTTTGATCAGTTCTCAGTGATCCCCATAGAAATCAGGATCTTTAAGGTGGACATGCATACACAATACTGTCACAGGTTTCACGGCATCAGAGCATCACAGAATTTCGGAGTTGGGGGGGGTGGCTCTCAGAAGTCATCCATTCCAGCTTATCTCTACGTAGAAATCACTTTTATATATTCACTGACACATGATCATTCAGGCTCCACTTGAATATACAAGAGAGGTGGGGAATTCATAGACACCTTGAAGCATACTAACTCAAACCAAAGTCTTCCTCTTAGCAGCTTCTATCCACTATGCCTCCTTCTACCTTGTGAGACTAAATTAAAGAATTCTTTATTCCAAAATCCTCATAATTTAATAGGCGATGGAATGTGCTAGTAGTAGGGAAGAGGGGAAAAGTGGGACACCAAAGTCATTTGAATATAGCCAGAGGAACTAAACCATGATATAAGTGCTTAAGTGATTTTGATCATGTTCCAAGTGGCTTACTTGGATCACCACATAGTTGATCAAATAAATTATTTGGTAATTAGTCAATAATGTGGTTGGAATAATTGAATCCACTATAAAATGGCCAGTGCAATGTTCTTAACCCCAACAATGGGACTGTGAGGATTTTATCACGTTACATTTTTCTTTTTATTTCCTCCAATGCCAACAATAGTTTGTTAAATCAAGTCTCCCTAATAAGTGTTTATTAAAATTCCGTACATCTGCTGAATTTGCAACATGCCAACAGCTCAATGGGTATAAAATGGGGGAGAGTTTGGTTTCTAAGTTGCTGAGAAACAAAGTTTGGCTTGATATGAGGAAAAACTTCTAGAAAACCAAACTTTCTAAAAGTAGAATGGACTGGCCCAGGAAGTAGAAGTTTCCTCTTGACTGTAGCAAATGGAGGCTAGGTGATCATATGTCAGCTATGTTGAGGTAGAGGTTGGCTTGATGGTAGAGGATAGAATCCCTTCCAGATCTGGACAATCTGCGATTAAAAGACACAAAATGTATAGCAATAAGCAAATAATCCTTGAAAGTCAGTGTGTCACTTGATTATTAATGTAACATTCCGATTTTAAAGAGAGAGCTTGAATCTTTTTGAGTCTCTGAAGGTGGACAGTAGTATTCATTTTATGTGGGAGGATACAATCAATCATTATACATTTATTAATCACCTACTGCATGCCAGGCATTGTGTTAAACTCTGGGACGCAAAGGCCGGGGTGGGGGGCGGGGAGGTGAAGACACCTGCCCATCCCACACAACGGAACCAAAGATGTGGTTTAAAATCCCATCCTGATTCTAAAGACATGACTTTCCAAAGTCCTTTCATGCTCTTTGGATTCATGGCTGCAGAAAGTCCTTTTTTCCTATTGATGATTTTTTAATACCAGTTGCCCACCTTGCTCCATTTATTTAATATTTGGATAGATGCCTCAGCAGGGCAATGGGATATCATCTTGCCAAAGCTCCACACTGAACTTACATTTCATTAAGTTACGAGACTCTAGGGATAAATATTTTGATTCTTTAGCAGGCCCTGGATGAGTAAATGTATTTATCCCTTTGCTTGCACATAATGGAATTAAATAGTTAACTTATTTAATGTATGCGTTTGTTTAATGCATGTTCTTACTATCTCTGTCTTAATATCTTAAAATATTTTAATGATTGTCTTCGATTGTAAGTTCCTGGAAGGCAAGGTCTGTTTAGCTCACTTTGACTCCAAATGAGTGAGCATTACAGCCCATATTTGATAAATATTTTTGGTGATAATTAGAATGAATCCAGCTCTTATTTAGGGTAGCCTAATCAGAGGGTATTTTACAAGGTCAATTAGAGCTTTCCTACTAAATAGGGACAGATACAATCAACTTAATGTTTCCCACAATTAAGAGAAGGGGTTGTCCTTTCTAACAGACCTGTCATATCCAATCACACAGGCAATTTCAAATCCTTTTCCTTCATGTGGGTTATAAAGTAAGTGATTAAGAGTTATAGATTTGGAGGCTCCTTGTTCTCTTTTGTTCCCAGCTCAGCACCTTATAGTACCCTGCCTTGGGCTTAACAAAGAAGTTAGTAAGTAAGCAAATACACATGCAATAAATTAAGGTTTTGTTAAAAATTTGAACTACTTAGAGGGAGACTGCCCTCAAACTTAATCTTTATGTTTCATGGGTTTGTGTTGAGATAAAAATATTTCTGATTTATTATTATTTTTTTAATTCTGTATGTCTATATGTGCACACACACATGCACAAATATACAGACGTATACAGATGCACACTATTTCCATTGAATTCTTATTCCAAAGAAGCACAGAACCTCAGCGTTGGAAGGTGCCTCAGATGTCATCTAGTCCATCTTGTACCTGACTAGGAGTCCTTTTGCAAACCACGGAAGACTAGGGCATCTAGTTTCTTCTGGACAGCTTCAGTGATGGAAAGCACTATATCCTGAGTCTGCCCATTCAACTTTTGGATAACTGTTTGCTGGGAAGATTTTCTTTATTGGGTGGAATGCTTCCTCCTACACCTCGTCATGGAATGGAGGTGACCCTTTGTTTTCTAAAGCTATTTTTCAGGAACATAAGCTCTAGCAGGTCCTACCAACTAATAAGGGATTTAAGTACAGTCTTTGTAGTAGATGTCAGTCATCTGAGCGCTAACTTAACAAAATGTGGAGAAACTCATCTCTAGAAGACTGGCCTCTGGGTGATAATTGAGGGATAGAACAACTCATTAAAATATCTACTATGGTGTGTACCAAGCTCTCAGAGAGATACGTAGGGAAGCATGGACAGTATCACAGACACAGCAAATAAGAGACTTTGGGAGACAGTGAAGGACAGAAGGGCTTGGGCTCACAAAGAGTTGGACATAACTGAACAATGACAAAAGTATACTATAATGAAAAGAATGCTGGATTTAGAGTCCAGAGGATATAGGTTCAAATCCTACCATTTCCACTTAAGTACTGAGTAGCTTTGAACAAGTCACTTAACCTCCCTAGGCCCAGTTTTTGTATCTTTAAAATGAAGGGACTATATTAGATGGCTTCTAAGTTTACTTCTAACTATAAGTCTGTGATCCCAAGGTATGTATATAGGTATGGGCCATACAAACTAAAATGCATAAGAGAAGCATGAAATATTCTGAGATCAGATAAGCTCAAGAATGTGTACACATATAGTCATGGGCACACAAGTCAAAAAAAAATACAATTGACAGAATTGCTTTCAAGGGAGACTGGCTAACTGTGCCCCAGATGCCATTAAAAAGTTGCATATTTCATCAGGAACAAAGACAGAGTTAGGTTAATATTTTTTGCTTGTATTTTAATTATCTAAGGGACTATTAGATTTTTTTTAATGACTTGTACCTCTCTTCCATCAGTGGGATTAAAAAAGGGACATTATTTTTTCTCTCCAAAACAGCTTGCAACGGCCAGCTTGCTTTATCCTCTGTCACCCTAGAGAGAGTTGGAGATTGGGATTCACTTTGTTACAGGCTCTTTGGTTATGCTGGAACATAATTTGCTCTTTTTTCACTTTCTTGGCATGTGGTTACTCCTCTCCTAACTACCTGTGGGAAGCAGGTAGTCCATTTGGAGTCTGGATTTGGAGTCAGAGGAGCTTAGTGATCATTCTTCCTCTGCCACTTAATACCTATGTGACCTAGAGCTAACTACTTAATCTCTTTGAATCTCAGCTCCTTATCTGTAAAATGAGTGATTGGGCTAGATGGTGTTTGAGGTCCCCCCTCAAAGTAGAGTCCTCAAAATATGGCTTGTCACTTGTGTTCTGATAAGGTCTCCCAACCCAGTCATGGCCAAAGTGCCATCAATGACCAAGTCACATTAAAAAGAGGAATGGAATCGTTTTCCTTAGAATGTGACTTAGTTTCTCTTGCTGTATCTTACCTTCCATATTTCCAATTGGTGGTTACTGTTTACTACATTTCTTCTTTGAAATAAGAAGCAAGTTCCATTTGACTTCCTCCTTCCCAAAATCATTCCCACGTCCACTCCTCCTTTGAAGTCAGTAGACGTTGAGTCCAATACTCTGTCCTTTGGTACACTCCAGAAGGGCCCGGGGCCTTGGCACACCACTGTTAAAAGACTGCCAACCCTAGTCCTGGGGGGAATGAGCTTTTCTCTTAAAATAATACGTTTTTACAATGACATCAGCACTTTCTTGAGTGTTTGTTCCAGTTTTGCTCAGCAGTGACACTGATAAGAACCATACTCTTGTAAATCATGTGAAGTAGGTGGCATATCTGAGGTACCCTTCCTCATTTTAGAAGTCCCCTAGGAGTCCCCAAAATGTCAAGAATCTAAACCCTTGGTATTCATCTAATTTTACTTGGTTTCCAAAAAAAGATGAAAATCTCTTTGAAACACAACAGTCTAGCTGCAGTCTACAACTGGGGCAGAATTCTACATTATCTCCTTTCATAATTTCTGTGTTTGAGCCACGAGAACCATTTTTGTTTTTGAAACCTGTCTGTCTTTTTCTTGTACTGTGTTTTGTATTGACACATGCAGAGTATATCTCTACCTGTCGTAATCTTTCTTTACTTTCAAGGCCCAGCTTAGATGTTCCATCCTTCACTAAGCCTTCCCTGATTCTTTCCCCATCACTCAACATCTTTTCCTCTGCATATTTCTGAGAATAATCTGTCTGGATCTCTCCTTTAGCTTTATTGTATGCTACCTTGTGTCATAGTTATATGTGGTAAAATGGGTTAGAGCTCTGGGCTTACAGTCAGGAAGACCCGAGTTCAAACCTTGCTTCAGACATTTGCTAGGTGAGTTACCTTGGGCAAGTCACTTTACCTCCCTGGGCTTCAGTTTTCTCATCTGTAAAATGAGCATATAACAGTATCAGGATCAAATGAGATAACACTGATAAAACTGAAGCCAGTATATATAAAAGGTAGTTATTGTTACAATACCCCTAACTAGACTAGAATTTTCTTGAGGTGAGGGATAGTATTGGTTTTAAAACAGTCTCTCCAGGTTAGAACACATTGCCTTGTGTGCAGGTAACCAACTGATAGTTATTTATCAGTTTAAGCCAAACTGAATTATTCAGTGTCACCATATCTTTGCAGTTCTTTATTAAGCAGTGTAACAGAACTAAGGTAAACAAGGAATGAGTGAATGGTTTTATCTGAATGAGATAAAGTATGAATAAAACTATTATGTATGAATTGCCCCTCTCCCCACATTATGAAAGAGACCCTTCTCATTCGAAGGGCTTTTATTTTACAAATCTAAATGCCTCTTTCTACTCTTGTTTTGGGGGCTTGATAATTTACCCTTACAATCCAAATTATTATGCTACCACAAAATTTGAAAAACATGTTCTTTTACATGTGCCATACATGAATCTCTGTGTCCTGCATTGTCTAGCATAAAGAGGATGAACTTCGAGTCATAAACCTGGATTTGAGCCATTTCCATTTAAAGGCTAACCTTCTCTGAACCTCTGTTTCCATATCTGTAAAATGGGGACAGTACCCTACCTACTTTCTGAGACAGGAGGCTTAAATGGACAGCGAATTTGAAAGTACTTTGTAAACAGAAAATCACTGTACAAATGGGAGCAGTAGTTATTATGTTACTTTATTATCCATTGAAGTATGTTTTTAATGATTCCTTTCACATTCTTGATGATTTCTTTCCTTCTGACACAAAATCGTTTTTACTGTATGGGAGAGAGCTACTATATCAGGCATATTGAATTGGATACGTTTAGGAGGATCCCAAGGAAGTGAAGGTTTGCATCACTCCAGCCAACTTCTAACACGGACTATTGCTGGTGATTTTGTTGCATTAGGCATCTAGATTGGTCTTCGTTCACTAGATAATGCCCACTTTGCCCTTTAATCTCTTTGATGCAAGCTGGGAACAAAGGGGAAAAACCAGGTATTTTGGTGATAGGCATATCAAGACAGAACTGTCAAGATGGTCTTCGGTGCTGTGTCCCCCTAGGACTGACTTTGGATGTTTAAAACAGAAAGAATAAAAATATAAAGCTGGATTCTTTCTCTGGGTAGGAAATAAATCTGAACAGTCTGTTTCTGCCCATTGGGGAAGGTTTTATTGCGAGAGAAGAGGTCGTTTCTAAAATGACACTCCAGTGAATCAAAGGGTTGATATATCTCTGAAACAGAACAGTACACTCCCTACGAAAGTGTTAGCATCTGACTCGCTGTATTCACTTTCCACCACTCAGGCTGTGTGTTTACTTTCATACCTACATTTGTCTGGGTCAGTATCCTTCATCCCTCCTGTCATATTTATCAACACCAAGATTAGAACAATTGACATTTATACCGCACTTTGCATTTTACCAGCACTTTAGACATATTTTTATTTTGTTTAATTCATACAGTGGTCCTCTGGGATAAGGGCTTATATATTATCCCCATTTTACGGATGAGACCATTGAGCACAGAAAGAAGTTAATTTTTTATGGACTCATAAAACAGAATCAAAAGTAAGATTTGAACTCGGATTTTCCTTACTCTAAATCTATCCCTTTATCCACTAACCCTGTGGAATATTGTCATCAGTGAGAACTATGTCATAGTTAGAAAGTCCGGTGTTTGCTCTTGGGTGAATTGTGTACAAAATCAGTTAGAAACAATATCTGTTCTCTGGAAATAACTGCCACCAACGTGACACAGCAAAAGAGACAGAGAGTGATCCGTGCAGATCACTGAAGGGACAACAGAGATGTGGATAAATAGAATCACCAAGACATTCACATTGGCATAAACCAATTGGATGTAGTCGTGGGGTACTTCCAAGAGTTACAGGTGTAAGAAAGCAGTGTGCTTTGGTGGGAAGAGGCAGAAACTTGGGAGTCAGAAGGCCTGGGTCTTGAATCTTTCCTTCGTCACTTATGAACAGGGTGACCTTGGGTGAATCACTCAGTTTCTTAGAGCTGAGTATTTTCAAAAGTTAAGTGGAAACAATAATACTTGCAGTTCCTGTCGACCTCACAGGGAGACTAGAGAGCTTGCAAGAGATCGTTTATAGTACATGAAAACTCTTTGTAAGCATGAAGTCCTACGTGAGCCTTAGGTGATATAACATCTCATATTTAAATCTCATTTTGAGGTTTACAGCCCAGCATCTTAGTACAGTAGGAAGTGGGCTGCAAATACAATTATAGCCACATCTTCTAACTCTAAGACATTCTTTTCACTATGGCACAGTGCCTCTGATATTACTCTCACTTGTGTTGTTTTTGTCATTGTGAATCAGTCAGTAGACTTTTTTACGAAGCATTTATTCTGTGCTAGGCATTGGGCTACACACTAGATATATAAAGAAGGGCAACAATAATCTCTAGCCTCAAGTAGCTTACAACCTAATGGAGAGACAATACGTAAATAACTAGATATTTAGGAGGCATAGACACCACCGATGGAAGGTCATCTCAGAGGGGAAGGCACTAGCTGCTAGGAGACTTAGAAAGACCTGCAGAAGGTGGGATTTGTGGTTGGATGGCAAACTTTAGAGACAAGCCTCTATTTAGTTGAGGACGGAAGAGAATATGGGTTCATCTATGGGTTGTGTAGTCTGTGAACTGTAGACCAACCTAATTCATTTAAATGATTCTTATGATCAAAAGGTTGCTCAAAAGGTGATGGATAATTTTTTACAGAACAGCTCATGAAGATCCTTTACTAAACTGGAGAGAGATCCGCATCCCTGGGAAGGTATTCACATAGGGGAACTCTTGGATTTTTGAAGTAATGAGCAGAAAAAAAAAGTTAGGGAATGGAGGTTAAGAATGTGACGTGACGTTT
The DNA here is from genome assembly GCF_028372415.1 of Notamacropus eugenii. Classification (NCBI taxonomy): domain Eukaryota; kingdom Metazoa; phylum Chordata; class Mammalia; order Diprotodontia; family Macropodidae; genus Notamacropus; species Notamacropus eugenii. The sequence goes on along the minus strand of NC_092873.1, from coordinate 482,091,239 downwards.
TGTTGGTTAGACTACTTGCCTTTCAAAGGTTCTAGGAACTGGTCCTGCAGAAGACAATTCATTTTGCTCTGTGCTGTGACAATATCCATGTATCCCATCTCTACAGATTATATGCCACAATGGTAACGGGGAATCAGTAAGGCTGAACAAGGGCAATTCCATCATCACTTCTAGAAAAATAAAACAAAATAATTCATGTTTTGTTTTCAGTCAGTCTATAAATATGCTTCTCTCTCTGTGTGTATATGTGTATGTATGTGACAGAGACAGACAGAAGGCAGGGGGGACAAAGAATCTGTATGACGGGTCTTTAAAGGCTGGAATCCCTATCTCTGGCTTGTCTAGGGTGTTCTGCTGCTAAGACAAGATTCTCTTGCATACCTTCAGAAGATTATCTTACCAAACCCTTCTCTCCTTCTCTTCTCAAGCTGATATAGTGATCACTTATACCTTTTCCCTTATGACCAGTAGGCTAGCGAGCACACACACATATACACACAGACCATAGACAGATTCCAAAGCTCATCTCTCATCTCTTCTTCTGCATTGCTTTTTGCTGAAGTTCTCCTATTGATATTTTTGTCTGTTAGGTGAGGGTGGGGGAAACACACCCATACAGATGAAACCCAAGGTCCCTGCTGGTTATGGAGGGACCCCCTCATTTCTTAGCAGCAGGTCTGCCTAACTGGTATTTAGAGGGGGACAGAGAGGTCCAGGCTATGAATACCGTTGAAAGGGTTACTGGGAAACACAAACAAAAACAACATGCAAATGAGGCTGCCGTCAACAGGTAGACTTAATCAGATGCTGTCAGATGAATTCAGCGTCTCCCCGATTGTCGCCTCTCTTTGCCTCCCATTCGGAAGCCCTCATCTGCTCCAGATGTGGTTTAATTTACTGCGACTTGGCTAATTACTGTAATTAAGGATTAATTACTGTTAATTACTTTCACATAAACTCAACGCCAGTCAAAGAGCGGAGCCTTATGAAGTCTGCCACATAAGTGAGCATAGGCACTGGGGCCTGCCTGAGCACCACAGGTCTCTCCGTGGTGGCCTGGGTTCGGCCGCTGCTGCTGATGCTACTGTACCAGATTAGTCTCCACATGGCCTGACCTTTCTGGATCACCAAGTGTCACCGAAGGGCTAGGGGGCAAAGGGAAGGTCAGCACCTTTGCCTTGCTAAGGAAGGCAACTGTCAGGTCCTTGGTTACCTTGTGAGATTGCTGGTAGAGTTGGTAGAGTGCTGTGACTGGAGGAGCCCGATGATCTTGGAAGAGATTCCTAAAGCAGCATCACCCTCCCATAGCAAATGCAGGAGTCAGTATTTATTTTAAGGTTACTACGTCAGTGATTTTGTGAGTCATTGAAAAGCCATACTGATATCTGTGCCAAGGTGGAAGAGCTATTCACTCCTGGGTATCGGAGCAAAAACATAGAAGCTATTTCTAATCAACTAGATAGCAGGAATAAGTAGGAGACAAACTAGGAGCAGTCATACAATGAAAAAACTTTGTAACTGGAATCAGAGGACCTGAATTCAAATTCCAAGATGGCCATTTATTCCTGTTTGATCTTTGCCAATCAGACCTCAGTTTTCCAATCTGTAAGATGAGGGGGTTAGACTAGATGACCTCTAGGGTCCTTGAAATTCCATGATACTTATGACCGTTAACCAGGACTTTCAAAATCTATTTGGGGGCAGGGCAGGGATGAGACTGACAATTATACATTCCTGGGCATTTTCCAAGGAAGCATCTAAAAGCCCTCTGTACCAGCCCAAACAATTCCTAGTGTACTTATTAAAGTGTCAGAGGAACATATTTTCTCTAGAAGCTGTGCAGGCTTTGGGAGTCATTCAATAAATTTTCCATTAGTCTGACCTTAATGATGAACCTAAGTGAGATACAAAGAAGGATTCTCTCCCTCGGCCCACCTTCTCTGTCCAGTTCAATTGGATTTATTATTAGGTAAAACAGAACATCGGCACTCGGTATAATATTCCTCTTCTATTTATAAAGCCTCCAATATGCATAAACCTACCTGTTTCCAATGAAGCTGACCTGGCTTCACATTGGCAGAGACCTTTAAAGGGCCTGTTATATGTCAGTCACTGTGCTAAGCAATGGGGATACAAAGAAAGGCAAAAAAGATGGTCCCTGCTCTGAAGGACCTCATAGTCTAATGGGAGAGATAACATGCAGACAACTATGTAAAACAAGATATGTAAAAGACAAATGGGAGATAACCACTGGAACTAACATGAATGAAGGTCACAATCTTTGAAGAAGGAAAGCAGTCCAAATCAATAATATAGTATAAAGACAGAGTTCAAACGGTCTTCAATATAAAAGGAACTTTGATACAGGGCTTAAAAGATGATTAAACTAATCTAAATATAATTTTTTTAAAAAAATTGAACACACTGTTTTGTGTGTTCAGAAGAGGGCATTTTTGTGTGCTTCTTGAAAGTGGAGTTTAAAATTATTTGAATTTTTAACTTTTTTAATTGAATAAAAGCAGAGATTTTAGTGAACCCATTTTTTTTTAACACAACTTAAGAGATTTAAAAAAAATAAACCTGCAGTGTTGGGGGTTAGGGTTGTTATTTTTTTAAAAGTCAAGAATCTAGCATTTCATCATTCCTTTCCACCCCCATATATATAGTTGAGTAGATTTTGTCTACTAGTTTTCATCTGGGCTGGCTTAATTGCAAATGGACCAATTTTTACACGTAAACATTATCATATGTATTTAGACTTATGTTCCATATGTACTGCAGATGTGTGTATATATGTGTAGGAGTATCTGCATGTATATACCTCTTCCATTACTAGAAACTCACAATTTAGAAGGTAAGGGGAGGGACCGCTTGTCAAAACTAGCATTTCCCGATTATAGGTAAGTTATCTATTTTATGTGGGCCTATATGTATATGTCTAAAGTATGATGAATATATTTTTCTTGCATTCAGGCATATCCAATTCAAATCCCATTATGATTCTAGTCTGAAGAAAGCTTCATAGGATTATGGTTGAACTCAAATGAAATAATGCACATAAGATCCTGTGCCAAAAGCACTATATGAATATGAGTTGTTATTATTATTAGACGGAACTACTAAAACTGATCTGAATTCTTCTGTTACATTGGAACTTTGTTCTAATAAATATTGCTGCAAATGGGCTTAGACATCCCACAGTAATACAGATTGGGACTAAACATTCTGCATAAGAACTGCAGCATTATCAATAATTTCGTGTGTGGCCCAGATGGTGCGCTCTACACTTCCAGTAGATGATATTATATCAAGCAGTGGCTTGATGAGAGAGAAGCAACATTTTAAAATTGTTGAAACATGCCTTAAGGTGAGCAGATCTAGGTTTCAAGGAAGCTCTTTTACTTTGCATTTATTGTGCTGAATTATCTTTAGTAGAAAATTTTAATGTTGATAAATTAATTAGGCACAATTAACGTAGGCTTGGAAGTACCAAGCAAGTGGGGCTTGGGACGATTCTCCTCCTAGTTAATGTTTAAAAGCCAGTTTTGACCAGCATAACATATTAAGTCAGGGCACTAGAACAATAAATGCGTGCTTTAGACCTGATGGTATAGTGAGAGACTGAATAACATGGTGGTTGGAGGATTAGACTTGGAGTCAAGTCAGTGATAATGTATTACATACCTTCTCTGTGCCAGTTTCTATGGTAAGTGGTAGAGATACAAAGTAAGGCAAAAAAAAAAAAAAAAAAAAAGGTCCTGCCTGCCAGGAGCTTACGATCCGATGACCCAGAGTCAAGGAGACCTGAGTTTCCCTGACACTTAATCTCTGTGTGTCCATGGGCGTATCATTTAGCCATTCTAAGGCTCAATTTGCTCAATTGATGTTAATACCTGGAATAGATACCTCAAAGGGTTGTTAATGAGCCTCAAATGAGAGTATGCGTGTCACCCACTGTGCGAACCTCAAGACACTCTAAATGTCAGGAATTATGATACTGCTGCTGAGGCCAGAAACACCAGAAGATCTAATTCTTTTTTCTCTGCGTGGAGACATAAGACAAATACTGGCTAGTAAGGAGCTAAATGTGGGACAAGGTGAATTGCTGGGCCGAAGCTAAATGATCAAAGGAGGGCAAAGGGGAAAATGAGAATGTCAAGATCTGGGCCTATGTCATTTATAAAATCTGATTAAAGGACTCTCTATACTTAACCTATATGATATAAATAATCCCATTATATTGTATACTGCCCACATTCCACTTCACAAACACTTATGAAATAACGCCTGTGGGTCAAGCCCTGTACCAGATATAGGGATACAGATATGCACAATGACTAATTACCTCCTCTCAAAGAATTTACAAGAGACAGACATTTCAAAGCATGTGTATAGTGTGAGAAGCACTAAGAACAGGTTCTAGCAAAGTGCTCTGGGAAAATTTGAAAAGAGAGAGATCATTTTCCTTTGGGCATGGGGATGGAAGGGTAAGAGATTAGGATAAGAATTGATGGACGAGGTGGCCTTTAAGCTGAACATTGAAGAAAGAGGATTTCAATAAGTAGTGATGAGGAAATGGTGCCACCTGAGGCTGACCTGTAGGAATACACAGAAATGGGAGAGTTCAGGTTGACATAGAGAAGCAGAGTAGGTGAAAGGGAGAGATAAAAAACCAGACTGGAGAGGTAGCTTGGCAGCAGATTGTGGATTGTTACTTGTTATAATCATTAAGACCTAGATTCCAATTATAATATGAATGCCATCTGTTGATATGACTACATGCAAGTACAGAACTATATGCAACTTTCTCAGGAAATTGAGTATGTATATTAAAATTGTCAAACTCAAAGCCAGCAGGCAACAAACTATGGCAAAATGGTGGGGTCTGAATCAGATTAAAATGCAATTGGGAAATGTTTAACAAAATAAATAAAAGTGTAATATAACATAGATAATGTTAATTTGTGGATTTTTAAGTCAATAAATGGTCCCCAAGGATCCATTTCTACTTAAGTTTGACACCAGTGACATAGATGACAGGGATACTAGCCCAGGGGAATTTTGTAAATACAGTTTACCTGGATTTTAACAAAGCATTTGACAGGATCTTCATCAAATGTAGGATAAATATTAGTAAAATTAGGTGGATTTTGTTCAGATCTTTAGCTAGACCCCAAGTTTAGTGGTTTGATTAATGAGTTGACATCAACTTGGGGAGGATGGAAAGATATGGATTGAACAGTAATACTATTAGATTGATTAAGAACTGATCAAATGACTAGACTCAAAGACTCAGAGTTAATCATCATCATCCACATTCACAAAGATATATACATGTATGAGATATTATTTATTCAGACTACAAAAGTTATGTTTGCCTCTTCCTTATACTGAATTATGCTACATATTTTCTTGTAACTAAATAAAGATCAAAATGGTGTGTGTTTGGAATTTTGGACTCTTTGCAGTAGCCTTACAATCTTTTGGGATCTCCAACATGCAGGTTGAGGATTACTATGTAAAAGCATTCTGCCTGGATAGAACAGTATGACACATGTACATACAAGTACACACATGTACAAAGTGCTTATTGTACACACTAATTTAATATCAGCTGGAATCATACAGATGTGTAATATGCTTATAAAGATCTTTCTAGGGTATGTCATGTCATTTTGTGTGTCTTTTATGTGTGTGCCTAAGTGACTGTTATAGATACGAACAGAATGGGAGAAAAAGAGTCATCATTTGATAGCTCTTAGGGACAAAGAGAGAGAGAGAGACAGAGACAGAGAGAGAGAGAGAGACAGAGAGAGAGAGAGAGAGGAAAGAATAGTAGTGATTAACTTGGCATTGTTTTAGACACATCTCTGGCTGCCTTCTATTGTTTTCCAGCTTTTGAAGATGAAACATATTCATTTAGCTTTCAGAATGAATGGCTTTAATAAGGACAGTGAGGAGAGGTGGGGTAGCCCTGATGACTTGAGAGACCCATCAGTGCTCCCCCTAAGGCCATTCTATCAGGGACGTGGGCCACATGACCATCCACACTGCAATCAGGACCAGTCTTCAGCAGTCAGGGTGTATCTTTCGACTCTAGAAAGAGCTGTTTGTAGCCTATGTGAAGATGTACATCAGCTGTAATTGGATTGTGGCCTAAGCCCTGGGTATAAGCATTCAGCTGTAGGACCATGATAATGATAACTCAGTTAAGTACAGTTTCAGAGGGCTTTCAGGTTTACAGAGTTGTTTGCCTCCTCCTGACCCTGGTGAAAGAACCATGCCAGCTCTGTTTTTTATTTTCTTTCGTAGAGATGAGAAAGCTAAAGCTGAGGAGGGAGGAGAGATTTGCTCCTCGTCGTATAGCTCCTCATGGCTCTCTTCTGCAGGGGGAACAACCTAGCAAAACTAGGTAAAGAGTAAGGTGACTGAGGGAGTAGCATCCACAAGCATCATCCAGCCAGGCAACCCCAGGTCAGGGTCTTCTCCGGAGCTCCTGGAATCCAAATGGACCATTGGTACATGCAAGGGATCCCCTTTCCCCAAGAGAAAAAGACTTCCGAATATCCTGAAGGATAAGAACTTCCTGCTGGAGGGAGAACATAGCCCTGGGTGCACTCCACAAAGGCCTCCATTAAGAGGAGGTCTTAGCGTGCCCCTTCCCCCCTTGCTTGCCCACTGCTGTCCCTCCCTCCTCCCTTGGCCCTGACTGCTTCATTACAATCTGCCTTCAGGCCCGAATTGCCCTGCTTAAGCCTCAAATCATTATAATTACCATTATTAGAAATAGCTGCGGGGGAGGCATGGGTACACCAAGCAAAAAGTGTGAGTGTGTCCGCCTGCCCTGGAATCACTGCTTCCGAGCTCTGGGGACCACAAGACATGAGGGATCCACCAAAGCCCGCTAATGCGATGGCTGTCAGCTCCACTCACCCCACCTGTCAGCAGGGGGATGCGGTGGGCTTCATTTTTTTAATTGACACCTTCCTCTCTCGTTCCACGCTCTCTCATCTCAGTCTAGTACTTCCTTTCATATTCCTTCTTTTCTGTGAGAGAAATCCAGTTCTCTGGTCGCAGAATAAAGAAAAGGGAAATGGGAAGAAAAGAGAGGTCCATGGGGAGCAATGACATGCGTTATCCTCCAGGAAATCCGCGGATGGTAACAATGGCCCAAGCTAGGAAATGAGCTCAAAGTCAGGAAGGAATGACAGTGGAACCAAAGACAGACAGACTGGAAAGTGAGACAAGAGAGCTTGGGATCGTGAGGAGGAAGATGGAGAGACACACAAGGAGAGTCAAGGAAAGGTTACAACAGCCAAAAAAAAAAAAAAAAGACCTGGGACATAGGTTAGAGGGAAAGAGGGAAAAGAAAATTTCTGCACTAGCTCAATTCATTGACATCGTTGATGGTGCGTTATGTTGAGTCAAACCCACAACTTCAGTGGGACTCAAGTAGGTCAGCAAGAATTGTTTCAAATCTAGATTTAGGTCCCCTGAAGATCCTTTCGTAGGCACCTGAGGTAATATCAAAGGCAGGTACAGGGTTAGGGAAAGAAAAAAAAAAACAAGCAAGTACTCCAGGATGTTACATTCAATTGAGATAGGATGGTACGAAATGCAAACAGGAATGCATGTGAATGATAATTTTGGAGAGAATATTAATAATTGGTAGCATTTCTTTTTTTAATAGGATTTTTTCTTTTTCTTTTTTTGTGTTTTATTTATTTATTTCAGTGTTCCACAATCACCACCATGCAACCTAGATTTTTTCTTTCCCTCCCTCTCCCTCTCTCCCCCCACATCCTCCCTCCCCAAAACAGCATACAATTTTACATAGGTTCTACGCATACATTCCTATTAAATACATTTTCACCATAGTCATGTTGTATAGAAGAATTAAAATGAATGGGAGAAATCATATAAGAAAACAAAACGTAATACAAAAGAAAATGATCTGCTGGAATCTGCGATTGAATTCCATAGTTCTTTCTCTGGATGTGGAAAGCATTTTGCCTTAAAAGATCTATTGGTAGCATTTCTAGCTAGGACTGCATATGAGCCAAGCAATGAAGGAAGCCAGGTATTCTTAAAGGCAGAGGGCACCACAGGCCTGATCAAACACTATCCCAGGGAGTGGTCATCAGGCTTCCCAAGAATATTTCCAGTGAGGGAGAAACCACTTCCTACAGCGGCAGTCTATTTTACTTCAGCACAGTTTTAATCATCATCAACATTTTCCTTATATCAAGCTTAAATTTGCCTCTGTGCATTTTTTTTTAGCTACCTCTACTGGTTTGAGCCTCTGGGGCCCAGCAGGACAATGTTAATCCCTCTTCCACAGTAAGCTTTTCAGAGATACTGTAAGACAGTTATCTTGTCCTCCTCTCTGTTACTTACTCCTCCCTCTCCCCACCCCAAGTCTGCTCTTCTCAGAATTAAAACTCCTCAGTTGTCATGATGTCAAAGCCCAACATCGATTGTCTTCTGCTGGGTAGTTTGTAGTACATTGATGCTTTCTTTTCTTTTCTTTTCTTTCTGTTGTTTCTTACTGGCATATTATTTGGTATAGCTTGGTTCTTAAAACTATTTAATAAATTTGGTGGAAAGGATCAAATCTTTTGTATATATGTCCACTTTCTGTCCTGGGAACAAAATAATGAGACCACAGAAGAGTACACAGCTTTCTTGGGAAATAGAGTAGGCGGGCATACTTATATGTAACGTCATCATTTTGAACAGATTGTAGGCCCATAAGATTCAGAATCCGAAGATTATTTTATACAGCCCCTTTATGTATATTTTTTATTCTACTTTTTTGACAAATTTGTGATTTAGTAGTAGGAGTATTTTTTTTCTCACATTAGAGAAGAGGAAACTCTGACCCAGATCAATTGTTTCTAATTCATATGGATAGTAAATAACCAATAATGGCTTAAACAAAATGAATAAAATAGTCTACAAAAGCCTCTCTTTATGCAAAACACTAATATACTATATATTTTAAGGGAAAATATCTGAAATATCAGGTGACTTTCCTATCCTAAAAATTACATGTGGGTTCACACGCATTCTTTCTCTCTCTCTCTCTCTCTCTCTCTCTCTCTCTCTCTCTCTCTCTCTCTCTCTCTCTCTCTCTTTCTCTCTCACACACACACACACACACACACACACACACACACACACACACAATATTCTTTATAATGGACTTGTCCTGCCTGCTGATATATCTTTAAATGGGCTACACATCCAGCTCCCAACCTTTGAGTAAATAATCATGCAATAAAGCTCAAGAAATATTTGGTTGTAGGTTTTAGTTTTCCACCTCAGCTGCTGATGTGTTACCTAGAAGGCTATATTCTACCCAGTGCTTGGTTCTCTCTCACAGCTTGTGGTAAGTGAAATTATTCTGAGATTCAATGATACCTGCTATTGAGCGGCTTCCCTAACCACCCAAACTGGTCTTTTGTTAGTGGTTATTGAGAGAATTGTCACAGCCATCGACCTGCTCAATTTCACCTCAAAAGAAATGAGTTTGTTTCTTCCCCTCTCATTTCTAAAAGCAGATCTGGTAATTTGCTCAAATGGCTGTCTTTAAAAGTTTAGATGATTATACTTTTTCCCCCTCTTGCCTTTTTCTTCCTTTTCATTTAAGCAACATAGTGGCGTCTCTTTTCCTGGGGTTGAGCACAGCCTTCTGATATAGTTCTTGTGTGTGTGTGTGTGTGTGTGTGTGTGTGTGTGTGTGTGTGTGTGTTCCTTTCTTTAGAGGATGTTATTCATTTCCATCCCATCCCAATGAGGCAGTAGATTACTACTGAACTATGCACTGAAAAAATGAGATTAACATGGAAACTCTAGAGTCCAGGGTTCCATGAGTCTGACACTCACCATCCCTGTATACCCTCTTAGAGTTATATTGTGCAGCATTCCTGTCAGTTTCACAAAGTTCATGAAATAGAACTGTAGATAGTGTGGGAGAGGGTGCAAATTGGATAAAGGGCATTTTCTATTACATGTGTCTCACATGGTTATATGTGTATTTAGGTGAAACTGATGCCATATGTTCTTCAAGGAGAAACATATGGAATCACTGTGGCATTCACCTGGAGGGGTAAGCAGGACTGTTTAGACCTTTGTCCCCTTAGTATACCCTGAAATTTTTCACCTCCTTTACTTTTGTTTGTTGCTCCTGATTTGCAGTTTGCATGAAAAAGATCTGGGGGTTTTAGTAGACTACAAGCCCAATATGAATCAGAAGTGGTAGCTAAAAAATCTCATGTGGTCTTGGGTTGTAATGAGAGATATAGCTTCTAGGAATAAAATCGGGAACAGTTCTTGCTGACCTTCTCAAATCCTGCTAATGTAACCCCTATAAGCATCTCCCATTCAAGTTCTGAGCTTTACTAAAGTTTGCCATACTGTCAGGCATGCTGGTGAATCCAGTCTAGTAATTTGCTTATCACTCTTTCCCTTCTAATTTGTGTCCCAGTTCTTGATATGACAGTGGTCTGACTGCCCTGGCAGTGTCTGACTGCCCTCAATGTTGTGTTCAGTCCTGGGCACTTCAGTTTAAGCGGGATGTTGTTTAAGGTGAAGGGTGTTCAGAAGAGAATGATGTGGACGAAAGGATTAAATTTCTTCCATATGGCCCTAGAAAAGAGAACCAGGGACAAGGGATAAAGGCTACAAGTAGCCAACTTTAGACTTGATTATTGGGGGTGAGGAAACAAAGGATGTAAGAATATCCCAAACCATTAGAACTCTCCATGAATGGAATGGGTTGTCTCAGAAGAGGGTGAGTAGGTATGATTGAAAAACTCATTAGCCTGAGGCTAACCTGGTGATGAGTCTCTTAATTAAGCCAGGACAAATTCATGTACTGTGACCTGTTACCAGGCGTTTACCTGAAGCTTTGATATAAGGGTTCTTTTGTGTCATGTACCCCCTTTGACAGTGTAGTAAAAGCTAAAGCCCATGGACACCTTCTCAAAATACTCTTTTTAAATGTGTGAATCAAATGCATTGAAAATTCACTTTTCAATTATATTGAAAAATAGTGGTCAAAGTATTTTAAAAAATCCATGGACCTCAAGTTAAGAATCCTTGATTTGTGACCTGGTAGGACTGCCAGAACTTAGAACCCACTGTCATAGCCTATGAGAATACTGGGTAACTTTAACTCATTGATAAGAGATTGGAGTAGGGTGTTAATGGAGTTTTGTCCAAATGAGTAAAGAAAAGAATATGATTCTGGGCCAGGGACTTCTGCACCTTTATATTCTGAACATAAAATTGATGCAGTCAACTTGCAACAAAGATTGACTGTGGGCCCTTGTTGGTTTCCTTGGAAGGATGTTGATTGACAACCTCCTTCAACCCCCTTTTACTATGGAAGTCTGTCAACTTTGTAGTTATTTACATAATTCTCTTGGCCACCACTTTGATTATGTTTTCAAGATTAAAAACAAAACTCTATGTGATGCTACTGTTCTAGAAGGTGAAATGTGTGTGTGTGTGTGTGTGTGTGTGTGTGTGTGTGTGTGCGTGTCTTTGATTTATGAACCACTGATGCCACAGTGAAGTACTTGGGAGAGAATCACCTGCATTAACAGCGAAAAAATGTCACCATCAATTCCAAGAGGGACTTGTAAACCCGGGGCTAACAGCCAGTGGTTTATTCTTTGAAAGTGGAAATTTCTTTAACCTTCCTTTGAAAAGCAATACAAATTTGTGGGCACAAATATGGCTGAGTGGCATCTTTCATTCAGGCTTTAAAAGTGTAACTTCATTCATTCCACAAATCTGGATGAAGACTCTAATGTGTACATGGCACTGTATTAAATGAAGTGAGAGACACAGAGAAGTGTCAGGTTATCTGACCACATGGGCCTTCCAATTGAATTTTCCCATAGGATACTATCTCCGTACATAATGAGATAGGAAATCTATGAATACTGTATCTGTGGTCAGAGAGAAAAGTTCTCAATGAAAAATCAATCTATAATGTGTCAAAAAGAAAGACTTATAACCTGAAAGAGTGAGGCCAAGGGTGGCAGCATTGGCTTAGAGTATTTCATTTCAGAATCACAAGTGACGGAGCTAGAGCTATGTATTATTTTTTAATTTTTTACATTCTTTTTGAGTTCCAAATTCTATTATTTCCTCCCTCCCTCTCCTCTATCCACTGAAAAGACAAGCATAATGATATCAATTATACATGTGAAATCATGCAAAACATATTTCCATGTTAGTTCTATCACAAAAAGGCAAAAAATAAAAAAAGCAAGAAAATTATACTTCAAATTGCACTCAAAGCTTATTAGTTATCTCTCTGGAGGTGGATAGTATTTATTCACATGAGTCCTTTGGAATTGTCTCAGATCATTGTATCGATCGAAGTAACCAAATATTTCACAGGTGATCATCATGACAACATTGTCGGTTCTCACATCATCTTGCATCAGTTCATATATGTCTTGCCATGTCTTTTTTTCCTGAAACCATCCCTCTCATCATTTCTTACAGCATAATAATAAATAATAAATGTTACTACTTGTTCAAACATTCTTCAATTGAGGGCGTCCCCTCAATTTCCAATTCTTTGAGAATGCAAAAAGAGCTGCCGTAAATATTACACATATACCTTCTTTTTCTTTTTCTCTAAGCTCTTTGGGGTACAGACCTAGTAGTGAAAGGGAATGCACAGTTTTATAGACCTTTGGGTACAGTTCCAAATTTTTCTCCAGAATGATTAGATCAGTTCACAACTCCACCAACAATTTATTAGTGTACCTATTTTCCCTCATCTCCTTCACCTTTTGTCATTTCTGATAGATAGGAGTTGGTACCTTAAAGTTGTTTTACTTTGAATTTCTCTAATAAGGAAGTCAGAGCATTTTTCACATGAATATAGCTTTGATTACTTCTTCTGAAAACAGCTTGTTCATTAACCAGCAATCGTCTAGGGAATGACTCTTATTTTTATAAATTTGACTCAGTTTCTTATATATTTGAGAAGTGAGGTCTCTATCAGAGAAATCTGTAATTTTTTTTTAGGAAATTATTTCACTGTCTATAGTACCTTTTAAGAAAATGGAGTTTCTCTGATTATCTCTTTTAATAAGGTCTGGTTTTGCTTTGCTTTGTCTCCTGCCATTTTTTCCTCCAGCTGAAACAGAATAGATTATGCTCCTGCCCTTTATTTTAACTCTGTGTATGTGTTTTGCTTTTTCAAGCATGTCTCTTGTAAACAATATATTGCTGGATTCTCATTTCTAATTCATTCTGCTATGGGCTTCTATTTTATGAGTAAGCTCATCCCATTCACATTCACAGTTATGTATTTACTTCCATCCCTTTTCTCTCTCTGTCTCTTTCTCTGTCCCTCTCTATCTCTCTCTCTTTCTTTTTCTCTCCCTCCTTTCCTCCCTCCATCCTTTCCTCCCTCCCCTTCTTAAAATTCTGTTTTTCTTCTGACCACTGCCTCCTTTAATCTACCTGTCATACCTTTAATCATTAGCCTCCTCTGCCAACCTCTCATCCCTTTCCCCTCCTATTCCCTATTAGGTAAGGTAGATCTCTATACCAAACTGTGTATATATATAAATGTATATTTGTATATATGTATATACATATACATATAGACCTATATACATACACACATGCTTTTTCCCCCTCTATTGCCTCTTACCCTCCACCCCCATTTTCTCCTCCCCTATGAAAGCTCTTCCTTGCATATATCTTTTAGAGCTACGTGTTCTAATTTTCAGTTTTGTTCCTGGGTGACTCTATGACTTGGATCCATTTTAAAAATACATGAAACATAGTTTAGTGTAAGTTTTAACATTTTAAAAATGGAAACCATACTACCTACTTTCTACCTGCCTGATTTAGAGCACATGGAGATTCATGGATTAAAATCCATGCTTCTGTATCTTCATTTTCAAAGTACCGTACAGTTCTGCTCTTCCTGCCCCTTAAAAATGCTGAAGTCATGGCTCTGAAAGTGACTATAGAAATTGACATTGATAAATGTGAAAGTTTAATGAATAGCTTTATAACAGAACTGAGATGTGTTGGGCTTACATCCTAGTCACTAGAAAAAGGAACAGGGCAACTGAGTGAAGTTCAGATAAGAAGGTCCAGGATGATCTTTTGCACAACTCCCGCAGACTGGTGATGTGAACCTGTGAAAAGGGACCCAGCATCCAATGAAAATGATAGGCTAAAGGCCTCAAACCCTCTGAGTCCATTTAGCATCATTTGAATATATATTTTTGCTTAACATTTCTCTCATCCAAAGAAGTAATCAATAATAATATAATACTACGGTCTTGATAATAGCAGTATCCACTGCTATGATAACAAAATGGATAAGCATGCTATTGATCTGTTTTGCTCATTTCTGTTCATCCCCTCAAAGCCTCAGTGAAATCTGTCTTCCTGAATTGTTCCTTGTTTTCAGGAGAAAATCCTCTGAGTTCATAAGAATCTAGCACTCTTCATTGTTATACAGCTTTTTCTTTCTTCCTTAAAGGATTATTTCTATCTACTGTGCAATTGGAAGTAGTTTGTGTCCAGTGCCACCTAGAAACCATCTACAGTTTTCTCATTTACTTTCTGTCCAATTCCATAAACCTTAATTAAGCACCTTCTATATTTAAGACACTGTGCTACTAGGCACTGGGGTACAAGGACAATAAGGAAATAATTTCTTACCTCAGGAAGCTTATTTTTTATTTAGGGGATATAACATGTAGACAAAAATTATAATCTAAAAACAATTGAGTATGGAGAGAGTACTATCACCTGGGGGTGGAAACAGGTAAAGCTTTAACTATGAAATGGACGATAAAAAAAGAAAGAAAGGAAAAAGAACAGAAGGGGGAAAAAGTTGTGAAAAAAGAATGAAATTGGTTTTTTTGTAAATAGTATTTTACTTTATCCAACTACATGTGTGGATAGCTTTCAATATTCACTTTTTATTAAAATTTTGAGTTTCAAATTTTTTCTTTCTCCCTCCCATCCCCCCTCTGCAAGATAGAAGGCAATCTAATATAGGTTATACATGTGCAATCATGTAAGCATATTTTCACATTAATCATATTGTGAAAGAAGAAATAGCAAAGGGAAAAGGCCCCCCCCCAAAAACCCCAAAGAAACAAAAAAAGGGAAAATAATAGTTTGCTTGGGTCAGCATTCAGACTCCATAGTTCTTTCTCTGGATGTGATTAGCATTTTCCATAATGAGTCTTTTGGAACTATCTTGGATCATTGTATTGCAACAAATTAAGAATTACTATTGCCCAAATATAGATATTTCTTGAAATATTGTATATTCACACAAGTATTAACTAAGGGAAGCTAAATATAGTTTGAGAGTCCTATCAATTATCTTGGGTTTCCAATCTCTGCTGTTTTTATCTCATAATTCCCCCTCCAAAGACAGTTTTCCTTAGAAGGAAAAATAAGAGTTGAATGCTTAGAGACTAAGCAAGTTTTACAGAACAAATCCTTTTATTAAGGGGATTTGTTCTGTGAAGTTTAGATTCGGTCAGAGGACTGAACTTGAGGACCTAGATGGCCATATGTGAACTTGAGGCCACAGGCTCCCCAACTTTGACTTAGACCTTCTTACCCTTAACTGTTGTCATCATTCCATCTGTAGTGAGCAGTATTTCTGCGCTACTTGGTTTCACCTTTAATGTAAATAAAACATCTCTGTCTCTCTGTCTCTGTCCCTCTCTCTTTCTCCCTTCCCCCCAATACTCCCTCCCAAAGTGGGATTATGGGATGGGACTACCTGAAGGATAGCCTTGGATAGCCTTATGAAGCCATATGTCTAGAGAGGCATGAGTCCTAGTTTGCTGAGAGGTTTCCAAGAAACAGCTTTGGATTTAGGAAGAGACAGTTGAGTACACAAGAAGAAAGGGGTGCTTCAAGTACCCATGTGTCGCAAAAGAGATTGTGCATGTTTGAATGACTAAGCTCTCAGTCCCCTATTCTCTTCCTCCCCCCCCAAAAAAATTCAGAAAGCCTACTCCAAAATTTTAAAATTGTTATTTTTTTAATTAAGAATAATTTATTTTCCCTCCCTATTCTTCTTCTTCTGAAAAAAAGAGGTCAACCCATTAGAAAAGGAAAAATAACAACAGCAAAAAACCCTTGTAAATATACATACACACAGTCTTTACAAACAAATTCCCACATTAGCTATATACAAAAATGTATGTCTTTTTCTGCATATTGAGTTCATCACCTCTGTGTCAGGGGATGGGTAACCTTCTTTGTTATCAGTAAAATCTGCTGGGATAACTAAAACCATCTGGCAGAAATTAGGTTTAGACCATCATGTTATACCATATAACAAGGTAAGCTCCAAATGATACATGACTTAGATATAAAAGATACAGATGAGGCGTAAAAGGTTAGATATGAAAGCTCACATAATAAACAAAATAGAGGAGCAAATAAGAAACAACTTTTTGGGTGAATGATTTGGGGAAGAATTCATGCCACTCATGTTCATTTTCATTATGTGTTCTTGCTTCAGGTTTTTTTTATATATGTTCTAAAAATATGAACTTATTGATGAGTTCTTCATGCATCCACATAAATTTCTTGTTTTTATCTCATTGAAATTATTTCTGGGAAGAGGATTCTGGAAAGATGGCTGAGTAGGTCCTAAAATTCCAAGCTCTCAAGATTTTCTCCCACAAAAGAGTTAAAATATCATCTTAGGGCAAACAAAGTATGGGTGGAGATAAATAAGAATAGGGGTACACTGGGGTCTTCCTGGGACAATTTGAGAAGTAGAGAAGAAAAATCCCAGGACTAGGTTTGGTCCCTTTGAAGAGTAAACACCTCCAGGTTAGGGTCCACTTTAACAAGTGGGAAGTTCTAGTGTTAGTAGGTTTGAGAGGCTGCCTTGGCCCCAGTCACCCAGTTATATAGCAAAGAGTAGAGGGGGCAAGAAGGATCCAAGGGTGGCTGGAGGGGAGGAGGGGGGAGGGTGAGTGCAGAAGCAGTGGGACTGAATGCTCCTGGCTGCAGGCACTTATGAGAGATTTGTCTTTGGTTCCAGGTAGGAGGGGAGAACTGAAGATCTGGGGCAAAAGGCACCATTTTCCATACCCCCAGGGCTAGAGATGATTGCAAAAATTAAGCTATTACCACAAAAAATGCACGGGCAAAGGGGAAAGAATCCAACCATAGAAAGCTATTATGGGAATTGAGATGACTGGGGTTCATCTTCAGAGGAGGATATTGAAGTAAAGAAACCCCCAGAGAGTAATGTCAAATGGTCACTTGCCCAAAAAGAATTCTTTGAAGATCTTAAAAAAGAGTTTAAAAACCAAATGACAGAGATGGAGGAAAAACTAAAGAAAAAATAGGAATAATCCAAGAAAAACAAGAAGGTTATGAAAAGAAAGTCAACCAATTAGAAAAGGAAATCCAGAATCTTAAGGAAGAAAATGACACCTTGAAAATTAGAGTTGGACAAAGTGAAGCCAGTGAAATTATAAGAGATCAAGAAATATTTAACCCAAATATGAATAATGAAAAAATAGAAGAGAAAGTGAAACATCTTATAAGAAAAACAACAGATTTGGAGAATAGATCAAGAAGAGAAAATATAGAAAATAATCAGACTAACTAAAAGTTATGATCAAATAAAGAGTCTTGATACAATAATACAAGAAATAATTAAAGAAAACTGTCCTGAAGCATTAGAACAAGGGGGGGGGGGTAGAAATAGAAAACAAATTCATCCATCACCACTTAAAAGAGATCCTATGAGGAAAACTCATAGGAATATCATAGTCAAGTCCTAACACTCCCAGCTCAAGGGTAAAATATTAAAAGCATCAATTAAAACAATTTAAATATGGTGGTATCACAATTAGACTCATACAAGACCTAGCAGCAGAGACATCAAAGGTCTTGGAATATAATATATTGAAGAGCAAAAAAAACTGGGTCTGTGGCTGAAAATATCATACCCTGCAAAATATCATATCCTGAATGAAAAAAAATGGACATTTGATATACTCTCAGACTTTCAAGACTTTGTTTAAAAAAGTCCTGAACTTAATAGAAGATTTGATATATGAGAACAAGAGAAAGATACGGTACATACCAGATTGATTATAAGGGATTCATAGGGACAGACTATTTACTATATGTGTGTGTGTGTGTATACAGATATATATGTGTGTGTGTATGTATGTATATATATAATGTATGTCTAAGATTCTTATTAATAATTGGATAGCTCCTAACTAAGATTGGGGAAAACCTGAATAGTATATGAATTTTAAAAGTAAAACCATTTAAGAATAGCTAAAAAGAGTAATCATCTTATGCAAATAAGGGGCAAGAGGAAGAATCAATATCAGATAGAGGAGGAGGGTTGGTAAGTTCTGGTAATCTACTTTCATTGGGAATGGGTTTGAGAGGGAACAATACATATATTTTTAGAAGAGTATAAAAGTCTTCTAAATTCAGAAGAAACAAAATGATAAGGGACATAGGGAGGGGGAAAGGACAAGGGAGGGTTCTTTAGAGGGGAGGGGAAAGGAATAGGCGAAAGGTGAGTATAGAAAGGCATTTAGATTCATGGGAATGGGAGCACAGGGGGAGCACAGATCCTTGGAGGGGGGTAGCCAAGTAATAGGAGGGCAAGGTAGTGGGTGGAAGTTAAGTAGAGGAGGCAAGAGGGATAGGAAGCAAGAGATAGGCTCAAACATAAAAAACAAAGATCAGGAGTAGAATATGTGTCTATATATGTATGTATATATCTATCGCTATAGAGAAACACATCTAAACTTTATTGTAGCTTCTTTGGGGGTTGGGGAGGCAGGGAAAAAAGAACAAAATAAAAAATGCACAGCAGAGAAGAGCTTAGGAGGGAGCAAAGAAAAGATGGACAATTTTCAACATAAGTTATTGTTTATCATACAGGTTTTCTTGAAATGAATATTTATTGTTACATAATTTAATCCTCTCTCATGTTCTGCTATGGGCACAACATGCTTTTTTTCTTTTTAACTTTGAATTTAAGGCCCAATATTTAAGTTTATGACCCATGTTTTTGGTTCTTTTATTTTTCTATCCTGTATTTGTGTTCTAGCATTTGAGTCTAAAATAAAATTTTAAAAATGATAATAATTCCTGCTTGTTTCTTTAAGAACAGAGATCCTTTGTTTTAGCCTCTTTTGTGAATCATAAATATCAAGGCCAACTACTAAATCATTTATTAATACTTGAAAGGAACAAGCTGTGTGCATTAACAATGAAACAGAGAAAAATGTAAAATCAGAAAAGTTAAAATTTTCAGTGGAATGCTTGCAGATCCAGAGAGTTCACACTTCATTCTTGGCCTTGTCTTGTTATCATGAGGATAATCTCTTATTATACTCTCCAACTCATCCCCAAGCCCTTCATAGGAACCTCTATAGCTACTATCCCTGGAACAATAAGTGTCCATTTCCTCGACCTTTATATACTGGATCTGGAAACCATCTTCTACCCATTGTCTCTTTATAATGCATTTTTGGTGGTAAGGTTGGCTTTGTTAATTGTCCTAGAAATCAAAAATTCATTCTTCTGAGATATACACTTGGGTATTTTTGTAGCCAGTAAGCCTAGCCTGTAGGTTTTTATTTCAGAAAAAAAAAATGTGGGAAATGATAATGTTGCTTCATCAACGATTTGCAAAAATGAATAAGTTAATATTAGTAATATATTTTTAACTCTGTAAATGAGACAATAAACCCAACTACTTGTAAATATGGTAATCATTATAAAATGATCTGGGATCTTTGAATCGCAGGTATACAAATTTAAAGCATTTTATATTGGCAATAGTGGTAATAAGGATGAGACCCAATTCATCAAGGATCTGTGATTTGGTCACTGTGAGGAATCTCAAGTCTCAGCATCTCCCTCTCCAAATTCCAATCCCACCCCCTTTGGCTTAATGAATAAGCATTGGGAAGCTGCCTGAGGCACTGCAATGTTAAATGACTTGCCCAGGATCCCTATACAACCAAGTATGAGTCCAGATTTGACACACGGTGCTCCTGACCCCAAGTCCAAGACTTAATGTCAACTCACCTGTGATGTAATCATTAGTAATAAATCTAATCCAAAAGCTGGCACCACAGTCCAAGTTTCCAAGTATTTCCTGCCAATGAGAACTTGCTTCATGTCACGAAATCTATTTAATAAGGAAGTCGATGTTTTTAGTATGTGATAAAAGTTGAAGAGGAAACTTGAGCCTTTGAAAAAATGCTAAAGAATTTGGCTCAGGTATATGTGTTAAGGAACTATGTCCTAATGTAGCTGATTTCTGCAGGTGCTTCATTGCTGTTTCTATTCACTGTCTTTACTTTCAAATGCTACCTGAGTTTCATTACTTAATCAAGTTGTTATAAGGGATCCTCCCCATTAGAAGTTTTCATGCATCATAAATATCAAGGCTAACAACCACACTTAAGCAGTTCATGGCTCTTGACATTACCTGGCCAATTCCCCAGAGCTTTTTATAATAGAACATGACAGGTAAGCAAAGTGGACTTCACAAATACCTAAAACCAAAATATTAATTGGCAGTTCCCTTCTGACCAAAGGAAAACTCACACCCACAAAGTGGTTTTATAGGGAGGTATGAACAAAGTTTTCTATAAGGAAAGGGTTAAATTATGGGAAAATAATATCCTTGAGTCATTTTTAAAGTATTTTTTTCTTTGTTTGGCATCTTGCTATCTCACAGTTACATTCTGCCTGAAGGCTCATAGCAGCCTGTATAATTAGCACAGAGTAAAATACATTACTTCTGAGTCTCATAGCATGGGATTAATAGGCAAGAGTGACTAGCAAACTTCAAAGACTTTATTATTTTAGAAAGATTTATTATGGGATAGAGCAAGATTTCCTTTTCATGTTTTTGTTAGAAAGATGATCTACTCTTTTCCAGTTCTTATGATTTTTCATTTCCAGATCTAAGTTATGTATTGATTTAAATAGATGATCATGATTTGGTTAGTAAATTCATGCTGTTGAGAGTATTGCATTGATAACATTTTACTTGTGTATGTATGGACTAGCAGTGACATTTGCATGTGAATATGTGTAATATATTTTTAGATGTGACTTTTTTTAAACCTGACCCATAGTTTCACTGTTGTAGGAGAGCTCCTGTTAAGAAACTTCTTTTACTTCTGGAGGCACCAAGAGGTTAAGTGACTTACCTAGGGACATGCTGACAGTATTGGTCAGAAGTTGGAGTCAAACATAACTCTTCCCAACCCTGATATGAGCTGTCTTTCCACTCCACCAAGCTGATTCTCAATATTAGCAGAAGGACAAAAACTCACTTGATTTTCAGTACCCATGTGGTATATGCATGAACATATACCCACATTCATACATATATACACATACATACACACATATATATACATATATAAGCAGACACACATGCATATATATCAAATGGACAGTAATTGTATCTATAAAACATATTACATAAAATGTGATACATAACATAACATAAACAGACAGATTGGTATTGTGTGCAATTTTGCATGAGTAGATAGTTGTATATGTGTACACATTAATTCACCATGGTGTATATTTGTGAATACGTGAAATACTTACATATAGTACATGCGCATATATAAGATGTATCAAGTATGAATGTGCGTGTATATGCTAGGTGGCTCAGCGAATAGAAGGCTGGGCCTCGAGTCAGGAATACCTTAATTTAAACCCAGCCTCAGATGCTCTCTAACTGTGTGACCTTGGGTAAGTCATTTAACCTCTGTTTGCCTTAATCCACTAGAGAAAGAAATGACAAACCACTATTCTTTGCCAAGAAAACCTTATACAGGGTTACAAAGATTCAGACATGTGCCTGAATAATTGTGCAACAAAAATAACATATGTATGTATATATCTATATATATTATATATATTTATATGCACAATACATGCCTAATATCATCTGTACAAACATATACATATGTGTGTTTGTATGTGATTTATACAGTTTATCACAGGTGTAGTACTTGTAAAAGTGTATGGTTGTACAAATATTCACGCTTAGGCAGTTACAGCATCATAGATTTAGATCTGAAAGGAACCTTAAAGGTTATCAGATCCAACAACCTCATGGTAAAGATGAGGAAACCCTTAGAACTTAAATGGCTTGCCCAAGTTCACATGGCTGGTAAAGTCTAAGGTAGCATATAGCATTCTCTTCATATTATTACATTATCCAATTTATTGTTCCTTATAACAATCCTGTGAGGTAGGTAGTAGAAGTTCCCTGCATTGGCATTTACTGCCTCCAGAGAGATAAAAGAAAAAGATAAAAACTTAAAATGCTTGTTGGGTAGACCCCTTTCCTAGCTGAATCACTCTCTTTAGTCAGCTCAGAGTTGGGATGAGTGCTGTTTATAGGTGGGAAGAAATTTAATTAGATTCAGTGCTGAGTGATGAGGAAGGTTTTCTAAGGGGGGCATCCCATTTCGATTCTTCTACTTGAGTCTGAAGCTTTCAGAGTGTGTTCAAACTCTTTCCTTGGAAAGAATTGAAATCACTTGCATGGTACTCAGTTCTGAGTCTAGAAATTTTGGTAGATATATACACTTTCATATATATTTATTGTTGCCAAGAGTTTGGTACCCTTTTGACCTCACCAAAAGCTTCATGAACAGGAGTTTTGGTGAGAGGACTTAGGATAGTGAATAGAAGTAGAAAGAATGCTACCTCCAATTACTTCTGGGTTAAGACTTATCAAGGTCATCCTGAGACAGGATGGGTCAGGGCACAGGACTGTCAGCTGCAAACCACCATAACCAAGGATCTGGGAGAGAGTGCTTAGGACTTAACGATCATATGCACTCTCTCTTCCCTAATATTTTCAAGGTTCCATGTGATGAATTTCATTCAAATTGAACATATGTAGAGTGTTTCATAAACCACAAGAAGGAGATGTCAGTGTTTGGTTACAGTTGGCCTAGGGATCAAAAACAAATGGAGAATGTTAGGGATAAGAAAGAATTTGGATTAAGAATATCTTAACTGCCTCAATGCATAGAAAATCAGAGTAAGAATGAAAGGATGGAATTTGGTGAAGGGTTGGAAAAATTTATAGCTTTAAAAAAGATAATGATCATTAATTCTCCACATTACTCTCTGTTAGGTATGTGTGTGTGTGTGTGTGTATGTGTATGTGTGTGTGTGTGTGTGTTCATGCTTATGTGCCTGGGTGTTGCCTTATAGTTCATTCACTGGTAACTGTGACGTACCCTCTCTTATTAACAATATGTGTGTATGTATCTGTTTGTATATGTAAACTATCTGAGAATATAGTATTTAGACCCTATTAGTGAGGGTAAAAAAGTACAGATAAACTATATCTTTTATGGTTATGATGTGGCTACTGTCAAAATAGCATGTTATTTTGACAGTTGCTTTATCTTTTTTCTGACTGAGTCAACAATAAGAAACTAGTTTCTTAGCAACTAAAATGTATTCTCAATAAGAACGTTCAAAGAGAAAAGGACCAACAAAGGAATTAAAAAAAAAACACCTACAGTCGATTTGGAGGCAAGATACTTTCGTTGGGCTACATGTGCTCTATCTTAATATGATGCGCTCTTCCTTTAAGTTATCCTATGGATCCATGTTGAGCCTGCTAGCTCAAGGAAGCTTGTGTTCAGCTTTTTCTCAAGGCAGGGTAGGTAGGAATAGAATGGTAGGCAGCTTGGAAAACGATGGCAAAGGTCCTTTCTTCACTTCATATCAGACTTCCAAGGGAGGTAGCCTTCTGTGGGGAAAAAGGAAAGAAAGAGAAAAAAGTGACCTTAAGAATACAGAAATTTGTGTTCAGTCTTGATATCTTTGCTATGGACTTATTTTATGACTTTGACCAAATTTGTCTATGGGTCAACTGCTTTGTGAAAGAAGTGAATTTAATCTGCCTTGCAGAGATATTGTGAAAAATAAGACGATTATATATGCAAGATGCTTTAACATGCTCCAAAGAATCACAATCTTTCATTTTGTGAAGCATTGCCAGGATTTGAGGTGGATGACCAAGGACAGATCCTTCCTTTATAAGCAAACCTTGAAAGAAGGTATATAATAGGTTTAGCAGAATCAATCCTGCAGTCTTTTTGTTTTATTATCTGATTTAATATCTATCACAGTCTCTCTCCTTTTCTTCTTCTTCTCCTTTTTCTCCTCTGTCTCTCTCTCTCAGTCTTCCTGTCTCTCTGTCTCTGTCTCTCTCTGTCTCTCTGTCTCTCTCTGTCTCTCTCTCTCTGTCTCTGTCTCTCTCTGTCTCTCTGTCTCTGTCTCTGTCTCTGTCTCTGTCTCTCTCTCTCTCTCTCTCTCTCTCTCTCTCTCTCTCTCTCTCTCTTTCTCTATCTCTCTCAGTTTCCTTATCTATAAAACTAGATGACCCTCAGAGGACTCTTCCAACTCTGTACCTATGATCCAAAGATCTCCAAACCAGTAAAACCCAAGCATAATGATGATGAGCTTTTCTTCCCAGAGATATAAAGAAAATAGCCTCTAAGTGAGTAGGTGCTACTCTGTCTAGTCCCAGTGAGCTGGTCTGCCAGTAAGCAATAACAGGAGAAGGAAGACATAAGGGAGAAAGCAAGAGGTGGAGAAAGGAGAAGGGGAATTGTTAATTAAACACTATTAAATATTAATTGACATATAAATTCAAAACCTCACCCACTCCTGACAGTTATATAATCTAATTAAGTGGTAGGCCCTGTTGCCCCATGGTGGCATTGGGTACTCTAAGGGAATAAAGTTATCTTGTGCTCATAAACACCATGAGGGCTTTATTAACCCAAGGCATTTGCTAATAAAGTAGATGGGAAAAATCAGCAATAATAATCATTTTAGTGCATGTGGAAGAATTGAAATGGCAATTTAGATCAAGATAGGAGTCCAGCTAATCAGCTGATGTGACCAGTAGGTAACTCCTACACTCTGGCCTCCTTCGGTAGGTGGATGGATCCGGTGAAGGCGCTTGGTCATCCTGGGTTCTGACTAGACACTGAGACATCTCGTGGTGTCTGTACCAATTTGCCATCACTGTCAAACCATTAAGACCTGGGTTGATATTTTTACCCCCTATGGAGCAAAGAGTGAGCCTCTCTTATAACTGATTGATTGAGTGTAAGGAAATTATTAAGAGGCTTACAACTTGAAAGGATTCTGAATATCAGTTTGGCTTCTTAGTAGTGAAACCAGGGTCATAAACTAGGTTAGTCTTTGTCAACTTTTTTAGAAGTTCTATACTTAGTAAGGGCATCATATACTCCTTTGTGAAAAGAAAAAAAATTCCTCACTGGAATTTCTTCTCTACCATTCTTCAAAGATCTAGAGAAAAGAGATGGGGGAAGGGGAGTGTTGAAAAAGAATCATAAGGAGTGTCTAGTATGTGTGATGATTTCCTGATGCTTTCAGATAGTCAGTCCATAAGCATTTATTAAGCACCTACTGTGTCAGATACTGTTTTAAATAAACTGTTGGGACACAAAAAAGTCAAAAGTAATACCTGCTCTCAAGAACCTCGTAGTCAGCTATGTATAAGCGGTTGGAAGATAATCAACAGAGGGAAGATGGAAGCATTCAGGAGCATAGGGAAAGGCTTCTTGTAAAAGGAGGGATTTTAGTTGGGACTCCAAGGAAGCCAGGAGGCAGAGATAAGAAGAAAGAGAATTCCAAGCATGAGGGACAGTAAGAATGCCCAAAGTCAGGTGATGGAGTACCATGTTTGAAGAGTGAGGAGGTCAGTGTCCCTGGATTGCAGAGTATGAGATAGGGAATAAGGTGTAAGAAGTGCACCTGGAAAAGTAGGAAAGGGTTAGGTTATAAAGAGCTTTGAATGTCAAACAGACTACATGAAAGAAATCAGTTGTTTTCAAGTTCTATTTTCTTAATGTGAATGCTACTAGGTCTGAGGTGACTTTTTTCTTCCCTTTGATGTCCAAATTTATTTGAAATTTATTTTCCTTCCTTGTCAATCTCGTGTGCATTTCATTCTCTATGCCCACTGGTATCTTGAAGTCAGGCTCTTCCATTTCACTGTGTTACAGTTAATCCTGTCTCTGTATCCTAGCATCGTGTTGCTGCGCAGGTTTCCATGCCTGCAGGAGAAGGTTTCAATCTTTAGCAAATGAGTTCAATGGAATTTCCAAATGCAATCTACAAGAACATTTCTGCTCTTATGAAGTTTGCCAAAACTCATTTGGGTATGATACAACCTTTGTTTTGTTTTGTTTTGGTTCCTTCCCATTTCACTGCATTCCCTTTGGATCTTAGAAAATGGGAGGTGATCTTCCCTCTTCTTAGCCACCATGGCTCTGTCTGTTTGTGCTTGGGGGAAAGTGTAATGTAACTATGTCATGGATCGCTCCATTATGTCCCGTATGTTAGCAATTTTGCCATGGTCTTTTTTTTTCCTTTTCAATTTGGACTTGAGCAGTTTCCTAAAGGAATGTGGATAAATGCTCTCAGCATTGGGTGCAGGAGGAGTAACATAGTTAAAGAAGAGACATTGGCATCAGATTAGAAATTCTGAGAAGCCTGGAAGTTACCTGAGAAGAGAAGGTGTTGTGCTCTCAAAATGGTAGATACTAAATATTTGGGGGAAAAACTGAGGCTCCCTTTAGCCATTCAGAGGGAAACATAATGGAAAAGAGGAATTAGGAGATAGTGGGATGAGGCTATTATGTTATGTTATGTTATGTTATGTTATGTTATAATATAGTATTATATTATTAGTGGGTATGCCTAGGAATTTATATATTGTACCTGGGTATGGAGTAACTACAGAACCTGCCTGTGTTTTCTGCTATTTATATGGCACTAGGTTATACAGTAGACCCAAAGCTGGACTTTGAGTTAAGAAGACCTCAATTCAAACCCTGCCTTGTACATTTAATAACTTTGTAACTGTGGGCAAGTCTTTTAACCTCTGTGAGCTCAACAGTTTTCTCATCTATAAAATGCCAGATAATAACAACACCTACCACACAGCGTTGTTGTGAGGACCAAATGAGATAGCATATAAAACACTTGAGAAATCTTGAAGCTCTGAATAAATGCTTATTATTAATAATTTTAGCACTAAATATTATTAATAATAACTGTTATTGTGATCCCATGTCCATGTGGGCTCAGACGAGGGCTCATAAGAGAAATGGGCAGACTCTCATCCCTTTAAATTTTTTTACTTGTTTTTTTTCCCTTCTTCTATTTTTCCCTTACACTTCTGGAGTCTTTCTTCTTGAAGTCAGGGCTGTATCTTGTGTCTGTGCTGCTGACGTTTTAGAACATGAGAGAGAACGGCAGTAGGAGCCAAGTATCTGCCAGACTGTGTCGGGAGAACTTTTATCATTTCTGTCAGATACATCACAACTCGCTTGTCTTACCATACATCTTCCTAAATGTGACAGAATATTCAGCTGTTATTAATTGAATACTCTCTAATTTAACTGCTTAGCGGGAGAAAGAGTGACTGGTTTGTTTCAACACGTAAAACTGGCATCAACCTATATGTGGGTTTCCAGTGCAGCTGCAATTTCAGGGCCTCCAAAAGAGCCTTGTATGAAATGAAATACCTACCCTACTTTTCAACAAAGCAGCTAAATTAGATTTATGAAATAAAAGAGATAGGGGTGTGTGCATGTTTCTGCAATCTTTGTACCGATCAGGAGCATTGAAATCAGGCGGAAGACGTGAACAATCTAAGCCATTTTTTAATATGGTAAATACAAGTGCTCATGGAGGCACCCACAGTCATTGAGTTAGTTCATAAAACTTAACCAGCAAATGAGGGGGAGAGCGAATCACATTGTCCGAAAACTTAGAGATTGGAATACTTGTTCTCTATCATATACTTTTAATTGGAGGCAGCCTTTAATTTGTAGTAAGAATATCTGAGTTCAAATCTCACCTACCTGAATGACCCTGGAAATGATTAAATAAATTGTTAAATCATTAAATGGTTAAATGATTAACCTCCTTGGACTTAGTTTCTCGATCTCTAAGATGAGAATGTTAAAATATATGATCTTTCAATTTCAGCTCTAAATCTCTGACTGTAATGATGATCCCAACCAAGGAGGTAATTGGGAAAGTCTCAGAACAGCTATGTAATATGAATTACAATTTGTGAAATGCAAAATCTTCTTGTATGTTGTCTAAAGAAGTCAACTTAATATAATAGGAAGCCTGTGAAATTTGGAGACAGGAAACTTGGGTTTGAATCTCAGTGCCAGGACTTACGACCTAGGTGCACTTATGAGCTACTTGCTTGTAGCCAGTGTCTTCATCTGCAAAATGGTCAGAATACTTGGGCTCATGACTCACATGACTCACATCCTCTCTACTCAGATAACTACCACCTTAGTTCAGGTCCTCATTGCTACTCACCAGGTCTGTTGTAATATTCCCTGTCTCAAGTCTCTCTCCATTCCAATTTCTCCTCCTCATTGCTGCTAAAGTGATATTCTTGAAAACAGTTCCACAGGACTTTTTGTTCAGAGTTCCAGCCACTCACTTTTGCCTGAGTTTGGCATTTAAAGCCCTTAGTTCCAAGTCTGCCTTTCCAGGTTTAATACGCATCATTTCCCTTTCCCACACTTTCCAGGTTAGTCAAGCTGCCTTCTTGCTCTTCCACCTATGGGAATTCCTTGTCCCTTACCTCTACTTCTTAGAATCCCAGCCTTTCTTCAAAGCTCAGCTCATGTTAACCTTCTACAGGAAATCTTTACTGATCCCATTCCTCCTAACTACTGGTGCCCTTATTAACCAATCACTATACACACACATATGTGTATGTATATATGTATATATGTATGTGTATGTGTGTGTATATATGCTAATGTGCTACTACAGGAACATTTTGACATTTCCCTGGATAGACTATCAGCTCCTTGAGAACAGGAGCTGTTTCACTTTGTGTTTGTATGCTACATACATAGCTTTTAATATTTCCTTAATAAATACTCATTGCTTGTTTCTTTTGTAAACCTTAAGCTGCTATAAGAAGTGTGTTAATAAGGCTCCAGAAAAAAAAAGTCCTACAACGCACCTAATCTTTCCATGGCCCTTTGGAGAGAGAACAAAACCATTATCAATTTCTAGGTTCTGTCACTACTGAATGAAAAACAATGAGCAATTCCAAATGAGGGGGGAGGGAGGAGAGAAGAAGGGAGAGAAGGAAAGAGAGAAGAGGAGAGAGAGAGGGAGAGAGAGAGAGAGATTAGTGTGGAAAAGAGCCATTGCATTCAGCCATGTAAATTTCTTGATTCATTTATGTAAATTAAATGCAAATTATTTATTTATTTTTAGGAAGGTATAAAAATGTATTCATTGCCAAAATGCCTCTGGCTGTATGTACAACATATTTTTTTTTTTTAAAAGAAAAGAAATGTGAAGTGTGAAAATAATGAGGAGCTAGACTTAGCTTTAACATTAACACCCACTGGCATTTCAGAAAAGTGAAACCAAGGATATGCCTGTTGGTCCCTGCCCTTAAGGTCAGAAAAGTAAAATTTGGTTCCAGGAAGAGCAAGTTCAGAGGCAGAGAAGACTTTCCCCCCTGACTCACTGGGGAATATTATACCATAACCTGCCCTGAGCCACCTATCATGGGACTATTAGCTTGAGTGTTCTGGGAAATATTATGACCCCAGGGTGCCATGTAACTAACTCGCTGGTTCTTGACATGCTGCCAACATGGCCCTCTCTGGACCACAAAGTTGGAGCTCCCCTGGAAGCTTGCCAGTGTTTTAAGAAGGCCCTAGGGGCCCTGGGCAGCCTTCTAGTGTCATACAGCATTCATAGCAAAACCCAATTCAGAAAGGTCTCCTTTGCTTCCATTCTGGGCTTGGCAGACAAGTTTAGAGCGTTTTTTTGTAGGGGTTAGCAAATATGCCTCCAACTTGGGGGCCATTTCTTGCATTGGGATACTATAGTGAGCAGGTATACTTTTTTTTCGGTTTTTGTTGTGTTTAGGCCAGGCACTGTATCCACTGTACCACCTAACTGTGCATAAAAATGTGAAGTGACTTATTCAGAGTCACCTAGGCAGCTAATGGCAGAGCTGAGAGTTCCGTTTTATATTTATAGCTACTATTTACAAAATATTTCTACACAACCTTTATGTATATCTTTATTTGTGTGTGTGTGTATACACACATATATAATGTATATATGTACGTTGCATATACATACACATATATAAATATTTCTACATGGCCTTCATATGTATCTGTGTCTACATATATCTTCATATATACTATATGTATACATATCAATATACAAATATTTCTATTTACCCTTCATGTATATCTATGCATATGCACATTCATAAATACATATGTTGTCATTGTGAAGTTTTCCAGTCTTAATCCTGAAAAGCTCTTTGAGGTTTCATTTTATATAATCCTTTGGTTGTGCACCCTCCAACCATGGTGCTAAAAGACATTTCTAAAATGTCAGGTGTCAAGGAAATTCTTTCAAAAGAAATACTTAAAATGGTGTATTGTAATGGACAGATTTAAATGCTACCTAATGATTAGTTGATTGGTGCCTGGTGATTACTATATAAAAGAGAGTTTATTAGAAAATTAGTATTTGCATGATACAAAAAGTGGGACCTATGTTCTTTGAGCTAAGGTGTTATGGACTCTAAATGTTAAATGAATATTAACAACAGAAACATGCATTTACTGAACCAGCAATGTCTTCCCCAAGAATAGACATTTCTTCCTTGCCTTGTAAGGCTGCGTTCTTCATAATGAATACAACTTGATTAGTAATGATTCAGATGAGTATTGCCTCAGGGCAAGTGTCACAGGATGGGATATTACCATGTGTAGCTGAAGTAAGTGACCTTACATCAAAATTTAATAGATCTAGAGCTGGCAGGCATCTTCGAAGTTGGCTTGCCTAGTCTCTTCATTTTGAAACTGAGTAAACTGAGGCCCCAAAAGACTGTGACTTATCCAAAGTCATACAGGTAGAAAAGGGGGTATCTGGATTGGAACCCAAGTAGCCCCATAGCTAGGAATGTCTTGTGTTAAATGTACTTGACCTTTGAGAACACTACCGTAGAGATTTTGTTTCAAGGGTTTCCAAGAACAGAGGAGTGCTTTAAAGAGAAATTTCATATTTTAAGGACCAGCCTAATCCAATATTTGACAGTTCTTGCTGTATGATAAATTGTGGTGTATTTGTGTTTACTCATCATGACCACTGTTATTGAAAATCTAACCCATGTGAAAACTATGATTGTGGAAAAAGAAAGAGTTTACAGCTTTGCATTTATTTTTATGGTGGCATTCAAAGACTAGATTAGAGAAAGGTCATTGAATAGTCCAGTGTCCTCATTTGAAATTGTTGGGGAGCTCTTATTTCCTGAACATGTGGGAATTTAGTCTGTGGTGTGTGCCACAGGGGGTGATGGGTAAGACCTAAGTGTGATCAGAGGAAGTCTAGGTACTAAAGGGAGGTACTGAGGAGTGTTGGAGCTGGCCTGGTAGAAACAGAGAATAGGATATTATTAGCCAGAATCACAGAACTGGTCATGCCCTGGGGAGCACCCTTCAGAAGAGGGGAGGTGCTGCAAGCAAGACTATGGAAAGTACTCAGTGTCCTTGTTAATGAAAGGCATGCTTGCTTTATTTAGCTAGTCTAATTTTACAAACATGGGATGCTGGGCTATCCCCTTAGGTTAATGTGCCCCAGGCTCCTCGGGGTGCAGTTGTGGCTATACAAGCATGATAACCATTTATACAACACTACCAAGACAAATAACTTCGAAAACTGTAAGAGTAATGATCCATACACATATATGTGTACATACATACACACATATACATATGGGTGAACGTACATATACATGCACATATAAGTGCTCTGAGCAGTTAAGTGACCTGGTTAGTCTGTGTTAGACATGATTTCAACTCATTTCTTCCTGACTCAAAGAACAACCTCCCCCTCCATTATGCTAAACTGCCTCTCATTCACATGCATAGGGTGTCCCAAAAGTCTTTGTACAGTTTTTTCTATTATTTCATTTAATCTGCTCTACTAAGCTTTAGTAGCTTAAAACTGTGCTGAGACTTTTGATATGCCCTGTAAATGTATGTTTGTGTGCAGTTAATAAATATTAATAAAATATTTTCCCTATTTTCTCTCAAAGTGGACATTGTATCTCTATTTAGGGTTGAGGTTTAGGGTAGATTTGTTTCAAATTCCAGATTATTTTCATGGGCTCTCATATGGTTGGTTGTAAATATAATCTGCCCAGAGCCACCCACACACCCTCCGTTGCCTCCTTCCTTCTTGCATTTCCATATACTTTTCTGTTATTTCCCTTAATCTGCACAACATGTGCTAGGTTTTGGGAGTTGTCGCTTTAAATTTTTGTCCAACCATGAACGGCACAGTTGTGAAATTTACAAGAGCTGCCTCCCATTTTTGCCAAACATCCTCAATTGTGTTTTTTCTTTCTCCTTACCCTTGCAGCCAGTGGCCTCAGACACAGATCCCTCTGTTTCGTGTTTATTATTACTTAAATATATCAATGCACAGCATCGTGGCTTATGGCTAATAAAATTCCCACTCTGAGTGACTGCTGCCTGGCATGGAGGCCAGTGACATGGGGAGCTGCAGGCTGATGCTGGAGAGGAACATTTGGAGTTTGCTCCTGATCCTGGGGACTGATTGCTTCTCCCAGATTACTTGACATTAGAGAGGAAGGCCATTGTCTAATGGTCCTGCCAGAGGATGAGAGGATCAGTAGAGGGCCCTAGGGTCCTAGTTCCTCCCTACCATGGTCATAACTGCAACTTCCTTTGAACCAGCCAAATATGCAACAGTCTAGTTCTTCCAGTGTATTGAGCTTGATTCAACAAAGACCTGATAATATCAATATTGTTAATTATTTATTATTGTCAATAAGTATCTAATATTTAAAAGCTACTTGGGATATAAAGATGAAAAAAAAAAATAACTTCATTCTCAAGAAGCCTGTGGTTTAAATGGAGGCAGGTTAGCAAGGGGAGGATGTGTACACAAATAGTTATTACAAATTGAAAGTAAAGACAAAAAACTATGAGAAATTTGAGGAAGATCAAGTCTGTTTCATCTGGCAAGTCCAGGGAGGGCTTCATGAAAGGGGGTGATGGTTGCACTTGATGTAGAATATGAAGTAGGGAGAGGTTTTAACAGACAGAAACGGAGGTGGGGAGTGATAGTCAATCTGTCCCATGTGTATGAGAGAAGAAGGACAGCAGTGTGCCCAAACCCAGAGACTGGAGAGGGGCAGCTGACAGGGGAGACTTTCGAGTACTTTCATTTGCTTTGAGCATAGGGTATATGAAAGAGAATAGTAATGATGGTAGCCGAGATTGATATAGTACTTTCAAGTTTGCAGAGCACTTTGATGTACATGATCGCTCATGACAACCTTGTGTCACATGGCCCTCCATTTTACAGATGACATAACTGAGGCTGGGAAAATTCAAATGGCCTACCTAGGATCACAGAGCTTGTAAATGTCAGAGTTGACTTAGGACCCAGGCCTCTGCTGAAGGCAATCCTAACACTCTTGCCACTGTGCCATGGTCTAGATAAAGATGTTTCACTTTATTCAGTAGGTAGTAAGAGAGGTAGCATGGTATGGTAGACAGAGGCATTCCTGGCAATGGAACTAGAAAGGTCTGGGTTCAGGTTTCATCTATGGCACATACTGGTGGTAGACAAGTCACTGAATCCCCAGGTGGTCTAGGCCAGTGATGTCAAACTCAAATAAAAATAGGGGCCTCAGACCTATATGTTAGGACCCATGTAGGTGTCATATTGACCACACATTTGTCTATTTCTTTCTCTGTCAATACATGAATTCATTGAAATCAGATAAGAATTACATTTTAATCTAGTTTGGGTCACACTTAGGAGTATTGTGGTCCGTGTGCAGCCTTTGTGTCTGACACCTAGGTTCTGGGCTGTTGCTAAGATAAGGCGCAGACCTGCAGTGGTGGAGGGAATTTTCTCATCTGGTGAAATCCTAGGTCCACTCCCTAAGCCTGGTAGGCAGTAAAGAACCACAAGAGGTTTTGGCGTAGATTCAGTTACAGTACTAGTGATTATAAGGGTAAGTTGGCTTCCACCTTGGAGGATAGATTGGAAAAGAGAAAAAGGCTGGTGACTGAAAGACCAATTGGGAGGTGATGACTTTTGTCCAGGCAG
Source organism: Notamacropus eugenii (assembly GCF_028372415.1). Lineage (NCBI taxonomy): Eukaryota > Metazoa > Chordata > Mammalia > Diprotodontia > Macropodidae > Notamacropus > Notamacropus eugenii. The sequence continues at coordinate 482,056,937 of NC_092873.1, read as the reverse complement.
AAAGGGCATGAACTAGAATGGAAGTAAAAAGAGGATGGGAGTGAGACAAAATGGCAGCATTGGAGTTTATAAAATTTGGAAACTGATAAGGTAGATTTAAGGATAAAGGAGAGGGAAGTGAAAAGTAACTTAGGTTTTGAGCCTGGGTATCTGCGAGACTTTGTGCCATTAACAGAGAAATAGAGAATTTAGAAGAAAGGTTTAGTGAGAATGATAATGAGTTTCGTTTTGTGCATGTTGAGTTGGAGGTGTTGGCAAGATGTCCAGATAGAGAGATAGTCAGCAGGCAGTGGGAAATAAAGGACTAAGTCTCTGGATAGAGATTGGGGCTAAGGATAAAGATTTGGGAGTCACATAGATAGGATGGATAAGGGAAGACACGAACAGATGAAGTCACTCAGGGAGTGAAAGAAAAAGAAAAAAAGATCAAAGCCAATCCACGGGGACACCCTCGTTTCAGGGACAGGAAGATGAGAAGCCAATGAGGTAAAGCAGAGAGAGCCATTAGGGAAGTAAGAAAAGACCAGGAGATGGTAGCATTTCAGAAATTAGTGGAAGACAGGACATCAAGATTTTATTGAGTTATGGTTTGCTTCCCTCCCTTGCAGCCTCTTAGTGCCAACACCCTCTGTTTTTGGAGCCAAATATGTGTTTCCTTTTCTTTTGTACTCTGCCATAGCATATGATATTTGCAAAAGCTCCCGGGTGGTGTGCCAGGTGAGGCACCAGTGCCCCTGTTGCTGTTGAAAGAAGGGAACACTAGTCACCAAGAGTGTGCGATGTCAGGAACTCATGCTGCTGGCTCCCATTTATGATTTTTTTTTAAATAAGAAAGAAACATAAGGAAAGCATTTGCTTTGACACTGAATCCACCCCCACATGTAGCAGTAATTACAGGGCCTAGAGGGGGAAAAGAAAGGAGCACTCCAATTTGGGGCCAACCAGCCTTGACAATGTTGCTTTAAACCCTTGGAAAAAAATGCAGCCAAACCGTAATGGATCAAGTGTGGCACAGGTGGACAATCAAGGGGCATAACAGCCTACATTAGGGTGAGGTTTCCTGAGCCAGGCAATTCATAGTTAGCAGAGGATACCTCTGAGAAGACCATTAACCCCAGGCCCGGTCCCAGAAAGGTCAGAGTGACTCCCCAGGGTTTACAGGCACTGATGGAATCTGATGTCCAGTTCAGAGTATGAGCCACTGCTACTTAACACTCACCTTGGATGTGATCTGTGTTCTAAAAGCACGGAGACCTACCTGCATGGGCTGCAGGCACAGGGGTGTTCTAGCACGGGCGTTGTTCACACATCTACACATTCTCTCTGTCTCTGTGTCTCTGCAAAAGTTCAAGCACTGAGTCAAGTTTATTGTTTCTATCTCGTTTATTTTAAGTATAGTTTTACACTTTATTATGTGCTGTGACATCTTAAATGGAGCCTGTCACTCCATCTTGACTACTGCTAGGGGCTAGAGCCACTTACCATGTCACACATTTCAACAGCCCTGATTAATAGGATCAAAATGAGCAGGTTCGACTCCACCCCTCCATAGTACCCCCTTATTTACATATGCAAATAGTATCCGAGTAGTAGAACCCCAAATCCAAAGGAAAACTGTTTAAAAATTTAGGAAGTTTGGGTTTTCCTTCTCCCTTTTTTCTCCCTTCCTCTCCCCATCTTTTTCTTCCTCTCCCTTCCTCCCTTTTTTTCTCTCTTTCTTGAATTCTTTCCCTTTTCCTTTCTTTTCCAGCTCCCCTTCCTTTCTCCATCTCTCTCTCCCTCTCTTCCTACCTCTTCTCTCTTTTCCCCCCCCTTCTCCCCCCCTTACTCTCTCCCCCTTTCTAAATTAGGCAAGTTCCCTGAATTCACCCCCCACCTTCCCCAGTAACTGCATTTGGGTGTATATGAGATGACAAATGCAAATATTCTGTTTTGTTCCCTGAGTTGGCTGGTTGGTTGATTTATTTTTCCAAGAATAATATTTTGTCACATTAATACTTGCACTAAAAAAAAAAAAAAAGGAAGAAAAAGCAAAAGAAAAGAAATGAAACAAAAAAGAAAAAAAAAACTTTTTTTTTCTTTATCTCCCATCCCTGGTTACAAGTCAGTTTTTTGTAACCCTGTCATTATGCGAGGTAGCCTAGAGTAATTTGAATATTTCATTCTCCCGGCTGCTAATGCTCTATGTGTTACAGATGGTACTTGCTCCATCCTTCTGGACTCGATTCAATTATAAATGAAAGTAGGGAGCTTAGATTTGTCTTTTTGTCTCTGCTTAGTTGAAATAACACAATCAAGCTTGATGGGTAGGAATTCCTCAAACTGCCTCTCTGTCTCTCCTGCCTAGGATAGTGCACTTCCTTCCCCATTAGATCTGCCATCATGGTGACCCTTTTGCATTTAGATTTGGAACCAAATATATCATTATTTTTGCACACTTTTCTTTCCCTCTCTTGAACTTGAGATTCTTAAGTTGTTATGGCCTCACCTTCCTTATCTCTCCTTTTTCTTTTCTCTTCTCTCCTCTCTTTTCCTTTACCCTCATCTCTTTTTTCTACCTGTTTTCCATGTCTCTCCTCACTCCCTCTTCTCTCTTTATTTCCCCTCTTTTCCTCTGTCTCTCCTCTTCTTCTCTACCTCTCTATGCCTCATCCCCTCCTCTCCATTGATGTGTTCTCTATTTCCCCATTTCTTCTATTTTTCTCTTCCCCCTTTCATTCTCTTCCTCTGCTTTCTCCCTCACTCCTATTTTCTGATTCTCTCTCCCTTTTTCCTGTTCTCTTTTTCTTTCTCCTCTCCATTCCCTCTTTCTCTCTCTCCCCTTCTCTCCTCCCCCTTTTAAGGGATTCTCTTTCTCATTCACTTCTCTGAGGTGACTAAATGATTTATTTCAATGGCTCAAGTAAACCGCTTTTCTTCTCCTTGCCCTTAAGACTGCTTTTCATCTAGGTCTAACTGCTTAGTTGTCAGGAAGCATATGAAAAGGGACGTTCTTCATATAGAAACATACAGACATGTGGTCTACAGAATAAATCTAGACAACATATAGATAAGTCATAGTTGTTAGTTAACTGTGGTGTTCTGAATTTGTATATATACCCAAATTCAGTGGGGGTGTGTTTGGGGAAGGCTGGCAGATAAACATATTACGTGTTCTGTCAACGGGGTATGATTTTATGAGTGTTTTCCTAACTGGCAAAATGTGCTGTTTACCTTGGGCTACTACTTGCACAGCAGTATGAGAATTTCCCTTTTAATTCCAACTTTAACAGTGATTACTATGTGCTTTGCAAAGATACAATGTTCAAGATACATATTCTGAGAGTTAGTATAATGCTCAGACTAATTCAGATACCACCCCAGTAATTTCCCAGAAAAGGCATTGATCAGTGAGTCCAACCAACAGAGGCTTTGTTTGCCTTATTTGTGCAGCTTAGTTAGGGCCTCCTATAAGTGTCCATTCTTGTGAGATCACTTCCTGTTTCATTTGGGTTTTCCCTGCTGGAGGAAACTAGATTCCTACAGGTTCACATCTGCAATTATGAGATGGCTAGCCTAAGGAAGTGTCTCAGGTCATAACGTTAGCTAGAGATGCAGGTTTTTCATTTCTTCTATGAGCCAAAATGATCAAGAAAATAATCCCAGAAAGAGAATTACCTATTTGGATGCAGGAATTACTAGTAATTGGCAACAGCCAAATGATAACAGGATCTCTTGCAGCTAGTCTGACGTCTGGTCTCATAGGGCATCGTGTCAGTTCTTTCACTGCTTTACTTCTGTTCCTACTGTGGGAAAGCGGACCTTAAGAGCCAGTAGTATTAATGATCACCAGCATTTATTTAGTGCTTTTAAGTTTGCAAAACCCATCTGTTATCTCATTTGATCCTCATAACCATTTGTGAGATAAGTTATGCAGTTATTAGTATCCATCTCCTTTTACAGCTAAGGAAACTGTGGCTCCAATGAGCTCCATAATTAGTAATGGGACACGCAGCTAGTAATAATAACTGCTAATAACAGCCCAAAGTTCTATAGCGCTCTAAAGCTTTGCAGAGTACTTTAAAAATATCTCATTTTCTCCTCACAGCTCTTGGAGGTAGGTGCTATTATTATTATCTCTATCTTACAATTGAGGAAACTGAGGCAGAGGTTAAGTATACTGCTGGAGGTCACATAACTTGCCTGAGGTTTGGTTTGAACTTGTCTTCCTGATTCCCGGCTCTGTAAGTAAAAGGAATCCTATTTGAACTTAGATTTTACCTGACTCCAGGACTTTCTCTCCATCCACCATACTACATTACCTTTCACTGGTAATTGACCAACCCAGTATTTCCTCCAGTTTTCTTCATTCCAGCTTGACAGGAACCTACCCACCTAGCTATGAAAGCACCTCTAAAGGCAGTATAATAATACTCTTTGAAGATTTGGGTGCAGTTCATTTCCTGGGTTCACTTTATAGTAATTAGACATTTTTATTATTTGACGATAATATCCTGATACTTTTTCCCCCTGGGAGTTTGAAATGGAGCTAAAATAACATCAACATTGTTTTCCTTCATGATATATCCCTTTGGCCTGAGCCAGTCACCTATTTTATATTGATTCTTAACTTCCATTCCACCATGGGTGTCCAACATAATAGTGGAAGATTAGTGAGCCACATCTATATTATATTATATCTATATTATACATAGATGTAATAACATCCCAGAATGGGGCACTTGGACATCTCAGTTATAGCCGTGGTTGGAGCTCTTGCTGTCCACAGCTACTTTGGGAGAAAGGACACCAATCATGGTCAAGCTCCACCAATTTTAGCCTTATAAATTTAAGGCTAAAAGGGGATTTTATTCAACAAGTCTACTGTGTGCAAGGTTGGGTTAGGTGCTGAGCATACAGAGACAAAAAGGAAAACATCGCCTGTCATCATGGAACTTACATTTTATTGGAGGAGGGGGAGGATTATGCATGTGATCTCATTTAATCGTCACAGCAGTTTACGCCATGAACTCCTTGAGAGTGAGGACTTTTATCTTTTTTTGTATCCCCAGCTTAGCACAGTGCGTAGAACATAGTAGGTCTAGTATAACCTAAATACTTACTGACTTATTGGCTATGATATTATTATCTTTACAGAAAAGTTAAGGAACAAATACATTTTCTCATTGTCAAACAACTAGTTTGAGGAAAGATGTGAACCCAGATCTTCTGGTTCCAACCCCAAATTCTACCCACTATTCCACTCTGTCCAACCTTATTGATAGATGAAGAAATTGAGACTCGAAGGTTTAAGTGAACTACCCAGAGTCCCATATGTAGTTTACAGTACAGCTATGAATCAAAGTTAGAGTGTCATCACCCTCATCATCATCATCATCTTCGTCATTGCTGAACTTTCTATTAAGGGTTAAGATTTCCAAAGCCCTTTACATATATTAACTTATTTGATCATCACAACAACTCTGGGAGGTAGATACTATTATTATCACCATTTTGCAGATGAGGAAACTGAGACCCAGAGCAGGCAAGTGACTTACCCAGGGTCATACACTAAGAAGTGTCTGAGGCAGGATTCAAACTCAGTTCTGTTCCCCCACTCCCACACTCAGCCTGAGATTCTCTCCATTGATTTAAATGTGAAAGGAACTTTTTTGGTCCTATAGTCCAATTTCATCATTTTATCGTTAAGGAAACTGAGGCTCAGAGGTTAAGTGACTTATCTATGGTTAGTAAATGGCAGAACCAGGATTTAAACCCAGCTCTTTAGACTCCAAATCCAGTTCTCTTTGAAATATACCATACATAATGCTCCTCAACTATCCCCTAGCAAGAAAATGAGCAATAACTGAACTGAACAGAATATAATGAAGTGTAACTGTGAAGGTACATGTAAGAGATGAAGGGATGTATTATTTTAGAGTAACAGCAAAAACAAAAATTGCCTATTTTTAATTATGCTAAGGTTTGGCAGGGAGGAGAGTCTACACAGGAAAACCAGGCAAGAGTACACTGAGAGCAGTAAAAATAAATTATCAGGGGTTGATTTGGACACCTTCCCACCATGTTCTGTGTGTTTGTCTGTTGCAGTCACATGTTCCTTCCTTTCACTTTCCACTGAAACAGAAAGAACATATTATTCCAGTGGGGCCATATTTCTTTAATTATAACTCTCCATTGCCCCTCCTATTTGTGGTCACCAGTCTTAGATCTCTCACTCTAAGCCTGAGTAAGACTCTCTCTTCCATACCACTACTAACAAGGCATTTATCTTTTGGCAAAAGCTTTCAGTGAAGGGGAACCCATTGCCTCCTGATGTGGTTGGTCCATTCCATTTTCTGATGGCTCTGATTAAGGGGAAATTTTCTCTTGAATCAAACCTAAATGTGCCTTTCTATGATTTCTACCTACTGCCTGGTCTTTTTGTGGCCAAGCAGAATCCATCTCATCATTCTTCCATATGAAAGATCTTAAGATATTTGACAATGCTAAAACACCCTGATCTCTGTTCCTTGCTGTCTCCAAAATAAAAATCTCTAATTCCCTTAACTGATTTATTGTTGTGTGGCTTCTAGTCATCTTACCATCCTGCTTCTTCTTTGGATGACTGGGGTGGTGAAAGGAGCGAGAAGCTGTATCATCTATATTACTCTGTAATATAGTTTCTGGAGGAAAGATCAAAGATGGTGGTACTGGCACCAAGTTATTTATTTAATTAATTTAAGTCAAATTCCCCAAGTGTGTTCAATACTAAGTATGTTTGGGTTCTCTTTCATCTCACCTATTATTTAAGTCACTGAGATAATATTCTTGAAATCAATGTTGAAGGGTTCTCTCACAAAGCTTCATTGTAAAATACCTTAGCTGTCTTTTTAGCACGGGAAACTTAATGTATGTATTTGTGCATCTATGTACACTACTTCACAGTATATATCACTCTGGGCTCTTAATAGGAATCTCCTTGGGCCATAAACCCATACAAAATATTTGACATTGTGGCTTGCTGTAATCTTTCTGTTGCAGTAATGTGAGGGTGGCCACATTACTCAGGAGTGTATAATGCTAGTCTCGCACTAAAACATATTTTATTTAACTCGCAGATGTTTAGTCTCCTAATTTGTCTTTCAAGAGATTTTTTCCCCCATCTTTGGTTAATACACACACACACATAATATAAATATCATATATAACAAAGAGTACATAAATAATAAGCATACTATATACTATATTATATATAACATAATATATAATAAAATGTTTTTATTGCTTTTTATATTTATAAAATATTTTATTTTAATTTATAAAATTGTGTTGTGCATAAAATATGTTATGCATACATTCATATATATGTATATTTGAGAGATGCATTATGAACTAGTGAGTGGAGAGCCAACCTTAGAATCAGGAAATCCTGGGTTCAAGATCCACCTCTGCAATTACTAGAATTTCTAGCTATGTGTGCCTGTACGAGTGACTTAACCCCTTAATGGTTCAGGCAGACTCTTTTAAAACATAGTGATGGTGCCAATTTGCATTTTTAGATAAGATTTCCTCAAAAGGAATTCCTAAAAGCAGTGAAATTACAGGTCTGGCCTAAAACATATGATACAATTTTTTTAAAAAAAGTAAAAATCAAGTATCTTTTCACTGGTGATTTTGAAAATAACTATACACTTAATTTCTCTTTGTAAGTATGCACTTACAGTACTTCAAGGATCTGTTATTTGAGGATCCTTGTCACTATCAGAGGCAGTGTTCTCCTCCATGCCTCAGTAGATCATCTAGGTGTGTCTATGACAAATTCTTTACCTGGTGGTCAGTCTTAGCGACTGGCCTCATTAAACCTAGCTCAGTTCTGCTAGTCACTTGCTGGGCCCATACTTCCAGATTATTATGAGTTTTGATGACTTGGCTGTTGAGAACTCAGGGTAGATGCATCTGGATAGTCCTTCAGCGGAATTCCCTGGAATCCCATAGGTTAACTGTAAATTACAAAGCTAAAATATGAATTGTAATAAGGTACAGGACAGTTTTCACTGCCATTTATGAAATGCTTAATTACGTGACTTTATTGATGTTCTGTCTACTGTCCTTGGGGCAGCGAGGTGGTATAGTGGATAGAGTGCCAAGTCTGAACTCAGGAAGACTCATCTTCCCGAGTTAAAATCAGACACTACTTATGTCAAGTCACTTACCCCTGTTTACCTCAGGTCCTCATCTGTAAAATGAGCTGGAGAAAGAAATGGCTAAACACTCCAGTATCTTTGCCAAGAAAATCCCAAATGGGGTCATAAAGAGTTGGGCATGATTGAAAAAACTTAAGAATAACAGCTATTCTCCATGGATCAAGTAATGATATTAGCAAACTGAACATATATATGTACGTATTTATGTATATGTATTTCATTTCAAAGTTTGTAGTCATACATGTAGGCACTGTGTTAAACAATTTGCAGATATTATCTTATTTGATCCTCACAGCAACCCTGTTACAATTGTGGAAATTGAGGCAGATAGAGGTTAAGTGACTAGGTCAGGGTCACATAGCTAGTAAGTGCCTCAGGCTGGATTTAAACTCAGGTCTTTCTTGCTCCAGGCCCAGCTGCCTCTTTAAATGTACTTTAGATTTAAGATAATTATTTAGGAACTTGGGAGCATATATGTAGAAATGGAAGGGACTTCCAAGGATGTCTATTCAAGCTACTTTATTATAAAGAGGAAGACAGTTGTGCCTTGCCCCACATCACACAAGTTTTGAGCATTAGAGGCAGAAGGTGACCCTGGCTCCCAGCTGCCACTGCTCTTTTTACTCAGATTTGAATTCTCAAGGCCAGTGTTTTCATTTTTTTTCCTTTCTCTTGGCTTTCCTTTTACCATCTGTTTTAGCAGTTCATTCTTGAGGTTGATTCAATTATGGATCCATCCATTCCTTTTGTGAGAGACTGTCCCAAACCTCTGAAGTCATGTACATTTGGGAATATGGATTAGGATTCTCTTACTCTTCTATGACTAATCTACTTTATTTAATTGTAACCAGGAACTACTTGGACACTGATCTTACACTTGCCTTAGTTGGAATATGCATCTTCCTCTGCCTTGAATCTATAGTATTGCCCCATGGAGAAATTCTAAACAATATATAGAATCTATGGCTAATCTGCAAAGGCCAGACCTCCTTAATCCGCCCTGCACCACCCATGTTGGGCTACATCCTTTCTCTGGTCTCTCAGAAAACTGGATTTTGTTACCATCTAATCCACTTGTCATGGAATACTGTATTGGGTATTACAGTTAGTCCCCTATTCAGGAAGGCAGGATCATAGCATATGTAAATCTTATATCTGCCCTAGTGCTTGGTACAGTGGCCTCCACACAGTAGTTTGTTAATAAACACATATTAATTAGTATTAGGTAATCAGTGATTTTTAATAAACGTCCCCCACCTCTTCTTTCATTAAGTCCAGCCCCTATATAAGATCATAGACATGGATGGACCTCGGAGGTCATTTTATAGGGGAGGGAGCTGAAACCTACTGGGCTAAAGTGAGTTGTTCAAGGTACCAGAAGTATTAACTGTCAGAGGCAGAAATTAAATCCAGGTCTGTTGACTCCTGTAAACCCATTGCCTTTCCTATTTTGATCTGTGACAGCCCATGTGTCAGTTAGGGCTCCAGAAATTTATTGGCAGACTCTTGGGTGGAAGAAGGAAAGCAAAGGGGAGAGATGACTGCAGTCACTGCACCTGGGAACCTATAAAGGGTTAACTCTATATTTGTCTGTTAGACCAGCCATGCCCTGGGTGTTCTGAACTGGGACAAAAAAAAAAATCTCCCAATAAGGGTGGAGATCTCCAGAGACAGGCTTGTTCATCACCCATTCATATGTCTAGGCCATCTCTTAGCCAGTTATTCTTTACTCAGGATCTGCCTTTAATCATGTTTAAACACAAACTATTTTCAAAGTATATGTCTGCCTTTAAAAAAAAATAAACAGATGGGATAAAAAACTTACACAGACATCACATCTGCCACTCTGGACAATTAAGTCAAACATGAAATTGTAGCTAGAACCGCAGGTTTTTCAGTGTGACAAGATTTCACATGAAAAGCTCATATGCTGACTTAGGTTTTGTAAGCCCAGACTATGATCTAACTCCATGTTTTAGGGGATTTTTTTGTTTCTTTTTTTAATCTCCATTTTGCATGGCATTCTTTTTCCTGACCACAGCAAAACACTGTTTAAGAAAACACTTTGTTTTACAGCAAGGAAACTGAGAAATTTAGCAGGCTAATGGCCATGCAACCTTAGGACTCTAGCACTCTTAGCATTTTGGGGTGGAATCACTGAGATCACAGGGTTTTAGGAGCTGGAGGTCAAGGGGCCTCCAAGTTCACTGAACCCAACCTCCTATCTCTGCAGGAATCCCTGCTCCAATACGTCATTCCCTCAGAAAGATTTCACCCTATTTGTGAAGCATTTTCATCAAAACCACTGTAAGGTAGAGATTGAAAAGATTATCATAAACATTTGGGAGGTAGAGTGGGGCTGGAGTGATGTGCGGTTTCACTGGTACGGAAACGGAATGACTCCTAGTGAGGAAACCCACTTACCTCCCTACAAGGGTGGATCAGCAAACTGCCTGAACTTTGGCCTAAAAGCATCCCTGGCTTCCTTGAAGACTTAGCTCAGATTTAACCTTTTGTAAGAGGCCTTTCCTGCTTCCTCTTCCCTCCCCCGGCACCCCAGGTGTCTTCCCTCTGAGATTACCTCCTATTTATATTCATTCTCTCTCTCTCTCTCTCTCTCTCTCTCTCTCTCTCTCTCTCTCTCTCTCTCTCTCTCTCTCTCTCTCTCTCTCTCTCTTTCTCTCTCTCTCTCTCTCTCCCTCTCTCTCTCTCTCTCCCTCCCTCCCTCTCCCTCCCTCCCTCTCCCTCCCTCCCTCCCTCCCTCCCTCCCTCCCTTCCCTCCCTCCCCCTTTCTCTCTCTCTCTCTCCCTCTCCGTCTCTCTCTCTTTCTGTCTCTCTGTCTCTCTCTCTCTCCTTTCTCCACCTCCACATTTCCCTCTCTCCTTCTCCCTCTCTCCTCTCTTTCTTCTGTTTCTCCTGCTTCTCTTCTCTCTCCCTCCACATACATATATGGGATTGCCTTGGGAGTCTGTGGACATCAAGTTATGAACCCATGATCTAGTCTATCCCTAACTTAAGATGAGAAATCAGAGGCCCCCAAGAAATGAAGTGAATTGTCCAAAATCATTCAACTCTGTATTGATAGTCATGTCTAGTCCAGCATGCCATTTGATCATAGTCTGATCTCCTTTGGCATTGACGTGTCTCTCTCATCAACCAAGCCATAAGCTAAATACTGTTCTCTGTTAGAATTCTTCAGTGACCCCCATAGAGGTCCTGGCCACCCTTCCATTACCATGTTGATCCATCCCATGCACCATCCTATTCTAGAGTCCTAAAGGTGGGTTCTGCCATGTTGGGATATTCACTTTTTAGTCCCCCTGATTTGTGGCATTGAACTTGATCCCAGAGGATCAAATCTGTGACTGTTGACTCGATCTTCTGGACATGTCGTCATTGCAAGGATCCCGTCTATGATTTATTCTCCATTTAGACTCCAGGACATAACTATGGACCTATAAACAGACACCAGGGGAACACAGATGTGAGTCATGAGCTCTTGGCTCTTTTAAGAGGGTCACTAGTCAAGGCCCCACAGAACAAAGTGGGAGGTGGAAAGGAACATCAGAGATGAGCAGCAGACTCTCTGAAGCTTTACCTATTTACTCCTACACTCTCCTGCATTTATGTTGCTTAGTCGGTTTTAGTCATGTCTGACTCTTCATCATTCCTTTTTGAGTCTTCTTGTCAAAGATACTGGAGAAGTTTGTCATTTCCTTCTCCAGCTCATTTTCCAGATGAGGAAACTGAGGCAAACAAGGTGAAGTAATTTGACCAGGGACACACCGCTAATAAGTGTCTGAAGCCAGATTTGAACTCTGGAAAACGAGTCTTCCTGACTCCAGGCCCTGTACTTTATCCACTGTGCCACCCCCTACATAATACTCTGACAAAAACTAAGAAAAAAGAAGAAAAGAGATCAGCCAGTCTGACATTTGTCCTCCAGCACTAACTATGGCTTAGACTTTGCTGAAGTCTTCTCTCCTTTGCCTAAGATGTGTGTAGTCTCTGGGGCTTTTCAGAAAGATGCAACGCTTCTCCCCAGTAGTACTGGTTGTTAATGCCCCTCCGATATTCACCCCCAATAAGATTTTTGTCAGCTACAATGCTTTATGTATCACAGAGAAGTCTTTCGTTATATCCAAGGAGTAAAGTTGGAGAAGTTGGGAGGGGTGCAATGAATTTTAAAGGTGGGGAGACAGGAGGTAATCTTTGGAGGTGAGAGATGGAGTTAGGTACCTCCAAGTGATAAATGGGAATCCCATTCATCCCTCTGCTCTCTCTCCAACTTTTCAGTGGAGAGCTTCCTTTGATTCAGAGACTTTTCCTTCTTGGAGCAATTCATGTGCAAACATTTTTTTTTTTTTTTTAACAAATTGCCTAGTGCAGAGAGTGCTACGCTGTCTTTTGGGGGTGATACAAAGTTTAAATAATTCTCTTCCTTTACCCAAATCAAGTTTCCAATCTTGTGGCTCATATGGAAAGGGACCCATGGGCAGTGAGAGAAGAAAGGAGGAAAAGAAAGAAGGATGAGCAGCAGGGACCCTTGTCAATGCCTCCCTCCCTCCCCTTCAGAGCTCCATGAAAACCGCCTAGATCTGGAATACTTCCTGCCTGAGCATGGGGGCCGCCAGGGGACTTCTATGTTTATTGCTTTTACTCTGGGCCTGAAACTACTCATCCTGGCTACTATTTGAGAACGCAGAAGTATTTTTTGGTTATTATCAAGGGGAGAGGGGAGTTTCCTTTACAACTAAATGAGAACTTGATATCTCCCTTGCCCCTTGAGGGGGGTTCAGATTTCCCTTTCTGGCTTCTCTTTTCCGTAGCTAGGCTGACATTCCAAATGGAGGAAGACTGCCTTTTCACAGAGGGCAGGCATAGAACAATTAGCTTTCATCCCACTCACCCCTCCCCAACCTCCAATTTCCACCTAGCTCCTTCTCCTGGTACATCTCCTGTGTTGTCCGTCTGTCAGGCTATCAGACCCAGAACACAGAAATCTGTGCTTGACAATCGCTACAGTTTTTCTGCCTTTTCTCTTAAAAAGCATTTTTAAAGCCCCCAGAGACCCTTTAAAAAAAAGCAACAACCACAACCGCAAATGCAAATGGAAATTGCACTAGCAACTAAAATGAACATTGTTGTGAGTCATGAAATCTTACCCACACTGGGACACACAATTTTTTATTTTGGGCAATATTTCTTCTTTGGCATTTATTACACCTCTGTTAAACACAGCCCATGTGACATAGTGTTACTCATAGGCAATCAGAGAAAAAGCTGAAAGCCAGCCATTACCAGGGCAGGGCAACTTAATGTTAATAGCAGCCATTAAAAATTGAAAGCAAAAAAAAAAAAAAAAATTACCCATCTTCCCCAGGCCAGACTCCTGGACCTGTGTACCTTTTGGGGCATCAGTACTTGAATGGTAGTGAGGAACTGAGGACCAAGGAAAAATAGAAAAAGAGACCACCATGTTGGATGACCTGAGTAGGGGGATTCCTTTTTCTAGCTCCATCTTACAAACAGAAAAAATGGCCAGTAGAAATCGACAGAGCAGGATGTGCTCCTTTTGGTCCTCCAGTAAAGGGGAGGCAGATGGCCCCTATTTGCACACCTGTATTGTAGCTTCTTGGATCTCCCTAAGAAGGCCCTCCAAAGTACTCTGAGTCTGAACTTGTTGAAAGGTTCATAACACCTTGTATTTATATAATGCTTTCCTCCACCACATATAATTCATAACAGATTTACTACAGTGGCACCCTTTGCCAGTAAGCCTTAGGGTTCAGCAATGCAATTAAAAAAATCCATATTTAAAAAAATGTTTAAGATGATTTAAAACCCTTTCAGAGCTTTCTTAATCCTAGCCAAGTTTTTGGCACAATTTGTCCACTCTAACAGGCCACCCTACGGGGGGTGGTCATGACAGCTAGAAAGGAATTTCCAGGATCTCGGAGGTTTTATTGATACTTTCTCCATTAGGCTCATGACATGCCTTAACAAGATGGGGTCAGTCGAGGTACAGAGAAGGAGGTAGCCTTGTTGGTTACCAGGCTTGTTGGTCAAGCCAGGCAGAGAAAACTCCAACTAGAAACAAGACCCTTCCCAATCTCCCCAGTTATCAGCATGTTCTTCTCCTGGCACTTTTTAAAAAACATAGACTTTGTATTTACTTGCTTGTATTTATCTTATTATCCTTTCTCTCCTTCTAGTAGAATGTAAAGTCATTGAGAGCAGGGACGGTTTCATGGTTGTCTTTGGGTGGTATAGTAGATAGAGAGCCCGACTTGAAGCCAGAAAGACTTGACTTCTAGTCCTAGCCCTTAACACACTGCGAACATTCAATTCCAGGCAAATCATCTTTCAGCATTCTAGGCCAGTGATGTCAAACTCAAATAGAAACAGATCCTTTCCAACTGCCTATTGATTTGGAAAACCACAAGTTAACATTGTCTGTGCTGCACTGTATTTCTATTTATTTTGCACTGAAGAGTTTTGAGTACTTCAGTTTGAAAGCTCTGCTCTAGACAACTTTATAAGGTAAAGTGATAACAATAATGATGATGATAGGTAGCATTTAAAGCACTTTATGAATATTATCTTAGTTGTGATCCACACAACAACCTTGGGAGATAAATGTGTTCTTATCCTTATTTCTACAGATGAGGACGCTAAGGCAGACAGGAGTCCACTGACTTGCCCAAGTTCGCACAGCTAATAAGTGTCTGGAGTAAAGTTTTCTTGATCCCCAGTCCCTGTGTGCTGCCCACCTCATCCCCTAACAGAGAATATACAGATTTGTGTCACTCAGGAGAGCTTCCCCACCTGGGAGATCACTATATCAATGAATGTCAGGTCTAGACCCCTATCTCAAGCATCTACCATAACACCCTGCCCAGAGCAGGTGCTTTCAAGATGTTCCTTGAACTGAACTGAAATCCATGAGTGATGTGCTGGCGCCTAGACAATCCGATGTTCCTATCACAATTCATAATACAATAAATTATATATAATATAATCCATAAAAATTATAAATGTAAATATGAAATATATAAAATAATTCATGTTTAATCGATTATATAATATAACAAATATCCACATGTATGTAGCATTTTATACTGTCCTCATAACACTTCAGTGGGGTAGTGCTTTCCCCATTTACCAGATACCAAAACTGGAGCTCCAGTGGGTAAAGTGAATTGTCCAGGGCCACATGACTAGGAAGTGTTAGATTCAGGATATCAGCTCAAGAGGCAACTGCCTCCAGGCTTGTCCTAATACCCTCAGTTCTCAAGTGCTTTCTAGACATGGGGGCAAAGTTGGTTTGGAGAACCACAATGACGCCTTGAGCCTACATACTGGCAGTCAGTGGCTGCCATATGGAACACACCTTTCATTAGAGAAAGTATTTGTTAAGTAATTAAATGCAGTTTTTTCCCTTTAGATAGTAACTTAAGGTTGGCGTTTAGTTGCCTGATAAACCAAACTGGAGGGTATTTGCTCCTCCAGTAGAATGTAAGCTGGAGAGAAGCGATTATTTCCTTTTGAGGGGTCCACAGCATCTAGCATAGTACTGGGCACATAGTAGGGACACCATAAATACTTGTTGATTGATTGAGAGGTCCTTAGGCAAAGACAGATCACCAGGACAAGTACATATCAGTCTTCACTAGTTCCTAAGCAAAGAAAGATGTTGTTTTGGTCAGTTCACCAAGATAGCCTCTCCTCGGTGGGTCCTGGCTTTGGTTTGCATAGTATCTCTTTGTCACTCTAGGCCCTGATGTTATCTTATTTAGTGACACTTTCCTTCCTTACGGTCAGCCAACGGGACTGCATTAACCCAGGGACTAATGAAGTCTTTCCCTGTGTCTAAAGTGTCATAAATGGGACCAGGTTCATTATGGCAAGCACACATGAAAGAGCCCCAAGCCAACCACTGTTAAGATGGGAAAAGGTCAGATAGACAAGTACAGCAGAAGACCTGGAGAGGCCCATGGATGAACATGTTCAATGTGAGTCAGCAGTGTACTGGTATTGCTAACGTGAATAGGAAACTAAAATAAATTAAGTTCTTTATGGAAGGGATTGGCAGTGGAAACAAAGGCAAACATTTAAAGGGCTGTGGTATGTTTATTCCACAGTTTGGAAAGCTGGGGGAAGATTTCATGACTGCCTTCAGATACTGGGCTGATACCAAGAGAAAGCTGAAAAAAATTCTCCTCTTCTACATATAAATGACAGAACAAAAGAAAAGGGGTTGGCAGCATAGTGAATATGGAAACTATGGAAATCAAAGAACTTTGGAATCATAAGAAGGGACTTCGAAAACTATCTATTTCAATGTATGTCCAAATCATAAATTCCATCTGCCACATTCCCACTGAATTACAAATCAGGTAGGAGGTAGCATATCCTCATTTAGTTGAGTTTATAATCTAAAGGAGGAACTACATGACAGTATATATAATTAAAAATTGGAGCAAGCTATTAAGGAAAGATGAGAAATCAACACCCTGGGAGGTCTTTAAGAGCAGGAAAAGGAGCCACCTGGCTGGGATGGCTCCAGATTGGATATGTTCTTGCCTGAAGGTAAGATCCCCCAACCCCTTGAGGTTTCTTCCAGCTCTAGGATTATAAAATTCCATTGGGTTCTTGCCCTTAAAAGAATTAACTCTGGTCCACAGAGGCCTAATAGAGGACTCCTCCCCCCACCCCACCCCCATCAGCCTTTGCTCCTCTCTCCAGTGGGGCCCATATTTTGATAGCACTGAGCTTAGCCAAGCTACAGTACACTAAGCTGGTGGACTGATCCAGTGTTTCAAGTCACCTGGCTCTGTGCCATACAGTGTGTGTGGGAGAGGCTCCCTCTGGCCAGGCAAGGACATCTTAGACATTTTATTGCTTGAGAGATGGTGTGTTTTAATGGACTAGTCAGTACGTTTAACCAGACTAGTCAGTCTGTTAGAAGCAGCAATTTCAAGGTCTTTTGAGGTTGGGCAGAACTAGAGATGAGAATCTTCTGTAACTTAATTCCCCTTCCTATAACACACTCTTCCTCCTTACCACCCCCTCCCATTCCTTCATCACAGTGTAATTACCATCTTAAGCATCGCCTATTGGTTTCCTTTAGGTACAATTCACCAAGCCAAGAAACTATGGCCCAGCTGGAATATACAGTATCCTTTGCCAGTGTAGATGAAGGCTTGATTACACTTCACGACTGTAATTCAAGCCTGCTAATCCTCCTCTGGGTTAGAGAAAGAGGCCTGCTCTATTAGATAAGCTGATTAGTCTGGTGTGTGCTTCATGCCTAGTAAGACTTGTTTATATGTGGAATTACAGCCCTTTGGGGTTAGCACTTCACTGTATTGACTCAACTTGCTGAGAAATCAGCAGGGCTAGACTTGACCCAACATCTTGAGGGACTGGGGGTGGGTGGAAGCAAGGGAGCAGACTAGGTGAAGTAGGAAAATAGAGTCTTGACTACAGCTGCTGCCCTCCCACCTACCCCCACCTCTAGGAATGTGGTTAAATATTTATTTTTCCTTCTTGCAAAGGAAATAACCTGATAAAGAGTTGTAAATTCTGACAGTTTAGATCTAAGGAAGTCTGCTACTAGGTATGTTGTTTTGAGGTGCAATTAGAAAGAGATTTGCTAGGACCAAGTCAAGTGTGTGGTAAGATCAGCAGCTGGTTGCTGTTTCTGTCCACAGACAACAAAGGATCTAGGCATGGGGGCAAGGGTGTCCACAGAGACCATTTGAATGCTTTCTCATCTTCAGAGATGTCTCATTTCAAAGCCACAAAAGCCCTGAAACCACCACTGACTCTCCCACCCAGCTGATCTCTGGTCAGGTTTGCAGCTTGTGGCTTTGTTGAAGTCTACAAACCTTTATTCCTCATTGAGGAAGGACGTGCATTTATCACCCCTGGCTGGGAATGTCAGTTGGCATGATTTCCACTGCCTGCTCATGAGGGATTCCCAACAATTTCTCAAGGACAAACCTTTGGTTGGTGATGGAGAGTGTGGCTTGTTCCCAAGGGAAGAGAAGAGCTTATTAAATTCAACTCAGACATCTATTAAACACCTACTAAGTGCAAGGTACTGAGTGGAAGGTGCTAGGGATATAAAGATTTTTTTAAAAAGATAATCTCTGTCTTCATGGGGCTTACAGTTCAATAGACTTAGTATTTAGCTGTTTAAGCCTTGAGGATTAGGTGAACCCTTTGGTACTTGTAGCCCTGTGTTGGAGCACCTGGTTTTGACAGTCTTACTGTCTGTCTGAACATATGTTTCAACCTGTCCCCCTGTTTCAGTATGTACAGACCCTTGATGGGCTAGAAGAGTGACCGACAACCTGCATGTGATTCATTGTGACATTTCAGACCAATGGCACGTTTTGGGTTCTTAAAACTTCTGCATATGAGGCAGTGCCCCTCCCTCAAGAGAGAAAACTCAAGGTCAAGAATGATAGCTGTGCCTAATCATGTCCTTACTCCTGAAATAGTTGGTCCTAAATACATCAAATTCATGAGACTCTTCATCCATAGGGATCTTGAGAGGTTATCCTAGCACTCTTTTCCCCTCCATTTCCCTCTCCTGTTTTCCCTTTATGTATATTCTAGTTACTCATTTTCCCTTTTCATCCCTCTTTTCATTTCCCTTTTATCTTTATTATTCTGAGAAAGCGCTAGTTTCTTCAGGCCAACAAAGCCTCCAGGAGACTGAGTCACAATGTCTGGATAATTCTCTCATCTGGGCTTGGGTGGTAATTCGTGAAGAATTTACCAAAGGAATCTCAAGAATGGGGGAGATGAGGTTGACTATTGCTTTGAAAAAATAATTAGAAAGGGACTCATCCAACATTAGTGGCAAGGCATTTTTAAATAACGTAAAGGTAAACTTATCATCCTTTACCACGATGCTGGTGGGTGTCTATTTTAAGAGGATATGTACTTGTCATGATACACGTTTATGAATGCCAACATTTAATTGTCATGTGTGAAATTGGATATTTGTATATTTGAATGCAGTTAATGCACTTGTTTCCATGCATGCCTTTCCTTTTTTCTGCCTCTTAAAGGATGGAAGTCAAACCTGGGCACACTTGGCTCTTAGGCTTATGGGTTAGGATCTAAAGGACTGTTGTCTACAGTAAAACATACCTTTTTGAGATTTTCTCCCTTGGGGGGAGGGTCTGAGACCCTGAAAGGGTTAAGGGAAGGAGAGGTGAACAAGAAAGCAGTAAGTGTACCACTTAAAAACACTGACCAATGAGTTCAATTCTTTGACCATCCTGTGATGGGAAAGTTAGCGTGGACATCAAGGGATTATGGTCTTGTTTGGGGCATCTCAAGGTCCCCAAAACCTCAAGACTGTGCTTGGAATAACTTGGGAACAGGAAGAACTATGGAACCAAAGGAATAAGGAGATTCCAATTTTTGTTCAACCCATTGTCATATTTATCTTTTATCTCCCGGTCCCATTAGACCCATGTGGACTGCTGATCTCACTTGTTACTCCCATCTTGGGCTTTGAGGCATTTACTCTGCTTGTGTTGGTTTTGTTTTTTTAAACAAGAACATGGAACATTCTTTTCCCCATCAAACTCATCTCCCTCCTGTAATGCTGTTTCTCTTCATTATCTTTACAGCACGGACAACGTGCCTGGTGGTTTTCATTAACATTCAGAAGATCCATGGTTCTGTTATAACTAATAACTGATTGGAAAAGCCTTTGGCAAATGTCAAGAAGAAAAAAAATCGGGGGGAAGTGAAGAGTCCTTGAATTAATGAAAGTTAATTTCTTGGAGGTTTTATCTAGAGAAAGGAAATAAACTGTCTAAATAAAACCCACATTGGATTTCAGAGGTCTAGACCTTATTAGCAAGTTTGTCCTGTAAAGTAGCCAGGGTTACACTACCTGCTTGTGATAGTTTCTGAGCATGAGTGAGGTATTAGGATGATTTCTCAAGTGTCTCTTTCCTTGGAAACACTTAGCAATGTTACCGATGTGTGCCAAAGAAGGAAGAACTCCAAATTTCAAAAATTCCTTTCCCATCTAAGAATATCCAATGCAGCTCTTCCTTATCCTTGTATAAGGTCAAGTATTGTAAGAGGAAAGAGAGAAGTGGGTCCAATTCATCATTGTGGAAATTGATGAGGCAGGCAATGAAATTGGAAGGTGTTATTTAAGTTGTGATAACTCCTCCATAAACTTTGGATTCTACCATCATCTTGATTTTTCTGTCTTTCAGAATTCAGTGGAATTCAATTCAACCAGTGCCAAGTATAATGTGGGTGTGATAGCACATTGGGATGAGCAGTAAGCAAGAAACAAAGATGAATGGATGACATGGTCCTTGGTCTCACAGTCCTTATACGTTTCTAGTAAGGAAGCCAAGGGCAGCTATGTGGTACAACGAATAGAGTGCTGGGCTTGGAGTTAGGAAGGTTTATCTTGCTGAATTCAAATCTGGCTAAAGACACTTACTAGCTATGCCACTCTGGGCAAGTCACTTAACCTTGTTTGACTCAGTTTCCTCATCTGTTAAATGAGCTGGAGAAGGAAATAGTGAATCACTCCAGCATCTTTGCCAAGAAAACCCCAAATGGAATCAGGAAGAATTAGACATTGCTGAAAACAAGTGAACATCAAAAGTCAGACTTACAGATACAGGTTGCTAAAAGTCAATCATATCTAAACTAATGATTGTTAAATTTTCATTCTGTCCATTTCTCTGATAAAGGAGAGATACTAACAAAAAAGGCTTTGTCTATCTGAGTGAGGAAAAAATATTTTTAATTGGAGATGGTCACCAAAGGCATCATGGAGAAGGTGACACCTCAGTTAGGGTTGGGTAATGCTTTGAAATTATAAATGGTTGTTGAATGAAGGGGAACAAGAAAGGAATAAGCATTTATATAGTACCTGCTGTATCCCTGGCACTGTACCAAGCAATTTTTACAAACATTATATCATTTGATTCTTATAACAACCCAGAGAGATAATGTTATTATTAATGCCATTTTACAATTGGAGAAACCAAGGCAAATGGAGAGGTTAAGGGTCACAAAACTGGTAAGTATCTGAGGTCAGATTTGATTCAGGTCTTCGTGATTGCTGGTCCCAGCTCACTATCCATTACACCACCACCTGCCCAATGAAAGATGAATGAGTGAATGAATGAATGTGCTGATAAAGGGGTTCTTAACTTTTTTTGTGCACTAGACCCATGGTCGCTGGAAAAGCCTATGGAGACTGAGAATAATATTTTTAAACACATAAAATAAAATATATGGGATTGCAAAAGAAACCACTTATATGAAATTACTCTTGGTTAAGAATGTCTGTAAGAGATGCCCCTTTCCTTCCTTCCTTCCTTCCTTCCTTCCTTCCTTCCTTCCTTCCTTCCTTCCTTCCTTCCTTCCTTCCTTCCTTCCTTCCTTCCTTCCTTTCTTCCTTTTCCTCTTCTTCTTCTTTCTTCTTCTCCTTCTTGGCTCTAAACATTTTCTATTCAATTTTCTTCATTCTATCTATATCTATATACATGTGTGTGTATTTTAGGCTAAAAATAGGGTGTATATATAATGGTATACAAGGCCCTTTGTCTTCTTTAATGCAGTACCAGTTAAAGCAAAAACAAAGTTATTTTAGTTTCACTACCAAGATCTTCCATCCAAAAGGGATTCTTAGGATTTCCCTTCCCCAAAAGAATATCCTTACTCAAATCTCATGCCATTTTCTTATATTGTAGAAGTAAATTTGTTGGAGGATTGTATTAAATTAAGATGGGCTATGTTTTATTTCAAATGGTCTACGTTTTCTGTTTGTTTGGAAGCTGGTGGTTTTATAAGCTTTAGCTTTTACAGGAGAACAAAAAAAATGAGATTAATCAAAGCAGCAGCGAGTATATTCAATATTGCCCTTAGCTACTAGATCCTGAGCTTTGGTCTTTTTCAGAAAAAAAAGTGGGTGAGATATTACATTGGGACAAGTAAGAATTTTAATTAACTGTCTAGTGTAATGGTCTAAGTACTTCTATAGGCTATTGAAAATGAACACTTGTCAAAAATAGTGGTATTAGTGGAAATTTTTCAGGCTGGTAACACTTTTTGCAGGCCAAGAAATTAAAAAAAAAACCCTGATCTGTAAAACTGCCACTAAACATAAGTGAAAATGGCCAGTCTGTTGTAAATAAAGGCAGGCCGAGTGCAGATGGCACATGGGCAGCATCAACAGGGAAAAGTAAATTAGGCTTTTAGCATTGTTGTATCTGTTACCAAGACTCAGCATGATCTCATGGAAAGGACACTAGAATTCCAGAAAGGGCACTTACCTTCCTTTTCTTATTTTTGCCATGGGCGTTTATTTGATCTTTGCAACAGTTTCCCCTACTGGTCAGAGATGATGACAGTATCGGTCAGTTACCTCCAACAAACACACACACACACACTTCTTTGAAAACTAAATCTAGGGTTGTGTTAATTCCATTTGTATTCAGTGTCACTATTGCTTGACACAATGAGAGGTTGGATCTAAGAAATACCCAAAATGAATGATTTGGGGCTTATTGGATAGTTCAATTATACTTCTTGCATTTGGTCTTTTTGTTTAAAAGCAATTCATGCATTAGATGATTTGTAGAATATGGAAAGTTAAAGACCTTAAAGATGACATAGTCTGATCTCATCATTTAACAGTTCGGTAAAAGAGTGTTTTGTCCAAAGTCATACAGTTTATGGGGATTCCTGATGGTTAGGCAGAATTCAGACTTGGACCTATGCTAGCTGACTCTTCCACTGTACCACCTAGATTCTCTGGCCACAAAATGTCAAGAATTCCTTAGGCTACTGATGATGGTATACTGAGTGTTGGGCTTAATGCTACAACAATTTCAACCAGCAGTAATGGAAGTCACCATCCCAGCCACACTATATGTAAGCATGTAGTGTCCTTCCTGACTTGGGAAAAGAGCTAAGTTTTGAAAGGGAGTATGACATTAGCCACTTGAAAATAGAATCATTTCTGGGCCATCAAAAGTGTCAGAACAGAAATTATGGAGAGATATCATTTCATAGAGTAGAGGAGAAATTATCTCTTCAGGTAAAACTGGTTAAAGAGTACAGTGTGACGTCTAACATCAGGGGACCACATATTCTTTCTCTCTGTCTTTTCTCTGTCTCTCTGTTTCTGTCTGTATTTCTCTATCTCTGTCTCTTCTTTCTTTCTCTGTCTCTTTTTGACCATCTTTTCTTTCTCTCTGTCTGTCTCTTTTCTGTCTGTCTCCTTTTACCCTCTATCTTTCTCTCTCTTCCTCTCTTTTTTCTCTGTCTCTGTCTCTTTTCTTTCTTTCTTTCTTTCCTCTTTGTCTCTGTCTTTAAAAGAAAATGAGACCATGTCTTCATCCACCAACTCTTGTTCCAATTTGCTAACGCCTCGTAGCATTACATAGTTGTTTTCTGTGGATGGTGATGATGGCGATCCAAGTACATTTCTAGGAATCTTGAGACCCTTGTCTTCAGAGACCTTTTGAAGAGGTCCAATACCCTGTGCAATGGAAGAGGCTATGGCTGAGAGAGCCCCTCTCTCTTCCTCCAGGATTTCACCAGTATTTCTTAAACACAGTGGAGGCAACGACAAAAAAAAAAAAAAAAAAAAAAAGCCCATCTGAAAATCAGAGCCTAATCGCTCCCATCTGCTCGAGTGCTGCTTCCCTTTGCTTCTTGCCAGGATGTTTGCCACAGACGCTAAGTAGCACATTATTTTCGATAAGTTGCAATCATTTACTTGAAATCTACTTCTCCTTTAAAATGTCCCCCTGGAAACTCAAATCGGCAGTTGAGAAGCTTTGCTCAGGATAGAATTTGAATGCTTGCACTGAAGATCATGAAAAGTAAACCTCCTCGAGTACCAGGTGTTTATTTGTTCAAGATTCCAGCCTCTTGGACTCATTTGGGGCTGTAGGTGGGGAGGGGGTAGAGCAGGTGGGGGGAACAATCAAGTTGATTAGAGAAGCCCATTAGGTTTCATTTCTTGACAGAGGGGACAAGAATGGGGACATGGGGAGGCCACAGTTGAGTACTTGCCATTCTGGTCTGGAAGGCAAGTTTTCACATCTTTTTCCCCATTATATTAAGCCAAAAACCTTACCTTGTTCCCTTTGTGGAGATATCTCTGCCTTTTCAGAGATCTAACTGTTAGAGAGGTGTCTCTCAATGTGGAATTGACATTTTTATGCTAGTAACTTAGTTGTATCGGTCTTTCTGCTAAAGGATTGTTTTTTTTTCCTTTTTTTCTTTTTTTTATGATTCTGTACATCTTTCCCAGACTCTCAACATCAGGATGATTCTCTCTAGCTGTTAGTCTGTTACTTCTCTGGATTGTTAGGCTTTTCAGTAATGGGCTTGATGCTTTTGGAAGTCTACTCGGAAGGTTCTGAAAAGCAAGTTTTCCCTTCTTTCTCATTGTTTTGTACATGCAAAGAGGACACTACTGACTCCCTTCCCACTGGGCCATGTGCTTTGCATTGGTTTTTCCAGTGGGGTTGTAGCAGAGCTGATCCATATAGTCTCACCTGCATTTTTAAGGTGTTTGAGGCAAGGGGAGAATTAATTATTCTATGTGGAGTGAAGTGGAACCAGGAGGCTCAGCAGTATCCTGCCATTGTTGACTTCCTGCTTCTACCCTGTTTCCCCAACCCCCAATGCCAAATAGGGGTGCTGCCTCCTCCCTTTAGGAAGTCAACCTTTCCCCTGTACTTCTGTCAGTAACTTCAGTCTCCCTTCACTGCCCTTCTCTACAATACTGACTTCAACAGCAAAACACAGGGTGTAAAACTGACTTCATGTTGCAATTAGAGGAAATAACAGGATACAATTGATACTCAGGTGGGGAGGTTAAAGGTACACATTCTCATTCATTAATTTGCCTTGACTCAACTTATCCCATTCATCAGGATCTTTCCTTCCAGGTTCATCAAACTTTCTTTGTACTTCCAGGCAGCCATCTCAGACTTTCTCTCTGTCTCTGTCTCTGTCTCTGTCTCTGTCGCTGTCTCTGTCTCTGTCTCTCTTTCTCTCTCTCTCTCTCATCTCTCTGTGCCTTTCTTTGTTTCTCTCCGTTTCTCACTCTATGAGGTCCTATCCAGCTTTCCTACCTGTGTGAACCTATAATCCAACAACTGGAAAGGAGAGTTACAGTTATATTATGGGGGAGAAGGCTTCAATGCTAAGCTGAGGAAATTAATTGTATTTGAGATGAGGTTACTGAAAGGTTTTGAACAAGTGGGTTGTTGTGTTTGGATCTACACATGAAGAGAGTTATTTTGGGAAATGGATAATGGATGGAATGGAGAAGACAGCGACTGGAAGCAAAGACATCAGTGAGGAGGCTATATTAAGCCCCAGTTCAGATCTTGAACTAGAGCAGTGATAGCCTGAGTGACGAGAATGGGGAGAAGGTTCCAGGTAAGATTTTGGAGAAATTGTGGGAACAGTGGGAACTTCTGTATTGATTGAGTGGTAGAGGAAGGGAGAAGGGAGCATTCATGTTTTGAGAAAAGGAATAGTTGATGAACTGGATTCCAACAACCCAGAAAGATTCCCTGTTTCAATCTTGAAGGATAAAATTGTTCGGAAAATGAGAGAAAATATAGTCTGGTGTTTTTGTGTGTGTGAATGTGGGGAGAGGGAGAGGAATTGGACCTGATTTCATTAGTCTCAGACAGGGATTCTTAACGTAGGGTCTGTGAAGTTGAAAAAAAAACACAAAGAAAACTGTAATTCAACCCAGTGTTCCAAAAATCTTAGTGGACTTTTAAGTTACCAAAGTGTAAAAGTGCACTGAGACTTTTGGAATACCCTATAAAATTGTTTGGTTTTTTCCTATGAATTAATTTATGCATTTAAAGCATTATTTTGAGGAAAAGAGAATTGCCAAGGTGTATATAATGCAGAAAAGGTTAAGACACCTGTGTGAGGAGACTCCCTCTATCAATGCATGTTGGCATATTCTCTGCCTCCTGTGGTCTTAGAGTTGCTTAGAACATTGGAGCATTAAATGACTCAAACTGAAGCCTTCCTGGCTTTAAGGTTGGCCCTCTTTCCATTGTAACTCACCACCTGTACTGTCAGTGTGTTGTTCAGTCACTTTTCAGTTGTGTCCTACTATTTGTGATCCCTTTTGGGACTTTCTTAGCAAGGATACTGGAGTGGTTTGCCATTTCCTTCTCCATTTTACAAATGAGGAAACTGAGGCAAACAGAGTTGAGTGACTTGTCCAGGGTCATGCTACTAGGAAGTATCTGAGGTCAGATTTGAATTCAGCTCTTTCTGACTCCAGGCCCAGCACTCTGTGAATGTAGGTACCCTTCTTAAATGCAGATAATATATTGGTAGCCATAAAAGCATTGACAATCAAGCCAGCAAAACAACCCAAGTAATCATACATTAGAAATAAAACTACAGAAAACACCAGTAACAACCATAAATTAGAAGACAATAACTACTGTGCTCGTAGCAGCAATGGTGTACAGGTAGTAAGAACAGGAATTGTCTTACAGGACATGAAAGCCCATTATATAAACTCATCAAAATGCAAGTGTTTTTGTCGTTTGTTGCAGTCTTTCCAGACATTAACAAAGGGCTAAGCCCAGAATAGACTTTATATTGACCACAAGGAAAACCCAAAGGGATGTCTGAAACAGGTGGAGAAAATCCCAAGGGTCTCCCCAGATAACTGTGGAATCTGATGCCTTAGAATGACCTTCCCCTCAATATCAACCTTGAACATAAAGAGAGGCCCTTTCCTACTTTTGACTTCTTCGCTTTTTATCGAGAGTTGAAAGCAATCATTAAAAATCACTCCCAGGCTGGCTTGTCTGACATGAGGTGAGATTTCAGCAGAGTTAAGTAGTTCCCAGAAGGGCTTTTCAGATTTCCAGAAGGACTCTGGCCCTTCTGTGCAATCACTGATGGGCAGGGAGAACTGTGAATCTTCCCAGCTCAGCAGGACTGGAGTGGGGGTTGCCACAAGCTGTGTACATGGTCTGAATGAGAGAGATTTCAGATTTCAGATTCAGCATTCTTCTGTATGATTAAGAGCAAGAGGGGAAAATGAGGAGACAAGAAGAGAGAAGGGAGTGGGGAGAAAGGAGAAACTCTGAGATCTATTTCTGGGGCCATTTTTTAAAAAAATAGGATCTGTTGATGATATATGTGTACATTCTCTCCTTTATTATTCTGGAATTTAGTGTAAACCTTTTAAAACTCGATCTAACCAGCATGATCTTGAACACATAGGAATACAATTTTCTCTTCTCCCTACCTTCACTGTGGTTCTTCCTGCATACCATTGCGCAGATAAATTATTTTTAAATCCCAAACTTTCAGCATGTCATTTGGAAAACCCAGATGTGATTTCCAAGGTCTAAAATCCACTTTCCCCGTAGACCCTTCCCTAACCAGACACATTTCTACTCAGTGACTTTCTTTTTAAGCAGGGATCCAGGATCTGTATCCTAGTATAAAGCCACATTTGACATGGACACTTAGTAAGTCCCTTTTGATTGATGGAGCCATAGTCTCATGAAGGAATCATCATTCCTGTGTGATTGCTTCATGTCTTGATTTGGAGAAGACAGAATGAAACTTAACACAGGATAATCAAGAAAGTCATAGGACTTCCCCCTTTCTTCCCTGAATATATGTGACAGGAAGCAACCAACCTTGAGGGCTCCATCCCAGAAATTTTGAAGTGAATGATCAAGAAAATACAGGTCTAAACTAGTGAGGACCAGAGTCCCCTGTTTTGCCTAGCACATGGGCATTTATCCAGAGAGGAATCAGCCAGTTGCCTAGCGCATTAGCATTCTCTATGCCAGCTGGCCAAGGGACACATAGTGTGCCAAGCAGGGAAACGTGTGAATGGGATCCACGCCCATACATCCCTTGAGACAGTCAAGGAGGAAAAGTGGGAAATGTAAGTGGGTCATTATATCTAGACAGCATCATAACCAAATCAGAAGAATCAGAATGAGACTCATTTAAAAATAAACAGTAGCAAAATATCCCTTAGGTTATTCACATAAAAATCTCAATGTGGAATTTCAAAACTTTATTCTTGGTTGGCTAAAGTCCCCAACCTCATAGGGAAGATAGACTTTGATCTATCTGATTTGACAGAAATGGAAAAGAGATGATTGAAAGAGGGTAAATGTTTCTCACCATTGAGAAAGGCAGAGAATAAAATATGTTTACTGAAAAACACCTGGCTGAGTTACTGTGACTATAAATGATTATGAAACTGTGGTTCAGGGTATGTGAAGTGTTAGATTTCACCATTGACCTGAACCCTTTAGTTCTAAAGATTCAAATCCTCTCGGCTCTGGAGTGAAGAAATTCTTATTTGGGAATGGAAGTAACAATGCAAGACGTAAAAGAAAATGAGTGAGACAAGGGCAAGAGGAGTCAAAACACTCATCTTTGTGAGAAGGAATTCAAGGTACATTTCCATGTAGTTACAGTCAACTCTCATGTAGGAGCCTCATCCTAGGACTTTTCTTGCTTCTGAATACATGGATGCCACCGTCTCCTCCCATTATCCGGCATATACTTAGCTATTTACATGTTGCTTCTCCCAAGAAGAAGGCTCCCCCAGGAAAAGGCCTGTTTTTCAGTTTTTCTTTCTTTTCTAGCACCTAGAACAGTGCTTTGTATGTGGTAGGAGCGCAACAATTGGTCCTGTGATTTCATTGATATGGGGAACTCAGAACTGAGGAAATTTTCTCTCCCATAGTGCTTTCTTAATAACTTACAATCTTTGAGAATTGCTCAGAGCACTGAGAAGTGTAAGTGACTTATTGACTTGCCTAGCTAGGGTCCCATAAACTATAGGTTATCAGAGGTTTGATTTTTATAAGGGTTTGAGTACAAGGCCATGTACCATATGAGTGGCATAGATAAATGCTATAGGGCTGCAGAAGTTGGAGATGTCTCTTCCTACTAGGGTCCTTGGAGGTCCTCATGGAATAATTAAAGAACATTTCATAGAGAAGGATGTTAACCTCAGGGTAAAGAGTTAGGTAGGTTTTTGTTAGGTGGAAGTGGGATGGGAAAAATCATTCTAGATACAGGGAAAGGGATGAATAAAAATTCAGATGTAGAGGCATTCAAGACATATTCAGAGGAAGTACTTCATAGGTACTATAGGAAAGTAGTGGTCAATAAGACTGGAAGATAGGTTGGAACCAGATAGTAGAAGGCTTTGAATGCTGAGCTAAAGAATTTAGAATTTTATCCTAGAGGCAATAAGTGGCTATTGAAGGATTTTGAGTGATGGAGTGAAGGGATCAAAATGGTATTTTAGGAAGACAAATCCAGTGACACTGTTTGGGACAAACGAGAGGAGAGACTGGAGGCGAAAGAGATCAGTTAGTAAAATATTGTCAAGACAAAAGGTAATGAGGGATCTGGAATAAAGTTGTAGCTTTGAGAATGGGAAGGAAGGCCCATATGGTAGAAACACTGTGAAGGGAAAATTCACAGAAATTGAGAGCCGATTGGATGTCAGCACAAGAGAGAGCAAGAAGCCAAAGATGACTGAGATTTCATACCTGAACTGGGAGATCATCTACTCCCTAATTCCAATAGTGCTCTTTCTGGTCCCCAGGAATTTGGTCAGTGTCTGGTAAAATGCTGGGCATAAGGTGTAAAGAGTTTGACAAAATAGAGTCATTAACTAGTACCATCCCTCCTGAAAAAGATGTCTGGTTACACATATTCCTGGGAAAGCAGAGGGTGCCTTTCATTCAATAATATCTACATATGCCAAACTTTATGTGAACAAGGGGTTTGGGAGGAGATCAAAAGAGAAGGTCATGGCAGGGGAAGGAAGGAAGGGAGAGAGAGAGAGAGAGACAGACAGACAGACAGACAGACAGATACAGACACTGACTGACTTTCCGGACATTACTGTATCGTATCACCAAGAGTCCTTTCAGTTCCCAAAGACACCTTACCTGTATCCGAAGCATGTGAAGACAGAGGTCAGGACAGAGCTTATTTTATCCTTTAGAAGCCCATAAGGCTTACCAACATTCCAGCCTTTTTCTGTCTTAAATATCAAAGAGATCCAGAGAACATGAGTATATGCATGTATGCATCTTCCCAGGTACTCAGATGTGCAACATTAGGGGTGGGAGAGTGGGAGATACAACCTCTCCCACTTGGCCATATTGGTGATCTCATGAGGACTGAAAACTAACCTTCTCCGAACACGTGTCCTACCTGTGGAAGTTCAGGGGTGAGGAACAGACATGTAAAATAGTGCATATAAGGAGACTCCCTACCCCTCCCCTCCCCTCGCCCCCCCTCCCCCCACAGAGCATCTCTCACGCCCTTAGCACAGGTGGGCCTTTGTGAAGAAACAGTTCCCTCTAGTGGAGATCAGCTGGATGTTTCACCTCTCTAGAGCAGGCAAGGACAAAACCTACACCAAACCCCTCTCTCTGGAAGTCTGAATGTGCCTTTGGGTCTGGTTTGTTTTTCTCCTTCTGTGAAAAAAGCAGCAGCTCCTCAGTTGCAAGACCTGGCTCTCATGGCCATGGCATTCCCTTTCTCTTACAAGTCCTACAGAAGAATTAAATCGAGGGTTGGCATCGGGACCCAGGCTTTTGCAATAAATAGCTGCTCTCCAAAGGGCCAGCAATATTTTGGTTTAAATTGCACACTTGTCTTGACAAAGGCTGTCCTATGAGGTGATGCTGTAGTACCCCAGGATGGTCTTAAGGACAGTGGGTTCCTCTATGGGACCATTGTTCAGCTGAGTAAATGATTTCATGGGTTATTCTATATGAACGTTGAATTTACTAGAGTTAGAATGGACATGTAGGTGGCTGTGCATCAGAAAGCCCATAGGTGCTGCACAAACAGATGACTTGTTCCTTTAACAACCTTGTTTCAGGCCAAGCTGTTGCACCAGGGGATGCACTCAGGGGGGAGGGCGAAGAGGGAGGTGCCTGGGGGCTCATCAAGGGTGCTGGGTGCTGATCATATGTGATGGTTTCTGGATTAGGTAACTGCTCCACTGGTTGAAATTGGATCTTGGAGGATGAATGTTAACATATCTGGTGTCCTGGCGAAAGGTTCATTTGAGTCTTGCATGGTGCTGTGGAGATAAAAAGGAACTTTTAAATAATCATTTTGTCTCCTCTTCGCTAGAGTGTAAGCTTCCCACGATAAATAGGTGATATCAAATCTGCTTAGACACATCACCCTTTTCATTTATTTATTTAATGTAGGGAGAATGTTTTTTAGCTGACTAGCTAAACTGATTCAGTGTCAAGGAAGCCCAGTACCCACTTTTTTCTTGCTATGTTTCAGTTCATTCTTTAGGTACTTTCGTGCATGTAATACCTTTTATGCAGCCATTAAAGACACCAACCTCTATCCTAGACCCATCAGAGCCAAGTGATTCTTTCTAAAATTAAAGAAAAAAAATCTCCTTTTGCTTAGATTGTCCTTAACCTTTAAAAAAAATCCGATATTTCTGTATTCATTCCTTGTTTTTCTTTTCATTAGAATTTGTTTTATTTGGTAGATACATAGGCTGTTTTTGTTCATTTCTTTTGATTTTCTCCTTTCTGTTCTTCTCCTTTCTTTGTGTCCCATTTCAATCTCTGGTTTTTGTCATTTGCTCATTTTGGATTTCAAATACAAATGCAGACAAGTTATGTTACAGGACATTAAGATTCTAGGATGCCAAGTTCTTATTGGCCAATCATAAAAGAGATATAACCCAGTGAGCCCGAGTTTCTTCTTTAGTGTTCGCTTGCATGATCCCTAAAATGATCATTTCAAAACTGTTTGATATTTTGTCCGGCTCACACAGGTTTGCTTTTCCCAACCAAACATATAGTTTCAATCCTGAACAATGAAATTGAGTCAGTACAGAATAAACCTTTAAAAGCTATGGCAGCCCTGAGAATTTTGTGGAAATACAATATGTTTCTGTGAAGGCTATCCCCAGGCATTGTTACATCCTTATTTCTATGTTTATTTTGTGCCACTCACACTTGAATTTAAGGGAATATTTAGTATGATCTTGGAAAACTTCTTATTAATGCTACTGACTGTACAGCAGAGATTTTTCATTGTTAAAGCAATTAACATTTACTGAGTAAAAAGAAATACCCATAAGCCATGTAAACAAAGTCCCTGTCTTTGAACACATCATAGTATAGAGTGACAAGGGATTGATGGGCTCTGATTTCAAGTATTTGGGCTAGATTCAGCTTTTTTTCCTCCTTACCTCTGAAACAAATGGTGAATGATATTCAGTTGTTATTTTTTTAAATAAAATATTTGTTAACCATTAATTCTCCATAGGACTTTAGAAATTCTAATGAATAAATACAGTGAAATAGAATATAAAGGCAAAATATTGTTGAAAGGTGCCATGTTCAGTCTTGGACCAATGGATACATGGTTTAATGTTTTCTTAGTCCCTGAAACAATGCAGATTATAAACCATTCATGGCAGCCTATCCTTTGTGACTATTAATATCATCTTTCCATAAAATTCTCCATATGGGGTCTACCCAACAGGAAAGGCAAGAATCCCTTTCTTGCATCCTTTGGACATTGTGTGGATACCAGTGGGACATGGGGATTGACTGCTCCTCTCTTTGATTGGAGCAACATGGTTTAACAGAGTGCCAGTCACAGGACTGAGCTGAAAGCCTACCTCTGCCAGCTTTTTTTTGTCACTTACTTTCTGTGTGACCTTGGGCCAGACACGTGATCTTTCTGTCCCTCAGTTTCCTTGTAGATAAAAGGAGATGGCTCGAGTAGATGACCTCAGAGACCCCTTCCAGTGGTAGATTTATGATCCTATGACTCTCTGTTCAGACCATACATTCTTCCTTCACTCCTACACACAAAAAAAATGTTATCTGGGCTTTTTTGTGTGTTCCTTTCCTTTTTTATTTTTTGAACACACAAATAGAAAAGAAACCCTAAGGACTCTCTGTCAGAAATATAATCATTCTTTCCTTTTCTCTTGAATACATGTCCAGATGAAAAAGTTACGAGGGAACTAGTACTGAAGTGTGTGTGTGTGGGGGGGTCTCTTGTGCACCCTTGAGCCCCATGTATATAGGTGGAATTGTGCATGTTTCTCTTTTTCGTGGTTCTTTGTCAGTTGAGGATTATTGTCTGAATCTCGCCTCCTTCCCTTCCAGATGGATAAGATCACTGTTCTCTTTTCCTTTAAAATAAGAGAAAGAGAAAGATTTCCCACGCTCTTCTCCAAGAAGACTTTTCCATTATAAGCAGGGAATTATAGTCAGGTCCTATAAGTGATATAATGCCTGGAAAAACACAGTTTCTCTTCTCATTGGGTTCACATCTACTTTCCCCAGGACAACCTTGGGGAGATGACCTTTGTAAGCTTCAGAGACATGTAGAATTAGGAAGAAACTTTCAGGGCTCACCACATGTATTCTACCTTCAACTACTTTTATAGTTTTTCCAACATGACCTGGAAATAGCAGCTACCCTATCATCTAATTTTAAGCTAATTATCCCAGAATACACTGGGTAACTGGATTCTAAACACCACCTCATAGAAACTTAAAAGCTGGCCTTTTACCTGTCTCTGTTTCTCCTATTCAAACAAATAAATAAATGAAATAACCCTCATTTTTTCATATTATAATTTGACCTATGTACCCCCTTAATAAGGTCTTGGCTATTACACGAAAATAATGATTTAAGGCATATTGTATGCAAGTTGCGTATAAATAAAGGGAAAGGTGTAGATACTGCTGTATTTATGGCAACACTTTTATAGAAGTAAAAGAAAACTAGAAAAAAAGTTTTTCTTTTAAACTTGGGGAATGTCTAAACAAATTGTGATATGTGAATGTAATGGAATTTTGTTGTGCCACAAGAAATCATAAATATGAAGAGTTTCGAGAAACATAGGAAGCCCTATTAGGACCATAGAGCATAAGATCATGAATCTTTTGCACTTCCCAGTTTCCCTTCCATCCCATAGCTCTGGTTTTTATCTGGACTGTTGTTGTGAAAAGAGGCTTGCACAAGGAGATTTTGCCTCCACCATCAGGATGTGGGGCAGACTGAGATTTCTCCATGCTGGTTAGGTCCTTGTGTATCATCTAAGTGACTCCATCTCGATCATTGTTGAGTGGTCAATGTATATTTTATAATATTACAAAGAACCTTAGTAAATGTGAAATAAATGACATCTTTGATATGGGCGTGCCCTCCATCAGTAAGGATTGTGACCCAAGCCATGGCACCTTCCCATGCGTTTGCAATTTGTGATCTGGTCATAGCAAAGGTTCTCTTGAGGACAGCTTCTCCCAATGGGCTGAAGGCTTTCTATGCCATTTCCTATTTCAGGGTAAAAAGGTTCACCCCCCAGGCTGTCTTTTTTTATTTCTTGCTCTTACTCCCTGACCGATCCCCCTCCTTTTTTGATGTCTTGTGGCAAGGCAGCAAGCATTCATTAAGGATTTACTATATTGCTTCTTGTTCATAGATGAAATTAAAATTTAGCAGAAAATTTAAATAAATCATAATCATAATAAAGCTAACACTAATGTGCTGCTTACTATGTGCCAGGCACTGGGCTAAGTATTTTAGAATAATTATCTCATTTGATCCTCGTAACCCTGAGAAGTAGGTGCTAGCATTATCCCCATTTTACAGATGAGAAAACTGAGGCAAACAGACTTATCTGAGTGGAAATACTATTTCTTTAAGTAAACATTGCACAACATTCAGATAGTAGAGGAATTGATAGGGAGGGAAAATGAGGACGTGGACTCAGGCTGATTTCTTTGTTCTTTGGCCATTTTTAAAATGCTGTACTGCAGCTGGTCTAGGAATTTATTTAGTCATATGTATAATGACATTGACCTTTTCCTTGAATTACTATTAATAAGAGCTAACTATTCATAGTAGCCACAATTTACATGAAGCTCTTTCTGGTTTGAGAAATGCTGTACACATGTTGCCTCATTCTTATAATGTCCCTGTGAGGTATGTGCTACAGATCAGGAAACTGAGGTTAACAGAGACTGATGTCTTGCTTAGGCTCAAGCTTCCTAACTCAAGGTTTTCTCCACTGCTGGACCTCACCACCATCCGCTTATTAATCTTTTGCGTTTGTGTTTGTCTTTTCTCACAGTGTTGAGTATCAGAGGAGCCCAGGAAGAGGAGCCGACAGACCCCCAGCTGATGCGATTGGACAACATGCTATTGGCAGAGGGGGTAGCAGGGCCAGAGAAAGGTGGGGGATCTGCAGCAGCAGCAGCGGCAGCAGCAGCATCTGGGGGAGCTGGCTCAGACAACTCAGTCGAGCATTCTGACTACAGAGCCAAACTCTCACAAATCCGACAGATCTACCACACAGAACTGGAGAAATATGAACAGGTAACCTCAAGCACTCACATCTCTCCCTGGTATGTTTAGAGAAGGGTAAGAGGCAAAGGGCAAAAACCGAGGCCAGTTCATAGAAGACAGAGGGAGCAGGAACTCTCTTCATTGGGGAGCTAGGAACAATGGGGAGAAGTTGCCGAAGGCAAGTCTTGACTCCATATAAAGAAAAATATCCTACCAATAAAAGTGACCCCTTCAGTACAGTGCGTATCCTTTAGAGGATAAAAAATCCTTGGTTTATACTGAGGGCCTTCACACTGAGGCTGAGGATTAACGTGAGTATTTATTAAGTTCTTACTGTGTGCCAGACGCTGCGTTAGTCGGTGTCAGAAACCAGCCCCAGCTCCTGTGACCCCATGTCCAGGGCCCTTTCCATAATATAACACTTCCCCCGTCATGTTGTAGAGAGTTTCTGCTCAGGTACCAATCAGGCCAGATGACCTGAAGTCCTTTCCAACTCTGAGAATCTGTGATATCATGGCTTAAGTATGGAGGTTCAGGGTCCCACTCCCCCAGCTAGAAAACAGTGCTCAGAACACCTGCTCTGCTCACTTTCCTCCTTATACTATACCTCACACCTCTGAGAAAGAGGGATCACAAGACTAACCTGTCTTCTGCAGATAATAGAATAAATACTAGGTTAGAGTAGTGCTGTTCAAAATGTGTTCAATGTGATCGATTCAAGATACAGTTAATAATAGATTCCCCCAGCCCTCCATCAAAATAAATGTGTTTGTTTGTTTTCATTTCGACATACTTAACATTTGTGAATTAAGGTCCCATGGTGTAGTGAAAGTTACACCAGTAGTGGAACCAGAGGATTTGGGAACAAAATTCACCTTCAATATCTTGATGTTACCTGGGTGACATTGAACAGGTTATCTGACCTCCAAGATCCTCAATTTCCTCATCTGTAAAATAAGGGGATTGGACTACGTGACCTATGAGGTCTCTTCCAGATTTAAGCCTATGGTCCATAATTTTCCATTTTATCTGATTTGGAAGAATATATTTGTTTTAATTCAGGGCAATTCATATTTCCTCTGAGCCCCTCCCCTCTAATATCTCAGAATTTTGTATGTAGTGAAGAAAATTCTAATTCAAGGAACAATGAAAGTCTTAATCTAAAATATTCTTCCATATTGCAAATCTATTTATGTGCCTGTGTAAATGGTGACAGGTTAGGGAAAGTACATTGCACCTGGTGTTAGAGCTAGGACTGTAGAACTATGGGTAAGTCACTTAACTTTGCCTCATCTTTAATATGATGATTATCGTTGAATCTCGTACCTCTCTGGAGAAGAGGTTGTGAGGAAATCACATCTTAAGTTGTAAAAAAGCAAACAGTTATTGTTGTTGTGGTACCTTGCCCAAGCTAGACATGTAGGAGCTACTCACAAGTCTCATACCACTACTGATTGATTGGCATGGGAGATTTAACCTGCTCTGTTTGTGATCTGGATCAGTTCACCCCTCCTGGTTCCATTTTTCCGCCTATTTCCTGCACCTAGAGGCTTGTCGTATTGGGCTGGTTTGAGTACAAATACTTGATTGGCTTTTGCCCTACCACAGCTCATAACTCCCAAACCCAAGTGATCCACCAGTCTCAGCCTTCCCAGGAGTGGCAAGGACAGGCTTTTGACATCATCACACCAGGCTATTGTAGCTATTACTACTGAGGGCTAACTCATGTAGAGCTAACTTGGTATGGTAATATTTAGAGTCAAAGGATCTGGGAACAAATTCTAGACTTGTTCAATTCCTCTGACCCTGGACAAGCCATTTCCTATATACTAGCCTCAGTTTCCTTATCTATAAAATGGAGTTGAACTACATGGTCTCTATATATAGCTCTTTCCAGTTCTGTTTAGAAGTCCTTTGTCTCATATGTAAAGTTGTATTATGAATCTCTTCCATGATTATTAGCAAAACCTAAACTCTGGGTATCATCTTTATCTGCTGACTTCAGAATTTTATCAAGATTCTACTGGCCTAATGAATTTACTTACTGACTACAGAAATACTCTAAGGAGTATAAGCAGAACTGATGTTCTGGGAGAACATTAACTATATAGTCTTTCAGATGCCTGTTTTGTGACATGTGCAAACACATCAGTGGTATAATGTAAATGACTTAGAATTTGGATTCAAATCCTAGCTCTCATACACACTACCTTTGTGTCCTATGACTAGTTGTAATCCTTGAACCTCAGGTTCAATATCTGTAAAACAAAGGGATTGAATTAAATGGCCTGTTAGGCTCTTAAGTTATAAATCTATGATGCCATAAAATATAACATTGTCATAAGTTCCCCTATTATTTTTCTTCGTTGTTTTTAATTATCATGTTGAGATTGTTTGCCTTTAAGACAAAAGGTGGTAAGGAAATGAGAAGGTAAAAGATCTTCTGCCATCCAGAATATGCCAATCTCTTTTTAGGATGAAAGACAACTTAATAGGAATTTTAAAATTTAAAATAGAAATAGATGTTTTAAAATTTAAAATGAATAAAGTACCTTTATTTCTCTCTCATCTAAACCTGAAATGGATTTCCTGAAAATATCCTTCTTGCATATGTACAAAAAAAAAATCAGTTGAATTTGAAGAAAGTCCCTGTAATTTTCCATTGCAAAGAGGAGCATTTTCTCCCAGGATATGAAAAGAGAGAAAATAAGTACAGAAGTTTTTCACTTCTTTTTCCTCAGAGCCAAGGAATGCTTGGGGATAAAGTAAGTTATGATTTTCTGACATCAGTCGTAGTAGCACTCCTCAGCTGACTGAGTAATTTTGAGTGGAAGGTAGAGACACTTCTTTGGCATTCTCAGTGCCAGGGAGACATTCTTTTTCCCATCATGAATCAAAAATGGAAGAAAAAAAAAACCATTTCTTTAAGAGTATACTACAGATTGCCCAGCCAGAAGGAAGACATAGATGAATTCTAGGAGCAGTTCATAAAAACTGGTGTTGAGGCACAATGTAGTAGCAATGGAGAATATAGCCATTTGGACTTGTTCGAGTGTTGCAAAAACCAGAGCGATAGATCAATCCTTAACTTGCCTTGATGATAATTTAATTCTTCAAAAAGTGGAAGAATACACAAATAAGAATACTATTTCCTTCTTCATTTTAATCATAAGAAGGAATTGTTTGCCAAGGCTGAAGTAATGGGAACTTGGAGGAAGAAATAAGTATTTCCTCTTGAAATTCATGACAAGTAAGAAGGGGAAATTTGGATGTTGTCTGATGTGCGCTCTGACTTTTGGGGAGAGTGATTCCAAGACCTGAAAGTATTTGTGGGGTCCTTTGCCTAAATTTTGACAGCAGAAATCAGCCTGAGAAGGAAGGGATGCTTTATGTAACTGCATTTTGAGGACATAGATGAAAAGCAGAAGATAAATGAGAAACAATTTGGGAAAGAGTTTGTGGCAGGGAGCCTGGACCTAGAAATTAATCCCTGGTGTCCTGGAGCTCCCACTATTCAGCCCCTAAAGGACCAACCCCCAAATTCTAGTGCCTTTGATTTCTCAAGGGTTTCAATCTACTTCCTTCTGAGAAATATGTGATGACCAGAGCCTAGAACCCTGCCCAAAATACTGGCTCCCAACGTAACTAATTTCTTATCACCTTTTCCCCTCAGAAAAAAATCCTGTCTCCAATCTCTGTTAGCTCATTATAGGACTAAACCACCCCCTCCTCCTCACTCACACCTATCCAGGAACTTAAACACGACGGTAGAGAGGAGTCTAAAGAGATTAATATGGTTGTATGAGGAGTTT
The DNA here is from genome assembly GCF_028372415.1 of Notamacropus eugenii. NCBI lineage: Eukaryota > Metazoa > Chordata > Mammalia > Diprotodontia > Macropodidae > Notamacropus > Notamacropus eugenii. The sequence continues at coordinate 482,017,507 of NC_092873.1, read as the reverse complement.
GCTGACTAATTTGCAAGAGGCATCCTCAAGATCAAAGAAAAGACATATCTGAAAAAGGATAGGGAAGAGAGAGATGGTCCTCCATGAAGTGATAAAACCCAGAATGAGCTGAGCTTGTGATGAGTGCTAAGGATTCGCTGCAACAACAAAAAAAGCAACATTAAAAAAGGACATTTTTTTTAACTATGATGAGAGCAAGAAGAACAAGGAAGTGCTGGGGCTGCCGCTTGCCAAGAGTGAGAAGAGCCTAAGAGATGAAAGAGAAATAGCAGTTGAAAAAAGCCTCTCATTTCTTCGTTTGCTTCCTTGTTACCTACCAAATAAATGATCTTCAGATTGAGAAGTATAGAGGCGAACTGGGATTGATGAATCACAAATTTTAAGCTGCAAAGCAACTTATTCTTTCTGCCTCAGTTTACAGATAACAGTAAATGCTAATGTTTGTTGTATGGTACTTACTACGTGCCAGATCTTCCTACTCCTGACCCAGTACTTCATTCATACTCTGCTGCCCCAGAGACCCAGAGAACTGAAATGACCAGGCTACAGTCACCAGACGTATTAAGGACCAGAGATGGAATCTGAACCAAGTTCCTTGGACTTGGTTAGCGCTCTCTACATTTTAAAGTTCACATTATTCAGTCCAACAAATATTTACTAAATGCTTACTATTTGTAAGCAAATACTACACACGGTTCCTTCTATTTGCAAGCTCTTAATACTTGTTCGATTTGTATTTGTTAGACGTTGGGCATAGAGAGATGAGAAATGTTATGATTTCTTCCTTCAGGTAACTTATAGTGAGTACAGCAATGGGAAACAGTGTAGGACATGCACACAAATCACTTAATACAAGGTAGAATATAATAGTTTCAAAAGACAGGTCAAGACCAGGTATGGTAAGACAGTCTGAAGATGGAAAGAAGACTTTCATCTGGGGGAATCAGAGAAAGCTTGATGGAGGAGGTGACAGCTAAGCTGAGCCTTGAAGGAGGAGAATGGATAGAGATGAAGACATGCTTTCAAGGCTTGATGTAGAGAGATGCAGACAGGGGAGCACATTCCGAGATTTTACTGTTGTTCAGTCATTTTCAGACGTGTCTCACTCTTTGTGATTCCATTTGAGATTTTTTTTGGCAAAAATACTAGAGTGGTTTGCCATTTCCTTTTCCAGTTCATTTTACAGATGAGGAAACTGAGGCAAGCAGTGGTAAGTGACTTGGCCAGGGTCACACAGCTAGTAAGTGTCTGAGGTCAGGTATCCATTGCACCAAAATAACAACTAAAAAGCGAGAAACTCAGTAATGTAGGGGAGTTATGCTGTTAAGTATCTACTTGGGGAATGGCATGCCTGCCTGTTTCTTCTTTATTTCTCAACAATTTTTCATAGGATCCTGTTTTCTTGTAGGAAGTACTGTCAGAGCAAAAATATGACCCTATATTTTGGCCATGTCTGTATGAAAAGACCAAATGGGCAGTTCCATGGTTGATTCTCTACCCCCTCATCCCCACTCCCAAGTGGCAGATTGATTGGATAGTGAGACTGTCCCATAGCTATTACTATTACTGCTTTGGAGGAGAGTGGGAACCAAACCTTGAATCTGGGGTTATGGTGCAAAGGAGGTATCTGAAGACTTTCATTAGAAAGAAGGATATTTTGTTCATTGCACGAGGCCTGGGTGCTACCACCAGCTATCTTGATCTCATAGGGGTTAGGAGCCCCCACAAAAAAAAACTACATGGTATTTAACACACACACACACACACACACACACACACACACACACTCTTACATGTCTTTCCTTTCAATGGGTTGTAAGCTCCTTGAGGTCAGCCTGTTCCATTTTTGTGTCCATAGCCTAACAATGCCTTCTACATAGATATTTACTGAATGCTTGTTTTTGAATTCATGATAAAGGTAAATGGGGAGGAAACAGAGAAAATTTAGTCTCTTACCATTCAAAAGGCAATACAAAATTATTTATAGGATAAGTATTTTTGATATAACCTATGGGATACAGTAACTGGAGCCTTGAAATATCTGAGTTTGAATTCAGCCCCACGTATTACTAGGTAGGTGACTCAGGGCAAGTCACTTTATCACTGCCTGCTTTAGTTCCTTCATCCGTAAAATGGGGACAGTAATAACCAAGCAGTTGTGAGTATTGATCCTTTTTGTAATCCTTAAAACACTCTATAAAGCCTTCACAGACCTTCAGATGCTGTATAAATGCTAGCTATTGAAATCAGAAATATGTATAGATTATACACATATACTATACATTTACATATGTACAGATTCATATATACACACATATCCATGTATTTAATACACAATATCTGTTTGTACATATACAGATACATACATACATCTGTTTAATATACAGTATATGTGTATATATACACATATATACATACATAAAGATGCATTTAATATACAATATATATTTGTACGTATACAAATATATACACATGCATCTGTTTAATATATAGTATGTATGTGTGTATAAACTTTTGTATATCTACGTACATATGTACATTTAATATGTAATATATTTTATATATACAGATGCGTATGTACATACATATACTTACTGTATAATACATATTTGTATGTAGAGATGTATTTATACATACATATGTGTATTTCATATACAGTATTTTTATATATATCAATATATATACATACATATGTGTATCCATTTCTAACCATACATGCACACATACTCACTCTTGAATAAAATATTAGATTAAATTTCAGAAGCCAGGAATTTAAATCCTTCCTCAGATATCGTTAGCTTTGTGTGACAATGAAGAAGTCGTGTAAGGTTTCATAACCACAGCTTTCTCGTCTCTAAAATGGGGATAATTGTACTTCTTATCTCCAAGGGCTGTTGTCAGACAAGCAAGCTTTAAACAGTATATAAATGTGGAATAAGAAAGACTTCAGAGTTGTTTGTGACACATTTTGGGAAACTGGCCCAGGCACAATCGGGATGCATGGCCACTCAAATTTCATTAATAATTTCCACAATAAATAGTTAAGTTACTGTGGCCCTAAGGAATCCAGCGGCCACTACAGCTTCTAAATCTGCCGCCAGGGTGTGGTTTAGGTCCTGGGAAAATCTGGGTCATTATGTTCTGTCCATCCAAAGTGGACACGGGACTCTTTGCTGCTTTCTGCTGTGTATTCCTAAGCAGCTGTTAAGCAGCTGTTGCGGTTCACCTCAGCAGTGGGGGAAATGACTCCTCTGTCTGCGGACGGGAAGGTTCAGCACTGCAAAGCCCAGCATAAACATCAGATATTGAGTATTTTTATTCACTGTAATGAAGTACATTATTATTAGCCAAGAACTGGGGCTTCCCAGCTGAGAGCTGGTGCAGTCTACAATATCGCCTCACACACAGCCCCTCCTCCCATTGAGCCCCTACGAGGTGGGGAAGCTGCTGCCCAGCATGTTGCAGCATTTCCCCAGAAAAGGGGGTTGGGATGCCCACTGTGTGCCTACCCTCCCCTTGATCCCCACCGCCCTGGCCTTATAGAATCTTAGCCAAGTTACTGCCAGGTTTCATTTCCGCTTTTTTGTGTTATTTGGGCGGAGGAGGGGAGCGGGGAGAAGCTAATAATAATACCTTATATTTATATGGCACTTTTCTCTAAGGAGATCAAAGTGCTGTGTAGACATGATCTCATTCATCTTCACAATATCCTAGCAAAGTAGGGAGGAGGCAATTATTATTGCCACCACTTTGCCAAGAAGAAAACCGAGCCCTAGCGAAGTATCCCCAAGGTGGATGGATGGATTAGCGTGGTAGTGGGAAGCAGTAAAGATTTTGAAAGAGTCTTTTTATGAGGTGATCAAAGTGCTTTCACATAGATTTTTCTTTAAGTGGCCTTCACTTCATCCCCAGGGGCCACTGGTATTACCCTCCCTGCTGATGGGGTAAGAACTATTATCCCCCATTTTATAGATGGAGAAAGTGAGAAACTGAGGAATGAAGTTACCTTTCAGGGATCCAAGATAGACCCGAAGGAAGAATTCAGAATCAGGCCTGCTGCCTCTTTTGTTGGGGTGTGAGCCAATGGGCTCATTTTGCTCTCTTAATCTGGTTATTTTCTACTTGTTAACATGGCTTGTTAGGGTGTCAGCATGAAACAGGGTGAACAGCAAGGATGTAAAAGGTCATTCATTGACAGGTAGAAAGAGCTTAGTGGATGGAGAATAATGATTTTTAAAAGGAATAATAACTGCCGTGCTATTATTACTCAAAATTCAGTGGATCTAAAGGTCTCAAAGTACATTTCTAACTGGATGGTCTCCACTCTTTATGCATTTTTATTGATAACTGCTTTTCTGACATCAATTTCTTTCCCAAATCTATCACTTTTCTACCTGCCCCATAAGTATCCCTTGTAATAATCATTTTAAAAAATCCCAGGTTCGGCAAACATAATAAAAGCATCAACAATATCTGATGGCATATATCCTATTCCATAAATATGACCCTTCCACCAGCTGCAATCATTATACATTACATTAAATGGACAAATAGATAAACTGCATCACGGATGTTCAAACAGCAAGGAGTGATGCTCATCCTATGGTGCAGTGGGAAGATCACTTGGCTAGGAGTTAGGAAACTTTGGTTTCCTCAGTTCTGCCAAGCAGTCACTATGTGACCTTGGTCAAGTCAGCTTATCTATGATATTAAATGAAGGGTCTGAATGACATGCCTTCTTCCATCTGTTCTATTCTATTCCTGACTGTCTAATAATAGTTTTAAAAGAAGCAAATTTCAAAAATGGAAAAGAGAATTCTTAGCCCACAATATAATCTGAGGACTTTGTCATCTCTTGAGAAAGCTTTTTAATCATATAGAAAGGACCACGATGATATGGAAGGTCTCTGAGGATGTTGATTCTGGGAATAAGGCCCTAGGAGAATATGCTTATCTTAGAAATAGAAAAGAGAAAATGGGCCAAGGTGGATTTCTGTCAGAAAAGGTTATCAGTCCCATTTTAACTCACTTACTCACTAAAAGTCTTTAATCCATCCTCAGAACCATTACTTCTAGGACAAGGCTCAAATCAGAATGCAGTCATATGCTTATCCATTGACAATGGGCTCTGATTTTTGAAAGCTAGAATATTAAATTGAGTAGTCACCTCTTAAGTTAGTAGAAGGAAGGATATCTTTGCCCATTTGTGGAAAGTGATCACAGTCAGGTGACTGGAGAAATGTTACCAATGCTAAATAGGCCATTGGTTTGATAAAGGAGGAAAGAGAAATAAATGATTTACTCTGTGGTTTCAAAAGATGATCCCTGTGCCTGGGAAGTGGACATGAGAAGGACAACTGTTCCACATTACATCTCACCTAAGAATCCCTTTGTTTTATCAATGGTGAGACTTCTCAGGACTTAATAACAGGGAAAAAAAGTTTACGGCAGGGTTGGCATTCTTATCTTTCACCTTTGGTAACAATTTGGTAAAAAGTTGGCCTTTTCAACATTTTTGGAGGGGATAGGGGTAGGGCGATTTATCTCTCTGTGAATAGTTAGACCAAAAGGTACTTCTAAGAGGTCGACATTCTATCTCTCACTTAAGGAGGTCATGGAAAAGGAGGTCATAAGAAGGAAGGAAGGAAGGAAGGAAGGAAGGAAGGAAGGAAGGAAGGAAGGAAGGAAGGAAGGAAGGAAGGAAGGAAGGAAGGAAAGAAGGAAGGAAGGAAAGAAGGAAGGAAGGAAGGAAGGAAGTCTCCCATTTTACCCTTCAATTGACCAAGAAAGGACATCCCATGACATCAACTTATTGTATGTTTTCTGACATGTCAGAATCATGTTATAGTCCTAAACTAGGAAGGGAATAAACCTATCTAGTGTCAATCAAGCGGTAAGCATTAATTAAAGTTCTGCCATTTGCCTAATAGACACTGTGCTTGGTGTGGGGTTACAGAGACCAAAATGAAGCAGCTTCTCAAGGAGTTACAACATGTGCACAAATAAATGAAACATAAATACAAGATCATTCTTTTGGTGATGAGAACTGGTACAAACTAATGGAAGCAGGCAAGGCCACATGCAGAAGGTAGTACTTGAGCTAAGCCCTGATGTAATTGAGGGATTCTAAGAGGACAAGGTGAAGACAGAATGCTTTCCATGCATGAAGTACAGGTATTTATTAAGCACTTGCTATGTGCTAGGTACTGTGTTAAACACTTTTAATATTATCCAATTTTATCCTCACCACAACCCTAGGATAGAGATACAATTATTATCTTCATTTTACAATTGAGGAAACTGAGGCAGATAATGTTTAAGTAACTTGCCCAGAGTTATATAGCTTATAAGTGTTTGAAGCTGGATTTGAATTCAGGTCTTCCCAACTCCAGGTCCAGTACAACATGCACTGTGGCTCTACTTAGTTGCCTCTAGTCAACAGAATTGAGAGGTGGTGTCACATACGAAGGACAGCAGGACGTCCATCTTGCCTGTGTTGTTGAGTATATGAAGGGGAATAATGTTATTAAATAAAGTTAGCAAGGTAGGTTAGAATCAAGCCACCAGGGGATTTAAATGTCATACAGGCTCACCTAGAACCATCTAGTATCCATCTAGTCATAACATTCTCCAGTTGGCCACCCATCCTGAATTCAGGTCACTAAGATGGACCACCAGTGTTCTCTTCAATGACCCTCCATTCCTTGGAGTTTCTTTCATTTTTCTGCTGTTTCAGGCATGTAACGAGTTCACTACACACGTGATGAACCTGCTTCGTGAGCAGAGCCGGACCAGGCCTATCTCACCAAAGGAAATTGAAAGAATGGTGAGCATCATCCATCGCAAATTCAGTTCCATCCAGATGCAGCTCAAGCAGAGCACATGTGAAGCGGTCATGATTCTACGTTCGCGGTTTTTGGATGCAAGGTGAGTCTCTTTCCTTACCATTCTGGATCTTGAAAAAGAGAAAAAAACGAAAAGAAAGAAACAAAACCTCTCTCACTAATTGACCAGGGTATGTTGTAATGTATTGATCCATTTCTCAGATGGATCAGATCTTTGTAACATGTAATAATAACATTGAATGGATAACTCCAAATCACTCAGAAGAAAAGATAGCTTTACCTGGTTTTCAGGATTGGTCAGGTGAAAAATAAATAAACAAAAAACTTCCCAGGCTAGATAGAGAGTTCAGTGATTTACTAGAGGATCAGAGAAATATGAGTGATTTTTCTTTTGAAATAATATTTTTGCATAATAGGAGAAAAGCTAAGTAGTTTCATGACCCAGTGGTAATTACAAGATGCACACAGCAGGTGCCTGTTTTTTCTAAACATGACACCTTCCTCCTCTGGAAGCACTCACACTGGATAAGTGGGAAGGATCCCATAGCGACCACATACAACAGGGAGAACAAATGTATGGGTACCTGAAGCCTTCTATGGCAGGGCTTATTGGAAGCCCCTCATTGGTGCTTTCTCCAAGAAGAAAAGAAAAGTTGCATTGAGATGAGTAGAAGAAGGACCTCTGATTTGAGATCAGAGGACCTGAGCTTGAATTCTGATTTACTCCTTATCCTCTCTCTCTGTAATTTTAGGCAAGTTTCTTAACCTCCCAATGCCTTCTTTACATCCAAAAAAAGAAAAATCTCACAGGCTCTCATTGTAGAACAGTTACAATATTAGGATCCAGTGATTTAGAAAAGGGATGATGAAAGAATGTCAATGCGAATAGGTTCTTTAAGATGTAAGGGACCCCAGAGGCCATCTTAAACAACCCTCTCATTTTGCAGGTGAGGAAACTGAGACCCAGGGAGTGAAGTGATTCAATCAAGGACATACAAGCAGTGAATATTAGCAGTAGGATTTGAACCCAGGTCTTCTGATTGAAGATCTAGTGCTATTCCCATTGTGTCATGGGGCTTCTCTTAATTCAACAATTTAAGTTATGTTTTATTAATTGTAGCAACTTCTAGATGCATTTGAAAAATAGTAATGCATATGTATATAAGACATTACTTAATCAGTCTATAGAACCTATGTTAACATGGTTGTTTTCCTGAGCACCTAGCTCATACAGAGTCACAGACCACTTGCAGTGACTTCCTCAGGGAGTCTGCAGTGGACAGGTGGGGAACACCTACCCTAGGTGTTGTCTTGTTCACCTCCATAACCCATAATTCATTCATTTTGTGGTAATCTCTCAGTACTAAGGGGCTTCTGGGAAGTCCTTTCCAAAATTGCTAACAGTGAGTGAGGTCTTTGGGTCATATAGAACCTAGGAAAGAAGTGAGAATCAATAGGTCCTGCCACCCTGTAAAATAAGAGTAATTCAGGAAAGCATTCTATGAAAAGCCAGCCTTGCTTTTTTTCCCTTACTATTCAGTCTGGAGTATACACCCAGAAAGACATTTTCCATGTTGGATATAATGGTGGAATTGTGAGACTGGTCACTTCTTAGTAGACTTTTTATCAACAGGTGATCCTGCCCTCTTCCCCCTCACTCTGTATGCCTAAGACCTAAGGCAGTCTAGGCATTCCATGTCCTGGGGGTGCCAAGTACTAGTGCCTACTGGCCTTATCATTCCTTTTCCTTGAGCCCAGATAGAACAGCAGCCAGGGCATGCTTACATTCCCATGGCAACTTCCCTAGTTAAAATGCTAGAGTTGGTATTTACATCAGCAGACTTAGAAAAAAAAATTGGACACAGCCTGGAATCATTTGAAGTGAGATGTTGAGAGGAAGGAAGGCCTAGGCTCATCGTCTCATCTGATTATTTTATTTTTATTTTTTCTGCATCCAAGGTAGCCAAGAAAATGGTACTTGCCAAGAAATCATTGCAGAGTTTTATGGACATCCCATTTTTCTTCCACTAGTCTTTGTTAAGACTGTGGATTTTTTAGCTGAAGTTTTAAATTTTGCATGGAAAGTCCCTTTAATACCAGAACAAAGAGGCAAAATGCCTTCGAAATTGTTTCTTGATTGCCCTACTGGCAGACTTTCTGTAAGATGTTTATAATTGTTATTATTTTCATCCATTATTGATGATGATCATCACTTTAGTTTTAATGTTTTGGGAAAAATGTAATGCTAGCAAAAGAAAGTAATCTCAAACTCCAGCCATGGAAGGGTTGAGAAACCTTCCCAGCTGTATAAGTATACTTTTGAACTCTGCCCTCTCCAGTCTAGAGATGCCACACAGTTTCTTCCATATCATGAGGTATAATTGGACGAGCTATCTGAACAGGCACCAAGTCAAAAAAGAGACATTCCTGAAAATCTTGCTGCTGCCGCCATAGAAATTCTGCCACAACACGTATCGCTCACGAAAGGGCACTTTTCAAGACACGTTGCTGTGGAAATAAATAATATACATGGGAGGCCTGATTCAGTAATGGGATTAGTTTTAGCAATTTGATAGATTTACAGTACAAGATCTGATAATTGCCCATAGAGGTGTATCATTTCTCTACTGAGTGCTTGGCTCAGATCTGTGCTAGTTAAGTGGAATCCTCCCTCTTGGCCTCATGCACTGGCCTGACCAGTTATTCCAGAAAATATAAACCTAGATGTAAGGGCTTCAGATATAGGGATGGTTGTGTTCAGGATCATACATTATTGGAGAGAAGGATATTGTAGGTAAGGGAAAGATAACTATGTTTCCAAATTAATTTTAATCATAGGATCTTAGATTTGGCATTGGAAAGGATCTTAGAGGTGCACTGTGCCCAGCCCCTTCATTTTATGAATTATAAAACTGAAGCCCAGAGAGGTGAGTTGAGGAACAGGGTCACACCAGTCATAAGTGGCACGGCCAGAATCTGAACTTGGCTCCTCATAAATCTAAATTCAGTCTTCTTTGCAGTGTACCATTTTTTACCTCCTCTACCAAACCTTTTACCAAAGATTCTTACAAAAGACAAAAATGGCTATTTTGAATTTAATTTCTAAACCTCCCTCCTATACATTCCCTTAGTAGAGGTCCTCATAAGTAATGGAATGACAAAGAGGAGGGTAGCAAGAAAGAGAAACTTAAAAATTTTGAGATATTCTATGATACTCTCTGCTTACTCCTGTCCAAGTCTGCTCATCAAAAGCAACCTCGAAATGTCCCAACCCCTCCTGTTTAGGAGAGATTTTCCGTAAGGTCATCTGGAAGAATCGCAGCCCATACACAATAGATTTACAAAGGGGCTGCCAGGTGAATGAATGCCAGGGACTGGCTTCCCCTTGCTCAACATAACTTTCTACAGGAGGTCTATAAGAAGACATCAAAGTTTGTGCCTAAATCAGCAAAGTACAAGATGAGCGACTTCGTCCTGTTCCTCCCATCATGACCAACGTACAGGAAGAGACCTTTATCATATGCCCACTTTTAAGCCAAGTTTAAAAAAAAATCCAATCTGTCTGCTTTTGGATGCTGAGTGACCCAGAAACTCAGCATGGTTTTAGAGAGAGGATTGAGCTTGGCATAATCTGGACAGATGTGGCTAATACCTGTGGACAGATGGTATTCATCCGGTAAAATCAGGCACTTTATTGTGTTAATTAACCCAGGAGGGACATTGAAAATACAATATTAGCTGAATTTCCAGTGAATATTAACAGAGCACCAAGATCCAGTGCTTTCTCTTGGTAAAATTGGGAAAATCTGTTCACCGGTCCCACCAGAGATTGGCTGGAAATCTTTTCACATCTGTAAGGAGAACCTTTTGATAAAAGCAATAAAGGAGGAAAGTGCTAAATGAGCTAATTTAAAGATGGTAGCTCACACTCTCAAAGAAAGACACTCAGGGCCTGCTAAGAGCCTCCACGCCCTCAACAGCCCTACCAGTGATCCAATGGTCTTTGCTATGAAGAAGCAGTAAAGTGATTCTCACTTTAAATTAGTTCAATTAGCACTTAAAAAAAGGAAAGAAGAAAGTGCCTTTACTCATAATGGGTTTTTTCTCTCTTTCTAGTGACCTACATGTTACAAAAGATTTCTAGAGGTTTATTTGTTTTGCCACTTAGCAGCTGTTTCCTTTGAAGAGGTGTGCCCGTCTCCTTTTGACAAGGGGACAGCAGTTAGGGTTTTAATTTCGGTCAGTGTATGACTCCCTCTTCCCAGATGCCTTAAAAAAGAAGTCATGATCATTTGGCATTTCAGTAGAGTTAGAGAAAATAACTTGTATTTAACTGATAGCTGTGTTGTCTCCGTTCAGGGCTTGAAATGATACACGAGTGTAACAAAAGCCTTTTGAAGACGTTTCGACTGAATCCCTCTCCCTGAGTGTTGTCAGGTTCACCCGACACTCCAGACAGAACCGATCTTCTGCCCTTGAGATGCTATACTAATGTGCTAGTGTTGTTGTTTTTTTTAATTTGGGTGACACATATTGATTTATTTTATTTCCTTTGTCAAGGCGGAAGAGACGAAATTTCAACAAGCAAGCCACAGAAATCCTGAATGAGTATTTCTATTCCCATCTCAGCAACCCTTACCCCAGTGAGGAAGCCAAAGAGGAACTAGCCAAGAAATGTGGCATCACGGTCTCACAGGTAAGGGGACACCCAAAGGGTTCAGGCTGAAGCCTCGCCACGGAAGAGCTCCATGGCAGGGTAGTGGAACCTTTTGCTTTCTAGAGCACACATATCAGACAAGTCTGGAATAGCAGGGTAAGTGCCTAAGAAGTCTGGGGGGCTCTGTAGGTAAGTGCCAGGTCTCCTTTTGACTAGTGAGAGCAAGAGATGACTTGGCAGAGACTGAGTAACAGTGAAAAGTTATCTTGGAGACTTGTAGTTTGCTCCCTGACAGCTTCTACATTGGCCATCTTTGTGCTTGTAACACTATTCTAGAATCTTCTCCACTCCCTTCTAGTGAGTAGACCTTCATTTCAAGTGAACAAAAATTTAGATGTCTGCCCATGAAAGCCAGTTCATTTTGGTGTATATGTAGAAAACAGAAGCACACCCTCTACTTCTGAAAAGTTCAAGACCTTCTTGAATTAATGAGGACACACAACAGTAGCATAGAAAATCATCTGAGAGGATGGAGACCTAAATATTTTTACTCTCCCTCTCTGAGTCTCTTAATCAGGAGGCAGGATAGAATTGTATCCTAGGACAGTAAAACAGCTGCACATTTCCTTCACATTGACTTTAGAGATGAAACCTATTTACGGCTGTTGTAATAATGGAGATAACATTTCCTTCTGATATAATAGTAAGCTAGTGATTAGAGATAGAGATATGTAGATAAAGGTAAATAGCTATGTCCCTATCTGATATCTACCTACATATATATTCTAGCTAGAAATAGATGTTGAGCTATATATCTGTATCACATATATATATACATATATATATGGAGAGATAAATATATTTATATATAGGGAGATATATAGGATATGTGGGATAAATATATAGAGAGAGGGAGAGAAAAATAAAAATATATATTCTATATTTATGTAATCTCTGGCTTACTATATTATATAGGATATACTATATGTGATATATGACATGTTATTTATATACTACATATTACCTATTAAAATTCTATATTTATATACATATTTTTGATCATTAAAAGATTTCCATTCATACATCCTACATAATCAGAACCTCACCTTTGAGAACACTTGGAAAGACTCTCTCTTTGTCTCTATCTTTCTTTGTCTTTTTCTTTTTGTCTCTATCTCTCATTCTCTCAGTCTCTATCGCTCTGTCTCTTTCTCTTCTTATTTTGCTGAATAATTCCTCCCTGCTCCCCAGACCCTCTCCTTGAATTGTCCCTGGCCTTCAGTTGAGATAAGGAATGGTAATGTTGAAATCCAAGAGAGAAATCTATAATGGCTGATTCCTTATGTAAAATAACAGCAACGTACCATAAAAAATGAGGAAAAAGGAGAAAAGGAAAGAGAGACTTACTCTTGGAAAGATTACCCCCCAACACTGTTCAGTTTGTCTGTAAAGCACCTTGGAGCATATTAGACGTTGGGATTCAGAATAGCCTGCATTTTCTCAGCAAAATTGAGTCTAGTCAGGATTCAGAACTTTATGAATGGGAACATCACATGAGGAAAGTGCCACTGAATCGAATCCATTTGAATCTAGAGCTGCATTAGGAAATTTGACTTTGACAAAGGTCATTTCTAAGCTGAACAACCTCTTAGTAGGCGAAACCTCTGTGGTCGATCTCAAGGGAAATCAAGTTTGATTTTGTCCTTGTCAGATCCATATTCTTTGAAGTGACCTGAAAACTAAGTAACCTTATGGAACAGGGAAGGGCAATAGCATTGCCTTTGGCATTAGCTGCACAAATGAGTAATTTACAACTTACTCATCCCTGCCATGTGTACCTCTAAACCATTGTGCTCCTCCTCTCTCACCAGCATTCTACTTGCTCACAACGATAATCATGCTACTGTAATCTACTGGTAGCAATTTCTTTTGAGGATGCAGCATAGTGTAATGTAAAGAGCCTTGGATTGGAGGCATAACATTTGGGTTCCAGTCAGTCAACGAGTGTTTGATGCATAATGCACTGTGCTGAGGACTAGAGGGTACTAAGGAAAGCAAAAACTTACCCCTGTCCTTAAGGAGCTGGCATTTTAATAAGAGAGCAAATAACTGTGTATGTAAAAGACATATGGAAGGTAATCTCAAAGTGAAAGCACTAGCAGGAACATGAAAAGTTTGCTGAAAATGATAGGATTTGAACTAAGTCTTGAAGGAAACCATAGAAGCTAAGAAGTGGGGGTGAGGTTGCCCTTGGAAGCAATGAAGAAATTGGAAAGAAGAGATTATTTTTAGAAGAGATACTCAGTTTTTGGGGGAAGAGGGGTGGCTGTGTATCAGTCTGAGATGTCCAGTTCAAGAAGTTCAGAGGGTAGCCCTCAATTTCACTTGTGGATTCCAGTTTCCTGTTGTTGGGAATGGATTGGGCCAGGAATTTCAAATCCATGAACTGCTACAGCTCCCCATCATATATCCTATAGCCCCTTTTCTCTTGCTCAGACAAATACATAATAGTATCAAAAAGTCTTTGTGAAAATATATAAAAATTTATCTATTCAAGGAGTAAAAAAGAAAATTAATGTAAATGTGAAACAAACATAAAATTTGAGTAGGAAGCCACTTCAAACTCAGTCTTAAGATTTTGAAAGTTTTCTAAAGAAGAGAGTGCCACCTGGTGGCCATTGAAAAAAATGTATTGATTAATATCTCTTGCCCACCAATTCCTTTTTTCCCCTCTTGGGAATCCTACACTCAGCATAGTTCTTTCTTTTCTGCTTAAAACTTAATTATTTCTATCTCGGGCATTATCTTTCCTTTCCTCATGCCCTCATGTGCCCCCCCACATACTCTTACATCTTCTATAACATTCCTTCCTTTCTTCCCACCATCTCAGTTACTTAAGGATAAATCATCTTTCCCTTCTTTTTTCTTATTCTCCATCTCCCTCTCTTCATTCCATTAATAAGCAAGAAAATTACACTAATCATGGCTGATAAGTGTAAGAGTTCCTTTTTTTCAAGGAAAAGGAAAATCACAAGGTTTGAGGTGAAATTGGATATAACAAAGAACTCGTGCTCTTGGGTTCTCAGGAAGTATCTAGAAGGCCCCTTCAGAATTTCTACTGAAATCTCCTTCTACTCCCTCAGACTCCTCTAAGTAAACCTTCTGTTCTTCAAGCACCAGAATTCAAGATGAATTTTCGAAACAACTCCTATTTCTTATTTGATTTTATTGTTTTTTCTGTTTTAATTACTACTCTTTTTTTTTTTTTACTATTCCTACTATTTCCCATTACAAAATACAGTATTTCAATGAAAATATGGCTTAAATAAGATTTTGTGGGCCAGCCTGAGAAAGCAACTATACATTTATGTTTGTTCCCGTGGGGAAGGGTGTTCTATGTTCCATCCACAAGTAATTTACAGTTAAGTTTCTGAAAGCCAGCCTTGTACTGTTGGTATTAGTTAATGCCACAAGAGTTAGGCATCTTAGTCTAGGTAAGTCAAGTAATTGATTATGTTCCTGAGAGGCAAAACCTCAAAACAGAGTGACCAAGGCTTGCCATTTTGAGGGGACATATAATTAACACAGAGGAAATCCAATAGAGAAGATTGTTGTTGTAAGAGAAAAGCAAAACCATATAGAAATGTATCTGTTTAAACATTTATTTAACCAGTGACTATTCACATAAAGATTTTTCACTTCATCAAATAACTCAAATGATGGCCCAATGCCTTTATGTTGTGATTCAGTTTACGGCATTTTATTCCCGTACAGTTCTTCAAAGATAGCCCTGTTGGCTAACATGATAGCAAAACTGGGGTCAATAAAATCAGAAATGTGTTAACATGGGGTCACAGGCATCACAGAGGTGATGCTTATTCCTGAAAGAAAGAATCAAGTATTCAAATTTGACTTTAACAACTTCCTCACTTAGGCCTACAAGTTCTCAGTTGTTGCAGAAAGAAAAGCGACCAGGAGCAGCTGCTTGAGCAACACACAGGAAGTAAATTAGCCAAGTGAATTCAGTTGAATTTGTTCATTAGTTTTCATAAGTAAAGCCTTGAATTCAGAGGGGCAATCAGGAGGACCATGGTGGTTTCCTTTATTTTTATTTGTACAGAGGTCATATATAGATGCATATAAGAAATGTAATATTTATATTTGTATATATGTCAAAATTTAGCATTCAAACCTACCTATATGGGAGGCACCAAAGAACAGTGGAAAATGTGCTAGAATTGAATTCGTTGGACCTGAGCATGAATCCTCCCTTGGTCACTGATCACTTTATTGACCTTGGATAAATCATAAAACTTATCTGAGCCATATTTCCTCATCTGTAAGATAAGGTGATTGTTTCTTCCATCTGTAAATCTATGATCTTATGATATGTTTTTGTTATAGAAAAATATCAAACTCTAGTTAAAGTTAAGATTACCTGTCACTAGATTCCTACATATTTATAAAGACCATTTAAGGTATACCTTTCTCACTGGTCCATTATTTCACTCCTTGCCCAGGTCCACTGGCTCATGTCTTTTTGCCACGTAGCTTTTTCTAACTACAGGTAAATACCAGACAGCCAAATTTGAATTGAACACACTAAATTAAAAGGATTCTAGTTTAAGTGAAATATCCCATGTGGTTTTTCTTTTTATAATGTCTCCACCAAACTAGAATTAGAGACATAGTTATAATCATATGGAATCCCATGGGGCTATATTATTTTGCACGTGAAAGGGACCTTAGAAATCATCTAGTCCAGGTTCTTCATTATATAGGAAAAAACTGAGATGCAGAGAGATGAACGAACTTGATTGAGGTCATACGTAGAGTCCCAAGATCTAAGACTAATTCTTCTGACCCTGATGTTTTTCCCAATATGCTACCTTGGAGGTAAAAGAAGGAAGGAAGGAGAGAGAGGAGGTAGAAAGAAGGAAGGAAAACTCATTTAAATCAAAGACTTTTAGAAAATTATGATACTAATTAGATACTAGTTAGATCCTAATCAACTGCCTTTGTTTTCTCATCCATCCCCCTTCCCTCTGCCAAAAATTAGTGAAAGATACAATGTTAACTTTCTTATCTTCTCTTGAACTTGCTCTAGGTGTCAAACTGGTTTGGAAATAAGCGAATCCGGTACAAGAAGAACATAGGTAAATTTCAAGAGGAAGCCAATATTTATGCTGCCAAAACGGCTGTCACGGCTACCAATGTGTCAGCCCATGGAAGCCAAGCTAACTCACCCTCAACTCCCAATTCAGCTGGTTAGTTTTTTTGTTTTGTTTCGTTCGAATTGTTCTTGTTTGTTTCTTACATTTGTTTTTTATCCCATTGGGTTTTTTCTTTTTTTTTCATCGTTCAGATTTTTGATGGGTTATATTTTCGTGTGTTTTATTGATCCCTTATTTTTTTTGTTATTGTTTTGGGGTTTTGTCCCATTTCTAAACAACAACCTATTCATGCTATTGGCAAGAAGGGAACTTGCCGGGATTTTGCATGGACAAGTTCCAATTGAACCATTTTTGCATAAGGGTCCTCTTTGAACATTTGGTTGGTTTAAGGAGGAGGCCTCCCTGTTCTCACCTGAGTAACCTAATAAACAGGACCTCTCTTACAGCCGTCCGTTATTATGCTATTGGAGTGGGGTGGGGGTGGGGGGATTGGAGATGATGGGAAGGGCAGCGTCGTTGATTCCTGTGATGTTCTATCTCATGTGTTCTTAGTTCGTAGCTGTGAATTTGTTTTTTTTAAATATACATTTTATATGTGTATATATATATATATATATATATATACACATACACACACGTATATGCAACTGTATTTAAATGTAATTCATTTCCTTTGTGAACCAATTCATTTTCTTTTATTCATTTAAAGCATTTTTCTGAGAGGGGTTCATAGACCTCACCTGACTGACAGAGGGGTTCATGTCACAGAAGAAGCTTAAAAACCACTCTTCATTTGCTGCATCTCTCATAATGTTTAGATCACCTGCGAGTCTGCATTCCACGTGGGTTTTCCATTTCTTTCACAAACATCTCATTAGAATGCTCTGGTCTACAAACAAGACTAGAGTTATTTATAAACCTAATTTTTTTTAAAGTTCCTATTTATATTTGGTTGTTTTTCATTCCATTAACTTCAAAGGAAATTTCACAGTGATTAATTCATCTTTCTCAGATTGCTGGTCTCCTGTCACAGCATCATTCTGTATGTGTGTGTGGGCGCACATATGATATGTGTACCGGCTTTCATTTTTGTGGATATGTGTTCATATCATTCATGTCCAAGTTGATCATTATACTGGGTTGTTCTTGTCTTTCCCTCTTATGGAACCTTGTGCCAAGAGTGAATGTCCAGGATGTATAGAACCTCGACTTAAGTCAATGAAATGCTGTCTTGATTGTTCTGTACTATGGAAAGAAAGAAAAAGTGTTTGGTGCTCTTTTTTCTTTTGTGAAAGAAGTATTTGTTTTTTTTAAAAAAGCAACTTACTCCATTAAGTAAGTTTGAGCTTTGATTATGATACTGCTTTCCTAATGCTTGAGCTGTGGTAGACCTTGGGCTGGTGGACATGTCTCTATGAGAAGAGTCATGACTCAACACCAACCAGTTCATAGAATAATTAAAACTCATATTTATGATACAACTGGGACTTTTAAAACAGTTTGTTCCTTTGCTGAAGTTTTCTCCTTTCCTCAAGCTGACTTGTTATTGATAACATGCCAACCTTGTTACCATGTGGACTCTTGAGTGCTAAACCCGACATACGTACTTATCTCTGATTGGAGGCTGCATCAAACTAGAGAGTTGCATAATTATTTTTGGTTTTTGTTTGTTTAAGTAAAAGTATGTGTAAATAAGAGTAGGGGGTTTGTAAACCAGGTTGTTTGAAAAAATGTGAAAGTCAGTACAGCTTCTGTCTTCCTAACCCTATGGTGGTCCGCTTGGTAAAGATTATGCTTCTCACGGTATGGCATAGTAGATATGGGATGTACGTAAATGTCTAGCAGATCAAATGTGTCCTTTGTCAACTGGTCACTTCTTGGACAGGCTGGTGGCTACCATATTGGATGTGTCCTGTTGGAAGAATTTCTTTTACAAGTAGTTCAGTAATGTTTGGATTGGTGAAAATGTTCTGAATGCCTTTGAAAAAAAAGGATCTATCCAATTTAGCCAGCATTTATTAAACACCTATCATGTCCCTAGCGCTATACTGATCATGATTATAATCTAGTTTTAGTTTCCAAAATAGTTCTTTCTATCTCTGGCACAGAGTATCTGAATCATGAATGGCTTTTGATTTATGACTGGTCCATAGAAGTATAGGAACTGTGGACTTTCTTAATCTTTCCTAAAGAGGAAAAAAAGTCAGTATTTTAATACTAACCAGACCCCCAAATTTCTCCAGCCTTAGAGAGTTGTTTCATTTTGATTTTATGTATATGGTGGTGCAAAGAGTTCAAGAATTAGAAGTCCTGGGGCCTGGATTCAAATTGATCCTGTCACTGATAGCTGCATGGCTTTGAACAAGTCACGTTCTCCAGCCTTCACTACTTTTGTCATTTATAAAATGCAGCAGTTGGGCTCCATGTTTTCTAAGACTCTGTCCAGCTAAAATCTAGCCCTGTAATCATGTGATATATTCCAGAAGAGCTTGTAATTTCAACTTTCTAAGGATTTCCTCCTGTGACTTCTGAGCCAAAAGTTCTAATTTGTGCCTGTGTTGTTGGAAGTTACAGATGGAGGAATTTCTTTGTAGCATTTTTCTGAAAAGAAGACAAAGTGAAGAAAGTATTCACTCTTTCTAGTAGCTTGAAACATCAAAAGATAAACATCTTCTAGAGGGGAAAAAAAAGCTTAAATAGGCTTTTCTGTACTTTGCCCCTAAAACAAACACAAGATCATTACACAGATAAGTCAAGAACTTACAAGTGCTCAAACTGCAAATGAGATGCTTGCCTTGATGATCCAAATAGATAATCAGTGATTTCAAAGGGAAACATTTTAATTGAAGTTGGAAGTAATTTGAAAACCGACAGATGGATGAGTGTTAAAATGATGTTGATGAATGAGAAGTTGTTCAAGGGTCAGGTGACCTGGGAACTCTTCAGAGTGTAGTGGTTAAGGTTATTTTCTGGGCCTCACCAGGGAATTTCTTCTGAAACCTTGTGCAGGAAAGGTACTTTTGTTATGTGAAAAGAGCATGTCACCCATCACCTTGAACACACTGTAGAAAAATGCATTTCACCCTTCAGGGGTTGGCCAGCGGTCAGATTTACTGGGTGATGGTGGAACACCTAGGTTTTTTGTCACAACAATAGCTGGCAGTTTAAATGGTGTGAGAAAGTTTGCAAAGAACCTTGCATGCGTTATCTCATTTGGGATACCAGCATGTGGCAAGGCTAAGAGAACAAAGGATGGAGAATGAGAGAAGAGGAAAATATCTTTGAAAGAAGAAAATGCAAAAATAACAAATTTGGACACTGTTTTTGATGGGAAGAAAGCCCAAGTAAATGTCCCTACGTATTCTTCCCAATCACCAATTGTTATGGTTTTCGTAGTTCCTTTGCAGTGACATAAGGAATGCCATTCCAATGGTTTTGTTTTGGTTTTGGACAGGGAACATAAGAAGCTTCATTATTGTTTCTTAAAAGGAGACTTTCCTCTCTCAGAGGCAGTGTAGTATGCTGAATGTGGAGTCAAAAGACTCAAGTCCAGATTTCAGTTCTTCTATCAGAACTTGTCATCTGTGTGACCATAGCCTTAACACTGAATGAAAAAAACACACACCACATTTATTGTGTTTACTATGTGTCAAGAAATGAACTAAGCCATGTAAAATGAAAAGTGGAACAAATTCTACTGTCCACAAGCTCAGAGTCTCAGCCTCTTTGGACCTTAATTTGCTCACTTGTAAAATGAAGAGGTGGTACTAACTGGTCTTGAATAATCCTTCCATCTGTGGGTTTTGAAAAAGCCTTGTTGAATTAGCCAGATCAGTTCGGTGCTGTATTGAGTCTCAAAGTGTCTCAGTCCCCAAATAAAACCTTGAAATATTCAGGTTGGCTAAATACATCCAGGGGTGTGGAGGCCGGGAAGCCTAGAATTCCCTCATTTTGTGTAACTCTTGGAGGGTCTGAGATGGTGGCAAGTTCATCTTCCCATGGGGCCACTCTCTCCACCCCTGGGAAGGAGTGACATTGAAGGGCCAATGACAGTCTTCATATGATACTCACTGCTGGGAAGCTTGGTGACTTTCAGAGTGATACAAGTGGAGTTCATCTGGATTTTGTCCCCACAGCTCAGCTTCCTTAAAAATATTTGTACCATATACAAAGCTATGTAGGAGGTGAAGTATCCAGAGAAGCTGGCAGTGTAATAGGGATCTGTGACTCGTCTAATAAGTCCTCAGGGGACCTTTTTATTTTCTCTTTAAGACCAAGGGAAAGAATTCCTCCTGTCAGTGTTTCTTTCTCTGTCTCTGCCTCTCTCCCTCTCTCCTTTCTGTCTCTTTTCTCTCTCTCCTGTCTGTCTCTCTCTCTGTCTCTGTCTCTCTCTCTCTCTCTCTCTGTCTGTCTCTCTCTCCTCTCTGTCTTTCTTCTCTTTCTCTCTCCTTCCCTCTCTCCCTTCCCTTCCCTCTCTCCCTCCTTTTTTCTCTCTCTCCTTTTCTCTCTCTCTCCTTCCCTCTTTCACTCCCTCTTTTCCCCATCTCTGAATGGAATGTGGAGAGCCAACCATGGCATTCCTGTCTTCAAAGTGTGAAACCTTAAAACCCTAACTTACACACACATTCTGGGAAATGGCATATTCCACAAGACCACCCTTCTATTCAGCCTGTACAGAATTAAAGCCAAGCTTTTCTTTATTATAGGAAGCAGGAATAATTCTTCAAGGTCAGATGCAAAAAAAAATGGGAAAAATAGAAAAACAGTTTTAAGGCATAAATAGCAAGAGAGTCGTAGGCTGAGATTAAGTGAAGGGTAACGAAACATAGGCGTTCTAGGTCCTCCTCTATGTACCTGTGACTGGTCTGGGAATGTAACCTGACCACATAGTTAAAGTCATCATTCTGTGCCTCAGTGACTCACTTAAGGAAATGGGCATGATATTTTTCCATTGAAATTGCCTCAGGTTGTGTGTGTATACATAATTACATACAGAGAGAGCCCTTAAATTCTCTTTTAATAAAAATTTAATAAATTAAATTAAAACTGATTAAAATACAAAGTTAAAAACTAATTTACCCTTATTGTTGTAGAAAGACCTTGATTGTTGTTTGTTTATTTTGTGCCTTTTTTAAAACTGCAAAACCTGAAATCTTCGAAATAGAGGCTTTTAAAACGACATCATAAAGACAGGTTGTTTTTATTGTTTTAGCCATTGGAAGTCTAATTCGGCGTAGTGCATTTCTTTCATCACATCTGCATTCTCATCTACATGTACCCATCTAGTTGCTTGGTAAATGCTTGGAAATTTAGAGAGGTTAAATATTCTGTGATCCAGACAAGTACAGTTGAACATCATACATTCCACAAATACATCTGGGCGATATTTCTATGAGACCTTCGTTTCCTTGTCCAAGTCAACTGTGGGAACTTTTGACTTCCAAAGTGAACATTACTGATATTAGGGATGGAGAGTATCCTCATTGTGATCGTCATCATCACATAAATAACAATGATACTACCACTTCTAATAGCACTGTAAGGTTTGGAAAGCCCTTTTACAAATATCCCGTTTTATCCTCGCAACAACCCTAGGAGGTAGGTGATATTATTGTGTTCATTTTATAGATGAAGAAACTGAGTCAGACAAAGGTTAAGTGACTTGCCCAGGGCCACACAGCTAGGAAGTGTCTGAGGCTGGATTTGAACTTGGGTCTTCCTGGCTCCATCCAGGTCCAGCACTTATAGGTTAACACCTATCAGAGGCTAACATTTTAGTTGCAGAACCCTGTGAGGTTGTGAAGTGCCACCATTATCTCCATTTTTACAGATGAGGTAACTGAGGCTGAGAGAGGCTAAGTGACTTTTCTAAGGTCACACTGCTAGTATTTGAAGAGAGACATAAACCCAGCTCTTGCTGACTTATCTTCAGTTGATAGTAGCAAACTGCAAGTTATTGTGTTTTTCCCTCTACCGTTGCGAATGTGTAATCTCTGTAGTGAGTGAAGTCACTTAAATACACTAAAAGAAATTTAAAATTTTTAAATTAAATTAATTCAATTATTTTAATTAAATTGTTATTTAATTAAAAATTTAAAAAAATACCAAAGCTTTGGTGCATATTCTAAAACATATTTTAAACTTAGGGATTTTATTACAATGTAACCATCCCCTCCCCTGCACTCCTACTCTGATGCAGAATGTATTCATATATTTGCATTTAGGGCTGCTTTTTAAGTGACTTTCAGTAAATTGATCAAGTGGTGATTTTTTTGTCTCTCACCGTTGATACCATATAGCCTGCTGTGTTTTCTTTCATTACTCAGAAATGTAGGTGAGTGGCCCAATGGATAGACTTCATTCCAGGAAGCACTAATGGAATGTAAACGTCTTGAGGGCAGGATTGAGCTGTTATTTTCTCTTTTTAATCCCCAGTACTAAGCACAGTGTTGCTGTGCAGTGGTTTTTCAGTTGTTTCTGACTCTCTGTGACCCCATTTGGGGTTTTCTTGACAGAGATACTGGAGTGGTTTGCCATTTCCTTCTCCAGCTCATTTAACAGATGGGGACACAGAGGCAAACAGGGTTAAGTGACTTGCCCAGGGTCACACAGCTAGTAAGTGTCTGAGGCCAGGTTTGAACTCAGGAAGATGAGCCTTCTGAACTCCAGGCTAGGTTCTTTATCCACTTTGTCACCTAGCTGCCCTTACACATAGTATACTTGCACTTAAGAGGTCCCCCAAGAGCAGAGATATAAGAGAGATTGGTAGAGAGGGAAGAATCAAACAGGAAGTCCAGTATGACGGTAGAAGTCAAGTTCCTGGAAAATCTGTACAGATTGGATGACTGTGGATGGAAGAGGAGGGGAGTATGAAGCTTTGTAAGTAAAGGAGAAAAATTAAGTGAAGGGAAGTTGTATCTTAAAAAGTACTTTCAGTAATTGGCCATCCTTTCACAACAACCTGCAGGCAAGGTCCTGGAATGACCTTCTCAGCAAGCCAGGCGATTTTCTTCAGCTCTTTAAAGACCTCAGGAGGGTTCATTCAAGATTTGACTGTAAATTGGGTGCCTTTCAGGAGGTTATCAGCTTTGCGAATCATATCTTTGTAGGTTCCCATGCTGCCTTCAGCTCCTGCGTTTCTTAGATCATCAGGAAGGACTTCTGTCTGCCAGGTTGTGGGTTTAATCGTGTCCTACTCTGCTGTCAGGACACTCCCAGCCCCCAGATTCTTATCAGAGAGTCAGAGGCCATGGCCATGTTCCTACATGGGTGTATAGAGATAACAAAGTGCTGAGACAGCATTGCCAAGAGCAGAAGGGACTCTCTCTGCAATTACTGCTGTGATACAAATGCATTTGTACATGAAGAACATTGGTATGCGCATATTTATCTCCGTGTACATTAAGCAGCCAGACATATTTATAATTTATCTATGCACATATATTTTTTGAAATAATCTGTGTCAATTGCAGTATATATCTTATAAATGGCATCTTACCTACTTCCCCAGCTTCTGCCTTGTTAGTCGGGATGAATTTGGGCTCTTTGGAAGGGCTCCCCCACTCCAGCTTGGGTGGTAATTTCTAATAATCTCTGCGCCGATTGTCTAACATGTGAGTGTTTTAGGCAAGTTTTGAAGGGGGAGAGATAAAAGTTGCCACATTGCAGGCTCTAATGAAGCCCTTGGAACTGTGATCTCACTAATGTGGGCACTCCTAGCAACACAGACCACAATCCACCCAAGCCTGCCCATTCTGTGCTTGTCCAGTGACCTGAAAATAGCCAGTATAACATGACGTTTAAGCAGAGGCCTTCAAAATGACTCCAGTGGGATCTTGGGTTAAGTTTTTTTAAGGTACACTTCTAGAAGAGAAACTGTTGGTAATAAATAAACACTAGGAGAACCAAAAGATCTGGGATGGGAATCCCAAATGTTGGCCATTAAGTCATTGGCATACAATGTTTCCTAACCCCAGGCAGTATTACTTTTGCTATGTATACAAACACCTTTATCAGAATGGTTTTGTTTTTTTTTTCTGTACCAAAGCAGAAAGAGAGGCAACCAGATTAAATGCTCTCAATATTGTCAGGGTAGTAGACCACATCAGATCTGACAAAGACTGACTTGTTTCCACAAAGTCTTTCTATCTCTTCTAAGTTAAGCCATATGGAGGTTATGGCCTGTTTTTGTGATTTCATTTAATATAGGGAAATCCCAGGTGAAGAATCTTTCTACCAATGATTGGTAGCTTTCTGGTAACTTATAATCTTGAAGAGTTACCTAAAGTACTGAGAAATTACTTGATTTGTCCAGGGTTGTAGCTTATATGTGTCAGAAGTGGGGAAGGTACCCAGGTCTTGGCTTTGAGTCTAGGTCTATATTACTCTCAATAGATGATAGTTAACTAGCTAGCCAGAGCATTTATTAAGAGCTTACTATGTGTCAAGAGTTGTGCTAAATGCTAGGAATACAAAAGAAAAAAAAAGTGAAAAATACAATTCCTACCCTCAAGGATCTTACTTCCTAATGGGGAGGAAGATACAGAAGGGAACTTGAAAGTGGAAAAAATCTGGAGAATCAAGAGTGGAATTTGGGGTGATGTGAGCAGAGATGGATGGCACGATGGCACCAAGCAATAGTGGTGCAGACCAGGAACTCACTGTGAAATCAGAGGAGAGAGTCACAAGGGAGGAGGTAACATCCGGGTGAGAGAGCTCCCAGGGTAGAAGGGAAAAGTCTCAAGTAGAGCTAGGTCTGAAATGAAGATTCTGACCTGGCAAACAAGTACCTTTTAGAAACATTTATTTCTTATGGACTTGGGCTTCTCTTTAAATAATTTCCTAAAGTCCTGAGTTAAAAAAAAAATTCCAAATGTTTTTATTTATAAAAAATGAACTGGTAGTGCTTAACAGTCATTTGACTGTAAGAGAAGATGTAAGTAAGTCTTTTGTCTTTGCCTCATGGGGGGGGCAGGTCCTAACTAGTGAAATTGTTAGCTCATTCTTTGTAGACTTTGGGTGGTTGGCAAGGATATTATCCAGGGAAAAAAAGGGCAAAAACCCAATTCTGGACTTGGGTATTCTCTCCACCTCAATTCTATGTATTACAAACTTCTATTACCTAATCGTTGTTAACAATACCAGAATGCTCTGAAGACATGAGCATTGAGCAACATAGGTTCATTTGGTTAGTGGTTGTGTACAAGTTGAGTACCAGTAATGGTTAAGCAATACTTTTTTTTTTCAGTGTCAAGAGATATCATTCTTTTAGCCCCAACTCCTCTAATATGTCAGGAAGGTCATTTTAGAAGAGCTCAAATTCCTGTCTTTGTAAAGAAACCAGAAATCAAGTGTCAGAGCCTAGGCATGAATCATTGCTGGCTGATTCCACACAGATGATGGCTGTCAAGATGTGTGGGAAGGGAGCAAATTTGAGCAGTATGGGCTTGGAAGTAGTATAGTGGAGCTGACCTGGGCCCCTGAAGTCTCTCCCTTTCAAGGCTAATGTCATGTTTATAACCAAACCTTGCACGTTGAGCTTTCTCTCTTAATGCGCTGAGCTGCACGATAATTTCCAGAATAATTCTGAGCCTTTTTTTTTCCTTCATGCATTCAAGTTATGCTCTATCAGGATGGAGAAGGCAAGGAAGAGGAGAATAGTTTTAATAAAGTAGTGGTGGCGAGCTAGGACTCCATTCCAGATAGCTGGAAATCTTTGGAAAAGTTAGTTTTCTATCCCATTCTAAAGACCTATGTTATTAGCCATACTAAAATTAGGGAGGATCCTTGGTCCATGATTTTCTCCTTTCTTTCATCTCTCTAGGTAGATGGCATGGAAGGGTTAAATTTGTCATTCTCTTAATGCCCTTAAGGCCTTTATGGGTTTACCTTCCTGGAAATAAAGAATGATAAGAAACTCTGAACAAAAGACAGATTCTTAGGCATACCACTCATTGCCTTTATAGATGACCTCCATGTGGTGCTACTCCATGGATAGTAAAACATTGTTATGGAAGCAGCACATTCATCACAAGATTGAAAAGGTCACCTTGTTCTCATGGGTGGCTTGACTGGCATTCTCTGTGCCCCAGATCTCTAGAGTTGGCTAGTTCTGTGGATAGTCATAAGACTGAGTGAGGTAGAAGTTGCAAATTGCATTGGAGGCCACCTCCATTTTGCAGGAAGACTGAGATGAGGTGAATGAACCACTTCCCCTTTCCCAGCTTGGAAGCCACCAAAAGGATACAGTCTTGCTGGCAGTATGGCATACCTTGGGGCTTTGCATAACCTCAACAGTTGGCACCTTTGATTGCTTGCTCTGTTCCTCATACTACTAACCAAACTGTGTTTTTGTTGTGGTTGTTTTTAATTTTCATTTTCATCGGGGGGTTGCTTTGCATGATGTCCTTCCTCTTGGCTGAGAGTTGCGGGGATTGATCCTTTTCCTTTCTATGATTCAGGTGCCTCACTCTTTCCTTTTCAGGTTCTTCCAGTTCTTTTAACATGTCAAACTCTGGAGATTTGTTCATGAGCGTGCAGTCACTCAATGGGGATTCTTACCAAGGGGCCCAGGTTGGAGCCAACGTGCAGTCACAGGTAGGGACCCAGCCAATGTACTGCCAAGCGAATGCGAGCCCTCCATGGTATTGGCAATTTCCCACACCTGTACAGAGAGAAAGATAAAAAAATCAAACCAACCAACCAACCTACCTCACCACCAAACCAAAACCAAAATAAAAATAAAATAAAAAGCAACAACAACCATTGTCTTGGGGAATCTCGTCCACACTTTGTGAATGCATTTGGCTCTGGCTTGACAGTTATACTAGGAAGGCAGGAGAGGAGCTGCAAGGAAAACAGTCAAGGTATTCCAATGCACACCTGGCAAGTGGAACCAACCTGTGTGTTCTTTTTCACTAAAGGAAAGGAATGAGGAGTTCAAAGCGTTCTCTTGAATTTCCAGGTTTCCTTCACTTACGTTGGACACCAGAGCTCAAGGTCTGCTTAAAAGGAGGAAAAAATAATAAATGGGCAAATATATGAGTATGTTGTGTTTTCATTCTTAACCAAAAAACCACCCAATCTAGCACAATAGACATTTTTCCTTGATCACGTTTGGAGAGGAGGGACTTCAGTTTCTTTTGACAAATGCACATGCATGTTTGGAAACAAAGGTGTTTTAGGTACTCAGTGCTCCTCAGTAAACAGGAAGTCTTTATTTTCTCCAGTCATGATGCTCTCTTAAAGGGGTGGAGAATTTCTGGGAATTTCTGATCCAGATGAATCCAGTTCCCACTCTGGATGCAGATCAGGAAGTATCATTATCTGAGGTTGGCCAGCCTGTGGGTGATCTAGCTGCTGGCTTGGGAAACATTGCCCTGGAAATATGTTTGGAATAGACTCTGGCCAAATGACCAAAAACTTGGCTATCTTCTGAAATGACTTCCCAAGCCCCCTCCAATCAGAGATCTGGCTCTAAAGAACGTTGGGGAACCAAAAAGCTATGTAGGCTAACCTACAGCAAAGGGAAATGGGTAAATGCTTCACTACTCTTTTTCCCTGTTCAAATCTTCATGTGCTTTCTTAGTGAATCTGCTTCCCTCCTAGTGAGGTAAGCTGCTTTTCATCTCACTCTTTGTGGCCTCTTTACTGACTTGAGAATTGTATTCAAAGATGATGATGAAGTGACTGCTGGCATTTCCCTCCACTGAATCCTGTGTTCACGAAGGGCACCCCTCAAAATGATGACATTGGGCTTGGCATGTCCAAAATATATCCTGCCTGATGATGATGATGATGACGATGACTTTCTCTTTCTGTTTTGCTAATTTTCTTCTTTGTTGTTCTTCATCTGTTTAGGTGGATACCCTTCGCCATGTTATCAGCCAGACAGGAGGATACAGTGACGGACTTGCAGCCAGTCAGATGTACAGTCCGCAGGGCATCAGTGTAAGAAAAATAGGGTTTTTTTTCCCTTTTTCCTCCC
Source organism: Notamacropus eugenii (assembly GCF_028372415.1). Classification (NCBI taxonomy): domain Eukaryota; kingdom Metazoa; phylum Chordata; class Mammalia; order Diprotodontia; family Macropodidae; genus Notamacropus; species Notamacropus eugenii. Next base: position 481,988,845 of record NC_092873.1, on the reverse strand, counting down.
TTCCTTTTTCATTCTTTCACTACCAATTATTTCAAAGCCATAGGGCTCAGAATGCCACTTAGTAGGACTTGTCTCAGTTTTACGGTCACCTAGTTTATTGCTTCTGTATCGGTCATGCCAACGGCAGCATTCTACCCACAAAAAAAGTGGGGATCGGGCAGGCTTCATGCAGGCAGCTGGCGTCTAAGGCTGTCAGACACAATCAGTGTTTGCATAGCACCTGCGGCCACATGCATTCAGCTGAGAGGAACTGCTAAACAGGTGACACCTAGTATAACAGTGGTAGAAAATGTCACCACAGACTGAGGCCTGGGAACCCTGGCAAGAGAGCCAGTAGCCAGAATCTATTGCAACCAGGACCACTGTCTAAAAATAAACCTTGCTCTAGTCAGCCTGTGCAAAAAAAAAAAAAAATTTAAAATGGTAAGGGGGTGGGATGAAGGGGGTGGAGGGGAAGACAGACGAACCATCTTCTACTTGTTCTTGGGTGCGCTGGCGGCTCCCGGAGAGCATGAAAATTCATAGCGACAAGCTATATCGCACAGAGTGAAATCGATCAGACAGACACAAGGAGAACTGAGTGTAGATTTGGGACAGCAATCCAACTTCATTTCTCAGATCAATCGTCCGCCATCTCAGCAGCGGTGACAGCAAGCTGGGACAAGGGGGCAGCCTGGAAAAGGAGGTTGTTCTCTGGATTGGGGGGTTGTTTTCTGGGCTTTTAGAGGTCACTGGAGACTCAGGAAGAAGGGTGGCTCAAAACTTGAAAGATTTGGAGTGGTATTTGTTTTATTATCGTTGCTGTTGGGATAACTGCAAATTGGAGAGTAATGAAGATAAAATCTTTGGGAGAGAGGATTAGAGATAGGTTGCTTGCTATCTTCCTTAGTAGGTTATCCTCTGCCTCCTGCCCAGATTCTAAATCAAGACCTTTTTTCTGGTTGTGATGATCAGAGAGCAAGGTTGACTCTATTGAGCATTCCCATTGGACAGTCAAGTCCTTTCCATGGAAGGGTATCAAGAGGTGAGGTAGGAAAAGAGCCAGCCTTTGGGTTTCCTCTGTCTTTTCAAGGGTTCCATGAATGGCTGTTTCTTTAAAAGTCAAGGCAAGATATCTGGAAAAGGAAGGCCTTGTGTGGAGGAGAGGTTGTCATCTGCCAGTTGAGCTAGGAATAAGGGAATTTGGAATGATGAACAGCCACAGAATTGCAAAATATGTCTATGCACACACCCAAGCACACATGCCTGTCTTTGTAGATGGGGAGCTTTGCATTTTGGCATATAGGAGGGACTCACAAAGAAATCAAAACATAGAGAGACAAGAACATGGGCACACCCAAAAAAGGGAGCTACAGAAAGGACATTGACTTGGAAGGGAATGTGGCTAACCACTCTCCTCTTTGGAGTCTTTCCTTCCTAACTGTGTAGCAGAAGGAGAGCAACATTCAGGATCTCAGGGTCAACGTTGACCCCTGACGTCATCTGGCGGAGCTGGGAATCATTTCTGAAGTAATGTAACTGAACATGTGCAGACAATTATGTCTGATTACATAAGGCTGCTGCAAAAACTGGGCTTGGAAATGTCATTTGAAAGAGTCTATCATATTCCATTAATTTTTCTGTGAGCTGTATTTACTCCATTTCTAGCTTTTTAATATACAGAATAAATGAGTCAAAGTCTGATCATGATAAGATATGATACTTGGGTATCAATTTAAATGGTCTCACCCCCTCCACCCCATCCAAGAGTCTTAAACTTATTATAAGGAGATACATTTTTATAAAGTGGTATTTTGTGTTAAGCTGAGGAGTGTATGTGTGTGTGTTTTAGGGAAGGAAATGTGTATGTAGGGGAGTTAGAGTATTACTGCCAAGAGAAGAAGGGAAAAAAAATGAGCAGAGACTGAAAGAGACAGAAACAGGAATGAAAAGTTTGAAGCCAAGAAATGAAAAATAAACAAATCCCTAAACTACACACAACTGTGGAAACCTGCCAAGCCCAGACAATACCACAGTGCTCTGAGAGTGGAATTTGCTAGATAGTCTTTCCAGGTGGGCTTTCTCCCAGTCTCTTATTGGGGCTTCACCCCCTTCTATCCATCTAGTCTCCACACAGGACTTCCTGAAAAGCCCTGTCTATGACTAAGACAGAGTGGGATGGGTTTCATCCTGATGACTCCCGAGAAGTCAGAACACCCAGTTTCTGTCCCCCAAGTATTAGATACTTAGATACAGGCAACAGATACAACTTCTTAGCTACAAAATGGGGATAACAAGTCCTTTTGCAAAAATAGGAAGAGTCACCATTTCTTTTTAGAAAACTTACCGTTTAAAAAACCACATACAAAAATGTACATAAATACATGTATATTCACGTAGGCATACAGAGATACGTAACATACACATAATGTGTGTATTACATATGCAGAATGTCTCCAACATGTTAATTTAGTTTTAATTGCTCTCTCTCTCTCTGTCTCTCTCTCTCTTTCTCTTTCTCTCTCCCTCTCTCTCTCTCCGTCTCCCTCTGTCTCTCTCATGTGTACATATATATATGTTTATACACACATACATATATATGAGAGAGGTATGGGTAGATGTATATACATATATCTATCTACATTTATAGATAGATCTACATATATGTGTGTGTACGGATGTATGGGTTTATATGCTAGGTGGCATAGAGTATAGAAAGCCAGGCCTGGAGTCAAGAAAACCTAAGTTCAAATATGACTTCAGTCACTTACAGACTACATGACCCTGGTGAAATCACTTAGCCATGTTTGCCTCAGTTTCCTCTTCTATAAAATGAGATGGAGAAAGAAGTGGCAAACCACTCCTGTATCTTTGCCAAGGAAACCCCAAAATGGGGTCACAAAGAGTCAGACATGACTGAAAATAACTCAGCATCATTGGCAGCAACAATAAATACACCTATCTACCTGTCTGTCTATTTATGTTAGTGTGTGGGGGTGTGTACACATATATCTCCAGGCAGTATATCATGTCTACATGTGTATACACGCACACACACGCATGCACACGCACTCACACACTCACTCAATTTGAGCCTCACCTCACCTCATCTTGGCCTCACTGGGTAGAATCTAATTCCCAGCAGGCTACATCCTCTTTAAGGACAAGGACTATTTTCTTTTTTGTCAGTCTATCAGCAGTAATGAAGTACCTTATACATGCTTAATCCCTTTTACATCACATGATATAGTTGTGAGAGCCCAATGGAAAACAGCTATAAAAGCCCAAAGATGAAGGATGAGCTGCTATGAAATTGGATTGAATTTCTACATGTTGACTTTTGTCTGATTGGGTTTTTCGGAACTCGTCAGTGTTTTATGGTGAGGATTGATTAAAGTAAAGGTTCTCCCCTCTCTCCTCCCTCATTTAAATTCATACCTGTGGGCTACCTGCAGAGTCCCAGCCTAAACACCTCTTTCTTTGGTTTTATATCTTTTCATCTATTTCCCTTTCACTAATGACAATAAGCAGGGGTGACTGTTAGAAGTAATGAAAACCCTAAAGGCCTGGGTTCTCTTCCTCTGCCACCTCCCTCCTCACAACTTTCTGCCTCTGAATTCCTGCCCATGCTCTAAAACCCAGCTCCAATGAGACCTCTTCTCATTTCCTGTACATTATCTCATTTCAAATGTTACTTATGCTACGTTTCATTTGTCAATAACCTATACTTGAGTTGATTGTTTTTTAGTAATTCAATAGAAATTTTCACTCCAAATAAATTCAGATTAGTCACTTAGACATTTTATTATTTGTGACCATTTTAGAATTTCCATGGATTCAAACACACGCGCCCCCCCCCCCCCAAACAACTTGACAGCTTCCTCTTTTTTCTTGTTGCTTTGATATCAGAAAGCCAGTTTTAGCCAATTGGCCTATTTCTATACCTTACAGCTCTCGGCTTTGTAGGGTATTGAGAAATAAGGATATTAATAAGTAAAGCTTCAGGTAGTCCTCCAACCCCAATTGTATCCAATATTTCAACCTTAGAATTGGAGGTGACTTTAGCAATCATCTAGTCCAACCTGTTCACATAGTACGTTGTGTATGCCATTCACAGCAAATCATCATTTAGCTTTTGGTTAAATGTCTCCAGTGACAGTGAACTCACTACCTATCTGTTTAGGTAACCTATTCTTTTTTTCTTACAGTTCTGTTAGGAAGTTCTTCTTTTACTGAATAAAATTATGCTGTTGTAACTTATGTAGCAGGACTTTTAAGTTTGAACATCATTTTTGTATAGTCAAGACATGCACTTAAATCAGAGAATGAATTATTATTGGTGTTCATGCCTGGTCAATAAGGGAACAATATTTTTTAAATTATTCAGTTTAATTCAATAACAAAGAGGAGTGTGGGCCACTCAACACCTTTCTTATTCTTTGAACAAAGAGTTGTGAAGTCTTTCTGGTTGGATGAGTGTGTTATGTATGGATCCTAGAGCTGCTCATATTAGGGCCTATGTATGGCTTCATGACGGATAAGACTCAAGAAAAGAAAAAGCTTCCTTTCTTTTCTATCTCCATTAAGTGGTTCATCTCTTTTAAACAAACAAATGAAAAAACAAAATAAAAACAAAACCTCAGTCTGAATAGTTCATTTCCACTTGAAAGCATCTACTTACCTAAACAGACAAAGTCAGGACTGGGTCGAGAATTGCAGCATCATTCCACCCAACCAGATGAACCACATATCCCAGATTTGATGACATGATTACTTTTTAAAATCACCTTATGGTTCAGCTCTTATTTTTTTTCCTTTTCCAGACTAAACATTCCTAATTCCTTTAGGCTCTTCTCTCACATAACAAGGTTTTGAATCGTCTCTATATCATAGCCACACTTATCTGGATATCCCTCAGCTTGTCAGCGTCTACTTCCTAAAATATAGGACATTAAGTCACTCTTCTCATTAATATCTTAATCAAAGTAGAATGACAAAAGGGGCTGGTTTGATTTTTACTTCCGTATCTTATCCTGTCTCCTTTCTAGTGCTGCTGTTTATGAAAAGTTAACATAGTCGAAAAGCAAAATACCTGAATGGGGAAGTGAAAAAGGAAAGGGCTCAGCCAATCTCCACATCGATTAACAGGACATTGAACAAGATTGGACCTATTCAACACTATGTGTTGGAGCTGGTGCTTATATTGAACTTGTGGTTCAATCAGTGAACATTTAGTAGGCACCTGCTATGTGCCAGGCACTACGCTGAGCTCTGGGGATACAAAGAGACAGCTTGCAGTCTAATGGTTCATGCTTCCAAGAGGTTTATGATCTAATTTTAGAAATTCTTCCTTGAAAACCATCAGGAGATTTAAAAGAGTAAACGTATTAAAGTCTATTTTCCCCCCACAAGTGTTTAGGACAATGAACTTTAAAGCCTTCTTCAACTGAAAATTTAAAGCCAAAAGGCATTTTCATTCCTTCGTGAACTTGTGAATGGGTATAGGCATCTCCTTGACTATACCTTCTGATTTCTTCGATTTCTCACCTTACTAATCTGGCTGATAAGGACAGCATGAAAGCTTTTTAAGGGACAAGAAAGGCAGCCAATACTTTTGGTTCCATCATCACCTTCTTGTCATTACCTTCTAGCAAATGGAGAAGGTGGCTCCCTGGCTTTATGTATGCAGGTCAAGTTCCAAGCACACTGTCTGTGAGTCCAATGGAGATCACAGATATGCCTCATGAAGTTCTTTCACCTCTGGACTAGTTTGAAACTCTATCTGAGATTATTTTTCCTTTTTTTTTTTTTTTTTGCAAGATAGAGGCTGGGGAGCCTGCCAACTTCAGATCCCAGGGGGCAAGGTTGAAATAATAGAGCAGAAGAAAGGATTCTGAGATCAACCGCCGATAGTTTGAAAAACCAACCACCACGAAACCAAACAAACATGCCAGGCGTTTATAATAATAATAAGCATCGCATCCTGGAGCCTTCTTTGCTCTTCGTGGCACTAGCATTAGCCACAGCAAGTTTTGCTGGCCTTGGTCCTGGTGATGTGGTTACTAAACAGAATCATATGTCTAATGTATATATGCATTCATGTATAAGAAACCAAGAAGGATTTTTTTCTGGGTCCTAGGCTATGTCAAACCTGGTAGCCACATTTCTCTGTTGACTCCTAAGGGAGTCTCTTTCTGGCTCTCCTCCCCACAACTTTGTGCACTTAACTCTAGGGCTGAAGGCCTTCCATCCTCCTCTGTGGGAAGCTAGAGAATCAGCCCAAGCCAGAGGAATGTGACACAATAAAAAAAGCAGTGAGCTGGAAAGCAGGAGAGCAGCGTTCTGGTCCTGGCTTTGCCACCTGTCCAAGCTCCGGCAAGTCATTTCAACTCTTTAGATCTATTTATTCATCTGCAAAATGAGGGGGTTGGTCTCAATTCTCTCCCAGGTCCCTTCCAGCTTCAGCATCCTCTTGAGTCTGCAAAGCTGGTAGTTTGCCACTTCTGAGGAAATGCATGAAGAAAAGCGGATAGAATTCAAGGCCACAAATAAAAGGAGACAGTTTTATTTCTGTGCGTTTGGAAAAGCTAAGGCATAGGGACTTCCCATTTATGAACACAAATATATGCAGTACCCTTTGCATATGCAATTAGTATTTTGCAGTGTCCTTCCCAGATGAGCCACAATTTGGCTCTTCAATCCTACTGTCCTCAGGCTGAGATGTTGTTTGTGCTCTGGGGGCCAGTGTGTTATGTTACCTTAGCTTTACCCTTTGCTCCCATAAACACTGCCAAAGCTTCAAAAACCCAAGTAGAGCCTTGTCCCTGATACAGTGATGGTAGCCCCTCTAGGAATTCAATAAATATTAATTGAATCAAAACGTTGGAAGCAATTCCATTGATTTCTGGAGATGACCTCTCTCGTCTCTTGCTTGGTAACTGGACAAGCCCACGTTGCTCAAAGTCCCACAGCTGAGCACATTTTTCTTGTACAGTCTTCTAGATGTTTGCCCTTGAAGTCCTAGCCACAGCTTAGTTTATGGGAAATCTCTCCCCCTTTAAGTCATCCCAATTTCTCTGACTTAATAAGGACATGAAGGTCATCTAGTATAGCCTCCTTGCCTCCATCAAGGTAAAAAGCCTTAGAATTCCAATGCAGATGGTTGGCTAACTTCTTTTTAGATATCCCACAAGTTGTGAAGGCTCTTTTTTTTTTTTAATCATGTACCTATTTAAAATTATTTTATAACTACTCATCCCCTAAAAAGCTGTTTCCAAGAACACCAAATTAAGCACATACACAGTCTATAAAGAAAAAACAGTTGTTTACACTTTATAGATTTGCAAGGTGAATATCTCAGAGACTGTTTCTTTCTAGGGAATTCAGTATGCATTCAAGTATGTGTCCCGCAGTGTTCAATTATGTCTTGTAGTCCAAACAGCTAAGTTTTGCATAGCTATAGCTAATTGAGAAACAGATTGGCATTATTTTTTATTCAAGTTTTATTCTCAAAAAGAAGTATGTGTTCTTTCTTTCTTAAAACAGCTAAGTATACATAAATATGGTTCTCCTATTTTAAAAGGATGGTACAAGAGCAAGATTTAATGACATAAAAGCACCTAGGTACAATTTGGTATCTTTCTCACTAATCTTTGAGTCTCTCATCACAATTTAGTCTATAATCTTGGCTTATCTTCACTATAGAAAAACATAGTATCTAACTTGTCATGAACCATCTTTTTTGAATTTTAAGGTTTTTTTTCAAGATTTATACATAACGATCGTGACTAACAATAGCAGACTTCATGAAATTCATCTCAGAAACCTTGGCCAGATGCTTCGGTTCATTAGACTTTCCTCTTTCTATAAGGATGAAATTTTAATACCTAACTAGCACTTTAAAAGAGGGCTATTAATTTCCCATCTTAACATTCTGGAGGGGGTTCCTTTTGCTTTTCTTTTATCTCCTTTTTTCTCATAACAAAAACAAAAAGCGAGGGAAGTAAAGAGTAAATTGTGGTTATTGCGTGTGCATGTCCACAACGTGGATGGTGTTTCTTTCCAAGGGAAACCTTTTCGGATTTTCCTTCTCAGCTTTCTACTAAAGCTTGGAGCTGGAAGAAAAGCTAATTTGCATTGAATAATTAAGATTATTCATTAACCACTGCCCTTTTGGAGCAGTAGTTTGAAAGCTTGGTTTTTAATGTAGAGTCAGCCGGCATGTATCTTTTCCAGCACATAGAGCTTCAAACGCATTTCAACAGAACATAGCAAGATTTCTAAAGTGAAAAACAGAGTGGCTTTGTCACATGCCATGAACACAGATTTCATCTTTTCACTTCTAATTTGTATTTCTCCATTTTCTTTTCTTGGTATATTTTATTTCCATTCAGTTCATTTCCTAAGTCTTGTACAGACTTAAATGTCTGGGCATTAATGATGTCTCCAAAGTCTCTATTCTCTCTCTTTCCCCTTTTGTGAAGAAAACATAAACTTAATTTATAACCAACATTTGTCTACTTGTTCAGTTCAGCCAACCAATTTATCAGTAATTTATTAAGTGCCTAATATGGGCAAGAAACTATATTCTTTTTTTCCCACCACATTTTTTACCAACAAGCCTCTTTCAGTGACTGTGTATTACACTATCTCCTCCTCCTCCCCTTCATTCCTCTTTGGAGAAGATGTTTACTGGCCAACCCTGACGTTTCATCCACCATCTTCCTTGTTGGGGTGTTCCATTGTTTGTTCACTGTTATAGTCAATGTATCTTTCCTTTGGTCTAAGTAAGAGGCTTATCAAATTGCGTGTGTGTGTGTGTGTGTGTGTGTGTGTGTGTGTGTGTGTGTGTGTGTGTGTGTAATGGACTTATAGACTCCTCAAAATAGTATTTTTTAATGGATAGAATAATGATAAGAAAGGAAATCAATTCTGTTGAAATACAGTCATCAGAATTAAAAAAAAAAATCCATGGACCCCAGGTTAAGAATTTCTGATCTTTCTGTGTTGGGATTCATTTTTTTTCTTCATTGGTCCTTTGTGGAGATGGGGAAGCAATAAACAATTAAATCATTATAGCCAGAGAATTGCCAAATCTTTGATGCTTTATTAAGTCATTCACTAATTTTCTCTAAGCTAAACAGGTCCAACTTTTGAAACTCATTCCTCAGAAGACCTATTTTTAATATTTTGATTTTAATTGTCCTCCCTTCTTATCCACAATCTTTTAAAACAGAAACCATAAATAGACACTGTAACAGGAGGCCTGATAGGTAACTTCTCAGATAGGTTTATATACTCACCATCTTCAAAGTTTTTGTTTATGAATGTGACTGTTCATGTAGCTGTTGCTTTATTGTATGCATACATGTAGAAAAATCCTCCCTAGATGGAATTGGATTCTCATCATAGAGAATTCTAAGCAAAATACCCTCTAACTTGATATACACTTTAGTCCTTTAAGAATTTGTCATTTTATACATATGGATACTCTCTCCATTGCCACAGACACCTTTTTGACTTACTTAGGAGATGGTCTTCAAAAGTTAGTGCATGAAAATTTCAGCAAAATTTCTGACCAACAAAGTTGCAACCATAATATCAGCAGTAATATGTCATATGGAATATTATATATGTACATACACATACGTACATATAATCCTTTATATGTATCACATATAGAACAGGGTTTGTTGTCACCCACTCTTCCCTGAATTGACTCACTTGCTCTATTCTACTTTCATATTAGCACATCTAGGTTCTCAGATAGATTACACCACACTGTTAAGTTCAAACTCTCTTGGCATCCTAGGGAGTAATGGACTTCCTCTAATTGCCACTCTAGCTATTTAGCTCCCATATGATGAATTTTCTATCCACACAACCAAGTTATTCACAATGTAATGCATGCACACAATGCATGACATTTACCTAATTTGCCTCTTACAATAATATGCTTTTAAGTCTTAAACATAACTACCCAACAAAAAACAAGGCATCATGAATACTGATATATCAAAGCAAATTCATTAATAATAAAATACATCACTATCCATGTATAAATCTGGATCCTACTCTTTTCCCAGTGCACTCAATATCTGTGTTGGAGTATACATTCAAAAAAAGGAAACTAGCAGAGAAACACACAAAGAAGGAAAGTCTGTGTGCTTATTATGGTACCTCAAAAATCTGCACTGCAGAAATTGATGTTATGGTCCATTCAGGAACATACGAACCAAAAGAAATGGTTACTTTGCTCATTACTTAATAGTCAGTCCTTACCACTCTTAAACTGGGCAAATCTTCCTCTTCTACATAAATATAAAAATTAGAAGCCCTTTCCATTTACAATCACCTTTAACAGGATGCTTACAAAGTGTTTTGTTTTGTTTTGTAAAGGTAATAGCAGTTCTCCATAAGCCAGAAAACTACAAAGACCATCAAACTGGCTTTCCTTTGGCTCTACCGATCAGTTTATTCGGTTACTCACTTACATGGGTGGTCATTGTTCAGTCAGAATGGAAATCCCAGAATCACAGTTCAGACTGACTTTTTTAAACCGGGCAAACAAACCTAGCTTGTTCCCTAAGCTACCAAAGCAATTTCAAAGCTTCCTATTTTTCCTTCCCCATCCAGATGCTTCAGTTGGAAGATGTAGACCATTTTGAAAAGTTTCTTCTGTCTCTAACTCTATATAAGAATGGAGGAAAATAGCTGTCAGTGAAGCTGTTGGCCAATGTAGTCAGGGATCACTCAAATGAAGCTTTCTGTCTGCTGACTGCTGCTAAATGTCATAGTTCTGACATCAGTTTCTGCCTCCTTCCCCTGTTTTCAGTTCTGCTCCTAAGGTTTTTATATGTTTCCTATACCCAGTTCCTTTCCGTAGTTCCTATGCCTTCAAAGGTCTAAATGAGAGATTCTTGACTTTCAGTGACTTGTTTTTCACTTAAAAAGTCACAGTACCTCAAATTTCCCGTATTAAATTGATATTCCTCTTTCATTCATACCTCAGTTTTCAGATGTTTGTATGATTTCTAATTTTTTTTTTTGAGGGAGGAAGGCATGGCAATTGGGGTTAAGTGACTTCCCCAAGATCACACAGCTGTTAAGTGTCAAATGTCTGAGGTTAGATTTGAACTCAGGTCCTCCTGACTCCAAAGCTGGTGCTCTATTCATGATTTCTAATTTAAAAAAACATTGCCCTCTTTAGTCATACTATGCAAATGAGTTATGGTATTTTAATAGTCTAGAATTCTAAAGTCTTTAACACTATCTTTGGGTGTCTTTGAAATTGTTTCTTTACCCTCATATTAATCTAGTTTTTAATATATAAAAATCCTTTCTCCTACTTATTTAAAACATCAAACTTCACACATAAGTGAGGCATCATTCTCCATCATACTCAATGTGATTGATGTGTCTTTGTATTTACACCACAGCTTATTTTTTTACCCAAACTGTTCAAATACCATTTCAAATCTCTCTTTCTTCATACACATATAGTAGCATGTTTTATTAAAACAAAATTATTTTCCTACATTTTTAGTATCAAAATGTTTACCCATAACAGAAACAATGCCTTATATCCTTTGACATTTGATGTCTTTTCCTTTACGTAAAAATACTTTTTTTTTTGCCCTTTCCATTAACTAAAATGTTCCATATGCAAAAGGCCTTAAAGGAATAGCATACTTTGTGCTAGTAATGAGCCTTTTCAAACTTGTCTAGGCTGGCTTTCAGACAAAAGATACATAGTGCACCACTAGGATATTCAAAAGCTTTAGGGCTTGCAGAACTTGCTAGAGCTTATATTTTCATGAGCAAAGCCTTGAAGACCTCAGGGCCATCTCCATGCTATGATGAGTCATCACAGGAAGACTTCAGTCTGTATTCTGTACAATAGAAATAATGTTAGTCTTTATCTAAGAAAGTTTTTTAACCCCCTAACAATCTGATCATTCAACACTTTGTACGAACAGCTCAGGAGGCAGTATAATGTAGTGGATAGATGGCCCTCCTTGGAATCAAGAAGAGCTGTGTTCAGGCGCAGTCTGTGACAACATTTCACTGTTGTAGACATGAATAAGTCACTTAACTTTTGAGTGCCCTGAGATAATGCTCTAAAACAGTATGTTACAGACCAGTTATCAATCTCCATAGGCAGAAGGGAGTTTCCAGACTAGAAATTATACACACTAATAAAATCTCAGGTCAGGACCAAACAGAATTAAAAAACAAAACTCAGAGACAGCAGGATAATTTTTAAAAGGTAGTCCCAAAGAACCAAAGGTCAGTTACCATTATATTGAGGACTTGCTGAATCACTCTTGGATGGTTAGATAGGAAGGGGGTAGAGTAACTAACAAATTAAAGACAAAACCTCTGCCTTCAAGTGGCCTGCAGGCTAGCTTGGGGTACAAATCACACATATATACATGTACACACATATAGTACTACACATACATACACATATAAATACGTACTATATGTATATACATGTGTATATGTGTACATATGCACTATACATGTGTATATACATGCATAAATGCATGTCTGTGTATATACATGCATAAATGCATGTCTATGTATATATGCATACAGAATAAGCTAAATTATTAAATTGAAGATTGCAGCATGGTAGAGAGTGTATTTATGAGAAATGTACGTCAAGTCAGGAGATGTGGTTTCATATCTTGGCTCTGCCCTGTGTGCCCTTAGGTAGGCTCCCTAACGTGTCTCATCCACAACATCTCATATCTACAATATGTAGCTGATTTCACTTATATCCTTTATCCTGCAAGGCCACTTGCACTTTTCAAACTTTTGAAGTTCTGTAGAAAGATATTAGTATTGTTAATTACTAATGTAAGCCAGAGCCATTTTGGGATGAGAAGTTGGGCCTTCGAGGGATCAGTGGTTTTTTTATTCACATTTTGCAATGCTGTGGAAACTTTTATACCTCTAAAGAACAGGGATCTGTCCTGAGTTAAGCCAGTATGGTGGTGGCATATCCTAGAACAGTTTTAAACTTCTAGGATGCTGCACAAGTCCACTGCTCCTTCCCCCAACAAACAGATGTACAATAAAATCAAGGCAAATTCCCCCACCCACTACACAGCTGGAAAAATCCCTCTGCTGGGGGTTGCTGGAGGCAATTAACATGCAAAATCAATTCTTTTTTTCTTCCGCTCTGAGTATATAGTGCCTTGAATGATGAGCCCAGAATTAAAGTGTCCCCCAGTATTTAAGAAAGAGCTATAGGGTGTGGCAAATCAACATTGTGCTCTTGAGTACAAAGGATTTTCCCCCTTGCTCTCACTTTCATTTCTTCTGTACATAGAATTTTTTTTGAACAGCATTCCTCTAAAAATAAGTTAGGCACAATAGCGACCAGGGCCCACTTTTTCAAAGCCGTTTGCCTGCTCTCCCCTCCCCCGATGAGCATCTTCCTTCCCTATTCCCGCTCACCCTTTTTCCTCACCACCTTCATCTTCCCCCTTTCCCTCCTCCTGCTTCCGTTAGCTGTAATGACCCTACAAACACCAAACGGCACTGAGTGCATTAAGCTGTAGCTCTCTGGTGACATAGCGATTATAGCTCTGAAATAGATTTGGTGCGTCACGGAAAAGAAGGGTTTTGAAAGTTTCTGTTGTGATTATAGCTTGTAACTCCCACAAAATAAGAGGCTGCCAACGGAGCCTTTGTGGCTTTGTCTCAGTGATGGCACATAAATTGCTATTAATGTCCTAAGTGTACTTGAATATGCCAGTCTCTGGGATGTGGAGTTGGCTCAGTGTCTCTCTTTACATGGCATGTCATTGTTGGTCTGATAATCTGTGCTAATTGCTGTCTCTTGGATGGTCAGAAATGCGTTAGCGTATATGTCTTCCCATGTAATAATAAAGAATACAAAGCTATGTGTGGAGGGAGCTTGCTTACATGGAGTATTGCACGGGTTGGAATTTGTCCATGAACTCTTGCTAGGAGAGATCTCTGTGTATTCATTTTTTATCTGTTTGTTTATAAGCTAGGCATGTGTATCACCTTTGTGGGTGCTTTTTACATATATGATTTCTTGGTTAATATAGCCAAAGAAAAGTCAAATGTCATAAGAAATTAAATTGGGGCTGTATATTCATAGCTAGTCAGATCATTTTCACTCAAGAAAAGTATCTTTTTTTCTGAATTGTCAGGATGTAATCACATAGGAATCCAGATTCTTTCCTCTCCTTTAGAGGCCTTGTGTTGTATAGAAACAGACAGTATATATCAGCACAAACTGTAGGAATGGGTGTGGATAGGTATATATAAGCACACATCTTCTCCCTCTATAAATAAATAGTGAGTTGCATTCTCAATCTATATATTAATTAGCTCATTGTTACTATGTATTCTAATAAGAGGCACCATGGCGTGAATGAGAGGAAGGTGATGGATTTGGAATCAAGAATTGCTGAACTGAAAGTTTCTCTCTGACGCTAGTAATGTGATCATGGGCCAATCACTTAACCTGTCTGAGGTTTCAGCAAATGTCTAAGACACTAAATTCTAGAAGGGACCACATTCCCAGAATAATGAAGTCACAGCTTTAATATATTCTCAAGTCCCACGAGATCTACATTTGGGTTTGGGTTTGGAGTAGTGATAGCCATAGAGTATATGTATTTAGGTACACATCAGTATAGTTCTAGCTTTAGCTTTAGTTAACTAAGTCAGGAGAACAGGACAGCCTGGGTACATCAGATAAACATAGAGACATTTTTAGAATGACCTCCACTAACAGTGTTTGACCCATGTACCAGCATATAACTATGGGAAGTAAAAACATTAGATGCAGCTGCCCTGTTTATACCTTTAATGGGAAAAAGAAATTAATGCTGTCCCCCAGACAAGAATGTAAACATCCTTTAGCCTGTGTCCCATGAAAAATGAATTTCCCACTGTCCACCTTGAATTGGACTGTCCATACCCCAAGTATCTTTAATGGAGTTCTCATGGATGACTTTTCTTCTGTGATGTGAAAGAATGACCTTGGCATCATCTCATGATATTTTATCTGATGCAATTGAGATATCTTGATTGAACAACCTGCATGCGATAAAAACACAGGTAGGTACATTCCAAGAAAAGTTTATCTTACTGGCTCTTAATGCTACAGGATGAGTTCAGTAGCAAGATAAATGAGGATCAGGCTCCTGACTTTAGTACATGACCATGAAACAAGGAGGGTGGATTCCAAATTGATAAGCTGACCAGTTTCACCAACAATGCCATATATAGAGGTAACACACAGAAAGGATTAAGATGACCTCAAATGAGACATCAGCTTCAGGAACAGAACACAAATGGGATAGCATCCTACATGAGCTTGGCATCCTTTGGGTCAGGTTATGTCTTATGAATGTAAGGTAGCAGGTTCCCCAAAGTGTGGTCAGATCTGAGGTTCATGGCTTGCTATTGTGCATCCCATTTAACGATATTCTGGAGGTAAATTTAAGGACATCAATCTTGGTGCAGAAATGCAATCCTGAGAGCCCTCAAATGTTTGATGATCATTTCCATAAAACTTTGAATGGCCAAGCTCTATATAGACACTAGGTTGACAGCATGTCTCTATCACAACATCAGCAAATCATTTCTAGCTACAGACCAGCAACATTAAATACATATAGACATATATATGTATATATGCATATATATACACACACACACGGATGCATACATACATTGATTATGTTAGTGCTAATATGATTTAATTTTATATAATCAGCCCCTACTATTGGAGAATGTTTCATGGGCTTACAGATTTTTTTTTCATTTTAGTCCAGTTCATAAGGGTGTCCGACACCATGCAATATATTGAAGATACAAAAACAAGGAATAGCCCCTATGCTCAAAGTGTTGATATACGATCATATATATTTAAAGATAAGTATATTAAGCAGGTGCAAAAATGCTGTGTGATGGGCCAAGTAGAAAGGTGGCTAATGATGAGAATAAGGGGAGATTTCATGGAGAAAGTATGCTTTGAATTGAGCTTTCAGTGTTGGCTAGGTGAGGGACCTCAGCTAATCCAGGCTCCCCATCCCAGATCAGGTGTTGTAGTCTAGTCTTGAAGATACTGAAGCTTAGATCAGTTTCATCAGCTATGTTGCATAGTGGATGCAGCTCTGTACAACTGAGTTCATATTCAACCTCAGTCACAATCTCTGTCTCAGTTTCTTCATTTGCAAAATTGGGGAAAGTAATAGCCCCTATCTCCCAATATTGTTGCAAGGATCAAATAAGATCATATTTTTAAAGCACTCTACCAACCTTAAAGTGTTATATAAATGCTAGCTCTTATTAGATAGAAAATTAAAACTTAAGTTAGGTAAACATAGGAAACCCTAGGGAATGTAAACATGTTTAAAAATAAAACTTTAAAAATAGGTTTTAGGATTTTGCTATTACCTCCAATTTACCTTAGATATTTCTTAAAATTGCATTTATGTGTATGTTTTTTCCCCTTATTAGATTGTAAGCTCCTTGAGAACCAGTTCTTTTTTGCCTTTCTTGGTAACCCTGGCACTTAGCTCAGTGCCTGGAACATAGATGCTTAACAAATGCTTATTGTTAACTTGTTATGAACATTAGAGACTGTGTGTGAAACCAGTCAAAGAGAAATTAGGAAGTCCTGGTTCCCATTTTTAATACTAAGGGCACAACACACTAAATAAAAGCATACAGTATTTACGTGCTTCATTTATACTACTTCAAAATCAAGGATGTCATTTCCAAATGGACTTGAACTTGGGCATTTAGGGTTTATTCAGAGCGAGGAGATAACCTGTGTGACCCATATATAGGAGAGACATATGGATCTGTGGTGGAATTGATTGATATAAATAACTAGGCTATTAGTAAGCAGAGGATATAGCCCAGGAGGCCTTATCAGAGGATTCATTCATTTGCAAATTCTATCATATTCAGACTTTAGCAGATTTTTCTAGTCTTCCTCTGTAGCAGCCTGAACTACAGTAACCCAAGCAGCTGTGGTAGTCTACTCCAATTTAGCTTAGTAGATAGTAAGTCCTTGTGAAGATCAAGACAGTGTCTGATATAGCATTGTACTATCCAGTGTCTTACGTATTTCATTGTACTTCAAGGGTCTGTGATCTTGTAAATGTCGGCATTCCTTCCAGTAGTGTAGATTGAAAGTCATCCTATGTCACTCTTGTCCATATCTTGTAGATGTTTCTTTTTTTTTTTATTTAACTTTTAACATTTATTTTCACACAATTTTGGGTTACAAATTTTCTCCCCTTTTATCCCCTCTCCCCCCAGACCCAAGCTTTCTAATTGCCCCTGTGACCTATCTGCTCTCTCCTCTATCCTCCCTCCCTGCCCTTGTCTCCGTCTTCTCTTTTGTCCTGTAGGGCCGGATAGCTTTCTTGACCCCTTAACCTGTATTTCTTGTTACCCAGTGGTAAGATCATTACATTTGGTCCTAACACTTTGAGTTCCAACTTCTTTAGCTCCCTCCCTCTCCACCCCTTCCCCTTGGAAGACAGGCAGTTCAATATAGGCCATATCTGTTTAGTTTTGCAAATGATTTCCATACTAGTTGTGTTGTATAGGACTAACTATATTTCCCTCCATCCTATCCTGTCCCCCATTACTTCTATTTTCTTATGGTCCTTTCCCTCCCCATGAGTGTCGACCTCGTATTGCATTCTCCTCCCCATATCCTCCCCTCTATCCTCCCCCCCATCCTGCTTGTGCCCCTGTCCCCCACTCTCCTGTATTATGAGATAGGTTTTCCTATCAAAATGAGTGTGCATTATATTCTTTCCTTTAATGGAATGTGATGAGAGTAGACCTCATGTTTTTCTCTTGCCTCCCCTCTTTATCCCACCACTAATAAGTCTTTTGCTTGCCTCTTTTATGAGAGATAATTTGCCCCATATACCTTCTCCCTTTCTCCTCCCAATATTTCTCTCTCACTGCTTGATTTCATTTTTTTTTTAAGATATGATCCCATCCTCTTCAATTCACTCTGTGCACTCTGTCTCTATGTATGTGTGCGTGTGTGCATGTGTGTGTGTGTGTACTCCCACCCAGTACCCAGATACTGAAATGTTTCAAGAGTTACAAATATTGTCTTTCCATGTAGGAATGTAAACAGTTCAACTTTAGTAAGTCCCTTATGACTTCTCTTTGCTGTTCGCCTTTTCATGGTTCTCTTCATTCTTGTGTTAGAAAGTCAAATTTTCTTTCCAGCTCTGGTCTTTTCATCAGGAAAATTTGAAAGTCCTCTATTTCATTGAAAGACCATTTTTTCTCCTGAAGTATTATACTCAGTTTTGCTGGGTAGGTGATTCTTGGCTTCAGTCCTAGTTCCTTTGACTTCTGGAATATCCTATTCCATTCCCTTCTATCTCTCAGTGTAGAGGGTGCCAGATCTTGTACTATCCTGATTGTATTTCCACAATACTTGAATTGTTTCTTTCTAGCTGCTTGCAATATTTTGTCTTTCACCTGGGAATTCTGGAATTTGGCCACAATGCTCCTAGGAGTTTCTCTTTTTGGATCTCTTTCATGCGGTGTTCTGCGGATTCCTTGAATGTTTATTTTGCCTTCTGGTTCTAGAATCTCAGGGCAGTTTTCCTTGATAATTTCATGGAAGATGATGTCTAGGCTCTTCTTTTGATCATGGTTTTCAGGTAGTCCCAGAATTTTTACATTGTCTCTCCTGAGTCTATTTTCCAGGTCAGTTGTTTTTCCAATAAGATATTTCACATTATCTTCCATTTTTCGAATCTGCGTGGTATGTTCTGAGATATCTGTCTTTCTCATAAAGTCCTTAGCGTCCATCTGTACCATTCCAGTTTTGAAAGATCTATTTTCTTCAGTGAGCTTTTGAATCTCCTTTTCCATTTGGTTGATTCTGCTTTTGAAAGCATTCTTCTCCTCATTGGCCCCTTGCACCTCCCTTGCCAACTGAGTTAGGCTAGTTCTCAAGGTGCCAATTTCTTCAAGATTTTTTGGTTCTCCTTTAGCAGGGAGCTGATCTGCTTTTCATGCTTCTCCCTCATCCCTCTCATTTCCCTTCCCAGTCTTTCCTCCACCTCTCTAACTTGATTTTCAAAATTCCTCTTGAGCTCTTCCAAAGCCCAAGCCCATTGGGTGGGCTGGGACACAGAATCCTTGATTTCTATGTCTTTGCCTGATGGCAAGCATTGTTCCTCCCCGTCAGAAAGGAAGGGAGGAAGTGTTTTTTCTCCGAGAAAATATCCTTCAATAGTTTTACTTCTTTTCCCTTTTCTTGGCATTTTCGCCAACCAGTGACCTGACCTCTGAATGTTCTCCTCACACCCACCTCGCCTCCTGGTCCTCCCAGCCCGCGTTTGGGGACTGAGATTCAAATGCTGCTTCCCGCCTTAGGGTTTTTGGTGGGGGCAGGGCTGCTTTTCAGTGTGAGAATTAAGATCAGGTGGTCAGGGGCAGGGCTGCCTCTCTGGCTCAGTTCCCTCTGGGGGTTTATGCACAAACCTTCCACAATGGATCCAGGCTCCCTCCCGTTTGGGGAGCCCCTGTCTGTAGCTGCCTCTCAGCTTCTATCTCCTGGGGGGGCCCGAGCCACGGGGGCACCCCACTCCCCTCTCAACCCGCCAAAGAGACTCTCTCACCTACCCCCGTCAGTCCCCTGTTGGTGGGGGGGCTTGTAACACCGCTGGAGATCCCGTCTCTGGAGCCTTCTCAGATCTGTACCTCTCGGAGCCGCGGCCGCCGCTGCCGCAGGTCCGGGCTGGGCACCGCGTCTGCAGCGCGACGGACCTTTTGCGAGAGGTTTGCTGGTCCCTCTGTGGGTGGGGGGACCCGCGTGGCCACTGGAGATCCTGTCCCCGTAGCCCTCTTGGATCTTTTCCTCATGGTGTCGTGGCCGCGGCAGGGCTGCCCTCTGCTCCCTGTCCTGGCGCCCAGTCCATGGCGCGAAGGACCCCCCGCGAGAGGTTTGCAGGTCTCTCCGGAACAGAAATCTCCCTCGCTCCAATATTCTGTGGTCTCTGGGTGCAGAATTCGCCCTGGGTTGGTCCCCTCTGCCGTTCTGTGGTTTGTGGGTTCGGAGCTATGTGTACCTGCGTCTTTCTACTTAGCCATCTTGGCTCCGCCCCTGTAGATGTTTCAAAGGAGGGAGAGAGGTATCCATTCCCTAAATATGCTAGAGGGCTTCCTCTAGGTCAGTTCAATTCAACAAACATTTATTAAGCACCTATTACATTTAAGACTTGAGATACAAAATAAGAATAATAATGATAGCTAGCATTTATACAATGCTTTACGTTTACAGAGTGCTTTACATGTTATTTCATTTGTTCATTTTAACAACCCTGTGAGGTAGGTGCTATGATTCCCATTTTACAGATGAGAAAACTGAGACTGAGAGAGAGTGAGACTTTCACCTGGGGTCATGGAGCTAATAAGTATATGAGTCAGGATTTAAATTCCAGTCTTCCTGACTCTCGGTCCAATTAACTCAGACATCTTGTGGTTTCCAGTACATTATGTGAGCTCTTCATCATTTGCTCTCATCTCCTTCTCTGCTCCTATATCTCTTTGCAAATATTATTTGTGCTCCTAGATAACACCCTATAGCCTATTTATGGCCCTTGTTTCCCTGTCCTTTACTCTAGGGGTGATTCTCAACAGCTCCCATTAGTTAGGTAGGTAGTGCAAGGATTTTAATCACAGTTTTACCAGGAAAATCAAAGGAATTTTGAAAAACTAAGTGACTTCCCCAAGGTCACACGTCCAGTAAATGTCAGAACCAGGACTCAAACCTTGGCCTCCTGACTCCAATTGCAAAATACTTTCTCATGTGCCCCATTATCACTGATTGATTCATTTATTAGAGGGAAGGATAAATACTGCTTGGGGACATGGAACAGATAATTTTTTTTTCTCTTCAGTCTATTGGACTGAAGGAGATGAAAACCTATCAGGACAGGGATCTCAGCAGGACTACTCTGGCCAAAACTGGTGTGTTGACATGATCTTTGGTGATTTTCACTCTAAAGACATGGTACATACTTAGGTGAACTAATCTCTAGATTGACAGGTTCCATTGATGACTCTTGGAATGAGAGAAAAGTCAGGTGGCCAAACCAAAAAGCCACTTACAGTTGACTCCTAGAAGCCCATCCATAGCACTAGGGTATTGTCTTTTTTCCCTACTTAGTGCATATAATACTCTTCAAACTGGTGGCCCCACATCATGGCAGACTATGTTCCAGATTTGCTTTCATGCTTTAGTACTGATTTTTTTTTTTGCCACTTTTCTTTCTTTTATAGAATCTTTAACATTATTGGGGTAGGGGAGGGTGGCAGAGGAGAGGGGGAATAACCACATTCTTTGTCTTACAAAGGTCCTGGGCAAGCACTACTAAAAGAAGTGGGTATCACAAAAGAGAAAGGTCTTAAGAGTGTCAGAACTGAAATCTCCCCCAAGCTGGAAAAAAAATGGATTCTGGGACTCTTTTTCCACTTTCCTGTCTATTTTTGCTGATGCCTCTCCCATTGTCAAACGACTCAGTGTGTTTCTGTTGTTATTATTTTTTACCAGCCCCACCATTACCTGGGTGATTTAGGGCCCTAGAGCATGTACACCCCCTCATTCATACCAAAGGCATCTCTGGTAATGGCATCTGGCCCATATGCAGATCTAGCTTGAGTTGGTGCTGACATCAGCCTGTTTGTGGCACCTCAGCGTCTTTCTGGGTTGCAAATGAGAGCTTCTTAGTGCCAGGCTAGCATAGGCTGTCACATCCAGTGATGGATTCTCTGCATCAACGGTGTGCTGCTAAGGTAAGCACAGGAGAAGAGTGGGAAAGGGAGGAGGAGACGACTAACAGATCTCAACCTCAACCAATCCTATTTAGTGTACAAGATTAAATTGAAGCAGTTTTGGATCAACTTCAGAGGGAAGTTTCAACAAGTAACACCTGCTTCTTTCAAGAAAAAAATGACCAGGGGAACATGGTGGTCTTCCAAACCCACAAAACTCTTGTGCATTGGGCCAATTCACTCCAATTCAACAAAATATTTAAATGCCTACTAGCTCCTATACTGAGCAATGGGGATACAAAGATTTATGAAATAACAGTGTCTTTGCCCTCAAGATTATACTGTATTATGGGGAGAGGGTGTGAAAGAGGATCTTGACATGTACATTGACAAATATAATAAAAGACAGAAGAAAATAGAGACAAAGCATTCTAAGAAATATGTAGCACACTGAGAAAAACTCTAAGTTTGGGGGGGATGAGAGGGAAACTATATAAGGAAGGCTTCCTGGTAGAGTTGACTCCTGAGCTAAATTTTAAAGGGAGAGAAAGAACTTTAAAGTCAGAAATAAGGAGAGAGTGCTTGCTAAGCATCAGGAAACAGTCTTCAGAAAAACATGGAAGCAAGAGATAACATGTTGAATTCAGAGAACAGCTGACGGCCCAATCTGGGCTGGAATATTGGATATTCAAAAGAGACTAATATCAAATAAAGGTAGGAAAGGAGATCGAAGCCAGATAAAGAGGAACATTAAGTGCCAGGCTAAGGAACAATGGATAGAGTGCTGACCTGGAGTCAGGAAGACTTCTCTTTGTGGGTTCAAATCCAGCCTTAGACGCTTGCAACCCTGGGCAAGTTACTTCACCTTATTTGCCTCAGTTTTCTCATCTGTATAATGAGCTGGAAAAGGAAATGGTGAATTACTCTAGTACCCTAACCAAAGACAAACAAAAAAACAAATAGGGTCATGTGTAGAGTTGGACATGAATGAAAAATGTCTCAACAACAACAGAAATCATATATTATACTATTGGAAATAGGGAAGCACTGAAGTCTTGTGAGCAAGTCACGTGGTCAGATGGGTCTGAGCCTTATGAAGGAAGACTATTGGGATAGAATTGAGAAAAATGAGTTGAAACCAGGCAACCAATCAGCGGGCTCTTAACAATAGTTCAGGGAGGAGTTGATAAGGGCCTAGACTATGCTCAGGAAATCAGCCAAGTTTCCTTACTTCTTTGTCTTTTCTTCTATGTCATCCATTCTTGTGACTGGAGAAGGCTTGTCCCCCCGCCCCACTTCCTTCCCCTCTCCAAAGGAAAGTAAATTTGGATGACCAGAGGACACTCAGTTAACTTGGGGTTTATGGGTCAGATTCCTTCCTTCCTCTTTCCCTCCCTCCCTTCCTTCCTTCTTTGTCTTTGCCAAAATCTTAAACCCAATGCACCTTGAAGCTCTTACATTGCACAATAGGTCCCTGCACAAACTCCATTGGATGGCTGTTTTCAGGACACTCCTGGCTTCACAGGAATCATCAATAGTAACTGTTGCTTTTTCCCTCTTAACTGGATTTACTTATTTTTTTCCTTTTGCTAATTAAAGAGTCCATTCCCTGTTTACTTCTTAAAGAGGCCTATTCACTGAATGGGCATTACCTCACTCTAAGTCAACTGGGCATCTTTTGGCCATCCAAATTTACCTTCCTTTGGAGAGGAGAAAGAAGGGGAGGGGGAGGCAGATAGGAGAGGCAGAGCCGAGTTACCCAGGTAGCTGGGTCCCCATTTAGCCCGCTTCATCTACCTACAGGATTGTGTTTGTTCTTCATTGCTGAAGAAGATCATGTGGTCAGAGAAATGATGACATGACTTGCACTTGACTTTGTTTTGAGTGAAGAATGGCTGTGCAGGTCACCAGCCTCACTTCTCCTCCAGAGCCATCTGGATCCAGTGACCAGATATTCATCAGGATGACTGGAGATGACCCAGGATGCTGGCTAGTTCCTTCTCCTCCCCTCCCCTCCCTCTCTCTCCTCTCCCTTCCCCTTCCTCTTCCTTCCTCTCCCCTCTCTTCCCCTCCCCTCTCCCAAAACCTTAAATCTACTGCACTGTGAAGCTGACACACCAATGGGCCCCTGCCCAAGGGCTCTTCTGGACCCTCCTACCTTCACATTGCTGTTTCCCTCCCAGCCTGATATCTTTCTTGTCTTGGCCTCATTAAAGGTGCCATGCCTGCCTACTTCTTAAACAGGCCTATTCAATGAATGGGTGTTACCTCACCCTAAGTGAGTACCTGCAAAGACCTTGGCCTAAAGGGCCCAAGGTCTCCCAGTGCATCCTGGGTCATCTCCAGTCATCCTGATGAATATCTGGTCACTGGATCCAGATGGTTCTGGAGGAGAAGTGAGGCTGGTGATCTGCACAGCCCTCCCTCTCTCAAAACAAAGTCAAGTGCAAGTCATGTCATCATTTCTCTGACGGCATGGTCTTCTTTGAAAATCAAGGACGAACACAGACAGATCCATTCTTATAGTAGTTGAGAAGTATTTTATATAGATTAAAGTTGGATATAAATGAATTAATATTTTAAATATAATCAAAGACCCTGTTATTTATAGGTATAATGAGTATTTAAAAAATAACTACTTTATGAAGTAAATTCAATTAAGTAAGCATTTATTAAGTGCCGATTGCATTCAAGAACTGTGTAAGGTACTGGGGGTACCAAAAGGACAAAAAAAAAACACAAAACAGCCCCTGCCTACACAGAACTCCATGAGGGGAAACAACATAGATACAGATTAATCAATACAAAAATGAAATAATGTGGGTAGCTCAAAGGAGTGTGCTAAGGTTAGGGAACCTGGAAAGGCCTTTTGCATGTTTTACAGGTTGAAGGGAGTTATAGAATCCCAAAGGCAAAGGTGAGGAGGGAGAGAATATGTTAGGTATAGAAAACAGCCTGTACAAGACACATAGGCAGGAGATAGCAGATTTTACTAGGCCAGTTTGACTGGAACGTTGGGTAGCTGAGGGGTGAGAGGACATAAGGTGAAATTAGCTGGGGAGGAGAGGTTGAAGACAGACCCTGGGAGTTTTCAATGCCTGACAGATGAGTCATCCATATATTTTTTCGTAAGCCAGAACTTCCATATGCCCGATTATTGTTGCATTTTATCATTAAAAGACTTCTCATCTAAAGATCTCATGTCATCCAATCTCTCCCTTTCCCAGATGAGGAAACAGAGGCCCAGAAAGCTAAAGAACCTTTTAAAGTCCCAAAGGTGGTTTAAGCCCCCAAGACAAGATTTCAACCCACGTCTCCTGATTCTAAATCCCAGGGTTTTCTCTCTACTCTATCCTCATTTTTCTCTACCTTCACTCAATGTATGTCTTTCACATTGTACCTACTGATCTAAACTACAGGTTTGCTAAGGCCTAATGTGAGAAGGAGGGATAAATGTTCGTTAAGCACGCACTATATGCCAAGCGCTGTGCTAAATGCTTTTACAAATATCATCTCATTTGATCCTCACAATGTACCTGGAAGGTAGGTGCTATTATCGCCATCATTTTACAGCTGAGGAAACTGAGGCAGGCAGAGTTGAAGTGACTTCCCAGGGTCACACTGTGTTTGAGGCTGGATTTGAACTCATGTCTTTGTGGCTTCAGGTCCAGTACACTATCCACTACTGTACAAGCTGCTTCTATTCATTCTTCCCTGGCAGAATCACCAAATTTAATCCAAAAGCGTTGTGACTCCCCCTTGGGAATCATGTGAAAGATACACTGGACACATCTTGGGCTGCACATTAGCTTTCAAACTCTTTTCCTCACCCTCCAAGTAGTGTTTGGCACAAGCATTTTAAAAACTTCTCATGTCCCTGGGGGAGGGTGTGATTTGCATCTGAAAATAATGTGGGTGTTGTGAGGGGGTCAGAGTAGAGAAGAAAAAATAAAAACCCTAGACCCTTCTCCCCCCCGCACTCCTAACCCCCGCCATGCCATTGTTCACTGGAGTATCTCTGGCTCCTATTGCATTCAAAGATAAATAAATGCACAAAGGCTGAGCTCCCCACTTAATATTCACCCACAGTCCAGGAAAAGGAAAGGAATCGCTCCCTAGGGTTAACATGGCAGCAAGCAAGGTCAGCTGTTTCCCAAGACTGTGCATCATCTGCAAGTCTTAACATGAAAGCTGGGATGATACAGCCAGTACAACCTCTGTGATTTATAAGAAATCTAGTTAACTCGTTTTTTCTTGGGGTTTGTGATCTTGTGGGGCTTTTATCAACAGTGACATGTAGGCATCTAACTCCTTTTAAAAGACCCCCAGAGAAGAGAACTGGGCAATATTTCCTAGTATTAAAAGCACTTTACTGGGAGGAAGTGCTTCAGACAACAGTGTCCAGAATTGGCATGGGATTCAGAGCTATTTCTGGAATGTATTATTGTGATGGGGGGGCAGTGTTTATGATATTTCCTGATTATTTTATCTTTACATTTTCCATTGAAAGAATCAAAAAATGCTTCTTCTAATTGCTTTCAATTGAATCCCTGCATTGGCTACTTATGATCTGTACTCAACTAAAAGTTGTCATAGTCACCTACCTCACTGTGGCTTGAAACTAGACTTTTAAAGGAAAGGATCTTATTCGTAGACCGTTGTTTGAGTGTGTGTTGCTCTAGAGACAGCTGACTTAGGTTGTTGGAAAGGAGAAAGTCTTTTAGGCAAATATCATTTTTCTTACTGAAATTAATACATAGCTCATTTTCTTTACTATAGAATCCAATCTAACACTCATTTAGTGGGGACCAATTATGGACAGGATATCTTGATAGGTCCTGGGGATACAAAAATGAACAATTCCTGTTCCCACCTAGGTATCTTACATTGTCCTGGGAGAATTCAGTATGATTCAGGCAGAAGATCTGGTCGATTCTGCCACCTATTAAGTGAATAATTCACTTAACTTGTCTGGGTATTAATTTCCTCATTTATAAAATGAAGGATTTGGACTTAGTCTCCAGGGTCCTTTTCCCTTATAAATATGTGATCTTGTGTAGAGAAATAAATCAGTAAGTCTGCAAGCAGTTATTAAATACCAGCTCTGTACCAGGCACTCTCCTAGGTACTAAGGATATAAAGATGAAGAAATCCCTTATATTCTAAATACAAGCTGATCTGTTAAGAACTGACTGGGTTAGCAAAGGCTTTCTTTTCCTAAGAGTGGACATCTGAGCTGAGCTAGGAAGAAAGCTAGTGATTCTAAATAGGTGCATTTTGTGCATGGGAGATGAGAAAAGGAATGCCAAGTTTGGGCAACAAAAAATAGATAAGTATGATAGGAATGCAAAGTTTGTGACAGGGAGCAGTATGAAAAAATGTTTGACAAAGCCCCCTGAAGTTCTGTTGCTTAGATTTGGGAGCCATGAAAGCTTCTTGTGCAGGAGCACTGCCTGTTTAGGCCTCATCTTTAGGAAGATTGTCTCTGACCCACCTACCTCAAACTTGATAGGAAGATAAAATGAGATCGTATATGTGGAAGCACTTTGAAAAGCACATTTAGTGAAGGCTGTTATGATTGTATACAAAGACTAAACTCTGGGGGGTTAAAATTCACATTTTATCTAAGAGGAAAGAACAGTGATTGGGAGAGGGGGGAAAGATGCCTTAATGGCTGAACCATTGGTGAGGTGATAAAAGGAGACCCCAAATCACAGAAGGGCTGACTTGTTTTTATTCTTTTTTTCCAGGCTAATGGAGGTTGGCAGGATGCTACTACCCCTTCATCAGTGACCTCCCCTACAGAAGGCCCTGGCAGTGTTCACTCTGATACCTCCAACTGATCTCCCAGCAATTGCATCCCTGACTGACCTCCTGCCCCAAATGGGGGGTGGGGGCAGGAGGGAGGGTTTCTCTCCCCAACGCTGAAGCAGTCAGACTGGAGGTCGAAGCAATCAGCAAACACAATAAGAGTCTCCTTCTCTTCTCTTCTTCGGGATGCTATTTCAGCCAATCTGGACACTTCTTTCTACTCTTTTCCCTTTCTTTTCTGGGTAGAAGCCACCCCTTCCCCCTGCCTCCAGCTGTCAGCCCTGTTTCCTCCATCCTCCCTGCACCTTTCCCTCGCCCCACGGCCTCTGCTACATCACTGAAGGATATTTTCAACAGTTAGAGGAATTTAAAGAGGAGAAAAAAAAGACAAATTACAAAAAAAAAAACATTAATAAACGTGTTTGTACATTTTCATGCTGGTGGTTTGAGGAGCCAAATTTACCTCACTCCTAGACTAACAGGCAACCCTTCTCTTTCAGTGTTTCTTGTACTCACACTACCTCTTAGCAGGAAGACGCCACATTGCCCTCCCCATTCCACATGCCCCTCCGCCCACTGCCCTTGGTCTTCCATTTCTGGGAGCAGTTCTGAATCAGAACAGCTTCCCCTTTGTTCTCCCCTATCCCAGTGACTCTTGGGCCAACCACCATACATGGGTTTATAATGCTCCCTTATTTCCAGTTACCATTCTGACAGGTAGATTCCCAGTGCTGCCTGCCCAAACACTAGGGAATTGGGCAGCAGGGTAGGGGAGGCAGAGAGTGGGAAGAGACAGAATTCCTGTGTGCCTTCTCTCCCCCCTACAACAGCTCTTGATTTCTGAGGCACGGTTCATGGAGAGCATTCAAGAATCCATAAGTATTCATTAGTTGCTCACTGCATGTCTAGCTCTAGGTTAGGCAAGGAAAAGGGTAGGAACTAGAAGGTCCTTGCCCAGAAGGTCTCCAGCCAGCCCCTCCTCCATTCACCCACTCCCCAAACCTGCTTACACATCACATTGAGATACTTAACATAAGTAACCCTAACACTATGCATGTGGTGAGACAAAGAGAGAAGAATCATGAGCTCTGAGGCAGGGTCACTGTTAGAAGGAATAGGCGACAACGGGTAGGGAGTCAGGACTACCAGGCACATAGTTGATGGGATGAGTGGGAAATAACAATTAAAAGAGGTAGTATTTCTAGTGGAGATTATTTCCATTCCCATCACCACTAGGGTTCTCAGAAAGCCATATGCAGTACCTACAATGTCTGTAGTGGACTTGTCTTTTATTTTAGGCATATCATACCAATTGCCAAGTTTCACAGAACACTCAATGCTTGACTGAACCTTTTGCTATAGAAGAGAACAGAAAACATAGCACATTGCTAATCATTGGCCTAGTTTGAACTATAAACCTGAGGACATTCTGGAAGGAGGAGTAGGAATTTCTTATTGAGTTCATCACAGTAGTTTCTATCCCCTGGGCACATCTAAGAGAGAAGTATTTGTTCCTAGCAGGGTATTCTCCAACATCCCCTAAGTAGTCAGGCATTAATAATTTTCATAGCCAACTATGCAAGCAATAAAGCTGCAACTCTGTCCCTGACAAATTGAAAGGTGGCTAAATCTCTTAGTGCCTCAACTTCTTTATCTGAAAATGGGAAAGTTATGCCTACCTTGCCAAGAACTTTGCAAGACTTCAATGTATATACATACATATTTTTAGAACAGAGTTTTGAGATCCTTGGATCAAAGCAACTCTTGGGTCTACTGAGTCTTGTTTGCCCTCTGGTTGTCTCTACTTGCTATCTTGCTATATGTGTAAAGTGATGGTTTCTTGGCATGAACTAGCCTATCCTGTGTAGGTGAAATACATGGCTTTATTGCTCTAATTCTTACTATCATTGTAATTTAGAAAGAAAGGCCATTTTCTAGCTTGAGCTACTCTTTCTAAGTTAACTGATGGGGTGTGCCTGATTCTACTGCCTTGAACGTAAGTCCAGTATAAGACATTGTTAAGTACTTTTGGAAATAGCCTGCCCACAGTCACCCACCACACCCAGTACCTTCTTGTTCTGACACTTTCCATTTGGATGCCAAAGTTCTTGGGGCAAGGACATGCATTTTCAGAATGCATCTGGTCATCACCATACTATGGCACTGTGAAAATGAATGAAATCTCTTCTCTCCAGGGGGGAATTTCATGCCCTCCTTCCTCCCACTACATAAATAAGAAACTCAGAATATCTAAATTTTAAGAAAATTTAAAATGAACTTGCTAGCAGGTAGAGTTATGCCTTGAGGACCAATAGAAGTGTTTTAATGAAATGGGAAGAGAAATTAATCTGATGAATCTTAAGATTCAAATTTGTGGTGGAAGATACTCAATAGCTCTGTAGAAGCATGATTCCCTGTACTGTGTCATAGTCCTGAGAGGGGCTTCTCTTGGACAGTACTCTTGTTGTTAGGATCAATGGGGGGAGGTGTTCTATTTTAGCAGCAATAGCACCCCACCCCTACCCAATTTAAGAACATCAGAGTCAAAGTCTATGCTTTGGGCAGAATAAAAAGCTATGGTTACTACCAAAAGGATTCCTATCTCTTGAGGACAATAAGATCCCAATCCATCCTAGACCTTCAAGCCCAGATACAAGATGATCATAAGCACATAGGAAGGAAAACTCAGAGCAGAGCCTCATTCCCATATACTATTTCTCCCACACCTTTCATTTGTACTTTGTTTCATTCTCAAGGCATCTCCCATATTCCACTCTTCACCTAATTCCTCATCTCTCTGCCCCACTCCTTTGGAAAGATTTCAAGTCCACCAACACACCACTATGCCACCATCATGGCAGCCAAGAGAGCTCTTTCACTGTTGGGTCAAGTAGGAGCTCAGCAAAAGGATAGGTTTGGGCTTGGCAGTGCCTCCTGAAATGGAACACTCATCCAATCCATAGTCAGATAGCCACTCAGGCACCATTTCTGTCCCTAGATTCTTCATTTTCTAGGGAAAGTAGGTGCCCTTAATTTTTCCTGGCAGCAAACTATCCCTGAAACATGATTTTCCAGAGCTTTGGTTTACTTACCCTGTTCATAATGTCCTCCTTTCATTTCCCTTTTCCTTCCCTTGTGTAGTTATTGACTCCCTTGAAGTATTTTTGCCAACTTACATCTTTTAATTTGCTTTTTCTTTTGGCTATGATGATCATTCTTTCCTACTTGCCTTTTCTCACACCCATCCCTCTTATTTTTTTTTGCTTCTGCTTTTTTCTTTTTCTGCCCAGAAAAACCTGACTTCGATACCAAAAAAGAAAAAAACTGCAGAAACTCAAATTAAAAAAAAAAGCTTAAAAAAACTTTAAAAAATTCTCGATGATTCTTTCAGCTTTATTAACATTTTCCATTGTTTCTTGCGACTTGTGTCTCGTTCTTTGTAGTATTGATTATGAACATTTGATAATGAATGTTCTTGTATATTCAGATAAAGAAAAAAACCAAAAAAGCGGTCTGAATTTAATAGTGTTTATAATAAAAATTTTAAAAATGACCCTCATAGCACGCAAAACAGGCTGGGGAATTGCCCCTCTTCTTTCTGTGACAATGCACATCATTCCTGCATTTGTTTCTAACACCGAACTACCTACATTCATCATTTCCCCCATTTTTCTTTTATTTTCTTGCATTTGTGAATTAGTTCAAGAATGCTAGAAAAGTGTCGAGTTGTGCACATCCATTTCCTGTTTCACAATGTTTAAAAGTGACAGTAATTCATTTTGTAAACTAAAAAGAGAAGTTGGAATAGTGAGCATAATAGGTACATCCTAACACATTATGTTTATTAACTTTGAGACCCAGAAGTAAATTCTTTTCTTTTATTTTCCTATTCCTTAAAAAATACAAAAAAAAATCATTACCTTTTTTTTGGTTTTTGTTTGTGTTATTTTTGGTTTGCTTATTTTGGGGGCTATTTGGTTATTGTGTTTTTTTTAATTGTCCAGACTATGACCTTGCCTTTTTTATTACTTTAAATATATATATATATATACCAGGTGATGTGAAAAGATGAAATCAGTAGACTAGTTTTATTTGTTAGTTTGTTTTTTGGGTTTTCTCCTGCACTTCAGAATTCCCAAAAAGCTAAGACAAATATATCAAAGATGTTGCTTTGCTCACCTACATTTTTTAAAGTATGTGGTGCTTGTAGCTGGGGAAAAATTAATGACCTGAGCTCTTCAGTTGGCTATGGGAAAATGGCAGGGATGAAGCCATGAAATATTTTTGGTGCTATGGACATAGTCTTTGCCTGGGTTGATACTGAATGCCATAAAGGTTTACTTTCTATCCTGTCCACCTGATTAATAATAACATTCCACAGTTTCTCTTAGCTACCTAACCTTGCCCTTTCTGTGCAATTTACTACAATTGGGGGCTGACTGCATAGTTGGAAGCATTATTGGGCTAAAATTGAGCAATTTGGTGTAGCTTCCATCTTAACCATCTAGTTCTTTTGGTTTGACTTGAAGAGAGAAAACAGCCAAAATGTGAAAATTTGAGCCTGAATGCTCACTTGAGTTAGTTTGATGTGAAAGAGGGCAATAATTGTATTATTTAGCCAAAGCTCAAATGTAGACATGGTCTGCAAGGCTTGAAGAGCATTAGATTGGGCACATATATCTCACTCAATTTGAGATTCCATGTTTAGCCATGGTAGAATTGGAATCTGCTCGTTTTTGTCCCCCTTTCTCTTCCCCCATAACCCTTAACCATTGGCCTGCCCTAAGAAATAAAAGCAGCTCCTCTGGGGCTATCAGTTAATACCTGGTGAGTTTTTGTTGATGTTTTGACTTCAATTTGATTGACTACCTGTATATCTCAGTAGGATAAAGCAGGTTGGCTAAAATGCCAATAAAAGTGGGCTGGTAAATCGTAGTTATTTGCAAGGCTGACTGAATTGGAATATTTTTATTCACTGGTGGATAAAAGTAATGGAAGTAAATTGATTGGAAAGGAACTATATCAGACCAAGGGCTCCTGAAGTCCTTGAAACCCAAGTAAGGAGAGCATGAAGAAAGTGTATACTCCGAGAGCAACCCTTCAGGAAACCACCCCGGCCAAACACTTGTATTGCTGGTTTTAGATTATAGAAAATGACCAACTTTTCACATCACCATTCAATTTCAATTTCTAGCTCAAAGCTTTCTGGAGTCTTTTGGTTTTCATAAGCCTTCTCCCACCCCTTATTATTAAAATAAATGAAATAACCCCTCCCTATCTCTCTTGCTACCCCTTTTATTGCCTTTCCCTTATAAAAGTTTTCAAGTTGTTTTGAAATGCATTCTTTTGGCTGTTGGTTTTTGTTCTTCCCACCCCTCCCCCCATCCCCAAGCCTCCTTTTCTTATAATTCAGAGTATGAAACCTGCAAAGCTCAGCTTGGTTTTGATTTTGAAAGTTTAAGCTTTTCTGCTTCTGTGAGAGCACAGGCCTCTGTCCTTTCCAACTGAAACTTCTGTGTTCTCTAATGATACTAACAAGGTGTAGGTTTTACAGTCTCCTAATTTGTACTGGTAATGCATATTCCAAATAAATAGTTTCTTTTGTTGCAAAAAAAACCCAACCAACCACCTTGTTGTTCTTGTCAATTTCTTCCCTTCCCCTACCCAAAAGTCCTCCGATATTCTGGCTGCCTTTCTCAAACTCGTCTGTCTGTGGACTACTCCCTGGGATCAAAAGCCCCTTCCCACTCCCCCCCAATCCCAGTGACTGACACTGACTGTCCCTGCTTTTCATTTGCAAGAAGGATAATAGTAATCTGATGACATTTTCCCTTGGGTAAATAAGTCACTGAACCTATTATCAAACAGAGCTTACCACCATATCCATGGTTCTGGATACAGAAGGTATGGGTTCACACCCCAGCTCTGCCACTTCCTATCTATGTGATCTTAGACAAATCACTTAACGTCTAGGAGCCTCGGTTTCCTTATCTGAAAAGTGAGGTTAAACCACATTACCTCTAAGTTCCCGTACTGCTCCAAATATTGTGATGCACTTATTTCATCTGCTAGTTGGCTGCTGGATTTCTTTGCTATCACTATTTTTGAGTTATAGGGGGAAAGATGTATTCATTTCTGGAAAGAGCATTGAATATGGAAATTGGAGGAGCTGGGTTGGAATCTCAACCCTAGTACTTAACACTTGAGTGTCATTTGGCAAGCTACTTACTATCTTTAGGGCTTGGGATTCTCATTTGAAATTTAAGGGTTATTGTTGCATTAGGGGATCTTTAAGATTCCTTCAGGTTCTAAAACTAAGATTCTATGTTCCATCTAACAAACAATTACTGAGTACTTCCCACATGCAGGACAATGTGCTAAGCCCGAGGCACATACAGAGATGATTACTAAAGTATGGCATCTGCCTTCCCAGACTTTACAATCTCAAGTAGAAGTAGGACAAGACATGGAGCTTGGTGTACCAGTCCTATCTCTGGCACTTATCTTCACACCTTGGCAAGTCACTCTGTAGGCATCAGTTTCTTCATTGGAAAATGGGTCTCATATTTGTAATACCATGTTTTCGCAGCATTGTTACAAGCAAAATAGTCTTTAAACTCTAAAGCAGTGTTTAGACACAAATCACTACTATGAGAGATCAATCAATTGGAGATTTGTCCCCAAGCTCACTTTTTTCAAGTTAGCTTTCCCTCCAGACTATGTCCATTTGTAGTCCAGCACACAGAAACAATTTAGATGATTAACTCAATTTTGCTACAATTTGGGAAAATTACAGGATGGAGGAAAAAGAAACTAAGCTAAGTGTGGCATGTTCCAAGTAAACATTATCTTATTTCATTAGTTTTGAACAATATTAAAGTTCTATATCTAGCATATAATAGGGGAGGTTTAAAGTTTAAAGGGAGGTTTAAAGACTATTTCAGGTTGAACATGATGCCCTTACCAGTCCTTTTCTATGATAGAACCTGCAATTTGGGACTACATTCATTTTAGCCAGTCCATCCAACTATAACCTCTCTCCCCCGTACAGTCCTAGATCAAAATAATTGTTTTAGGCCTTCTTCATATCCTTAAAGGAACTTCCCTTTCCATTTCTTTCCTTTCGATGGCTTTTGACAGGCTTTCAAGAGAATATTATCTCCTCCCTGGTCTCCAGGCTAAAGCATATTGGCCATTCCTTTCTGTCTGGTCCCATTCTGTAAGTTCAGTGGGTTGAGCTCATGGCTTCAGTCTTCAGATCTGCCTTTCTGGAACCTCTGTGCTTCTGCTCACCCTCCTGAAGATCCAACATGGATCACGTTTGGTAGAATTACAGAATCAGAGTTGAAAGGGAGGATGGGCATGAGAGGAGTTTTGATTTTATTGATGTAAGCACCTTTTAGTAAGGAAACTCTGCCTGTTAATGATGATCAACAACTGCTTCCTAAGTCTTACAGAGTAGCCTGGGCCACTGATTGGCTGGGATTTATCCAGGGTTACAAAGCTGGAACGTGTCAGAAACAGGATTTGAACCTCTGTTTTCCTGACCTTGAGCCTATTATCTCCTATCTAGCCCATTAAACTTAACCAAGTGCTAAAGTTTCTGCCTGAGCAGAAATTCCCTCTCTGGAGATCTCTACTTAAGGAACCAATGCCTAAAAGTAGATACCCCTCAAAAGAGAAACCAGGCATATCCCAAAGATACTGGGACATTTATGTGGCCTCAGGCTAGTCTTACAACATGCCTTGATTTTATATCCTTCTTTAATGACCCACTTGCCCCACTCAAATGTCTCAATACACATTTAGTTTTACTGTAACTGATACTTCTCTGCTCCTAGCCCCCTAGTTCTTCCACTCCTCTCCTTCCTAGCTATTATGGCTCAGCTTTGCTATTTTACCCATTCTGGACCTTTCTTCACTCCATCACTATCACCTCTGTCAAGACAACATCATTGAATCCTATAACATTAAGCCTGGAAGAAGCCTTTGAAATCAGGTGTTACAGTCCCCTTCTTTGGCAGGCATAGTAACTGAAGCCCAGAGAAAGGACATAATTTTACCAGTCATAGAGCTCATGACAGAGTAGCTAGAGCTAGGACTCAGTCTCCTTCTTCCCAGTCCACTGTACTTTTCATATTGTCTCTCAAGGACTCATTGCCAACTTACTTAAAGGAACTGATTCCTGCTAAATAGACAGTAATCCTCTGTCCAAGTGTCTAGTATGTTGGGGTTTAATTCAGTAGTAGTTGGTGGGTACACAGTTTAAAAGTCATGTAACTAGTAATGAGATTCAGTGTGATATGGGGTATAGAGAATTACCCTCAAAGCCAAGGACTGGGTTCAAATCCAGATTCTAATACGTATTATCTGTCTGACCCTAGGCAAATCACTTAACATGTCAGTTAACAATAAACTATAGATTGCAGAGAATTTCCCCGTTATGAGAATTACAACTATATATTGTAGAGGAGTCAACCTGCATTGGTAGAACGTGCTTCCACAATTGGGCATTCTTTATCAATGGAGTCATAAATCATCTCCCTCTCACTATAGCTAGTAGCAGACCAAGTGACCAGAAAGCAGCAGTTTTACTATCTGTCTTCTTGCTCAGGTTGGCACCAACAGTGACAGGGAAATTTTCAAGACCAACCTCCCTTTGGATAGTGGTAATCAATGAGATTCTTCATTTTATCCTCCACAGTAGGAATCCATATAGTTTCATCTGAAACTACTTCTATGTGTCCTTGGCCATATCAATTCTAGGCAGGATCAATTATTCACAAGAATGTATTAAGTGTTCTGACCAAAGCTCTGGAGATACAAACACAAAAATAAAGTAGCCCCTTGTCCTAAAGAAGCCTGCATTTTATTGCACAAGACTATGTAACTATATTGTATGTGTGCATGTTTGTCTTTGAGGCATTATTTTAACATTTTTGGAGAGGAATTTGGGAGAGCTTGGGCTAGTCCCTGCCTTTACCAGGCTCTCTTGGCTCCATCTTCATATGTGGATTTTCCCAAGTCTTTTGCAGTTCCATTTCAACTTATATGATATGAAAGTTCAAGAATCAAGCATTCTGCTCCAGGTGTGGGCTCATTCTGTTCCTCAAAATGTGATCTGTGCTCTGTGTTCTTCAGCCACAGTCACCAGAGAGAGCTCAAATAAATGAAATTAACGGATTATCCCAAATCTCCTTTGTCTATGAGTTTCCACATTTTCCCCAACAAACTCTTCCCCAGAGGAACTAAGGAGCAGCCAAGTTGACCACTGTTCTTTTTTGTGCCATTTCACTCCAATAAACATGCCTCTTGCTGTCTTTATGGAATTAGGTTTGTCACTACTTCTCTTGACTGTCCTTGACGTTGTAAAATGAGGAGAGTGAATGAGATGGCTTCTTAGGACCCTTTCTACTCATAATTCTATTACAATTAAAGAAAAGTTTGCTGAAGAAAGAAGTAAAGAAAAGTCTTAATACATAAATGAGATTGTCAGTTCATTTGAGTTAGATAGCATCCACTCTATTAGATTAGCTTTGAAAATGGGCAAAATCTCAATTTCATACCATCTGAGGATATTTTTAAGTTCATATGCCTTTCTATTATATACTATTCTCATCCAATCTCTTCCTGCCAAAAGGGGATCAGAGAGAAACATCATTCCATCAGTAAGCTGTCCTCAAGGCTAGCCTCTTCCCACTAACTAGGAATCCTTCCTACCTGCAGGAAACAAAGACATGCAATTCCTTGCTGCTCTGTAGGTCTATTCTATGGCCTGGCCTGACTACATAGATAAGAAAGAAATGAGATTTCATCAGTTTCCCCTCACTATTCCTTTCACCTGAGCTGCCTAAC
Organism: Notamacropus eugenii; assembly: GCF_028372415.1. Lineage (NCBI taxonomy): Eukaryota > Metazoa > Chordata > Mammalia > Diprotodontia > Macropodidae > Notamacropus > Notamacropus eugenii. Next base: position 481,951,375 of record NC_092873.1, on the reverse strand, counting down.
ACCCTGAGAGAACTCTACTCTAAGACCAAAATCCTACTCATATTAATAAGTTTCTTGAAATCATTTGAAAATTATTAACAAATTCTCATCTGGTCATACTCCCCCGACCCCATAATCCCAGCAATTCAGAACTCCTGTTCTCTATCCTCCACTGCCCACTTTCTTATTCCCCCTCAACTTCCCTAATGTCATCATCTAAAGCTACACCCACCCACTCCTTCTATTGTGCTTTCTGGAATGCTTGCTCCATAAGTAGCACACTTACTTTCATCTTAAATCTTTTCCTTCCCCACTCCTTTCATCTTCTGGCTCTCACCAAGACCTGACTATTTCTTGATGCCACAGCCTCCCTGGCCAGCCTCTCCAGCAGTGCTTGTACTTCCCTCATTCCCCCAGCCCACTGGTTAATGTGGGAGAGTTGGAATATTCCTTGTTCCCCATTGCCATTTCTAGGCTTTCCCTCTGCCTCTATCACTAAGTAACCTCACCTCCTTTGAGTCATTTAATCCATACCTTACCACCCAATCTAAATTCTGATAGCTCTTATCTACTAACTTCCAGTACACTTTCCCTTCTTTTCTCAGTGAGTTCATCACCTTTTCTCTCCCCAAGTCTTGGTCTCTAACTAGAGGACTTCAACACATTTTGATCTTCCCTCAAGCACCATTACCTCAGTTCCTCAACTTATCCATTTTCCATGACCTATTTTTCTACCTCACCTCAGCTACAAACAGATCATTATACTCTTAGTATTACTATCATCCACAAATACTCAACTTTCATGTTTATGAACTCTGAAATTGCCTCATCTGATCACAATCTGTTGTCTCTCATCTCTCCTCCTGCCTGGCAATCCCACACCATGTTCTTTGTCTCCACTTTGACCTTTAGTTGCTCAATCCATTAGTCTTCTCCAGCTCATCACCCTTGCATTGACTACAATCTCCTTCCTTCCCCATCTTGACCCCCTAGTGAACTAGTTTAACTCTAAGTTGTTCTCTTCTCTTGAATCATTTGCTCCCTTACATATCACCAATCTTGCCCTGCCAAACCCCATTTCTGCATTGTTTCTGCCATATGCTCCCTTTTCTCCTCAGGTGCTATGAAATGAAGGTAGAAAAAATCATGAAACCAGGCAGACTGTATCTCCTGTAAATTTATATTACTTATTCTCAGCTAGGCCCTCACTGCTACAAGGCAATCCTCTTAGACCTCCTCATATTTCCCATAGATTCCCCTTCCCCTACTTTCTCATGTTTAGAGGTGAGGGGAAGAGGAACCTTTCCTTATATTTCATTGAAAAATCAAGGCAATTCACTAAGAGATTTCTAATCTCCATGCCACCTTAACTCACATCTTTTAGGTGCCTTTTGCCACTATCTCTGCCTTTACCTCTGTTTCATGTAATGAAGTGACCTTTCTCCTTGCCAAGACAAATCCCTTTATATGTACAAGTGATGTCATTCCATTCCATTTTCTCCAGTAGTTGCCCCCCCTCTCAATCTCACTCTCTCAATCTTCAGTCTTTCCTTATATGCCCATGTCTCCCCCATCTTTAAAACCTTTATTTGATCTACCATCCCTGCTAGCTTTTGCCCCTCATCTCTCCTCCCTCTTGTGACTAAACACTTTGAGAAAACTATCTACAATTGCTGCCTCTACTTCCTTTCTTCTCATTCTCTTTTTTGATTCTCTACAATCCGGTTTCATCATTCAACCAAAACTGATGGGTCCATAGTTATAAATAATCAGCCAAATCCAGTGGCCTTTCTGTCCTCATCCTTCTTGACCTCTGCAGCCATCAATCACCCGGTTCTTCTTGATACTTTCATTTCTCTAGGTTTTTGTGAAACTACTTTCTCCTAGTTTTCTGCTGCCTTCACAGCATCCTTTGCTAGGTCTTCATCAAGCTTATACTCACTAACCATGGGTAACTTCCCAGGCTCTGTCCTGGACCCTCTTCACTTCTTGCTTTATACTATTTCACTCCTTGATCTTATTACCTCCCATGGATTCAATTATCATGATTATGCTGATGATTCACAAATCTATTTATCCAGCTCTGAGCTCTCTGTTGACCTTCAGAGTCACATCTCTAACTGCCTATTGTACATCTCAAACAGGATGTCCAACAGACATCTTAAACTCAACATGTCTAAAACTGAACTCATTATCTTTCCTTCCAATGTCCTAACTTCTCTATCACTGTGGAGGGTGGCACTGGTCATCCAATCAGCCAGACACCAGTCTAGGTGTCATCCTTGACTCTTCTAACTTTATCCTTCTCCTAGATACAATATGGTGCCAAGTCTTGTTAAATACTTGCCATCTAACACCACAGTCAGTTCCTATACATCTCTCACCATCAACATCAATAGAATCCTCTCTTCTAACAATGAAAAACAGTTAAGTAAAATCACCTGACAGTAAACCAGGTTTGACAACACAAGCAAAGTTCCAAATCTATAGTTCCCCCCACCTTGCTACCAAGAAGACAGAAATGTTTTTCACCATTTGATCTCTGGGGTGAAGATTAGATCATATATTTTCTAAGCTTATATCTTTCCTTGAGCCTAGTCAAACATTCTTCACACAGTAGGTGTTAAATAAATATTATTGAATGAATTAACGAGTGAACAACCTATAACAAGCATAGATATAAAGAAAGGCACTAGAGTGGTAGAATTGAATGTCCTAACTCATGTCAAATATGGTATTTCATGATAGCATAGTATCTATCACAGATAAATGGTAATAGAGCTTCTGCTTGAATACTTACGGAGATAAGGCTCTCTCACTCTCTCACAAAGCAACTGATTCAGTTTTCATTCACATTAAATTATTTGGACTTTTTTTCCTTATCTTAAGCCAAAATTTGACTCCTCCTAGAGTTTTAACTTATAATTCTCTCTGGAGTTACATAAAATAAATCTAATCCTATTTTTGAAGAACAGCCTTTCAGATATTTGAATTAATGAATGAAAGAATATCTATTAAGGAGTTTACTATGTGTACAAAGCACTATGCTAAGCACTAAAAAGAAAATCAACACAATTCCCTGCTCTCAAAGAGCTCACATTCTAATGAGGAGAGAAATTTCAAATAGGTTTCAACTGTAAGTCAGATGGGAAAGTCCTGATGGTCTTTATAGCACAGTCACAGAAAAGATGGTAAAGCATCTTCTTTAATGTTATATTCACTGATAAAACCATGTCCATTTCTAATGTTTGACAGAGACAAGGACTTGGTTGGCATAAGCTTTCTTTTCCTTTTCATCAGTAGTTGTGGTTGATGAGAAGGTGGGGGCTGCATCCCCCGCAGCAGGAGTTGCCAGTTTGCATCTCCACAAAGGTTACTTTCCTGGATGATGGCTTCAGGGACTGGGCTGAAGAAGGCTAGTGTTCTGGGTGATGTTGCTATTGCCAGTGCTCAGGGTCCTGATCTGTCTCCATGTGGGCCTGAGGGGAGATGATATAAAAGTTGCTTGATTTGCCTGGCACATGCTACCTCTTATATCTCCTTCAGGGTGTCTTGTTGCTTCAGATATACTGGCTTGCCTGCTCTGTTGATCATAGTTGGTTGGCAGTTGGTGGGGATGACAGGTCCTTTCCTGTCATTAGTAGTTGGTCCCCTGAGTGATGGCTTTGAGATCCAGGCTAGGAGCATGGCTGGTGGTTTAGGGGCAGGGAGGGCACTGCTTTTCCAAGGGATCTTGGGCTTAGGATCCTGGGCTGTCTCCATCAAGGTCTGAGGAGAAGTGGTGATCGGGGTGGTGGAAGTGGTAGTATGTCATCTCTCTCTATGTGGCAGACTATTACCAACTTGGTCATTATATTTTGGGTGCCCTCTAGATTGACAGTGTTTCTGCTGAGTTGTAGCACCCAGAAATGAACATAATGTTCTAGAGGTGATCTGACAAGAGCAGATGGTGAAATGATCACCAAAATATTTATCTTAATGAAACATAAAATTTTAGTTCCTTTTTTTAGTAGCCACATCACCACATGGTTGAGCCTTTGGTCTTTTATTTTTGTTTTCACAAGAAAAAGCCGGGCGTCTTTATCCAATACTCACCCAGTTGACTTTTTCAGATCTAAATGAAGAGTTTTGAATTAAACTTTATTAAATGTCATCTTGTTACTTTCAGTCCATAGTCTCCAACTGTTGTGATCTCTTAAAATTAGAGATCCCTTAAAATTAGATCTCCTTCAAGCTTTCTTTCATGGTCAACATGTTCAAATTTGTTTTGCAAACCTCTCTGCCTTCATATAAGTTATTAAAATGTTGAACGGGGGCAGCACCATGGACAGAGCCCTGTGGATCTCCTAAAAATAATAATCTTAAATGTGTTAAAAATAATACACAGAAAGCCACAAAGGGAACCAATGGAATTGATTAAAGTTACCAAAGTTAAAAGGAAAAATTCATATATCTCAGGTTAAGAACCCCTGATCATATATAACTGTCACAACTTCTTCATTGAAGTTTCCCATTTATTTCTGAAACTGAACAAAATGACAAGTTGATTTTTTAAGGCTAGTTCATGAGTAGGACATTTGAGTTAGCTAGAGGCCCACTAAGAAAGAGGCATAGTTTGACTTGGTTTAATTTATACTGTTCTGGTCAAATTCTCTCTAAACAGATATTAAAGGTCCTTCTCTGGTTAAAGATGCCCAAGGAGGCAGGGAGAATCTGGACTAAAGCAAGCAGGCCAAACTACCTCCTAAGATTGTCCTAGATGCTACCCTGTTCCCTAAAATTCCTCTGATTTGATTTAATTAACTATACCTTTTTTTATCCTCAGGCTCTTCAGATATTCATTATAAAATGGATGATGAGGAGACAGGCTGTTTGAGGGCAAGGACTTTATTTTGCCTCTTTTTTCATTCCCAGAAATTAGCACAGTGCCTGGAATATAGGAGGTGCATATTAAATGTTTCTTGGTTGATTTGTCATTTGATTGACAGACCAATTTCCTCTATGATCACTTCTACGGACTATGGGATTCATTAGATGCCTTTCAAGCAAAATCCTATGTAATGGCAGAAGAGGTTATCAGACCTGTGGTGTGATTTGAGTGAAACCTGGAAGATATTGTTACTCCTCAATATTTACTCCATCCAGGTTCAGTGGCATCTGAAAGTCTATCATTAAAGAATCATTCCTTTTCTTCCCTTTCCCATAATTCCTTTAAAAGCAGTTTCTTCCCTTCAACCCCCAAATGTACACAGGTCTACCCTGTCTCTTGCCCTCTAACTCAACTGATTCGTCTAATGATTCATTATTTCTCTCTTTCCCTTCAGGATTACTCTTCTCAAACTAAATGACTAAGCCAATTATCTCTATTTCCTCACCACTCATTCACTCCTTAATGCAATTTCATTTCTTTTACTACCGGTGTTGAGTCTACAACTCTCTCCAAAGTCACCCAATGATCTAATCACCAAATCCAATCGCCTCATTTTCCTTGACCTTTCTGCATTATTTGACATGATTGACCACTTTCTTCATGAAATCTCTTCCCTTGGCTTCATGACATTGCCTTTGCTATCACTCATTGCCAACTCCTCTTTATCCTTTCATCCCTTAATTATAGATCTTTTTCTCAAGGTTCTGTGCTCTGTTAGTTCTTAGACCTCTACAGCTCCCAAGATCTCAAAGGGAGTAAATAATAAAGGGGAGATTTGGTCCAAAGCCTTTAGATGCCCAAAGCACTAGGTATTTAACTCAGCTGTGCTGATTCCCTCTTAAAATGATCAACAATAGTGACAAGTATTGATTGAGTTCCTATTAAATCCAAGGTACAACATTTATATGATATCCATTGTTGAAACATGAGTCATCATTTACCTCTTTGTCTTCGCTGCACCATGTGCAATTGACAATCAAGTATCATCAGTTCTCCCTTTTATGTACCTCGAAAAGTTACATTTTTCTTTTTATTCCTATATAGGATCTTTAGACTTGGAGCTGGATAGGGTCTCAGATATATGGCCCAAAGCTATCATATGATATGCAAAGAAACTTAGATCGAAATAAATTAAATGATTTGCTCAGGGCTACACTGATTAATGAGTAGTAAAACAGAATTTGAAACCAGATCTCACTTGAAGCCCAGTCCTCTCTTTTCCTACAGCTCTCATCCTTCTTCTGGTTTTTTTGTGTTATGTTTAGTTTGTTATGATAGATTCCTTCCTACTCACCTTACTTCCAGGTTTTCCATCTTCTAGCCCAGGAGTGGGGAACTTGTTGCCTCAAAGACAGATGCCTCAAGTGTAGCCCTTTAATAGAAGGATGTGTTCTGTGAAGTTTGAATTCAAAGGGCCTCTACTTGAGAACCTAGAGGGTCACATTTGGCCTCAAGGCTTCAGGTTTCCTACCCCTGCTCTAGCCTATCTGGCAATCCTGCTGTTATAGTATCCATCCTAAGATACCTTTCTTTTGGAAAATAACTAAACAAGTTGTGGTACGTGAATATAGAGGACCATAAGAGATTTGAGTATGATGAATACAGGGAATCATGGGGAGACTTATATGAACTGATGCAACATAAAGCAAGCAGAACCAGGAAAACAATCTATAGAATGACTACAATAGTGTTCATGATAAGACCAACAACAACACAAAAACTGAAACTGAATTCTGTGAAAATGATAGTGATTAAGCTTGGCCTCAAAGAAAGAGTATGAAAATCATCTACTTTTCTGACTTTGTAGAGGTGAGGGACTATGAGTGTGGAACAGTATGGATGTCAGATTTGTTTGATCTGTTTCTCTCTCTCCTTTCTTTCTTTCTCTCTCTTTCTCTCTCTCTCTCTCTCTCTCCTATCTTATAAAGGACGGGTCTTTGGGTGGAGATACATTGGAAAATATGAAACATAAAAAGATATCATAAAAATATTTTAAAAGAAGATAGATCCAGGAATTTCAGGGAACTTAGAGGTAACTGAGGCATTTTTTAAATGGAAGAAACTGAGGTTAAGAGAAGTTAATGACTTGTTAGGGTCATACTGCCTATATGTATTTTAACCCAGGTCCTCCAACTCCAGTGTCTTTTACATTATGATACAATATGCTACCTAAACTACCATTATTAACATCCCTTTAGAATGCAAACTCCTTGAGGGACTTACCATCTTGCTTATTTGTATTTATTTTCCTAGCACAGTGGCTGGTGTATAGTAAATGATTCACAATATTTTATAAGTTTTCTATTTATCTTCATTGTGGCTTCTTGTAGGGGCTAAAACAATGCTAAGCCTAATAAATGTATGTTGAAAGACTGGGGAAAAATGGACAGATGGATGAAGGAAGGAATGAATGAAAGAAAGAAATGTTCCTAGGAGACAATACATTGTAGTTACTTAATATATTAATAACTTATTAAGTTTTCTTAGTTAAATTAAATCTGGTACACACAGATGGAGGAGCAAAGTGGAGGGCACTAAACATAGGGTATAGGTCGTAGAAAGTAGAGGTGGCCATCCTCAAAGAAAAATGCCACTTACGTCATAATTTAGTGTTTAGATTCTTCTTAGTTTTTTTGGTCAAGTCCTTAAATGAGGGTTACTTTTGCTTAGTAGATCCCAATACTGTTAGGCATGAGTTAAGCATGTATATGCATACACCTGCTAGCTACATGGAAGAAAGCTAATTGGAGGATGTCCAGAAGCACTAGCACAGTCCACTGAGCAGCCAACAATCCCCAGAAGCGGTTGGGGTGACCTGACCCAGGTGGGAGGAGCCTGTATTCCTCCCTGGAGTGGTAGCCTCCCTGGCATGGTTTCTTAGCAGTCAGCCTGGGCACAAAAGATCTCTTTGAATGCTATAGTGACAAGGGCCATTTCAAAGAGAATGATAGGTCCCTTGAAAGAAGCCAGGAACCACAAAGAACAAAAAGATTAAAGGGATTCTGGGATTTGTTTATTTTTCCCCCCTACACTGGTGGTTGTGGATGCACGGCTAACTCCCCAGAGTTTCTTGGTGACATTTGTTACTTGGCTTTTTGGTACCTAAATGGCAATTCTGTCCTTCCCACTGAAAATGCTCCTTCTTTGCTAATGCTCTGTCTTCCCCCAAGTCCCACACAGAGGATTTGACATTTGTTAGAGGTACAAGAGCATCATTTGCTGAATGTGGAAAAAAAGTTTCCCCTGAGGGGGAAAAATGAATGATTAGCTCAGATCCCTTCACCTTTCCCCCCACCTCAGATTCTGCTCCCTGTAGCCACGCTGGGCTCTAGCTGAGAGATGCCTTGGTCTTTCATTTTCTGTTTCACACACAGTTCAGGGGTAGGGCCTGTAAATAGAGGGGGTAATATAGGGTTGCTTAGGGTGAGGTGCTCAGGCTGATGCCTTCAGCTCTGGCTTAGTAGGAGCAGTACTGAACTTAGGGATAGAAGGTGGCATTTCCAGTGCCACTCAGAAGCTGCGAAAGCTAATAGAAGCCACTGTGTTATTGGGCAAACCATTTCTCTGAGCTGCCGTTTCTCTATCTGTAAAATGAGGGAGTCCCATGAGATGATCTCAACTTTCCCTCCTGTATCTAATGTATTATGACTCTTCATAGTCTCCATTAGCATCTCTACTCTTTCCCACCCATGTGAGTTTGCTCTTTCTTCATGGCTGATATCCTTCCTTCTGCCATCATCACTGCCCACTCACAGTCTCCACTTTTTTTTTAATTTTATTTTATTTTTAATGTTCTACAATCATTACCATAAAACTTAGATTTTTTTCCCCCCTACCTACCCTCATATAACCTCCCTCCCTCCCCAAGACAGTATACAATTCTATATAGGTTCTGCACATACTTTCCTATTGAATACATTTTCACTATAGTCATGCTGTGTCGATGGACTAAAATAAATGGAAGAAATCATATAGCAAATCAAAACATAATACACATACACACACACGCAAAAATGATCTGCTACATTCTGCGATTGAATTCCATAGTTCTTTCTCTGAATGTGGAAGGCATTTTGCCTTAGAAGATCATTGGGAATTTTTTTTTTTTAAGTTCTTGCATTGTTACGAAGTTTCAAGTCTACCAGAAAAAAACTCTCGCACACTGTGGTTGTTGCTGTGCACAAAGTTCTCCTGGTTCTGCTCCTTTCACTCAGTATCAGATCATATAAGACCTTCCGGGCCTCTCTGAAGTCTTCTTGTTCATCATTTCTTATGGCAAAATAGTACTCCATTACATTCATATACCATAATTTATTCAGCCATTCCCCAATTGATGGGCATCCTCTTGATTTGCAGTTTTTGGCAACTACAAAGAGTGCTGCTATAAATATTTTTGTACATGTGGGACCCTTTCCCATTTTTGTGATCTTTTGGGGATACAGTCCTAGAAGTGATATTGCTGGGTCAAAGGGTATGCACATTTTTGTAGCCCTTTGGGCATAGTTCCAAACCACTCTCCAGAATGGTTGGATCAGCTCACAGCTCCACCAACAATGAATTAGTGTTCCAACTCTCCCACATCCTCTCCAACATTTATCATCTTCCTGTTCTGTAATGTTTGCCAATCTAATAGGTGTGATGTGGTACCTCAGAGTTGTTTTGATTTGCATCTCTCTAATCAAAAGTGATTTAGAGCATTTTTTCATATGATTATAGATAACTTTAATTTCTTCCTCTGAAAATTGCCTGTTCATATCCTTTGACCATTGATCAATTGGGGAAGTCTCCACTTTCTTTAAGGACCACCTCAAATCTGCTTCTTCATGAAGCCTTCCCACAGGGAGTAACCTCTCATATGACTTTGTTGGGGATACTCTCATTTATAGATATTTTTCTCTTCTGTGTTTCAATAGAGAAATGTACATTTTATCTCCCCTACTACACTTTGAACTCACTGGAGGCAGGGTGATATTTGCTTATGTGACCTACTGAGGACCACATAGTATGTGTTATAGAGTGAGATGGCAAAATCCTAACTGCAGCATTGCAAGAGATTTCAGATGCCATGGAGTGAAGTCCCTTCACTGAAATATGAGAAAACAAGACTTCCCAAATTGCCATAAACATCAGAGGTGTCCCATGAAGCCAGCGTTCTCTGACCACAGATATTGTGCTCTTTCCACTCTAGCTGGACACTTTGTTTTAAAAAGAGGATTTGAATTGAACTGAGAGGAAGGACCCAATGTTAGTCATATCTTGCATGTACCAGATATCCCATAAATATTTGTTGGTTGATGAATATTGATATTCCACCTCCCATCTCCAGGCTTTTACATAGGTTGTCCTCCATACCAGGGATGCTCCACCTTCTCACTTCTTGGAATCCATAGATCCCACCTCCTACCAGAGGACCTTCCTACATCTCACATTGTCCCATTCCTCCCATTTAAAGTTACCTTGTGTGTATTTTGCATTTATTTCATTATCTATTTATCTGTGCATATGTTTGCCTTCCACTACAACGTGAATTTCTCAATTTTTTTATTTGTCATCATGGAGCAATGGGTAGAGCACTGGGCTTAGAATCAGGAAGACTCATCTTTCTGAGTTCAAATCAGGTCTCAGACACTTACTAGCTGAGTGACCCTGGGTAAGTTAGTAGCTAGCCCTGTTTGCCTCAGTTTCCTCATCTGTAAAACAAGCTGGAGAGGGAAATGGCAAACTACTCCAGTATTTTTGCAAAATAAACACATAGAAAACCCCTCAAATGGGATTAAGAAGAGTCAGACATGATTGAAATAACTAAACAACAAAAATATCCCCAGCACCTAATAGTGCCTGGTACACAGTGGGTGCTTAATTAATGTTTGCTAAATTGAATTGGATTACATTATACCCCAAAGAGAGGAGATCATTGTTCTTGGAGGACAACTGCAAGTCTAGGTTGCTCTGTTGGTGAGCTAGGTGAATGCCTCGAGTACCTTGTTTAGAGAGAGTAGCAGCTCCTTGATACTGCCTGCTTTCACATTCCTTCTCCTCCTTCCTCCCTTCCCTTCTCCTCTCTCCTCCCCCCATTCAGTGTAAATCTACTGCAGAGCACTGTTTCTCCTTGTGGTCACACAGTAACAGGCCACTAAACCTGCCAGTGCTGTGAATTATGAGTTAGTCCCTGGAGTCCAAGTCTCTGATGTCCATGGAATGAGTTGTAGGGCTCCCCGGCTGCTGGGGGGTTTATTTATTTATTTGTTTGCTTTAGCATATTTTAATCTGATCATTAAACGGCAATCTGCCACCCATCCCCTACCCTGGCCATTCTCAGATGGAACAGATTTTTCATGGGTAATGATACCTATAAACATTGATACTGACACACAGCTAGAAGTGAGCAGGATCAGCTGATTAGAAAGCAAATTTTGGATGGAACCTAAACCCCCCTCAGACCCACGTACCTTGACTTTATTTTGGGAGGGTGGAAGTTTAGCACCCATGTGGCTCACCCCCTACTAGAGCTAAGGAGAAAGGCCACACTGGCTAGGCTTGTCTTCCACGTTGGGAAAAAGTCTGCCTTGGAGTCAATAGTGACTGATTCTGTGTGTCTCATTGCTATGCATATAAACTGGATACTGCTCTGCATGCAGTATGATAGTAAAAATGTCACACGATGGGCCTTTATGTTACTGCCCAGGGAGAGAACTGGGTTGATAAATCAAAGGTAAAAAGGGCACCAGATGGTGCCCAGGGAGCCTCTCTTGCTTAAATTGTTGCTTCACATTCAGTGGACCTCCACAGTGGCAGTGACCATGTGGGTCAGTGACCCTTGGAGGTAAATTGAGAGAGGCACATGGCATAGCAGAAGGGTAGCATGATGGAGTGGAAATAATGATAAATTCAGTCATGGAATTAAAGGTAGGGAATTAGTAGGTACCACAGAGGCCATTTAGTCCCATCCACTCTTTTGACATATAAGGAAATTGAGGCACAAATAGATTAGTTGAATTGTCCAAGGTCATCTGGATAGTAAATGATGCAGGTTGGATTAGGCCCAGATCCTCTGACATTAAACCCACTGTTCTTTACAATAGGATCTGGGTTCAAATTCCAGGTTTCCTACTAACAATTTGACCTTGAGTAAATCACTTTTCCTCCCTAGATCTCATTTTCCTCATCTATTAAGTGATTTTGTAGACAATAGTTTGCAAATGGTGACCCAAATGACTAGAACGCAGAACTATGGTCATTGAAAGTTGCTGAGTCTTTCTTGTCCAGGTTGTTGTTTAGTCAATTAGTCATGTCCAGCTCTCTGTGACCCCATTTGGGGTTTTCTTGGTAAAGGTACTGGAGTGGTTTGCCATTTCTTTCTCCAGTTCATTTTCCAGATAAGGAAACTGAGGCAAACAGGATTGAGGGACTTGCCCAGGCTCACGCAGCTAGTGTCAGGAGATAGATTTGAACAAAAGTCTTCGTGAGTTCAGTCTGGGTGCTCTATACATTGTACTACCTAGTTGTAGATGCCTTTTGCCTACCACAATGCAACAAACAAAAACAAAAACAAAATAATAAAAAAATAAAGGAAATATGAGTAAATGAAAAAGATATAAATGTTGTCTAACTAGTATCTGGTAAATAGATATGTTACTTTGAGTCAGTCCTTTGACCTAAGTGTTGATTGGATCAAAGAATAAATCCTGGAAATAATAGAATACCTAAAATGGAAAATCAATTTAGGAGTGGTGGAATGCAAGGAAAAATGAAAAAAAACAAGAGATTATGATTCCATAGAGAAATTGGCAACATTATGTATTGTGGAAGTATTACACTTGTGGGTGATTATGTATTATTTGTCCTTCATTGTCAAAGAGTTCCAATGACATAAGAAGGGTCATGTCTTGACTTTCAAGTGAATTGGATTTAAGTGAGGCAGGGTTGTGCAAAGTTATCAGTCGCGCTCTCTCCTTGAGAGTCATTTGATCCCAGGAGCAAGACATAATGGCAAGATGACTGGCGATGGCCCCAGATGCAGTGGGAGGCCATAGCCCTTTTAAGCTAAGGTCTTTCCCAGATCTCAGTTTGTCTGAGACAATAATACCAATTTAATAATTAAAAGTAAGTAAGAATTAAAGCAAAAGATGACCTACTTTGATGATGAGATCAAGAGTAAAGTGCTTCCTGTGTGTGACTGAATGGGAGGAAAAGTGAAGACCATCGGTGTTGAGATGGTTTATGAACAAGGATTAAGGGAATTTGAAGGGATATCAACATGTTAACTGAAGCACCAAAGTATTAAGGCTGGTAGGTTGGAGACAAAAACAACAAGCCAGGTATGAATCTTCTTGGGAAAAAAAGGGAGAATGACATAGAGGCTGGTAAATGACTGGCACAAGGATCTAGATATATCTGAATAGAATGACCTTCTAAGAAGAATAAATTGCTGAGGGAGAGTAGGAGGATGCATGTATGGGACTGGAAATGAGAAAGAAAAATGTGTATTCCTCATCTTAGTCCAATAGACCTACAGTCATGAAAAAAGCCATATCCAGTTCTAGAGACAGTGACCAGAGATGTGATGCTTCTAGAGAGAACTTTGTTTCCATGACTGTAAGAAGGTAGAAGGAGAATGAGAATGCAAGTTCTAATATGAGGGCAGTTTGTTACCAATAGAATGGGGTTTCTCTAGGGCAAAATTAAAGACTGAGGGTAGAATAGGAATATGGTTATTGGAAGGGTAGAGCAGACATGGATGGCTATGATGACACAGGTAACAGTATCATGGAAGGAGAATATCTGCCCAGGTTTTTTATGACTCAATCATAGGAATTTTAAGTAGAAGAGAAAGTTGACTGACTGTAGAGCAGTAGATTGTCATGCCTTTCCTGGTAGTAGTGGTAAAACAGATTTGATTATCATTCCCTAAGCAGAAAGGTATTTTGTGAGTGCAGCAGTAGAGCAGATGTCCTTCATAGCTGTCCTACTTATTGACCTGTATCCATGAAGGGATATGGGCAGGAAAATCAGGTGCCTGAAATATGGCAGCTTCAGTCACAGTGAAAGGGCAGCAGCTGTCAAGCCATGGTCCAAAGTTCACATGCCTGACAACCTGCTTTGGGAAATGGGATCCTTAGCTGTAGCCCTGACCCTGACCTTAAACCTGATTGTCATCCTAATTAACCCTAATTCAAGCTACTCTATAGGTAAGTTAGTGGATGATTTGTTGATTATTTATAATTAATTCTCAAACACCTCATGGTGACTTAGAGACAATCCTAGATTCTTTAGAAGTTCTTCCAATGGAGTAAAGGGTCTGAGAGATAGAACCTAGCTGGAAAGGCTTGGAGTCAGAGCTTGGATCGTCACCAGAGCACTGTTCTACACAAATTTCTATTGACTCATCTCTAGAAGGCGAAGAATATTTCTGTTCATAGCAACCTATGCAATAATTGGGGGAAGCAAGGAATGATTACAATCCGCAATCGCAGAGGGAGAGCTCCAACTGATGAAATTTTAGGCTCTGTGGTACATAAGCATTACTGTAAATGATAATAACATTGTTTCAGGTCATATCAAATTCCTGTGTATTTTTCCCTTACCTTAGACAATCATTTCATGACCAAATTCATAGAAATGGAATCCAATTTAAAAATATATGGAATCTGAGGCCTGAGAAATAGCCCACTTATTACTGACTGGCTCATGCCTCCATCTTTCAGTAGAGTTTTAAGCTGAGCCATCTTGAATCATGTGCAAAAGCAACTGGTGTTACGATTGTCATATGGATCCATTGTGGGTCATTGATTTCCAATAAGCCACCAAGTGTGGTATATGGAAAAAAGGAAACCTCAAGTAAAGACCTCTATTGTAGGGAAGAGCTAGCCTACATTCTATCATTTTCAAGGCAAAACCTCTCCCCTGCGTGTGCTTTATTGTTTTAATCTACAAAATGGGATTAATCGGATCTGCCACTAATATATCGTATTCTGTGGATTCAGAGAGAATTTACAAGGTAGGTATAGAAGAATTGCTTGAAGTCCTGATGGAAAAACCATAACTGTTTGAAAACTCAGATGGGAAGGTAACTAAATCTTGGTGTGCGATGAGTGAATAGCTCAGTAGTAGGCTTATAAAATTTATAGGCTTGAATGTGACATAGGCTTTGGAGTTAGAAGGGACTGTAGATGTCCTTTAGTTTACCTCATGTCCTTTGCAGATGAAGAAATTGAGGCCCCAAACAAGGAAGTCATCTACCTGAGAGTATATAGAATATATGTATGGTGGAGTCAGGATTTAAATTCAGGTCTTCTGACTTGACATACAAACTCCAGAGCAGACCTAAAATCTCTCCCTCTTCTTCTACACACACCCATTTCTCTTCCCCTCTCCTTTCCCCTTATCTCAGAGGTTTCATTAAACATTTCAGAGAAAAATTATAAACCAAAGAACCAGGCACCCAGAAGAAGAAGAAAAAAAGCCAGACCCCATTCCTTTCAGTCACTGCTCACTGACTGCCTCATATCCCCCATGGATTTCTTGTCAATGACTATTCAATCTCAAGCTTGACCTTTCTATTCTAAATAACACTGCAATATCAGCCTGGCCCAGCCTGCAGCTTTTGCAGGAAATTAACTGTATCTGGCTCTCACAGGAGACCCACGAAATCCCTTCAGTAACTGAGCCCAGGCTGGTTTGGAGGAAAAAAAACAAAAAACATCCAGCATTATCTTCCTTCCATACTTTCCTCCTAATACCCATCTAAATATCACAGAGCTCCCAGCTGTTTAATTCTAATAAATACTCATCTATTCTCAAAACAGACAAATGTTAGGTCTCAGGTGGGCCCCATGCCTTTTGTGTGGCAAAAAGAAAGGGGAAAAAAGGAAGTAAAAAGAAAGACCCCCAGCTAGCTTTAGATTTTCATTCATGGAAAATGCCAGTTTGTGAAAACAACTGACAGTTCCCCTTTGGTCAGAGTCATCTTGTTGATGTCATTGGAGAGCCAGCTCTGGCTCCCTGTGTTCAGCCCTCCCTTCTGCTCCATATATCTTGGAGATTGAGATGTGATACCACCAAGTGTCCGTTCTTTGGGATGGTCTTTTAGAGTCCACCAAGGGATTAGGTGTCACCTTATAAACACATCAATTTGGTTAGAGAATTTTCCTCATCAACTCCCAATCAGTCAATCAATCAATAGCCCCTAAACACCCCTGTGGCAGCAGAACCTAGAATTTGGGTTCCCTCTTTTCCCTCGAGTCATATTTCTTTGCCATTAACACAGGTTGATTGGTGTTGAAGAATTAAGGAAGGGATGGAAATTTTATGACATTTTTGCTAAGGGGGTGCTGGATTTTTTGGCACAAACATTGATGGAATTTCTGTGACCTATGTCCCATCTGTCTTTGTGAGCATTCACCAATAATTGAGAATAAATGGTTGGGTACACAGAGCCTCAGAGATAATAATTAGCTTTCCATTAATGTCTGTTTGCCCGGTGTGGCCATTGCATAACTCAATGGGTGTCTTTAGCACTAACCAAGTGAATCTCAGTTGGAGACATCACCTATTCAGCCTTGATGTCTGAAAATATCTTTGATCCTTGGAGTAATCTCATGAAGCCCTTGATAAAGCAAGTGACAACCTTTTGTTAACCTGAAGAAATGGTTCTAGGATGAAGATTTTCATTGGACTTAAATCACAGCTTTAGGGATTAAAATATCTAAGAAGTCATCTGATCCAATCCCTTCATTTTATAGATAAGGAAACTAGGCAAGGAGAGATTACATAATTTGCCTAAAGTCACACAGGTGTTAAGTGGTAAAGCTAGAACTTGAATGTGGGGCCTCTGGCTCCAAATACTTTTTTCCATTGAACCATGAATATTGTGATTACTTGAATTATTGTCTTTAATTGTCCCTGAATGCATATAATTCCTGGTACTAGGGAGGTGGAGTCTTAGACTGGCAGATTGATTGAGTTTGGGAGTTCTGATATGTAGGAAGGCTATCGGCTAGCGCTTCCATTGTCAGCACCAATTAGTGAGCCTTTGGCAAGGTAAGAGAAGGGAGGACCATGGTGTCTAAAAAAGGGATGAATGGACCTAGGCTGGAAATAGAAGACCATCATCCATGTCAGTCAACAGTGGGTGTGGCATGTGGTATGAATGAGATTGGTAGAACCCGTTTCAACAAACAGATAAGTAAATGATTCTTCATCTACTAAGATAATAATGTTTCAAACTGTGCTCTGGGGGGACACTAATGTTGAATAAGGATAGTCCAGATAGTCCATTGGCTGATGTTTTATAAGTACAAAGGTCAACAGATGTGCTTCTGACATAGATTAAAATAAATCAACTCATTAGGGTCTCATTCAAAGGAGCAGCAAGATTCCTATTTATTTTTCAAGGCTTATTTGAGTTGATGAATAGGAACAGGTTGGGGGACATATGATGTCTTGGCCAACCTGTATCCTGTCCCTAAAAGGCCACTACCATGCATCTTACAAAGATAGGATATTGAATTTACTATTGGGAGGATCATTTGTGTAGCCTTAATCTAAACCTATGACATGTAGCACCACTGTTCTAATACTGTATCTGATGTGTTCTCTTCGGGTTCTGGAGGAGCACAGGATCTGACCTTGGGCCCACATGCAGACACTCAGGTGAATGCAGACATTTCAAGGCAGACTAACATCTGGAGATGATTCTCTGTATAAGGTCATCTCTGAGAAAGCACTGATGACTCAAAATGGTGCTCTGGTACTTCAGTGAACTCTCTTCAGACAAGCTGGGACATTATCCCTAAGGATTTCACAGAATCACAGGATCTCAAACACCTAAAAAGTAATTATCGTGCTCCCTCTAAGTCTCCTTTTCTTTAGGCAAAATATTCACAATTCCTTCAACTGATCCTCATATGACATGATTTTGAGATCCTTGTTTATCCTGGTTTTCTTCCTCTGGATGTCTTCATGATGATCAATATCATTCCTAAAGTGTAGTGCCCAGGTCTGAAGATGATACCACTGAATGGGTCAGACTAAGACAATGTTTGGTGAAACTATTGCCTCCATAGACCAAGACATTCCCTCCTTTTAATTCAGCCTAATATCAAATTAGCTTTTACAACTGGCTTATCACTCTCTTGATTTGTACTGATCTCATTGACTAACCAACCCACTCCCCCAATGTTTTAGCACATACCAACTTGTGTTTAGCTACTTTTCCCCTGTCTTGTACTTGAGAGACTGATTTGTTGAATCAATGGTAGAACTTTAATTCTAACCATATTAAATATCATCTTTTTTTCCAAGCTCAAAGTCTTAGCCTGTCAATGTGTTTTTGGATCCTAACTCCAACATTTAAACACCCTGGAGCTTGCTACCTATGTAACCATGCGTAAGTCACTTGGCTTCAGTTTCCTCCTATGTGGAAGGATCAATTTGGACTAGGTAAATTAAGGACCATCAGGACAGATTTCTCAGAGTAATATGAAGAATTATTATACCCCTTACTATATTTGGTAATACTAAGCTAGTGGATGAGAAGAATGCTGGGGAATACAATTTTTCTAGATTTAGGTAGTTCCAGCTTCCATGGAAGAACAACGTGGTGGAAGTAAGTGTTCTTTCTTCTGAAAGCTTTGGACTAGTGACATAGGTTAGAGGTTGAATTTGAGGAAGAGAAACTTGAGAGAAACTGAAGGAAACTAGAAGAACAATTTCCAAACCTTAATTCTAATCTAGATTCTACTTTGAGGTTGAAAGAAGAACAGGATCAAGATTAGTTAGGGAGGATATTAAAGAGATTAAAGAGGAACATGTATCAGTAGGGAATAACAACTGAAGGAAGACTCAAGAACTAAAAAGTCTTTGGTAAACCAAGGCAAGATAAATAAGAAAAGGTGAATGGAAGAATTTGAAGGTGAAGCAAATTGACAAAATAGATTGGCAAGATGAGCAAATTCCTGAAACTACAGGAGGCTGATTTGAGGTGGAAGAGGGGAATGGGTTGTGGTCATGGAGTTGTTGAAGCTAAGAAAAGGAATTTGAATAGGAATGTCAAATTTTTAAGAGATGATAATTGGCTGTAAATGTTTTAACCAGTTATTTAGGATGGAGGTGTAAATACTTAGAAGTAACTTTTTAAAAAATGACTGAAAATTTAGGAGAATAGGGGAAATTGTGTAGTAATTTGGATTAAGTATATGATATTTGTATATCTGCTGCCGCTGAGTGACTGTTATTTGTGTTTCAAGTGGAGGCATCTGTGTCACACAGTGGATAGATATCTAGGCCTAGAGTCAGGAAGACTTAAATTCTAATTCTGCTTCTGACATTTACAAACTACATGTCCCATTTCTAGTAAGAGAGAACCTTGTTGTTGAGTTTCCAACATGGGGCCCCTTCAGTTGGTATTGCTGAAATGCCCCAACTGGTGTCTTAACGAAAAATGTTTAACTTTCTTGGGAAAGTCATTTAACCTCTATATCTCTGAGTTTCTTCTTCTGTAAAATGAGAGTAATAGTCTCTACCTCTTTCTCTCATTGAGGAGAGTGATAGTATTTATGAAGTACTTTGCAAACCTTAAAGCATTATTTAAGGTTTTTGTTGTTAGACTCACTCACCATGTTTCAAATTATTAGGGACAATGAGGTACTCTTATAGAAAACAAAAGTCAAAATGCAATGAGAGAAAAAGAGTTCTGGAATGGAGGAAGAGACCTTCCCTTTGCCAGCCTGTTGGAGTGGAAGAGTGTTACACAGATGAGAAAAGAAAAGAAAAGGAGAGCTGCATAATCAGAGTGTAAAAGCAGATTTAAGACTCTTCTTGAAGAGTAGAGCGATGGATGATCAGTGGAAGAAGATGATGTTGCTTGCTCCCTAAGAGTGATATAGTAGAACTACAAGAGGTATTAGGTGAGAGGTCATACAGGAAGGATCAGAAGAAGAATGGAAGAGTCTTTCCTTCATTCACAATTGTAGCTGGGGATTCCCTGTTCAGGGATATCTGTTGATTGATAATAATAATAATACAGAGGGGGCATATTGTCTTCAATGGCATGTATCCTAGATATTACAGACAATTTATCAAAATGGGTGGCAATGATCCACTTCTGTTAATTCATGTGGGCAAAAATGGCTAAAAGAAGGATTCTACAAAAGTAGGTTACAAAAACTTGATTTTATTGTATTACTAAAACTTATAAAGTCTGGGGCAGAAAATTGAAGACATGGGGATACTGATTAAGTTTTCCCAAGGGATGTAGAAGACAAGAACTGATTTATGAATTGAGCAGTTAATAAAGAAGGAGGCATCCGAAAAAGAGATTTGGATTTCAGAACCATGGCTTAAAATATAGGGATGATAATTCCTGGCCAGAAATGGAGTACCCTTAGCAAAGGTTATATTTGCATTGGCCTGTTTAAAATAAAATGTCGCAATCTGTGCCCTGACTCTATCACCTCTCTCATGGTTAACATATTTATTTCATCATAAGTGCTCTGGAGTTATGCTTTGTCATTGCATTGATCAGAATTCTTAAGTCTTTCAATTTTATTTGCCTTTACAATGCCATTTCTCTAAAAGTTGTTCTCCTGGTTCTGCTCATTTCATTCTACATCAGTTCGTACAAGTCTTCTCAGGTTTGCATAAAATCATCCCCTTCACTTCTTATAGCCTAAAAGTGTTCAATCAAATACATGTCTGATGTAAATTTCATATCATAGTTTGTTTAGCTACTCTCAAATGGTGGACACCTTCATTTTTAGTTCTTCGCCACTACAAAAATAACTACTAGAGATGTTTTTGTTCACCTGAACCCTTTACCTTTCTTTGATCTCATTGAGATATAATCCTAGTACTAATATCAGAAAGGAGTTATAATTGTTCATTGTCAATTGTCAACATGATCTTCCATGGAGTACCTCAAAGATCTGTACTTGGCCTTAGGCCATTTAACATTCTTATCAATGAATTGGATAAAACAATGGATGGTATGCTCATCAGAGTTAGAGATGACCCAATAAAAGAATGGATGGTGTGCTCATCAGAGTTAGAGATGACCTAAAGCTGGGAGGAATGGCCAACACACTAGATGGCAGTCAGAATCCAAAAAGATCTTGATAGAGTATAAAACTGAGCTGAATCTAATAAGAAGAAATTCATTAGAGATAAAGCTTTACATTTAGCTACAAAAAAAAAGAGTTGACTTAAGAATAAAATAGGGGGAAGAGTGAGTCCAACAAAGTTGTTTTGAAAAAAAAAGAGTTTTTGTAATAGATGATTCAATTGAATAAACATTTATTAAGCACTTACTGAGTGTCAGGCACCATGCCAAGAACTGGGGATACAAATAAGAAATAGAAAAACAGTCCCTGCCCTCAAGGAACTTACAATCTAACAGGAGAAGGCAAAACACAAAAAGCAGCTAGAAAACATGGCGGATGAGTAGAACCAGACAGTACCTGATGCAGGGACATGACATTCAATGGATTCAAACCAAGTAAAGCTACCAATGGAAAGTGGAGAGTCAGCTGGAAAGTCCAGATACCAGCCCTCTAAAAAGGAAAGCTTTAGATGGAGTTTGGTGCTCCATCCCCAAGCTTCCAATCAGAGGGAGGAGGAGACCAAGGAGATGTTGATTATCCAAAGAGCCAATTACCATAATGAGGAGATTTCAGGTGACTGACTTATTCCTCAGGGCATGATGTTCCCTGGAGTCCAAAGCAAACAGAGCTGCTGGCTTAATATTAGTCATCAGTATGATATGGTCAAAAAAGCTGCCATGACCTTAGCTTGTATTTTAAGAGGTAGGGTTTACAGGCATAGGCAAGCAATCATTCCACCAGCTCTATCTTTACCATACTTCACCTGCATGGTGCATATAGCTCTGACTCTTTCAATTTTAGAGGGTTTGAATTGGTAAGTTGGTGAGCGTATAGAAGATAACCAGTATGGTGAAGGACTTTGAGTCCATGTCATATAAGAATGGATTGAAGGCACTGAGCATGTTCAACATGAAAAAGACAAATTAAGGGGCACATGATAGCTGTGTGCAGGTATTTGAAGAGCTGCCATATGTTCTCCTTGACCTTGGAAGGCGGTATTGAGAGCAATAGGAGGAAGTCTTAAGGAGACAAATTTGGTCTTAATGTAGGGAAAAACTTCTGAACAATTCAAGCTGGCCACAAGTGGGATGAATGGGTTTGTGGAGGGTTCTTCCTTCCTGAAAGACTTCAAACTAAGACTGAATGATTCCCTCTTTGGGATGTTAAAAGTGGTGATTCATTTTGTGAATAGGTTAGATGAGATGGTCATGGAGGTCTTTTCCGATCCTGAATTTTGTGATTGTTTTGTTGTGAGCTACTGTATACTCTTATCCCTGCTGCTACTGTCAATGCTCATATAGACAGAAAGGTCAGAGCAGATTAGGTCACTAGCTTTATATAGAATCAGCTTTGTGGTTTAATTGGTTCTGACTCTTTATAACACCATTTTGGGTTTTCTTGGCAAAGATACTGGAATGGTTTACCATTTGCTTCTCCAGATCATTTTAAGGATAAAGAAATTGAGGCAAACAGGGTTAAGTGACTTTCCCAGGGTCACACAGCTACTCCAAGGCTGGATTTGATCTCAAGAATTCCTCACTCCAGGCGCAGCACTCTATTCACTGCACCCTCTAGTTGCCCATGGAAACAACTAGGAGGTCCAGTGTTGGGTCTGGAATCAAATCCCTCCTAGGTCTTAGAGAAATTATATCCATATTTCATCCAGCCCAGTTTTATGCTTATTGACATCCAACTAATGATAAAGGCCTGTTATAGAAGGGCCCAATTATCCTCCTTGATATCAGTCTTAAAGGTTAAGCTGAATCTCAAAAATAGTCTAGTTTACTTTAGTAATTCATGAAGGAGTCTGTTTTTTGTCTAAACCTTCAGTTTGTTGGACTAGAAAATCTCAAAGATCTCCATCAACCCTAAATATGTGATCCTACATAGTTTAGGCCTCTCTCAGCTGTCCTACTTACCTTTCTTCATACACTAGTAGGGACTGTTTTTGACTTTCTTTGTATCCATGGTTCTTAGAACAGTTCCTGGCTCACAGGGTGCTAATGGATACTTGATAATTGATGCATTCAATACATTAGAGCCTTTTTTATAATAATATTTTTTGAATACATACTATTAGACATCTTTTTTCCCTGAGATTTCTTTACAATTTGGTCTTCTTAGGACTTAGTGACAAAAACCACATGAACGGGGTCAAAGATTCTAGGTTGATACTAAATATTTATCAGAAAGAAGTATGTCAACATTATTATTTTGGTCATATAGTGATATTAATACTCATTTATTATTTGTGATGTAAAAAGGAAGGTTGTGTAGACACATGATGTGTGCTAGAGAAGACAAAAAAACCCGAACTGTTTTTCATCAGAATATTTAAAGACTGGTCCTTGGGGAAGCAACTGAAAGTGTCCTGAGGTGTCTCCAGGGTGGAGGTCACTGAGCTCAGGACAGCCCTTTAGATATTCCATTAGTGAGTAGTTAGAGGAAGTAATAAATAATTTATTATTAAGCACTTTGCAAATATAGTATTATGTAAATGTTAAATAATCATAATGATATAGTAGTCTCCTGCTCTTGATGAACGGGTTGACTCCCATGTCATTTAAATGGATGGTGCAGCAATACTTGTGAAGATAAATGAGTTTTGTATTCAAAAGCTCGATAACCACACTGTCTCTTCCATTTTACAACTCATGCCTCTCTAGTAAGACCATGCTCTCCTCCCTCCTCTGTGGGACAGAATGTAAGCATGGGACTAGATACTGCTGTTGGTGAACCAAGGAGCCATATACAACTCTATGTCTGTAGGGTCATAGATTTAGAACTAGAAGGGACTTGGGGAGTCATTTAGTCTAATCCCTTCATTTTATAGATGAGGAAACTGAGATCCAGAAGGGTGAACTGACTTTCTAACTGTGCAAATATGATGTAAATGATAAATGGATTGTGTCTGTGATATCTTCAGTAAAGGGAACTCCTTATGAGTGACTTCTTATACTAATATAGATCATCCCCTTCTCTGCCACTTAAAATATAAGGAAACATTGAAAGTTAAGGGACTTGCCCATCATCATATAGTCAGTAGGAGTTAGAGGCTGTTTTTGTTGTTCACTTGTCTCTGACTCATTGTGACCCTGTGGACCATAGCACACCAATATTGTCTGTGAAATTTTCTTGGCAAAGATACTAGAGTGGTTTGCCATTTTCTTCTCCAATAGATTAAGACAAAGAGAAGTTAAGGGACTTGCCCAGGGTCACACAGAGAGTAAGTATCTGAGGCCAGATTTGAACTCAGGAAGGTGTCTTCCTGTGCCACTATTTTTTTTAATTAAAGGGGCTATCCTTTCATTCACTTCTTAAAGAGTTCTGTTCACTGAATGGGCGTTACCTCACTCAAAGTGAAAATCTGAAAAGACCTTACCCTAGAAGGGTCAGGGTCAGCCATTGCATCTTGGGCCATCTCTACTTATGCTGATAAATATCAGGTCACTGGACCATATGGCTCTAGAGGAGAAGGTGAGGCTGGTGACCTTGCACAGTCCTCCCTCACTGAAATTCAAGTCAACTGCAAGTCATGTGATCATCTTGATGTAATGATCCTATTCAAAAATGAAAGACAAACACAACAACAACACAAACTACCTTAGCCCATTACCCCTCTTTATATACTGTAGTACATACTGTTTTTTGTAGCTCTTTGTGGTGCACATTAGTCTATTCAGGTCCTTCTGACTTTGCACTGAACTCCTCCTAATCCAGAAGGTAATATCACTTTATCTCTCTCTCTCAGAATCCCTAGCTTCTGTCAGACCTCACTTCAAGAACCAACTCTTAAAAGAAAAACACAAAATCTCCCAGATGCTAGTGTCCTATCCCCCAAATTTCTCTTCACTTTGTATATTTTGTACAAACTTGTATAAATTGTATGTATTTTACATACACAGAGAGAGAGACAGAGAGAGAGAGAGAGACAACATAACATTGTACACATTGTTTCTTTGAGGATCATAGACTTACAGGAAATAAGGAAGCAATTAGTACCTACTATGTGCCAGGCACTGTACTAAACTCTTTACAAATATCATCTCATTTGATTTGAACAACAATCTTGAAATGTAGGTGCTGTTACTCACCCCATTTTATAAATTTGAAAAGTGAAGCAAATGCAAATAACTTGCCCAAGGTCACAGAACTTCCTGACTCCAAATCCAGTACTCTATCCACTGGGACCTTACAATCCATCAAGTACAACCTGTTCATTGTATAGATGAGGAAACTGAAGAACATCAAAGTTGGGTGACTTGACCAGGTGAGTCACAGATGGCAAATATCTGAGATGGGATTTGAACCCAGGTCTTTGTGACTCTAAATCTAGCTCTTTTTGACTGAGAGAGCAATAACTTTCCCTTTTGTCTTTGTATCCCTACCACCTAGCACAGAATTGGACACAGTAAGTAGACACAAGCAGAGAGAGGTAGAGGGAGGATCCCAATTTTAGTCTTCTAGTTTCAACCATAGTGCCTTTCCTATTACACCTCACTGACAGTTCTCAGCGCCTTAGGACTGATATACCTGACAACAGAAGCAGCGCCATAACAGGATGTCCTGGAGCTCCAAATTATGATATGAACCAACCCTACCATACCTTAAGTTAGCAGCTATTCAAAGTTCTGGTCCCTGAAGCTGGAAACAGAAGGCAGAAGACAGCCTCTCACAGAGCCCCCTTGGACCCACATTTCTCATCAGTCATTACTCCTGCATCAGAGCAGTTAGGCAACGTCTATGTTAGCTAGTATCAGCCAAGGCCATGACACTAGTGTTCTCCTCAGCTTCCTTTTCCAGCCTTTTGGGGAAGTTTACTGAAGAGTGGAAGATCTATGTTATTCTATAGTGAGTGTGCTAAACAGCATTTAGGAATTCTTCCCCTAAGGATTTGGAATTCCTTTCCCCAGTTGTTGCTTTGCATGAGTTGAGGTATTGGTAAGAGCCTCAGGCTTTGATTCAATGTCTCATATTTTTTCTTCCTGGGAGACTGTTACCCTTACATCTGAGTGTGAAGAAGAGAGACCACTAGTGCCTGTCCATTTGTGGCTTGTAGAGAAAATATGAGAAACTGACCAGAATGGGTCATGTTACTAGAGGCAGTGACTGCCAATGGGAAATGGCTTTGGCTTATGCTAAGTAGTCTTAGAATGCAACTATAACATTTACTTTGTCTCTAATATAAAGGAAAAATATTTGGGGAAAAAGACTAGCTCCCTCTTAGAAATCACTTTGAAAGATTCCCTAAAAGCATCTATTTCTGAAAAGTCAGACAGACTTCAAGCCAATTTGTCACATCATTTTCTGAGGATCAGGAAGCCTAATGTCCCTAGTGAGTACTTCATTCACTAAGCTACACTACTTCATCCAATTCAGCCCATTGCGTTTGTCCTTCGTTCTTGAAGAGGACCATGATATCAAGATGATGACATGACTTGAAGTTGACTTTGATTTGAGTGAGGGAGGGCTGTGTAAGCTCACCAGCCTCACTTTCTCCTCCAGAGCCATCTGAGTCCAGTGACCTGATATTCATTAGCATGAGTGGAGATGGCCCAAGATGCAGTGGCAGACCCTGCCCCTTTCAGGGTAAGGTCTTTTCAGATTTCATTTTGAGCGAGATACTGTCTGTGCTTGTCCTTCATTTTCAGAGAAGACCACAACATCAGGGAAATGATGACACGACTTGCACTTGACTTTGTTTTGAGTGAGAGAGGGATGTGCAAGGTCACCAGCTTCACTTTATAATGGGAGACCTTGGCCTATTCAGGTACTCACTTAGAGTGAGGTAACGCCCATTCAGTGAATAGGCCTGTTTAAGAAGTAATTAGGGAATGGCCCCTTTAATGAGCAAAAGAAATGAGTAGGCTTTAGTTACTGAGGGGATGGCCTCTTTAATTAAAAAAAAAATCACACTGGAAGGGCACTATCTCAGGATTCCTCAGTAAAAGAGAAACAGTTACTATTTAGTATTTACACTAAATACTAAATAAAAAAAAATACTTAACAGTTCAGTCCGTAGCTGTATGCTGAAAGGTGAGAGAGTGAAAGATAAGGAAGTACAGGAGTATAGAAATCAAAGCACTGGGTTCAGAACCGCTGATAAGAAAATGAAGCAGTTTTTGCCTCCAAAGCTTTCTAATAAGGGGAGAGAACACCAATAGTGCAGTGTGATTGGATTTTTATTTTATTTTTACCCAGGGCATCATTGGTTTGGGATGAAAGGAAGGAAGGAGCATGTGCTAAGGGGACCAAAGAAAGTCTCACCCGCTGATTCAGAGCCAGACAGCACTTCCATGATACACCTTGTCACATTGTGACCTATTGCAACATGGCTGACTGTGAATTTGTAGTTCAAATGCCAGTTATACTAAGAAGCTATGAGATCTTGAGCAAGATACATCAGCTCGCTGGGCCTCAGTTCGCCTAACTGCAAAGTGATATGGTTGAATTCCATGATTCCTAAGGTCCTTTCCAACCTTAATCTTATGGTATTGTCAATAGAACTAGGTGGCTCATTAGATAGAGTGCCCATCCTGGAATTAGGAAAACTCATGTTCGTGAATTCAAATCTGGCCTTACTTACTTACTAGCTGTGTGGCCCTGGGCAAGTCACTTAATCTTGTTTGCCTCAGTTTCCTCATCTTTAAAATGAGTTGGAGAATGAAATGGCAAACCACTCTAGTATCTCTGTCAAGAAAACCCCAAATGAGATCATGGACAATCAGACATGACTGAAAAACAACTAACCAACATGCTGGGGTCATCAGGACTGCTAAAATGGTATGGCATGGATTTCAGCCCTCAGGAAAGGAGTAACATGGTCTCCTGGTCTATCCATTCCCTTTCATATCCACCTTCCTCCTTTATCTTCCTCCCAACCAGGTGCTATAGTGGATAGAGCTGGACCTGGAGTCAGGAATACTCGAGTTTAAATTATGATCCTGGACGAGTCATTTAACTCATCTGCTTCTGTTTCTTGTACTGTGAAATGGGGACTCTAATGAGACATAAAACATCCTACAGTTGTTGTCAAATCAGGATTAAAAGAGATTATATTTGTAAAGTAATTAGCATAGTATCTAGCATATAGTAGATACTTAATAAATGCTTATTTCCTTCCCTCACCTTTCTCCTCACCTCCCTTTCTACTTCAGTTTCCTCATCTGAAAAATGAATTGGACAAGAAAATGGCAAAGCACTCCAGTATCTTTGCCAAGAAAACTCCCAAATGGGGTCACAAAGAGTTAGATGCGACTACAACAACAAAATGATAATTAATACATTAATAAGGGGCTAAGGTTGGCCAGGCCCTTGACATACAAAATTTCATTTCATCCCTGTATCCAGGTTACGCTTTAGGTGCTACTGACCTCCATTTTATAGATGAAGAAACTGAGACTCGAAGAAGTTGCCAGGTTCCTATAGGTGCCTGAAGCAGGATTAGAATCCGGGTTTGCCTGGCTCCAGATGCAGCACTCTATCCACTAAGCTAGGCTGCCTCTCCATTATTAATATTGTTGTATATCCAGCTCAGCCCAGAGCTCTGCCCTGAAGGGTGAGAATGTCAAAGATAAGGAAGTGCATGGGTCTATAAAGCAAAAAATTGTGCCAGCCACAGCGGATTGCCTTTCGAAGGAACAGCAGAATTAGTGAGTGATGAGGTTATTGGTGATGACAGATTTTTAGATTTTAATAAGTTGGCTGATTCAGTTGCACAAAGTCCTATCCACAAGATTAATTCAGATCAGCAGGGACAGCAGCATTTTCTTCCCAATCACAAACTGGCTGAATCATGATAAAGACACAGGAAGACTGCAGCAATCTAGCACCAGAGCTTGGGGACATAGAGTTGTCACCTGTTTGGATTTGGGTCCAATGGTAAAGAAAACTCCATTCATAACTTGGAAAAACTTTTGCTCTCAATCAACAGGTACACATCTCTGGACTCTGGTTCAGTTTTTCCTGAGACCTTTGGGGTATATAATGTATCAAAATCTTCTCTCTAGTCACTTTTTTTTCTAGATGGAGACAGGAATCAGGGGCTGTATCTCCTTAGTCACCACAGGGAAGAAACCACAGTCACTAGATCATTGACTCTCACAGATGGGTGATGGTCAACCACAATAGCACAGAAGAGACTGTGGTCTTATGTATCAAGGGAAGCATGAGTACCCACAGTACATAAATATTCGATTGGAATAAGAAACCTGGAAAGCGCAGTCATATTGAAAGAGATCTAGGGATGAAAGCCAGCAGCAAATGACATATGGTTATTTTATGTGGTTTGGAAACTATAAATGTCCAGATCTCTTTGGAGTTGCTTATGGACTTGTCATAGTACATGGAAATAATAGTCTCACTAATTTTCTTTCCTGATGTGAGACCAATGTATTCTGCAATATTCTGTGCTTGACCTAAGCAGCTCTCACGTATGGAAGATACACACATTTTAAGAAATCCAAAGAAAACTGCTGGCCATCAGGATGTCTTCTGACCAAACAGCTACCTGCCCATCTGTGAAAAGGGGGCACTACCATTGAGTCTGTAAACAGATACCAACAATGAAGATAATGAGAGTCATTTAGTGATAGCTGGAATATTTGTAACTAATCTCATTTCAAGGAGTATGGGAAAGCAATAATAATGATTAATAATAATAACATTTATATACCACTTAAAATTTTTACTTTATAGATGTTAATTCTTTTAGGGAAGAAAGTACTTTCTAAAATTTCCCTTACAAATCAAGAAGCCAGACTATAGGTTTCAAAAGCCTGGGAATAGCACCCTGAAAGTCAGGTTTTGAGAGGGTGTAGAAGTCATGGCAAGTGCCATTTTATCCCCAGAAGGTAGCGTGTAGAGCACCGGAGACAGGAATGCCTAGGTTTTAAATCCTGCCTCTAACACTGGGAAAGTAACTTTATCTCATAGCCTCAGTTTCCACATCTGTAAAATGGTGATGACAGAATTTTACCAAGACATTCATTAACCAATACCCATTGAAACCAAACTCCTCAGCTGACTTCTTTTTCTGATCAGTTTAGGAGAAAGAGACAAAAACTTTCCTTCTATTAATTATCTTGATTTTAGTCTGAATACATCTTGTATATATGTTTGCATGTTATTACACCTCTTAGATGTGAGATCCTTGAGGGCAGGGGCCATTTTGGCCCCCTTTTTATATTCTCAACACTTTAACACAACTCCTGACGCATAGTAGATGCTTAATTGTTGATTTGACTTGAAACGGTCATGCTGCTTCTGATAATTACCATTTACACAATTTTTGAATGTTGGCAATGTGCTTTACAAATATTATCTTATTTCATTTTACAATAACCGTGTTTGATATGTACTATTATTATCCCAATACTTGAGGTGAAGAAACTAAGGCAGACAGGTGAAATGACTTGCCTCGGGTCACATAGCTAGCACGGTTTTGAGTCTGTACTTGAACTCACATCGAATTCTACACCCTGTGTGCTATTTAGGCACCACCTTGTGTTGTTGCTGAATCATTTGAATCATGTCTGACTCTTTGTGATTGCAGTTAGTATTTTCTTGACAAAGATAGTGGAGTGGTTTCCTTCTCCAGTTCATTTTACAGATGGAGAACTGAGACAAACAGGGTGAAGTGACATGCCTAAGGTCACGCAGCTAGTAAGTGTCTGAGGCCAGATTTGAATTCATGAAAAGGAGTCTTCCTGATTCCAAGTATAGTGAACTATCCACTGTACCACCTAGGTGTTACCAAATGCTATTCTAAATGCAATCATTCTTTCAATACATGCTATGATTCTCTTATGCTTACCATGCCTGTTTTGCAAATAGGAATTAGTTATCAGTCCCATACCTGATTTATATTGAGCATCTGGCTCCTTTTTTACTTTTGTCTTTAAAGATACTCAAATAGGAGTCTCTCAAACTATAATTAGCGTGGTCCTTAGGATACTGGGGCACAAATTTGTTCCTGAGTCAATAAATGTGAGAATAGGAATTCTAATCACCCTTACTAAAGGTCAGCCTTCTCTAGCAATGAACCAGACACAGCAGTTTAGGACATGAGACCTGTGAATCCCAGTGAAGTGGTTGTGTCTATAGTAGATCCACATGGACCCATGTTGTCCCCTTATGTAGTATGCGAGCTCCTTGAGGGCAGAAACTATTTCCTGTTTGTGTAGCCCGACATCTAGCTCAGTATAGTACAGAGCAGTTTGTTTATTGATTGAAGCTTTAAATCTTTTGTCCTATAAGTTTAATAATTAGGAGATTTAGTCCCCTGCTGAGTACTCAGCTTTATGATAAATGAAAATTTGAAACAGAGGCACACAGAACTCTTAAATGGGAGCAGGCATGGAAGGTGGGTAGTATTGTGCTGGAGACAAACCTTACCAGCTAGAGAGCTGAATGTTAAATTTGCAGTTTGAGCCTTTATGCCTCAGAAGCTGACAGATGCTACAGATCAGGGCTTAGTTTATTTTCCTGTTGATTGATTGAACTTAAGACAGTTGAGAAAAAAATGTTAACAATGAGGATTAAACTTAAAAAGTATGTTGTACATACATCCTCCCACCCTGAGAGCTGATTGTGAAACATTTATTAGTGTACCACTGATGTATATTAGAAAATTTTGGATGCAGATGAGAAGCATCAAGGATGGAACAGAGGCAGAGACATTCATGTTGGTGTCCATCTAGTAACTAAGTTGTTTTAAGCTTTGAAACAGGGGGAGATTGAGTATACTTACCTAGTGGCTCAGTTATTTGCAAATGTGGGTCAAATTTATCAGCCACAGTCAGTGTAAACAGTCATGTTTTATACTTTACATGGCAGCGCTAGTCTCTCTCACTGTACCAGAATTTAGATGGACCCCTGACTAGATAATCGCAATCAGAATCTGTAGTTCTGAATTGCTTTAGTCACAAGACATACACAGTCTTAGCTTCAGGGTCTCTGGCTTCCTCCATCCTTGGACCATGAAATGGTACAGTTTCATGCCTGTGCAAATGGAGGGAACATCAGCATTTGTAATGGTTAAAAGGAGTCTGGACCAAATGTGAAAGATATATTGTCAGGAGCAGCCATCCACCGGACCCTGGGGATGAACGAGATTGCCTTATAGATCTTTCCTGTTCCAAACTTCTTCAAATTTGCCCGTTTCAAACATGCTCTGTTTATTCCAAATGAATAGTAAAGACTTAGCTCAGCCCCATAGAGTCTAAACATTCATGCAAAGCATATTGGAGCTTCTTTGGACTACAGCACCAAGAAAATTTGGAAACAAACCCCAAAAAGGCTTCAAGTCACCTTGACCTGAGCTGCAACCTCTGGCAGGAGAATAGTCAAGGTCAAACCTGGTGCCACTTAAGGAGGAATAAGATTAATAGTTTCATGTTTCTCTGAAATTCTATTTTTTGTTTGCTTATTACAATCACCATCATTTTAAAAAATATAAAAAGGGTGCATGGAGGAATGGGGAGGATGATTGTCAATCTTTCTTGTGTCCTTTCTGGAAGGGTGAGGAGAACAGAATGGAGGGCAAACAGAAAGGGGAAACCCAGCCCTCAGTTTTGCTCTAAACCCAGCTTTATAGGATTGTGGGATTTAGACTGAAAAGGATGCTTAGGAAATCTTTAATTTAATTTCCTTATTTTACAGGTGAGGAAACTGAGGCCCAGAAAGATGATATGGCTTGCTAAAAGTCACAGAGATCTTGGGTTTATCAGAGCTGGGATTTGAACATAGGTCTTCCAAACTCTAAATTTTTTGCTCTTTTCATAAAAGTGCTCAGCACTTTAAACTAATCTAATAATTATTAAATTGATAGAGTTTTATCTTTTTTCAAAGAATTTTACATTGACATTTCACTTGATCATTGCGACTGTCCAACGAGTAGGTCCATTCTCAGATGAGAAAACTGAGGTCAAAAGAGAATAAATGACTCCATAAAAGGTCACACAGTTGCCATGTGTCCATGTCAGAATAAGAGAAAGAGTCCTGATTTCTTGACTCCTTAACATTCTTTCCAGTGTAGGGTGAAGTTTTGCCAAGTGTTCACATTCTAGCTAACCACCTTTGAAATTTCTTAGTTGACTGTTTCATTTCATCAGCAACTTTTGACAGATTCCAGGGGACTAGGAAACACTGGCCTGTCTCTGGCCATATGGCAGATCCCAAGGCACATGGAAATAACTTTGCAGGGCTCCTCACAACTCAGGATGTCTCCCCCAACTCTGACTTGAGGGAACGCTGTATTCCATCAGCACCCTAACTTCCAAACTCAATTAGCTCAAACTAGTTGCTATTTGGACTGGCTAATTAAATTAGCTATTGTTACACTCCTCATAAGGACAATTTGGAAAAGGGAAAAAAGTCACCAGGCCCAAACTAGATATGACATCTCTCTCAGTGGAATCTGATAGTAGGAATATTTAGAAAGCTGCCTCCTTGGGCCTGCTGAGATGAACCTAGGACTTTCTGGTGGGCTTTACTCATTCTGTGGACCCTAAACTTAACAGCTCCCTGGCACAGAGATGAATGGACTCCATTGAACTCTAGTTTTCCAGATTTGAAAACAGTGTCTCCTGTTTGTTGAACCTTCTATGAGTTCACTGGGAATAATAATTATAGGTATCTACAATATATAATATTCGTGTGTAGATGTACACATGTATGCACATGAGTATATATATTCTTCTACTCATATATCTATATGTACCTATATATGTGTATACACATACACCTATGCACATACATTTCTATACATATATGCATACTTATACCTCTTTCCGTACTGGATGCTGATGTACCTCAAATATTATGGCCTACCAAGGCACTGGCTCCCTCTCTTCCAGTGCAGTGCCTGCCATATATGATCTACCTTAGAGAAGATAAAAATATTAAAATCTTATTTAAATACCTCACTATAGGATGAGCTGGCTTATAATGAAGGATAAATCAAATCATCTAAATGTAACAGATGTATTGTGCATCTTGTTACCAGCAGACAAGATTGGTGATGGAACTCAAACCATGTCACCCGACGATCAATGCCAGGACCTGGGGTTGTTTAACTCAAGGGAAAAAAGACTCAAGGAAGACCTGCTTAAGCTCCTCAGTGATTTGAAAGGTTGTCATAAGGAAGGAGGAATGCATTTATTATTCTCGGCCAGAGAGGGTACAATGAGGTGAACATCAAAGGCAGACAGATTTGAGTTCAATAAAAGAAAGAGCTTCCTACTGAATAATTGATTGAAAATAGCATTTATTGGGCACTTACTATGTGGGCTACCTTATAACATATTCAGTCTTTTTTTCCTAGAGGAGCTTGAGCAAAGGTTCATCGACCTCTTGTCTCTGGTGCTACAGCAGGGATTGATGTTTCAGGTATGGGTTGCACTAGCTGACCTCTGAAGTTCCTTAAAACTTTGAGATTTTATGATTTTGAATTTCCATTATTTTATAATCTCCCTCAGTATCTAATATAGCAAGCCTGTGATAAGGATTTATCTCTTGTCCTCATTGCCACTAATATTATAATAGGCTTCCCCTTTCTCCTGTACAGAGCTATCATTAAACCTGTGGTTACCAGCAATTCACACTTGCTAATTTTACAAGCCTGCCAGTTGTTAATAAATGGAAATAAATCCATATATTTTTGTCTATTTAAAAAAAAAGGCCAGAGATCAAGGGAATGAGATATAAGTAGCATTTCTACCTCTTAGAGGCAGTGGGAAGATAACAGAAAGGGCCCTGGACTTGGAGAGAGGACCTCATTTAGAATCCTGACTGCTTTTCACAACTGTCTTACCATAGGCAAATCAGGGCTTCAGTTACCTCACATCTGTAAAGTGGGGATGATAATACAGCATCCATCACACAGGGTTACTTTCAGGATCAAATGAGGCCCTTTGTGCATCTGAAGTCTTAGTTGTGAAAGATTTAATAAAGGAAATGTATGATAGGAAGAGAAAATAGGCTGCTCACAGTGAGGATGCTGGGTGACACATGAGTCAGTGGTCCACTGCTAGCCTCTCAATGTCATGAGAAATGGAAGAAAGTTTTCAATATGTTGGGTGGATTCCCTATCGCAACTTATGAGAGGAATGTCCAAGAGTCACACAGGATGGGTAACCACATATTGGGTCTGCTGTTGTTCAATATTCCCAAATCAGTGAGATCATAGCTCCCTTTGATTACTATTTGATTAGTGTTGGTAGGTTAAACAAACTGGGAATGTTTAGTGAACTTAAAATCTTTCGGGATAAAGAAATCTCCTGGGAGATTTCCTTGAATAACTAGGGGGGAAAAGGAAGAAACCAAGTAAAGAATGCTAGGCTGAAAACACAAGTCTCCCACACACTTTTAGTATTCAAAAGTATATGTGCAAGGGAACACAATCAAAGATTCAAACCTGGAAAAGAACTTAGGGAACATTTAGTCCAATCTCTCAGAGAGGGGAACTGAGGTTCAGAGAGCCTGGGTAACTGGGCAATGATCATAGTAAGCATGGGGAGGGGATGGGAACCCACTTTAGTCAATGATTTTTCCGTTGCATCCTGCTGCCTCCATTGGTCATGTAGGTTTTGATGCAACCCTGTGAGTAGACTCAGCTCCTCCTCTTCTGTCTGTCTCCCCCTCCCGTTCCTTCTCCTCTCCAAAGGAAGGATGCCCAGTTGACTTGGGTTTTACTGGCTAATCTCCCTTCCCTTCCCTTCCTTTCTGTTCCTTTCCCTTCCCTTCCCCGAGCACTGAGACTACTGAACTGTGAAGCTCAGACACCAAGGTCCTCTACCTAAAGGTTCTCTTCTGGACCCTCCTAGCTTGAGAGTGATTATCAATAGTAACTGTTGCTGTTACCCTCCCAGCCTGAAGTCTTTCTTTTCTTTGCCTCATTAAAGGGGCCATGCCCTGGCTACTTCTTAAACAGGCCTATTCAATGAATGGGCGTTATCTCATCCTAAGTGAATAACTGCATAGACCTTGCCCTAAAGGGGCCAAGGTCTCCCAGAGCATCCTGGGTCATCTTCAGTCATCCTGATGAATATCTGGTCACTGGATTCAGATGGCTCTGGAGGAGAAGTGAGGCTGGTGACCTGCACAGCCCTCCCTCACTCAAAACAAAGTCAAGTGCAAGTCATGTCATTAGTTCTCTGATGGCATGGTCTTCTTCAGCAACGATGGACAAACAGAACAACAAGCCGCCTCCATTAAGGAGTTATCCTAGGGCAACAGTGTTTTGCTCTCAAGTTTCACATTCATTTTATTCTTCGTCCTTTTGCCAACCCTCCTGTGACATTAATTACAGGATGTTGCAAGGGTCTAATTCTCCATTAACCATGTCCTCCTAGAAAATATTCTGCAACCTGGAATCATGGAATAAACTCATCCTGAAAGGTAGAGGTTGTCCCTCACTGGTCATATGGATGTTTTTATTGTACCCAGTTCAGGGGCTGGCACATAGTAGGTACTCAACAAATGTATTTTTATTGAGTAATAAAATGTCATTTGCCAGGCTAAGCTAAATTTGGCAAATACATGAGACTGGGAGTGAAGAAACCCAATTCTCTTAGTCATGGGTTCTCTCACATTCCCTAAATATCAAATGGGGACAGTTATCACTCCTTCTCCTTCCTCTGTGACTGAGGGTATGATGAGGAGTCATGTCCTGACAGCCCCCTGAGCTTCTCAGAGACAAGTGCTAAATAAATCTGAGACACCATTATTAACATTTGAAAAAGTAATTTCTCTGAAAATTGCTTTTTATTAAGGCTGGGCTATATATATATGCTTCCCTGAAAGGCAAGACAATCTGAAAAATATAGTCTCTCACCCCTCATTGCCCCATGACAGGACTGCAGTACAGAATTTCCATCATTAACCCTTTTGTCTTCTTTTTCTAAGAAATTTCTGACACATCTGTGCAAGAACTTCGATTCGCTCCCTCCTCAAGTATGATGTATTTTGTTTTGTATTTTTTAACCATAGTCTTCTCTTTCCTTATTTTTCAGAATAGGACATCTTTGCTTGACAGCATTCAAATGAAAACGAATTACAGTCAACTCTCAATTATTCAGTGATTGATTATTCATTGGGTGTATCATATAGTCCCTCTGTTTTTTTTTTTTCATTTTCCTACTGGACCCTTTAGCTACTCATCAGATCCTTTTTTATGGAGTAGTCTCAGAAAATAAAAACTGGAATTAGTCAGCTTTGTTGGAGGTAGTCATAGCTATGCTGGATGGTTTGATTGGGGGAGGAGATAAAAATCGGGAGCTGAAATGAGGTTTGCATTCTTGATCAAAAAATTATAAGAACTGAAAAGCATAAAAGCAATTTCTAATTCTCTCTCTCTTGTCATCAACCATGTTATTTGTATGGCAGTCTAGCCCCGATGCAGTCAGGAACCTCCTGAAGATGATTTTGTGGCAAAAGCATACTAGATTCTGAGTCAGAAGCTGAATTCAAATCCTCATTTTTCTACCTGCATGAAAGACAGTAGGCAAATCATGTGACTCTTAGCACCTCAGTTTCCTCATCTGGAAAATCAAGGGTTAGATCTAGATATCCTTTAGGTTCCCTCTCAGCTAGAAATCTATGATCCTTTGAGGTAGTATTTATGGAGTTCCTATGTGTCCAGTACTATTGGGACAGGAAAGTGGAGAGAAGGGGTAAAAGATGCATTAGAAATGATTCCTGTTCTGAGAAGGTTACTACTCCATGCAAATAGCAGTATCCTATATGTCACTTAAAACACAAATGTTACAAAAGATAGTGTACTCGAGCTTAAAGTCTGGATGAGAATTTCAAATATAAACAAGCATAATATAAAGGAATATGTGACACATGTATAAATGTATAAATGAAAGAAAAAAATTTACTATTTGCCATATGCAGAGTCTTGTGCTAAGCATAATATTTCATGCTTCCAAAGAACTCACATTCTAATATATTATGATTACATAGATAGGAAGTTTCAGCTAAAAGTCACATAGTAGGGTCCTGTGGTCCTTGGAGTATAGAAGTAGAGCAGATGTTAATGTGTCTTCCTCAATGTCATTTCCATCAATAAAACCATATTTGCTTTGGATGTTGACAGAACCAAAGACTTTGGTGGTGAGAATTTTCTCTTATTTGTCTTCAGTAGCTGGTGCTGTTTAGAGGGTAGAGTTGCCAGCACCTGCTGAGTTAGTTGATAGAATACATCTCCAAAAATGTTGCTTCTTGGGATGATCACTGTGGGAGCTAGATTGGAAGCATGACCGATGGTTTGAGGGGCACTCTTCTTCCCAGGGCTCTTAGGCTCAGTCTTCCAGGGTGTCTCCACCAGGATCTGAGAAGAAGTAATTGTTGAGATTAGCTAATATGACAAAAATGACAGATATTAGAGGGAATGTGGACAAATTGGAACACTAATACACTGTTGGTGGAATTGTGAACTGATCTAACCATTTTGGAGAACTCTTTGGAACTATTCCCAAAGAGCTATAAAATCACGTATATTCTTTGATCCAACAGTACAGTAGTATTGCTACACCAAAGAGACCAAAGATAAAGAAAAAAAATATTGATAGCCGTTCTTTTTGTGGTGGCAAAGAATTAGAAATTTAGGAGATGATCATTATTTGGGAAATGACTGAACAACTGGTGGTATATAATTGTGATAGAATACTACTGCACTATAAAAATTGGTGAGCAGGATGCTTTCAGAAAAACCCAGAAAGACTGATAAAATATAAAAGTGAATAGAACCAGTAGAATATTGTACACAGTAACAGCAATATTGTAGTTTAATGATCAACTGTGAGTGATTTAGCTCTTCTCAGCAATACAATGATCTAAGACAATTCTGAATGACTTATGATGAAAAATGCCATCCTCCTCCAGAGAAAGAACTGGAGTCTGAATGCAGATCAAAGCACATAATTTTTCACTTTCTTTATTTTTCTTAGGTTTTTTTTTTGTTCTATTTTCTTTCACAACATGGCTAATAGAGAAATATGTTTTGCATGACTTCACATAAATAATCTACATCAAATTTCTTGCCTTCTCAAGGGGGAAGCAGGTGATGGAGAGAGAGAATTTGGAACTCAGAATTTGTTTTTTTAAAAAGATGAATGTTAAAATTTTTTATGGGCAATTAAGTAAAATAAAATAAGAATATTACTCAAAAAAATGTGGTGGCATGGCCACAACTTGATTTAAATACTTATCTTATAACATGACCTTGTTAGGGAAGACAACAAGCATAGCAAAAGGGACAAATGAGTGGTATAGAGCACTGCTAACTTGAAGCTCACAAGGGAGCATCATAAACTGTACTGGTCAAGACACAGTCATTCCACATACCACTTGCCACAGTTGTAGAAGACTAACTCATTGGTTCCAGAAATAGTTCATAGCTAGCAGATGACTGAACTGAGGAATGACCTTTAACCCATCTTCAAGGGATGGGTTGAAGGAACTGGTGATGTTTAAACCAAATAAGGGAAGACTTTCTCCCTACCTTTCTCCCTTCTCTTCTCTCTTCCTTTCTCGCTCTTTTGCTTTAACTTCCCCATTACTTCCTCTCTTTCTTCCTTTCTCTTTCTTCTCTTTTTTCTTCTTTCCTACATGCCTCCCTCCCTCCCTTCCTTCCTTCCTCCCTCTGTTCCTTCCTTCCTCCCTGTGTATGTGTGTCTTTCTTTCCACCTTAAAACAATGAGGGAAGCAGGAGAACAGACTTTACAAATATAGGCCCCTACATTGACTGGAGTTACCTGGGGACCAGCTCCATTTTTGTCATCCATTATTGGACAGGCACCAGAAAAAAAAAAGAGTTTCTAGCCTCTGGTAATTAATGAAGCAAATGTAGGGAAATTTGATTGATTTATGCAAATTGTTACTGTTTTTAGTCTCATCTAGTAAGTAACCAGAGGGGAAGGTAAGGAGATAAGCATTTATATAGTGCATACTATGTGCCAGACACTGTGTTTTGTTTTGTTTTGTTTTGTTTTTAGCAATATCTCATTTGTTTCTCACACCAACCCTGGGAGAGAGGTGCTCTTAGTAAGTAATAAAGCTTCTCATCTCAAATTACCTTTGTTTTTCTCGTAAAAAATCCATTCCTTACACCTTTCCTAACTTTTTATCACCTAGTTTCATGCAGAGAATTCAAAATCCTGGGAAATTCTAGACATGATGCAACATTTTAAAAATGATTCATCCTGGAAATATGGGGGAGAATAGGAGAGAGATGGGATCCTCTGGGTGTCATTAAAGTTCCAGTGATTTCAAAGGTGGAGGAGAATTTCAGTGACATTGTACAGGTAAGATCCTTGTCTGACTGTTGTGAGACTTGTGCCACTGGACAGCCTAGAAACAAAGAAGTTATGTCCATACCATGATGATCAGTTTGCCTTGGGAAAACATCAGAAAACGAAATGAAGAAATTCAAAATGCAATTCTAAAATAATGAATTACATTTTAAGAGTATTTTATAGTTTATGAAAGACTCTCCAAGGCACCAGTTAGAGATAACTAGGTGGCCCAGTGGATAGAGAGTTGAGCTTGAGTTAGGAAGATCTGAGTTCAAATTAAGCCTCAATCACTTGTTTGCCCTTTGTTCTTGAAGAGGACCATGGCATCTGGGAGGGATGCCATGATTTGTGAGGGAATTGGATTTAAGTGAGTCAGGGCTGTGCAAGGTCACCAGCCTCACTGTCTGCTCTGGAACCATCTGAGTCCAGTGGCAAGATATAGAAGGCCCTGGATGCAGTGAAAGGCCTTGGCTTTTTGAGCTAAGGTCTTTCCTAGGTCTGTCTGGCTAAGGCAATGCCCATTCAGTGATTCAGGCTAGGTTAAAAATAGGGCAAAGGACGGCCTTTTTCAACTGGTCAAAACATTAAAATCCATCTGGGAGGGAAAGATCCTTGGGGTTTTTGGCCAAACCAGAAATTATTGGTATTTATACTCACTCTGAGCCATCAGAAACCAAGATAACTGATAGTCTTGTAGGAAAATTGATATTTTCACTGCTGAAGAAACAGCACCCAAACAACGCATACAAGATTATCCTTCTGAAATATAAGTATAATAAAGGAAGAAGGGCAGACTAAGAAAAAAGGAAGGAGATAAGCACTTATTAACTTTTATTAACATGTTACTATGTACTGGGCACTGTGCTAGGTAGATGAAGACCAAAGATCGTGTCACTCAGAATTACCTCTTTTTTATTTCTTAAGATCTTGGGAATATCTAGCTCAACATTAGAATATTTTAAGAAGAGAAGAGCTTAAGAAGGTCTAGCCTAACTTTTGTAATAGAAAAGTACTCTGTCCAGATTTTGTTAATTGGATGGAGTGGCTATTGTTAAAGAATTGTCAGCCTGCCATAACCTGGGAGATCTTCTAACCACTCTACTTTAGCAAACTTGTGTTGAGGAGGCTTTGGTGGTCCTAGAGAGATGCACCCAGTAATTGATGTCAGGGAAGAATGCCCAGTAGAGATATGGTATCCAGCAGCTGCCAGAGCACAGTAGAGTAAAAATAAATAGTTTGATAGGGACAAGTGAATCAGTGTAGATCACTATTCTAGAATTCCATGTGGTCTTCTTTTGTTTATTGACTCATCAGTGGGCAAAGCTCTTTATTGGTAAGCTCAATCTATTTCTACATGCCATTAAATGTTGATTGAATAGTTGATTGGTGCCATTAGAGAAACTGTAGTTGTTCTTTAATGTCTTGTAAGGTTGGGTTGTCTAGTACACACATTCTGGATTATCTAGTACATTGTGACTGTCAGAATCTGTGGTGTGGTGAGCTTCTGAACTATCCCAGTCTAAGCCTCCTGGCCATGTTCTATTTACTCCTTGAGATGTCAGTCACTGGATTCTGTTTCACAAGGAAGACTGTAAAAGACAGGAAGTCTGAGATAGCATTTACTTCAGTTTCAAAGTTTCCTTAACTTCTCATGTTGTCTGGTTTTGGTTTCCTGTCTGAGTACCTACCTTAGACCCTTTGCCTTGTCTTGGCTCCTGCTTCTTAAATAATATTTTATTGGTGACTACTTACCTGGTATTAACTCATTACTTACCTGTGATTCATCACTATGTCCTGACCTCCTGTTTTTGCATACTTCTTGGTATAGATCACCCTCTAGATATAGTTCTATATTCCAGTGTCAGCCTTTGTTTGGGTTCTCTATGTCCTGTCTTGCATTTTTATATTAACAATCCATTGATTCCCAAAACCCAATGTGATGGAGATGCTGCCCAACAGATAAGGTTTGACAAACCCAGCTGAGTTGACTAAATGTCATGGTCTCAGTTGGATTTACAAGGAACATATAAACCCAGCCCAAGTAAAAATATCATATAGACTTTTAAAATTGTGAGGTACTGTTGAGTACATCTACACCAACCACCCATTCAGAGAAGAAACATCTATCTGGAATAGTTGTCAAACTATGACTGTTGGCCATCCCTACTGCTGCAGGACCAGATTAAAGAAGAATGTGAAATTCTTAAAATATAAATGAAAATAGAAGATGGCAGAGTAGAAAGATGCACATACTCTAGCTCTTCCCCCAAAGCCCATAAAATACCTGTAAAGAATAACTCTCAACAAATTCTAGGGCAGCAGAAGCCACAGAAAGATGGAGTGGTGGAAATTTCCAGCCCAGGGTGACCTGAAAGGCTGACAGGAAAGTCTGTTGCACCAGATGTGGAGCAGAGCACAACCCAGCATTGGCTGCACAGCACCAGGAGGAGCAGGGCTGGAGCAAGCCTTGGGGGCAGAATTCCCAGCAGCAGCAGATGTTCTCAGATCCCTCAAACCACAGGCATCAAAGACACTTCAAAGGTCAGTGAGAGAGCTTTTTCACCTCTGTGACAAGGGAGCAGGGTCCTCCCCTAGACCTGGTCCCAGGTGGCAATGGCAGCAGCAGCCGGAGGCAGTGGGGGTTGCAGTGACGGTGGTCATTGAAGGCAGCAGTCAGGTTCCATTGTTGAAGCCTCTACTTAAAGCCCCTGGAGGAATTGATCTGAATCTCAGTCATGAGCCAGGTCAGGGAGTAAACCCCTCTCCCTTGATTGTGCCACCTTGGAGGAACTGAGACCTTACAGGTCCCCAGAGTATATCCTACTCTTGACAAAAGACCCAAAAGTCAAGTAACTGGTTGGGAAAATGCCCCCAAAAGGGAAAAGAAATAAGATTATAGAAGGTTACTTTCTTGGTGAACAGGTATTCTCTCTCATCCTTTCAGATGAGGAAGAACAATGTTTACCATCAGGAGAAAACATAAAAGTCAAGGCTTCTGCATCTAAAACCTCCAAAATAAATGTGCAATGGTCCCAGGCCATGGAAGAGCTCAAAAAGGATTTTGAAAATCAAGTAAGAGATATAGATGAAAAATTGTGAAGAGAAATGAGAGTGATGCAAGAAAATCATGAAAAGTGAGTCAACATCTTGCAAAAGGGGACCCAAAAAAAATGCTCAAGAAAATAACACCTTTAAAAATAAGCTAACTCAATTGGCAAAAGAGGTCCAAAAAGTCAATGAGGAGAAGAATGCTTTTAAAAGCAGAATTAGCCAAATGGAAAAGGAAGTTCAAAAGCTCACTGAAGAAAATAGTTCTTTAAAAATTAGAATGGAACAGATGGAAGCTAATGACTTTATGAGAAACCAAGAAATCACAAAACAAAACCAAAAGAATGAAAAAATGGAAGATAATGTAAAATATCTCATTGTAAAAACAACTAATCTGGAAAATAGATCCAGGAGAGACAATTTAAAAATTATGGGGCTACCTGAAAGCCATGATCAAAACAAGAGCATAGACATTGTCTTTCATGAAATTATCAAGGAAAGCTGCCCTGATATTCTATTCTAGAACAAGAGGGCAAAATGAATATTGAAAGAATCCACCAATCACCTCCTGAAAGAGATCCAAAAAGAGAAATTCCTAAGAATATTGTAGCCAAATCCCAAAGTTCCCAGGTCAAGGAGAAAATATTGGAAGCAGCTAGAAACAATTTGAGTATTATGGAAATACAATCAGGATAACACAGGATCTGGCAGCTTCTACATTGAGGGATTGAAGGGCATGGAATATGATATTCCAGAAGTCAAAGGAACTAGAATTAAAGCCAAGAATCACCTACCCAATAAAACTGAGTATAATACTTCAGGGGAAAAAATGGTCATTCGGTGAAATAAAGGACTTTCAAGCATTCTTGATGAAAAGACCATAGCTGAAAAGAAAATTTGACTTTCAAATACAAGAACCAAGAGAAGCATGAAAAGGTAAACAGGAAAGAGAAGTCACAAGGGACTTGCTAAAGTCAAACTGTTTACATTCCTACATGGAAAGATAATATCTGTAACTCTTGAAACT
This sequence comes from Notamacropus eugenii, assembly GCF_028372415.1. Taxonomy (NCBI): domain Eukaryota; kingdom Metazoa; phylum Chordata; class Mammalia; order Diprotodontia; family Macropodidae; genus Notamacropus; species Notamacropus eugenii. The sequence goes on along the minus strand of NC_092873.1, from coordinate 481,906,993 downwards.
TTTCTCAGTATCTGGGTAGCTGGAAGAATTATACACACACACACACACACACACGTGTGTGTATATATATATATAGATACATATATATATATATACATATATATGGAGAGAGAGAGAGACACAGAGAGAGACAGAGAGCACAGGGTGAGTTTAATAGGAAGGGATCGTATCTAAAAAAATAAAATTAAGGGGTGAGAGAAGAATATATTAGGAGGAGAAAGGGAGAAATGGAATGGGACAAATTATCTCTCATAGAAGAGGCAAGAAAAAGCTTTTCCAATGGAGGGGAAAGGGGGAGAGGTAAGAGAAAAAAAGTGAAGCTTACTCTCATCACATTTGGCTCAAGGAACAAATAACATGCACACTCAATTTGGTATGAAAATCTGTCTTACACTACATAAAAGTAGGGGAGAAGGGGATAAGCAGGGTGGGAGGGATGATGGAAGGGAGGGCAAATGGGAGGAGAGAGCAGTTAGAAATAAACACTTGTGGGGAGGGACAAGGTCAGAAGAGAGAATAGAATAAATGGAGGGCAGGATAGGATGGAGGGAAATACAGTTAGTCTTATGCAACATGATTATTATGGAAGTCATTTGCAAAACTCCACGTATATAGCCTATATTGAATTGCTTGCCTTCTCAGAGGGGATGGGCGGGGAGGGAGGAAGGAAGAGAAGTTGGAACTCAAAGTTTTAGGAACAAATGTTGAACATTGTTTTTGCGTACAACTGGGAAATAAGAAATACAGATAATGGGGTATAGAAATTTATCTTGCTCTACAGGACAAAAGAGAAGATGAGGATAAGAGAAGGGAGGGATGTTAAAAGAGAGGGCACATTGGTGGAAGGGGCAATCAGAATGCAAGGTGTTTTTGGATGGGGGAGGGGAGAGATGGGGAGAAAATTTGGAACTTAAAATTTTGTGAAAATGAATGTTGAAAACTTAAAATAAGTAAATAAAGGCAAAAAAATGAAAATACACTATATCACAGATAATGTTAATGTCTCTTTTTCTAAGGTAATATGCAGCCTGTAGGGTTCTCTGTGTATTTGGGTATGACATCACTGATCTAGAGTATCTCTAATAGATGGTTAACTAGGATCTGTTTGAGCACAGTAAGGATCAAAGCACACAGCTGATTTCATTTTCAGGACCCATTGAAGTATTGGGTTTTTCCTTGTGAAGCATATGTAAGCCCTAGAAGTACCATTCCAACTCCCACATGAATTAATGAGTCAGGTCCTCAGGCCTCTAGGACTAGCCTTAAGGGATTGTGGGTTGGATTTCTAATGCTACAGTTAACCAGTCCACACTGGGTGTACTTCCTACAGTGATTATCAGTGATATCAATTAGTCAGTCAGACTTGGCTGATTTTTTGCAAGGGCCATTTAACTCAAGTGGTAGAGTAAGAATAGTTGGTGCCAATAACCCCCCAAAGTCTGTGACATACTTTCCCATGAGTACGTATAGATTACAGGGGACAGGGGGATCAAGCTTAGGCTACACATGTCCTCTTGATGGTCCAGCTTGGTGGTGACTCTGAAACAGCACTGGTTTTGATAATGGTTCTGTTATTTTATTGCCCATGGGCTTCTAACTGACTTTTTCTGTGATCCTGGGGTGGAAGCAGTCACTTATGTGAGTTTCTCATTGGATCGCTTTGTAATTATTTGGTCTCATGTGAACTTCAGGGTTTTGCTGGAGTAGGTATATGGAAATTTGGTTGTCTGTCACCTGTTGAGGCAGTCATCTTGGCGAAAAGTCTCACCCTTCGATTAAAATGTATTCTGCCTGCCTTTAAGTTGTCATCTTCACCATCAATTTTCATCACCATGATCATCAAAACATTTGGAATCTAATTGCAAGTTGGTGGGTTAGGTGCTAATCATCTGTCTAGTAGCTAGACAGATACAATCCCTGAACACTAGGAGCTTAAAATGTACCAACTAAGTTTAATATACCATTGATGATATGAATAATCATATTAATAATAATAATAGCAAACAATAATACACAGTTATATATATCAAGGTGATTTCTTTATCACAACCCTCTGTGGGAAATAGTACAAATATTGTTAGTTTCATTTTACAGAAGAGGAAGAAAAGATTAAGTTAGTTGGTAGTGGTCACTCAATCAGTCATTCAGCTGGTATTAATTAGGTTTGTATTATGTGCCAGGCACTGTGCTGAGCATTGGAAATTTTGAGAAAGGCAAGAGACCATCCCTTCCGTAATGGTGTCTCATGCAAACTATACATAAACAAGGTATAGACAGGATATATTGGGAGTAATCAACAGAAAGAAGGCTCTAGCCTTAAGGAGCATCAGGAAAAGATTCTTAGAGAAGCTGAGACTTCAGCTGAGTATCTAGGGAAGGTAGGAAAGGCAGATAAAGAAGTAGCTAATAAGTGCCTAGAACGAGTGCCAGAATGTGAACAAACTATAAAATGTTCACGTTATAGAGATATCAAGGATGAATACATTTCAAAGGTATGGATTAAGGAATGAAAGTCTAGGCTTGTCATGAGATTTTTATTCTCTAATCTATAACTTGAAAATGTATTCATCCTTAACTGGGAAAAATATTTTACAGCAAGTTTCTCTGATAAAGGCCTCATTTCTCCACTATAAAGGGAATTGAGCCGAATTTATAAAAAATATAAGCCATTTCCCAACTGATAAATGGTCAAAAGATATGATCAGGCTGTTTTCAGGAGAAGAAATCAAAGCTATCAATAGACCCATAAAAAATGTTCTAAATCATTATTAGAAAAATGCAAATTAAAACAACTTTGAGGTACCACCTATCAAATTGACTACAATGACAGCAAAGGAAAGTGACAAATGCTGGAAGGAATGAGGAAAAATAAGGACATTAACGCATTCTTGGTGGAGTTGTGAATTGGTCCAACCATTCTGGAGAACAATTGGAACTACACCCAAAGGTCTTTAAAACTGTGCATACCCTTTGACCCAGCAATAACACTACTTGAACTGTATTCAAAAGAGATCAAAGAAAAAAGGAAAAGAACCTATGTGTACAATAATATTTATAGCATCTCTTTTTGTGGTGGTAAAGAATTGGAAATTGAGGAGATGCTCATCAATTGGGAAAGGACTGAACAAGTTATGATATAAGATTATGATGTTCTTGTGTTAAATGTTGAGGAAGATGATTTCAGAAAAACTTGGGAAGACATGAACTGATGCAGTCAAATGAGCAGAACCAGGAGAATACTGCACACAATAACAAAAATATTATAAGAATGAGCAAATGAGAAAGACTTAGCTACTCTGATCCAAGACAATTCCAAAAGACCCATAATGAAAAATTCTGTCCACTTCCACAGAGAGAACTGATGACTTCTGAGTGAAAATTCAAGTATATTTTTTTCACTTTCTTTGTTTCTTGCTCTTTGGGTTTTTTTTTCTTTCAACATGGCTAATATGGAAATATGTTTTGCATGACTTCATATGTATACTTAATATAATATTGCTTGCCTTTTCAATGACTGAGGGAGGAGTAGGAGGGAAAGAATTTGGAACTCAAAATTTAAAAACATGAATGCTAAAAATAAATTTAAAAGCAAACAAAAGTGTATTCATCTTTAATATCTCTAAATTAATTTCTTTAATTCTGTTATTCCTACGCCTGTTAGCAAGCCTTCTGACAACAAAATGTATCATTAAAATGTAGCTTCAGTGTTAGAGGTAGCTCATGAATATAGCTCTCTGAGCCCACAATGTCCCAGGTCATCAAATTAATAGTCATGTAATAGAATAGCAGCAGTTTTTTGGGTTTTTTTTTTTTAAGGCCACAGTCTTTGTGTAACCAGGAAACTGAAGCAGTTAAGTGACTTTGCTCAGGGAACATACCAAGTAAGTGTCTGAAGCTGAATTTGAATTCAGATCTTCCTGATTCTAGGTCTAGTGTTATATCCATTGAGACACCCTGAGCTGACTTTAGAAGACAAAACTATCTTGGAACTATCAAGCAGGGACAAAATTTGGTTGCAGCCTTCCCAGTTCTCAGCCTCAGCTGACTGGGATATTCTATTTCTAGGAGTGTGGACTGTACTCTCAGGCAGATAGTGAGATGCTTGGACTTAAGACAGGGATACAGCCTGAAGATCCATGGCCTGAGGAGACACTAAGTAAATCTTTCCCCAGTTCAATTTATTTTTAAAAAGCACTTCTTAATTGAATGATTAATTGATGAGTTCATAGCTCAATCTGGGTATTTTTTGAGTAAAAATGACTCATTTATAAGGCACTTCTAAGTTTTCAGAGTGCTTAAAAAAACAATAATCCATTGAGGTAGGTGGGGCAAAAATTATTGTCAAATGTACATAAAAGATTGTTGTTATTTTTGTTGTTTTTTTTTCAATCACTGTAATCGTTTGCCATTTCCTTCTTCAGCTCATTTTACAGATGAGTTGCTGAGGAGAATAGGATTAAGTGACTTGTCTAGGGTCACACAGCTAGTAAGTATCTGAGGTCATGTGTTTGCGTTCGTTCTTTGTTGCTGAAGAAGACCATGCCCTCAGAGAACTAATGACATGACTTGCACTTGACTTTGTTTTGAGTGAGGGAAGGCTGTGCAGGTCACCAGCCTCACTTTTCCTCCAGAGCCATCTGAATCCAGTGACCAGGTATTCATCAGGATGAGTGGAGATGACCCAGGATGAGGCAATTAGGGTTAAATGACTTGCCCAAGGTCACACAACTAGTGAGTGTCAAGAGTCTGAGGTGGTGCAGTAGATAGAGCACCAGTGCTGGAGTCAGGAGGACCTGAGTCTGAGGTCATATTTGAACTCATAAAGCTGAGTCTTCCAGGCCCAGGGCCCTATCCACTGTGCCACATAGCTGACAAATGTAAAGGATTTGAAAACTTTAAAGACCACAGCCTGCCTGTTTCTGTCTCTGTCTCTGTCTCTCTCTCTTCCTCTTCCCCCTCTCACTCCCTCTTCCTTCTCTCCACCCTCTCTTCCTCTTTCCTTTTCCCCTATTTTCTTTTTGTCTCTCCTCCTCTCTGTATCTCTTCTCTTGTCTCCTCTACTTCTGCATGTCTCTATCTCTCATCTGTTTCCATATGCGTATGCATTTATGACCTCGTTTATTAGTATTATTTTTATCCTTATTATTGTCCCCTCCATTTTCAGCAGAAGGGCTTATGGCAGGCAAAAGTGACTTGCCTAGGGTCACACAGCTAGTAAACATCAGCGCCTGCATGGTGTGCAGATCTCTCCAGACCCCAAGGCCAGAATACACCCCACCGACTGGCCTCGGGGGCCCAAAGCTTAGCCTCATGTCCTGTACCCTGGGTCTGTCCTCCGCTCCACCGTGCCATAACTCACCCTGATTCACATCTCTTGGAAAGCCTACAGCCCACGTTTCCTCTGTGACCTAGCTCTCAGAGTCCCTTTCCCGTGAGGGGTGCAATGGTTCCGCTTCGCCGCAGCCGGGCCAGGCCAGCCTCAAGTTCACGGCCACGGCCGCCGCCGCTCGCTGTCCAACGTTCCATTTCTCCCCAGGTCGCTGGCTGCCCCCGCCGCTGCTCACCCCGCAGGCTGTTAGCTTCTCTTCTTACACTGCCTGTCATTCTTTCCCACCGTAGGTGTCCCCACTGGCAGGAAGGTGATCAAGCACGGAGAGGCTCCTATTAAATTTCACTCCTGCCTCGTCAGCAGATTTGCTGTTGAGACCTGCGGGGTTTTAAAAGTCATTTCTTCCCTGGGAAGCTCTCTGGGGACGCCGGGAGGGGAGGGAACCAGGACTGGCAGTTTGGGATGCGCTGGGAGAATTCCGTTCTTTTTAGTATTATTATTTCATTTTATTGCTTTTCGGATGTCTCGTGGGATGTCATTTTAATTACAATGGCTTGTATGGAAAATATCTCGGTCCTTTGGAAAAGGCAATAACTTGCTGGGTTTTGTTTGAAAGGTTCTAGTTAACATGTGTAAATAATAAAAGGAGGGACTCCCAAATCAGAGAGGATCTTCTAAACCTGCCTTCTGCCTCCTCAGTTAAGTGGTTTGAACATGACCTTAAAAGAGCAGCTGGGATACCTGATATTGGCAGCTTTAAGACTATTCAGACCTGCTTTGTAATACAGTCTCCCACTCCAGCTCCCGACCTGTGGGCTACTTAATGAACATTTCCAGGTATTGCTGGAAGTGGCAAATATGACTTTGGCATCTTCTCCCATGGTGTTGTGGTGAGGGAGAGAGCGGGACTACCTGATTAGGTATCAAGGGGCTTAGGTTTGAGTCTGAGCTCTTCTGCTTTCTTTTCTTTGGTCCTGGGCAAGTCATTTCCTTTCCACTGGCCTCTGTTCCCTCTTCAATAAAATGAAGGCATTAGAATACCCTGATTAAGTGCTAGGCACTATGCTAAACACTGAGAATAGAAATACAAGCAAAAAAGAAAGACAATCCCCACCCTCACTGGGCTTACATTTTAATGGGGGAAATATCACACAAAAGAAAGCCAAAAAATTGAGGGGTGAGGTTGGGAGGAACCTGCTCAGGCCAGAGACAGTCTTGAGATTTAGGATTGGAAACTGGGGTGGAATGAAGACAAGCCTGGCCTGGGCTTTCTCCTTAAAATGGAGGTTCTGAAAGGAACCAGCCAATCAGAGAAAGAGGCTGGGAGTGGGGTACTTCTGATACAAGAAATCCAGGGTAGAGTGAGCTTCCAGGGAGAAGAGGAGATGTGGCTGAGAATGTCTAGACAGTTAGGGTAATAGCTTGGAAAGGCTACATTTCTGAAGGGGAATAGATTTTCAGCTGGAAGGAGGCTTAGATGCTATTTAGTGGATATTAGAGGTTATTTAGTTACCCAGTACATAAAACATTGGAGTAGGTAGATGGCACACTGCCTGAAGTCAGGCAGAGTCCTTTTCCTGAGTTCAAATCTGGCCTCAGCTACTTACTGGCTGTATGACCCTGGGCAAGTCACTTAACCCTATTTGCCTCCGCTCTTCTTCTATAAAATGGTCTGGAAATAGAAATGGCAAACCAGAAAAGGAAACAAACCCAAAACTAAAAAACAACAACAAACCAATATGGGGTGATGAAGTACTAGACACAGCTGACCAACAATAAGAGAGAACATTGAACTTGAAGTAGGGAAGACCTGAATTCAAATTTTACCTCAGACACTTGTTAGCTGGGAGGTCCTAGACAAATCATTTCACCTCTGCCTGCCTCCTTTTCCTCATTTATAAAATGGGGACATCAACAGCACCTACCTCCCAGAATTATTGTAAGGTCAAAAAGTTCATTGAAAACCTTAAAGTGATATGTAAGTGCTAGTTAACTATTATTGGATCAACCCTATAATTTTACTGATGAAGACTGAGGCTCAGCTCTCAGGGGAATTATCCAAGGTCCTTAAGGTAGTAACTGTTCAGAGCTGAGATTCAAACACAGGTTCTCTGACACCAAATCCAGCTGGCTTTCAACTATGCTTGTTTTCTCACCTTGTGGTTCTGAGTAATAATGGAAACTCATTTGCATAAGGCTAGAAGACTTGCAAAAAGCTTTTCTTATAATAATCCTGTAGGTACTGTAAGCATGATTATGCCAATTTTTTAACAGATGGAAAACTGAGACTCAATGAGGGTTAGTGACTTGCCCCTAGCTCAAGCCCAGGAAACAAACCCATTTTTTTTCACTTAGTGAGAAGCAGAGACTGAGGCCAACCTCTCATCTGCTGCTCTACCAGTTTTCAAAAGGGGCCCATCACTTCTAATCCCATCACCATGTTGCTAACTCAAGTCTTAATTGATACCACCTGTCTCAACCTTCTCTCTCCTCTCATTGGAGGCTGGAGGACCAAATTCCTCCCAAACCCCTGCCTTTATAGGGGGCAGAAACTGGGTTCTTAACAACTCACATAGACTATCTGTGCCCAACCTGTGGTAGAGCTTGTCTGATCAGCCACAGTTGGACACACTGAAATTTCACTTTATCATAGTGATGTCATTTGGGTCCTCTTTGAAGATGAAGGACAGCAACCAACTCCTCTGTCTGGTTTCAACTCAACAGTAGAAGATGTCCCCACTCCATGTACCCCCTGTTATAACCTCCCCCACCTTTTCCCACCATTTTCCTACCTCCATTTGTGTGTTGTTTCCACTCATTAGATTATCAGCTCCTTCAGGGCAGGTGCTTTTTTTTTAATCCATTGCATCACCATTACTCAGTACAGTGCCTGGCATGTAGTAGGCACTTAAAACTTGATTGGATGGTGGATAGAAATTTTGACTCTGACACATGAGTTACAGGTCGTTGGACAATTACTTAAGTTTTCTTAGCTTCAGTTTCCTTTAAAATAGGAATAACTATACTTGTACCTCACTGGGTTGTTGTGAGGAAAGCACTCTTATACACCTTAGAAGTGTTGTATTAATATGAGAGGTTATAAATTTGATGATTCCTGCATACTTTTTTTCTATTATGGACTTTATCTGAGCTTCCTTTTCATGCATCCAAATCCTCCCTCTCATTACATGGTTGATCTCCTCCTAGAACTGCTTGTTGCTTATGGAACTGTCTGGGAATGTGATCTTCATAAAAGTGGTTGGCTCTGGTCCAGGCTCAGTGAGGATGGGACAGGGACAGGCTGGGGTTGGCTGTTCAGTGAGAACAGGTGTCTCTGGAGCACCTTGATCCAGCCCCATCCTTGGTGCCATTGGACTGTGTCTCTTTATAAATTATTATTTAGATGTCAGAGAATGTGTCTCATGCCCAAACTGTCTTTGGCCTCATGTATCCAACTTATCAATCTCTCCCCATGTAGGGGAAAGCAGGCTGGAAGGAAGCCATTGGCATGCTCACTTACACAAATTCTAGGAGTGTCAGGCCCCTCCAGTAAAGGTCTTTGCATAGATGGATGAAGCCGATGGAAGAAATGGCAAGGCAGAAATAAATGAGGGGGGATCAGATTTTCCTATTTAATATATTATTCTCTCTCCCCTCTCCCATAAAAATTGTCCTGCCTCCCTCCATCCTTAAGCAACTCCTTATTTATCCTCTCTAAATCCGGATACCAAAAAAGTTGATTTGGACCAATGGGGAATGTGACAGTGTGAAGGCAGGTCTGAGGGCAGAGCATACAGAGATTAGGAATAAGGCCAACTATGGGGCCTAAGTTTCAATCTTGGAAGAGAAGGCATTGTGATATAGTGGAAGGAGAGCTAACCCAGAGTCAAGAGTCCTGGGCTTGAGCCTGGTTCTGCCACCTATTAGTTACCTGTGGACAAGTTCTGTAAATCCTAGACTTTCTTCATCCATAAAACAAAGGGGCTAAAATTTGGAATTATGTGGGGAAAACCACTAAGTTTTTAATTCCCTTTCACCCAGTGTTTCCACTGTAGGCATATGCCCCAAGGAAATCAAAGACGAAAAGAAAGGTCCTTTATGCACCAATATGTTTCACTTTCTATGGAAATAACTAAAACCAAACAAATTTAGAAACAAAGTGGATGTCCATTGATTGGCTGATGGCCAACCAATCTATGGCACAGAAATGTATTTGAAATGTGATTGTAGTATAAGAAAATGACCTATACGAGAATAATAACCCCTTTAACCTATTTCTCTAACTTGTTTTCCAATTCACAGGTTAGGTCACAGAGCATGGGGGGAGCAAGAAAGGTGGCTTCCCTAGATTCTAGGAGTAATTCTATGAGTTTTTACTCCTAACACTATGGCTCATGGGTCTCTATCAGTATCGTATTTCCCATTAACACATAGGCATTAGACATAAATATCTCTAAATAAAGGCACTTATTTATGATAGCATAATACAAAGAGCATATATAAAATATTCCCCTCATAAACTTAAGGTACACTGTCCCACAAATATACACAATGCATATGGGAAGGGTGGCCTCAAACTTATAGCACAGTGACAGTTAGGCACACATATAGGATACACTTGTGGCAAAAGCAACTTACCCCCCATGGTTCTGTGGTAACTGGAAGTCCCTTCTGTCTTCATAGAGTTCTTATGGCCCTTTGAGCCAGCATCTTTGCTAGGTAGGTTGCTTAGCTAAATAGTAAAGTGGATAGAATTTTGGACCTAGAGACAGGAAGACTTGAGTTCAAGTCCTGCCTCAGATACAAGCCACTTTTTCACTGTTTGCCTCAGTTTCCTCATCTGTAAAATGTGTGTGTGAGAGAGTGATAAAATAACTAACAGAGATTATTGTAAAGATCAAATAATGAAAAGTACCTAGAATGCTCTGTCAAACTTAAAGAGATAGATAAATACTAGTTATTACTATTGGTAGTAGTAGTATTTATAGTATTTTTGTTAGTACTTCTCTGTTTCCTGCTTTCCACAGGCAGTTCTCTTCTATGCTGCCAGATGGTACTCGTCTTGAAGCTGCTTTCTCCCTCAAGTGATTATTTCTATGTGTCTGCCTAGAGTGTGTTTTTGTTCTTTCAACTTCTCTTACACTAAGGAGTTCTCACAAATATGTGGAATGGGGGCTGGTGAATAGAAAACTTCTTCCTCCCTTCAAAGAGTTGGTAAGCTTGGTTCTTCCATGAATGCTGACTCTCAGTCTCAGTTTTCTCATCTGTAAAACAGGATTAATAATAGTACTTACTTCCCAAGGCTGTTGGGAAGATAATGCATGTTTGTAAACCTTAAGATGCTATCTATTGTAATATGAATAATGTAATGTGTAATTTTATAATGTCATATATTGTAACCTACATTACATAATGTAGATACCTCTATTCCCTCTGGAGCTATCCTCTGTAAAACTGTATACAGTCTTAGCTTACTAGTCTATGCTTTCTCCCCAAGCTCTCTTGCCATTATGGGGGCCCCCTTTCAACCAGGAGGATTAGCAAAGAGGTTCACAATGAGGTATCATTGAACTGATGCATCCCTCCATCAGGAGGTCATAAGTTATCTTGAGTGGTGGAATATCAGACATTATAGCCCCTGTATTGGGGAGGGGGAAGAGTTTTCCAATCCTGGTTCCCCTCGAGTCTCCCCACCCCATAGGCAGCCATCCCTTCTGCCTTATGTATAAAGGTGGACTGGCTGCTAGAAATCTCACCCAGATTGTGAGGGAGCATGCCACAGGGGCAGGGCCGACCTCTGCTGTCAGTGCCAATCTCTCTCCCTCCCCATACACAGGATGTTACAGTTGGCACCTGGGATGTCACATTCTGACATGTGAGGCTGTGTCAGGAGGGGAGGGATTGGGGGGGTTGGCTGGTAGGGAGAGACCTTGGCTTTCCCAGCCAGGTACATGTCAAACCAAATCCCACTAATGATTCCGTGTCACACTTGGACCTGGAGCTGATCTGTATCAGAGTGATACAGCTGAAGTCAAATGACAACGTTTGTCTGGCTGGGGCTTATCTGACAGGACAAGCTTCCCAGCAGCTCACATTGTTGGCTGGGGAGGCCACCATGGGTGGGTGGGGGCAAGCAGTGGGGCTTGGTCTCTCTCCCTCCTTCCTCACTTCCCCATTCGCCACCTTGTCCTTGAATTTGCTGCTGGTTTGTGTTTGCTGACATCTGAACAGATTCTGCTTATGCAAATGTTCTTGTTTTCCTTTATTTTGATTCTTGTACATGTGTGGAAACCACTGACTGGCATGCAGGCTTATTTGCATCATGGTAAGAGCCAGCCTGGTCACTCAAGCTGCAGCAGGGATGGCTGGGGAAGAAGGGTACTTAATATTGATGTGAATATTAATATTTTCATCTGCTGTCACTTCATGACCATGTCTCCCCCCCTCCCGTCTTATCAATGGACATATCTTTATTGAGCATTGACTACGTACAAAGGCACTATCTCAGAATATTTGATCTTCTAGGGTAGGATGTATGTGTATGTGTGTGTGTGTGTGTGTGTGTGTGTGTGTGTGTGTGTGTGTGTTTGTGTGTCTAATTTGTCCTGCTTTGCCTCAGAAGACTAGAATCAATCGATAATTTGTAGGGAAGTAGATTTTGGTTTAACATAAGGGAAAATATATTGGCAATTGGAACTGTCCAAAGGTGGGGCAGGCCATACTGGGGGCATGGAGTGGGAGATGTAGAGGGTTCATCTTCATTATAGGGTGTTTAAGTAAACACTGTATGTTGTAAAGGGGAGGTTCATGCAATCACAGATTTAGAGTTGTTGGGGATGTTTTGAGAGATCATCTCTCTTCCTCACTACTGCTGCCAGTCCAACCATGTCACTCCCAGGATCACTAACCTCTAGAGGCTCCTTGTTACCTTGAGACCACTAAAGTTTTTCACACCCTTTTATTAACGTATATTTCCACTCTTTATTATACGTTATTTTCTGATATATACTCTAGGACAGAGATATCAAACACATGGATTGAAGGCCATTGGGTGACAATATTCCACAACCATCCCATTTCTATTTCCTTGTTTAAGATGTGGGCACGTTGGCCTTCATGTAGTACTTCCCTACTCATAACACTCCCTCTTTAATCTCCATACCTAGAATGGACTCTCACCTCTCTTTTTTTTCTTTTTAGAATTATTAGTTTCCTTAGAGATTCATTCAAATCAAGCACTACCTTTTCCAGGAGTTCATTTTTGATGTCCCAGGTATTGGTGCTTCCTTCCAAAAATGACCTTGTATTTATTTTGTACGTGCTTATCTATGCAAATATTATCTTCCTTGATAGAATGGTAGTTCTTTGAGAGCAGGTACTAATTATTTTTTGTCTTTGTATTCCTGTCATCAGTAAAGTGGCTGATACACAGTAGACTGAAGGCTGTATTTGAAGTCAGCAAGATCTTATTCAAAATCTTGCCTCAGACACTTCCTAGCTGTGTGACCCTGGGCAAGTCACTTAACCTTTATCAGTCAATTTCTTCATCTGCAAAATGGAGACAATACCTTCCTCCAAAGGTTGCTGTGAAGATCAAATGAGAAAATAATACATATATCAAGTCCTTGGAAAGTCTGAGTGCTAAGGAATGCTCACAACTTTGTTGTAAATTGACCTTGTTCAAATCTTTGGTCTACAAATGAGGAAACTGAAGTTCAAAGGAGGTAAGTGACTTGATTGAAGTTCCCAGTAACCATAATTAAGACTCAGGTTATCTCATTTCAGATCTGATGTACTTTCTAAGGCACCACCATGGCTTATAGTAGAGATTCGTTATTTAGTTAGGAATTAATCGAATAGCAAGCATTTATTAAGCAGATACCAGGCCCTTTTCTAGGCATTGGGGATAGGAAGGCTAAAAATGAGAGGTTCATTCTACTTGGAGGAAACAACACATCCACAGTAAGTAAATACAACACAAATTCAGAGGAAGTTAAGGAAGGAGGAGAGGAGGCCACTAGCCATTGGGAGATGAGGACATGGGTCTCACTCAGAAGGTAACTGTTGAACTGAGTGAGCTTTGAAGGAAATCAAGGATTCTAAGAGGGGTTGGTGAGGAGGGAATCTATTACAGTCATGAGTGACAACCTGCTCAAGGACACAGAAAGGTTAACTTTAGGGAACAGAAAGGAGGCTGGTGTGTCTGGTCATGGAGTTTTAGAAAGGAGAGTGAGGTATAATAAAGCAGGAAAGGTGGGCAGCAGAAAGATTTGAAGGGTTCTAAATAGGAGTTTGCATTTTATCCTAAAGGCAAGAGGGAGCCTTTGAAACTGGGGAGCTAAGTGATCAGGGTGAACCAGATCCACATTGAGATAATTAACAAAAAAAAAACTTTCTGGTAAATAAACACAATGGAATACTACCACTGTGCAGAAAGAAATGAGCAAATAAATGATATCAAGGAGACCTAGAAAGACTTATTTGAACTTATACAGAGTGAGGTAAGCAGAATGGAGAAGTAATTTATATTATTACATCAATATTGTAAAAATGACCAGTTTTAAAGACTGATAAATGCAACGAAGCAGCCAGGAGCTGTCCAACAGCACTATTTAAAAAACAAAACAAACACACAAACAGCTTTGAAAACTGTTGGAATTATGCTCAGTAAGATGACTATTCAAGAGTTCCGAGTATGGAGCTTGAAACATTTGCTATCCATTACAGAGAAGTCATTGATTTAGGAAGTGGCACATGACATATATTTTTAACAGCCAATGAGAAATTTCTTTTGCTTGGCAAGGCATATTTGTTAAAAACTCCCCACCCACTCACCCAATAGAGTATGAGGTAGGAAGGGGAGAACTCTGAACTTGTTGTTTTGGGGGAGATTCTTCTGTGGAAATTATGATAAGGTAATGATATCATCACCATCTTCTTATAAAATACTTGACATACATGATATTGGATCATCATTGGCATCCAAAAGCACTGAATATCTATGATATAAAAAGGTACTGTGTGGGAGCTGTATATCAATAAAGGAAGATCATGTGGACCAGTGATGGTGCTTGTGGTTTGTGTAGTATTGGGCTGTCTAGCACTTCTGTAATGAATGCATCAAGCAATATTTTGTTTTAGTGATTTCTGTTTATCCTTTATTAGCATGTAAGATCCATGAGGGCAGGGATGATGTTTTATGTCAACTTTGTATCTCCTCTAATTAGCTTATCTGAGTGCCCCACATACAACAGACACTTAACACATATCTATTGTTGTATTATAATTCACCCAGCATGATAAGATATTGTCCTGTAAACATCACCACAATTTACTCTTTAAGATGTCTCCAGCAGTCAATATGAGTCAAATGAAGTTTAGAAACAAAAATGCCCCAAAGTTACAAAAGAAGCACAGAATCTTAGAGTTGCTTAGCCCTACCCAAGTTAGGCGAAGAGTTAGTTATATTTCCAGAAAGGCTAAAGAATCATGAAAAAGGGGGGAGTATTAATTCTTTCCTTTTTTGCCATCCAACAACAAAAAGGTAAGTCTCTCCTTTGGACATTTGCCATCACTAAAATAAGATTAAAAACTGCAAGGGACACACCCTAGAGACTAGGTTCATTCCTCTTAGGCATAAGGTAACTGTCAGCAGGCGGTGTCATGGTTCAGAAAATGTGGGCTAAGTGATGAAACTTATTTTCAAGTGTGGATAACTTATATAAGATGAAACTCTTATTCTAATACTTAGAGAATTTCTGTTTTGGAAGGAACTCAGGGGTTATATGCAGGTTGAATAAGCAAAGTTTTCTTACCTGGGAACTACAGACTCCCAAAGATTCCATGGGCAGATTTCAGGGGGTCTATGAACTTGAATGGCAAAAGAGTAATTTTTATTTCAATTTAACTGATTTCCTTTGTAATCCTATATATTTTATTTTTATACATTAAAAAGGATCATTTTGTAAAGGGATTTCTAGGCTTTACCAGACCACTAAAGGACAGAGAAAAAATTAAGAATCTCTTAAGGTCTCTGAGATTCCTACCAGTTCTAAGATAATATGATTCTATGATCATTTCATCCAGGTCATATATGAACAGAAATTCCTTTTACAACCTCCCTGACAAGTAGTCATCCAGCCTACCTGTGAATACTTCTAGATGTGGGGAAATGGCAACATCTTGAGTTGATTCTTTGCACTTTTGGAAAGATCTGATCTTTGGGAAGCTTTTCTTTACACACATGTAAATAGTTCCGTGATCTCATTAATTGGACATTCCCTCTAATGATGCAGATCATAACTCTTTCCATGCCTGCTCATTCTGTGAAGTCATGTCTATGTCCTATGAAAAGTTCCTTGAGCCCCCATGCTGGAGGTCTTCCATACTTTCTCCTAACATTATGAGCTACAATCTACTTTTCTGTGACATCAGTCCATTGTTTTTGGTTCCATCATGTTGAATAAATCTACTCCTTCTTCCACAAGTGTCAAATAATTAAACATAAATGTCGTGACTTATCTCCTTCCCCGCTCCAAGTCTTTTTCTCTAAGCTAAAAATTCTGGACTCTTCCAATGGTCATTGGAAAATGTGGTTTCTAGTCCTCTTATCATCCTTTAGATATTCTTCTCTTGGTCAATGACCTTCATAAAATCAATTAGACTCCGTACTCCAGATAAGCTCAGGTACCTCTTTCTCTTCTTGACTCAGGAATACTGATATTTTCAAAGATTTTGGATTTATTCTATTTCTTTCTCCCTTGACAATCTCAGATTCCTTTATGGATTCACTATGCTATTTTCTCCATCCCTGCTCTTTGCAAAATAATAAAGAAAATTATTATTTAACATAATTTTAAATATTTAAACTTTAACACTAAAATAACAGTAATGAAGATAATAATAGTATTTGTATAAAGCTTTAAGATTTGTTAAATGCTTTAAATATATCATCTCATTTGATTCTCACAACAACCTTTGGAGAGAGATTATCTCCATTTTATAGTTGAGGAAACTGAGGCAGACAGGTAAAGTGACTTGCCCAGGATCTCATGGTTAGTAAGTATCTGGGGTTAAATTTGAAGTTAGGCCTTACTAACTTAAGGTTCATCTGTCTCTCCACTGAGCACCTAGCTTATAAAACCAGCATATCTACTTTCCAACTTTTCTCATCAACTCCAGCTCCTCAGCTAGTACAGCTTCTTCTAGATACTGAGCTTAATAAACTTTACTAAGAAAATGAAATGTGATCTCATGGAAAGTATATTGATTTTCAAGTCTGAAGACCTGCATCTGAATTCTGGATCTGCCACTTTATGTCTACCTTTGTGACCCTGGGCAAGTCACTTAAATGCATCATGCCTCAGTTTCCCTTTTTGTATCTACATTTATGACCCTGTGTCATTTATTTTAAACTCCCTCTGCCTCAGTTCACTCATCTGTAAAGTGGAAATGACACCACAGGATTATTGAGGGGAAACCTTTTTAGAAATTTGGAGACATTAAAGAAATGGGAGCTTTGATTTCCCCTCAAATCAGCTGCCCCCTTTGAGTTCCTTATTTTTGTCAGTGGTACCACTATTCACTCAATCACTCACTTTTGAAACCTTGGTACTATTATCTTTTACTTTCCCTCTCCTTCACTCCCCCACCCCATGTCCAATCAGTTGTCAAGTTCCATCAATGCTGACTCTATAATCCACCCTTTTGTCTCTGTTCTCCCAGCCACCACACTCCTTCAATCTTTCATCACCACCTGCCTGGACTATTATAAAAACTTGAGACAGTTGTGTTTCTCTACACATGGAAAGAATAGGGAAAAAAATTGACTTCTGCTCATTGGCTCCATTATTGTAATTAAAAATGACACAAAAGAAAATACCAACCAGCAGTCCATGGGCAAGGGTGGGAAAGGGGGAAACCTCATCAAGACCAAAGTTTTCTTTAATCATGATTGACAAGCATAGCAACTAAGCTGCTAAGTAGATGGTGACATCATAAATTTAAAGCTGAAAAGGCTCTTGGAAGACATCAAGTTCAACTACCTCATTTTACAGATGCAGACCTAGCTAGAAATGTTTGAGAGAGAATTTGAACTTGGCTCTTCCAGACTCCAGGTCCAATCCTCTACCTGCTGAACAAATGAAAATCCCTAGTTTTTAATGATCCTATCAGTAGTAGCAAGGATACGAAACATATGGGCCCTTGGGTAGTGTAAGCACTGCAATGGTGATGATAACTCAAACTCACACTTACAAAGTGTTTTAAAGTTTACAAAATATTTCCCTCACAGCTCTGTGGGAGTAAGAAGTATAGTTACTATCCATAGTTAATAGATGAGGAAGTGAAGCAACTTGTTCAAGGTCACACAACTAGATAATTGATATCCAGAACCTGAACCATGGTCAGAAGATCAGAGGATTTAGAAAATGGAGAGAGAGGGGAAAGGAGAGACCCAACGGGGCTATGAAGAGTCAGACATGACCAAAAAAAAAAACCAACCTCTAATATCCAATCTATCTGTAGAGTTTATAGGGGTTCCTTTCAGATTCCAAGTGTCTTTGTAGACTACACAGAAAGTGATAAGTAGAACTGAGATTTGAACCCAGCACCATTATTCTTTCTGTTAGACCATACTTCCTAAAATAGAAGTCACTAATATTCTCTCCTGTCTAGAAGAATGGACCCCAGGAAAAGTCCCCACACCCACCCCATTCCTTTGCAAAGAGCAGGGATGGAGAAAATAGCTATAGCAGCTGCCATCAAGGGTGAATGGTCTCTTTGACATCCCAGATTTAGCCCAGCATCGTTAGGTTGAATTTGGATGCTTGAATACCGATGATATTTTGTACTGTTCAGCAAATTCTATATTTGATTCCCCCATCCCAGGGGCCTTTGTGAAACAAGGAGCATTGTATCCAGAACAGAAGCAGCAGTCAGCCTTATATTCATGACTGTGGGATAAATGGTCAGACCTATAGAGCAGAGCAATGAAAAGGCCAGTGGGTGGAGGGGAAGGATGAGGCCAGCTTCATCTTTTTACTATTTATCCTGTGCCTTTCAGTGTGTGGGTTGTGCAGTACTTTATTTCCTTATTCTTTATAACATCTCAATGGGGCACCTTGTTTTACAAATAATAGAAATAATCGCAGGAATAGAGTTGTGGATTTATGTAATGCCCATCTTGCTAGGAGCTCAGACATAAGTACGTATGTTTCTATAGACAGACGTAGAGACGAAAGGTGGTTTAACTACTATTCTATCAAGTGAGTATGAGCTTTCCAGGAAGGAAAGACAGTACAGGCTTGGAAATAGTCATATGTGTGTGAGGCCCAACCTGGCAAATTTTGGACAGCTTTGGGTCACCAGAAGGTTGGTTCCCAGGGGACCTTTTTCTTCTTTTCCAACCACAGTAATTCAGCAGGAGCTTTTTCTAAAAGGATGCAGAGAGTGCTATTTATATTGGTGGAGGGATTTACATTAATGAAACTACTCATGATCCTGAAACATGCTGAAGCACGGCTAGAAGGATAGAGAAGCTTAGCAAACAGCCTTTCATTATTTTTGTTCAATCATTCCACTCATGTCTGACACTTCGTAACCCCATTTGGTGTTTTCTTAGCAAGGGTACTGGGATTGTTTGTCATTTCCTTCTCCAATTCATTTTACAGATGAGGAAACTGAGGCCAACAGGGTAAGTGACTTGCCCAGGGTCACATGGCTAGAAAGTGTCTGAAGTTGAATTTGAAGTCATGAGGAGAGGTCTTCCTCACACCAAGGCCAGTTCTCTATACATGGTGCCAGTATCAGGCAATCCAGTTATATCACTCACCATTATATCAAATGCACCTTTCTAGTAACTGTCTCCTAAACATCAGTGACAATAGCTCATATCTAGAATGATGATCTGAAGATACCCTTGAATAGTGAATCCAGTTCCCAAATTAGCTTCACTTCAAATTTGGGATCAGAGCATAAAAGATGCAGAGCTGGGAAGGGACCTTGGAAGCAATTCAGCAGAACTCTCATTTTATAGATGAAAAAAAAGGAAGGAGTGGATGCTGTGCCTTGCCCAGAATCATGACAATCACAGATCTCAAAGGCAGGATCTGAACCCAAGTCTTTTGACTCCAGTGGCAATGTCTTTTTCATAGCACCATGATTTCAAAGATTTCTGACTGAGTTGGACTTCTTCTATCAATGCAGACTGCAGGCATCTGGGGCTTGGGAGATAGTCTTCAGAACTTCTGGGCCCCCAAAATTGACATTTTGATGATGCACCTTTCTAAACTTAGCTCATCTAGGCCTCAGATGATGGACACACAGGCTGTTGCCAGGCCCTGCATTAGAAATGTTTTCAATTTCTCTTTTTCTCCCTTTCTCCATATCCATCTTCATCTATATATTCTTTTTTTAATCAGAATGCTTCTGTAACCAGAATGTGTGTGTGTGTTAGTATATGTGTGTGGTGCGTATGTAGTTGCCAAATTCAAGGAAGGCAATATCTTTTCCAAATTTAGTATTTCCTCTAGTGTCCAAAAGGGTTTTCTGACCAGTAGGACTTAAATTCATGATTGCTGAATGGAATTACCTGACTCAGCACAGGGCAGGAGGGAAGTCTCTTTTGCTAGAGCTCGATAACTAAAACTAGAGGGACCATCAGGCTCATCCAGCCCCGTCCTGGTATTTTACAGGTGTAGAAAGGTCAGAAGAGATGAAATAGCTTGTTGAAAGTTCACTGGGGCTCTTCTTGCCTCCTTCACCAAAAACATGATTGAATCAAAATCTCTGATGAAATATTAATGTTTCATGACCCTAGATAGGCAGAGATAATAACAATGGTTCACATTTATATAATGTTTTAAAACCGTCCACGTCATATACATACATACATACATACATACATACATACATACATACATACATATATGTACATAGATTACTTAATTGTTTTCAGTCATGTTACTTTATGACCCCATTTAGGGTTTTCTTGGCAAAGATATTGGAGTGGTTTGCTGTTCTTTCTCCAGCTCATTTTACAGATGAAGAAACTTAGGCTAACAGGGTTAAGTGACTTGCCCAGGGTCACACAGCTGGTATCTGAGGACAGATTTGAACTTAGGAAAATTATTCTTCCGGATTCTATCCACTGAGCCACATAGCTGTCCTCCATATAAATATGCACATATATAATCTCCTGAGCTCAAACCCTATGAGGAAGGTAGTATTATTAGCCCACCTGATCCCCCACTGGCAGATGAGGAAACTGAGGCTAAGAGTTTAAGTGCTTTGCCCAAGACCACACAGTCAGCAAATTATTAGCCCACCTGATCCCCCACTGACAGATGAGGAAACTGAGGCTAAGAGTTTAAGTGCTTTGCCTAAGACCACACAGTCAGCAAATGTTTGAGGTAGAATTCTAACTTGGGTCTTCTAGGTCTAAGTTCGACATTTTATTTCCTATACCACTGAGATGATCTTGGTGTTTGACTTTTCCTTCAAAGGTCATTCCTTGTGATCCCTTCATTCCACACATACATCATACTGTGCACAGTGTTCAATCCATTTGTCCAAGTGGTACAAACACCATCAGGTTTGAAATGTGTTATCTACAAATGCCGTTGCTCCAAAAGTTCACTGGTAAGCTTTCCCCTGAGATATCTCCTATTGCCGGATCTTAAGACTTTAAAACTAGAAGGGAACTTCGTTAATAGTTGCCAAGCGCCTGGCACTCATTAGGGACTTAATAAATGCACGTTCTTTCTCTCCCAGTGCTCTCTTAGAGATCACTTATTCCACTTCCCTCATCTCGTAGACCAAGGACAACGTCTTCAGGTAGAGAGAAGGAACAGAGGAAAGGAGTGAGGGGCCATGGAGAAGAGAGAGGGTCCATGTTGGCAAACCCTTTAGAAATAAAGATGGAATTTCTGTCAACATTGCTAAGTAAGAAAGAGTGACAGGAGAGGAAGATTGACACGTTGTGGCAGAGAATAGGACACAAGGGGCAAATTATTCTCCAGGGAAGTGTTGCCAAGTGACATTAGCAGCTCTATTTTATCCCTTGGTAGGCCTTCCTTTGCTAAACCCAGTCTTTTGCTTTGAAAACTGAGGTTTCCATCCCAATAATAAACTGGTATTTGCAAAAGAAGAGATTATTCAAAGGGTAAGAAATTTTGTGGAGGGGAGAGCCTGATATTGGAAACTCAAGGGGAATTGTGTTATCACTCTCTTGGGCTTTTTTGTTAAAAATTGAATTATTTCCCTTTCCTATCGACACAACAGCTGAAAAATAATTCAAGAGGCCCCGATATGGGAAACTCTTGATTTAATAAATGAGTAAATAAGTACTAATTATCCACTGTACAAAATAATTATTTACAGGAGACTTGGTGAATGGGTCATTTACACAGTGAACTTAGTCCAATTAAAATTTGGTTTGATTAAAGAAAAGATATATCCATTCTCTCTCCCCCCACCCCCATATGTCTCTTGCATAGCGGTTAAGTATCAACACTTCTCTCATTTCCTGAATGTTTTGGGGTCCAGAGCTGTGGTTTCATTGAGGAAGGGAGCTGCTGGTATGGAAAATCTTTCCGCAGATGCCAAATGGCAATTTGGTGGTACAGTGGATAGAACGCTGGGCCTAGAGTCAGGAATATTTGTCTTTCCGAGTTCAAATCTGATCTCAGACGCTTAGTAGCTATGTGACCCTGGACAAATTATTTACCTCTGGTTGCCTCAGTTTCCCCATCTGCAAAGTGAGAAGGAAATGGCAAACTACTCCAGTATCTTTGCCAAGAAAATCCCATATGGGATCATGAAGAATTGGACATGACTGAAAAATGAACAACAAAACTTTAGGGGGTTATTCAGCAAAGCAGCTATTAGACAGCTGCTGGTACAGTCCATAGAGCTCTGGGCCTGCAGTCAGTAAGAGCAGAGTTCAAATTCAGTCTCAGATACTTATTAGCTGTGTGACCCTGGGTGAGTCACTTAATCTCTTTTTGCCCTCAAGAGAAAAATGGGGATGATAATAGCAACTGCTTCACACAGTTGTAAGGATCAAAGGAGATAAATTATAAATAGAAGTGCTTAGCACAGTACCTGGCACCCAGTAGATGGCATATAAACGCTTATTGCCTTTCCCAGAGTACTGTACATCATTTCTTGACATTCCTGAATCAATACTGGTATAGTTCAACTCTATCTTCTATAGCTATAATACTGTACTCTAAGAATTGATTTTCGGTCCAGTGACCTGAAGTACTGGAAGTATATTTAGGATTACTGAAGAAATACTACATTGTCTTCAGTTTAATCTGAATGTTAAAAGGTAGCATGGAGGAAGGGAGCAGCTTGAACAGCCTGGGAAGCTCTGCATTCAAAATCTTGCCTCTGGCCTTTAGGAGCCAATCCTGAGGGAGACAAGACCAAGATTAAGGGTGAACCACATAGAGGAGCTGCAGAACTATCCTTCCATAGCCATAATCCAAAGTTTAAAAGGTACCTACAAACTGGGGAGAGAAGTTGGCCAAAAGTGAGAATAAAATTCAGAAAATGAAAGAAGATGCCTCAAAATAAACAAGGCACTGAAAGTGAGAGGTGCTGGCCAAGTAAATCATGGGAAAGTTTGAGAACAGTATATTTCTGATACCCATGCAGTTTGAAATTATGTTGTTGGTGTGGTTTTTTTTAATCTTATTTCAAAAGAATTCAGAAATTTGTTTTAATTGTGTGATCATAGGCAAATCACTCTAAATTTTTAATACTCTGTGTCATTCTCTAAGGCAACAGTTTGATGATGGGTTACCAATCTGAATTGGTGGAGAGTGTTTTCCACTTTGGAAACTCCTTGCACCAATTGAATCATAGATCTGAACAACATCTTACCCAACAAAAAGAAAACAAAACAATCCAAGATATATGGTACTTCTTTGAAAAGCTTCTAATTTGTATATCCTATGTGATAACACTCAATCAGAATATTCAATTCATGAGAATGCCCCATCATCCAACCATTTGGTTAAAGGAATGTTTACTGAATTCTGGTCATTTTTAGCCGCTGTCGTCCATAGCAATCATGAATTTTGATGGTGTCATTTGTCTGGGAATAAGGCAGAGTCATCAAGTAGGGAATTGTCAGTTACCTGGGTTGATGATGACTTCTAGTGCCTTATGACTTGAGGGCTCATGGCCTTGTGTGCCTTAAAATCCCACTCTTATTACAGTCCATAAATACTGGGAAAATTATATCCCTTTAATATTTAATATCTATAGATCCCTTTGAAATTTGTAGCGTATGTTATATCCTTTATTTATCTCATCTGAGTCTGTGAGTTAGGCACTAGTAATATTATTACCATTTTATATATGAGGAAACCAGGCTGTAGGCTTAGTGACTTGAACAGAGTTGTACAGTGAGTTAGTATCACAAAGCAGTTTTGAAATGAGGTCTTCTTGAGTCCAAGCCCAGCATTCTATTCATTTACACTATCTATATGAGATATGTTCTAGCTGATTTGATAACTAGTCAACTGATAATTTATCTCATCTCTCCTAACTAAAGAGTTATATATACTTCAATATTTGGTGAGTCTTTGAGATATATATGAGTGTAGGTCACAACCCATCCCTGCTTTTTTATCCTGTCTAGTGTTTGTCCATGTCTTTTTAGGGCATCATGGTAAAGTGGTTAAGGCACTGGATTTAGAATAAAGACCTGAGTTCATCTCCCACTATAGATATTAGCTGAGCTTGGCAAAGTCATTTATCCTCTGTGTGCCTCAGTTTCTTTGTCTTTAAATTGATGATGTTGGACTTGGGGACCATTAAGGACCCTTCAATCTCTAAATCAATGATCCTATGAATCATTGTTCTGGGGCTCCTTATCTAGATCACTTAAAATCAAGTAAATCCCAGTGGAGCATCTAAGTGGTCCAGGGATTGTCTTTCCTTCTCTGTGTGTAACTGGCCCATCTTTTTTTCCCCCTTCTTCTAGTTATATAGTCCTCTGGTGATGTCTTTTATTCAGTTTTTGTGGTGTAAAATTTCTAATTTTTAATACATTATATCCTGCTCAACAAGACCAAATATAGTCTCCTTTGAATCCATTCCTCCCATAGAATTCTTATATGGTTTATTTGATATTTTCCCCCTCTTGGAAAGGGAAAAGATGTCCCTCCTTTCCCTGCCTCCCCCCTTCAAACACCAAATGGTCCATCCTTATTCAATGTGGCTACTTCGCTTGGTTCCAGGACAAGAAATAGCTATGGGAGGTGCAAGAGCATGGGGCCAAGAAAGTACTGGTTGGGGCTTCTGTGAGCAGAAGAGCCAGGATACACTTAAGAGAATTCGATGCAGCATATTTGTCAAGCATTTACTGGGGAATGCATTTGGAGGAGCAATTCTGCACCAATTCAGGAATCCAGCTGGCAGCTGAGTGTTTAGCAGAATGTGTCCTGTCAGTCAGTTCGCACTCTCATCCCATAATGTCTGTTCCCTTGTCATTTGCCTGGTGTACGTTGCCTCCTTTTATTTTAAGTGAATTTAACAAGGCTAAGAGTTGCCAGGGTAAGGTCCCTGGAGATTAGCTCCCATGCTCTGCAGGCATATCACTCAGGGTGTGAGTTTGCTCTTTCAATCACAGTCCCACCCTGGATAGAGAAACACCCCTTATCTGGAGGGTTACCCCTGGGGCTGAGCTGAGACCTGGAGAGCTTCCCCTGGGAGCTGGGAAATAGCAGCCAGTGAGGCAGAGCAGTTTCAGGACTGGCAAATCCAGAGACATTTTGCTGGTTGCTTTCCTCTTAATTTTCCTACCCAGGGGTATTTCAAGAGGAATTCAGTCTCTATGTTTCTGGTTCATTTGCATTTAACTTGTCACAGAATTCTTTCCTAAGAATTATTTGCTATTCAGGAGAACTTGGGAGACTTTTTAATTTCTGTCTTCCTCCCCTCCTTCCTCCTTCCCCTACTTAGCCTCTAAATGTTGTACTGGGAGAGTTCAATGCCAGTTTATTCAGGACCCAAAAGTGAAAATTCAGGTTTATCTATTTAATCCTCGTTATATTTTCTTATCTGTGATCCTTTGAAAAGTATACTCATTAATTAGTGAGCACTTAATTATCTGTCAAGGCAAAGCAGAAGGAACTGTTATGGAGGTAGTAAGAGTTATTCATGAATTTGGTGCCAAGGGCTAGGGTTCAAATCCTATCCCTGATACTTACTATCTATGTCACCTTAAGTCACAATCTCTCAGACTCATAGTTTCCTCATCTATTAAAATAACAGGGTTGGCCTCAATCATGTCTAAGGTCCAACTTTAACTCTCTGTGATTCTGAGAACCAAATAATGGAGCTCCTTCTCATTAAGTACTGGAAAATTTAGACGTAGGGAGAATAGAAATGAAACAATTCTCCAGATCTACTTCTTCTCCTGTTGCTAGAAAAACTCATTCTCCCCCTTGGGAGAAAGTAATAAGCATTTATATAGGACCTACTATATGGCAAGCACTGTGCCAAGCATTCTTGACAATGTTGTCTCATTCTGTCCTGACAATAACCTTGAAAGGTGGGGGCTACTATCCCCCTTATCTTATGGTTGATGAAATTGGATAACAGAGGTTAAGTAACTTCTTGCTCCAAATCAGACAGTTAATAAGGGTCAGAGGCCAAATTTAAACTCAGATCTTCCTGATTCCAGTTCACTGGGCCATCAGCTGCCCTGTTCCTGCCATAGGAGAGACATAGACAGTTTAATCTATCCTTTTTTTCACCTCATAGGCCCAGAGTTTTGGGGGATTTTTTTTAGGTTTTATTCTTTCCCATTTCCCATGGTACTTAAATATATGCACAGGGCCTATTTGAAGTTTTAGGGGTCCGATAGAGTTGGAGAGTTGAATTCTATGCATACATGCCTCACACATAGCTAACAGTCAACTTTGAGTCACTGAAGCATAAAGCTTAGAACTGCAATAAGACTTTTGGGACACCTTCAGCACGATGAGTTAAATTAAATTGAATTGAATTGGTGCTGACTGCTTGGATGATGCTGTAGGTACTCAACAGAGGCTTGAATTAAACCGTTTTCAGCGAGCAAACATCACACAGCAACATTTGCTACTCCATTCCTGACCTGGGCTGGATTCAGATTAGTTGGTACTAAAAAGACAGACATGCGGCCTTTCTGCTACCACAAATTCAGCTTAGGTTTAGCAATTATTGTATAAGATTTGACTTTGCTGATGCGAGAAAGCAGGGTTTCCTGGCACCTGGTAATTGATGTTTGTTGACTGCTCTTTGCTCTATTGTAGGTTTTTAGAATAATTCATTTTGATGTTGTGCAGGGGGAGGGGGTGAGAGTAGAAATACACAGATGGGAGGGGAGGAAATAGAGAGAGATGGAGGCAGAGACAGAGACACACAAAGAGATAACAGACAGACAAAGACACAGATAAATAAAGATGAAGAGATGACAGGGAGAGAGAAGGGAATATACACACACATTTGTGTGGGTATGTATACATATGTGTGTGTAAAGATTATTGTGTGTGTGTATGTATAGTATGTATGTATCTATATAATATATGTACTGTGTGTATATACACATATAGTGTGTATATGTTATATATATACACATACACACACATATACATACACTTACATATATATACACACACACGTGTGTGTGTATGTGTGTATGCTCTGTCATTTCATTCATGTCTTACTCTCTGTAACCCAATTTGGGATTTTCTTGGCAAAGACACTAGAGTAGTTTGCCATTTCCTTCTCTAGCTCATTTGACAGATAAGGAAACTAAGGCAAACAGAGTTTGCCTAGAGTTAAGTGACTTGCCCAGGGTTACACATCTGGTAAGTATCTGAGGCCAGATTCGAACTCAGGAAGACAAATCTTCCTGACTCCAGGCCTGGAACTCTAGCCACTCTGCCACCTAGCTACACACACACACACACACACACACACACACAAAAACACACACACTTGTATGTATATATATGTGTGTATTTATACATACATATGTACCTATACGTCTAGAGATACAGAGACAGAAAAAGACAGGGAGAGAGAGATAGGGGAATACATATGTGTGTGTGTGTGTGTGTGTGTGTGTGTATCCACACAGATACATACACACACATTTATTTCTATCTCTATGTCTTGTTCTCATATCTACGTATGAAGAGGGAGGGAGCCCAGAACAGGGCACAGGAGAGAAAAGGAGAGGGGCAGAGAGGTTAGGGGAGGAGGCAAGAGGAGAGGGAAGTGAAGAGAGTGGCTCAACTCTCCTTAACAGCACTTTAATGCTCTCCCCACAGCCAAGTTTGTTTCCATTCTGTGCGTTCTTCCCTGAGCCTTTAGTTCATGAAGTGCTGAGGACCTCTGATGGCAAGACTGCTGTACTTAGCAGGAATGTTGCTGCAGCTGGCTTGCTAGATGAAGGAGTGCCCCAGCACCCAGCACACTGGCCCACTGCCTTCTCACTGGCAGCTCTTCAGTCTTTGTGTTTGCGTACATGATTTCAGGGGGTTCCAGGGCCTAGGGATAGCCGAAGACCACCTCCCTCCCTTGGGTTACATTTCCAGCATTATATACATGTGGGGTCGCACTTTTCTTTCTTTTGGAATTTACACTTAATAAGTGACATGGACATCTGAGATGCAAAAGAGGCAGGGTGTGGGATTGGTGTCAGGAGGGACATGGGTTCTTCTCTCTAACACTTATTGGTTAGATCATTCCTCAGTCTTCTCAGCCTCAGTTTTCTTTTCTATGTGATAGAGATGATAATACCTGCAGTATCTATTTTCCAGAACTAATGCCATAGGACAATGCTGAGAATTATTTTTAATTCATTAGTGTTATATTTTGGAGAGGTACCATACGATATAGTTCTGAATTCTAAATCTGGGGAAATGAGTGCAAATTATGCCTTAGTCACATTATAGTTGTGTGATCATAGAACTCAGTTACCTCATCTGCAAAATATCTCCAAATCAGGAAGACCCAAGTTCAAGTCCTGACTTTGCCACATATTTCAATATGTGTCATCCTGGGCAACTCACTGAATTTTCCAAGGTCTCCAGCATCTCTCTAAGACTCTTGGTGGTAGAGATCGTGTTGACTTGCATGAGAAAATAAGCTCCCTGAGGGGAACTCCTTGCAGCATTCTGGTCAAAAAAAAGAAAAGGGAATAACATTCTACAGGGTACCTGGAATTCCATCAGCTTTTGTAACAGAATATCAACACTTTTTTTTATTATTATAAAAAGGTATTACACCTCTCCACCTTCCCCTCTATCCAAGAAGACTGTGCTCATTATGGCATGACTTTTACTGAGAGACTTCTCGTGGTCCAAATTCCTGGAGATGCCTTTGTCAGAGAACTAGTAAGAGAAGATTTGGGTTTGATGTGTTTGTTTGACTACATTCCCCAGAAACAAGTAAATAAAAACCAGAAGATGAATGTCCTTTGCTACTGCAAACAGCTGCTGCTGCTCCTGCATCTGCATGGCCAGTTGATTTAGAGATTTGTGGAGGGAGCCTCTGAGCCTCTCATTTCTGCCAGCTGAATTATCGGGAGCTTCCTGTGGTGAGAGTTATCTTACCAGTCCAGGTGCTTTGGGAACGAGTGCTGCAGAACCTGAGGATGAAATACACAGGCTCTCAGAGGAGATGGCAGAAGTATAGGACCTAGCCTTGAAGGTGAAGGGCACTCTGTGGTTAAGATACCTTGCAGATGATTCTTCAATTCAAATAATGAACATCTACAAAAGACAAATGCTCAGGGAAGGCAGTTGATGTTGGTGGTCTGTTACAGAAAATCATTTTTAATAAAGTCAGTTTTTTATCATCTTTGCTAATGGAGGTGTACAATTGTATGATAATTTTATTGAAATTAAAAAAAAATTAAAAAGTAGATAATTCCTTTTTTTGGAGAGGAGGAGCTTTATATTTTACTGTTTTCTCAATACTCAAGATTTTCTTCTTTATAAATCACATTTGGTTTGCTGGTATTTGCTCCTTTTTGAAGAGGACCATGACATCAGGGAGATGATGACATGACTTGCAGTTGACTTTGATTTGAGTGAGGGAAGACTGTGCAAGGTTAACAACCTCACTTTCTCCTTCTGAGCCATCTGGGTGCAGCGGTCAGATATTCATCAAGATGACTGGAGATGGCCCAGGATGCAATCTATAAGCTACTTATGAGACCTTGAACAGTTCACTTAAACCCTCAGAGCCTCAGTTTCTTCATCTATGAAATAAGGTTGGACAAGTTGGACAGACAAGGTGGATTAGTGGGTAGAATTTTGGGCTTGGAGTAGGAAGATCTGGGTTCAAATCTTCCCTCAAGTTAGTTGCTTGACAATGAAAAAATGTTTGTTCCTTAACTTCCCTGTTAAGATAATAATACCAGACATTATCAATTAGTCAATAAGTGTTTGGTTTAGGCTAAAATGAAAATAGGTTCCCTTCTTCCTTCCTAGTAAAATAAACTCCTTGTGGGCAAGGACTGGTTCATTTTTG
Source organism: Notamacropus eugenii (assembly GCF_028372415.1). Taxonomy (NCBI): domain Eukaryota; kingdom Metazoa; phylum Chordata; class Mammalia; order Diprotodontia; family Macropodidae; genus Notamacropus; species Notamacropus eugenii. The sequence goes on along the minus strand of NC_092873.1, from coordinate 481,877,121 downwards.
TTTTGTATTTAATGTCTAGTCCTTTTGTTCCTGGCCCACAATAAGTATTAAAGAAATGTTGATTCCTTTCTCTGTAGTGCTCTGTTTTTTGAAAAGTTTGAGTAACTTGGGAGAACAAAACTTCAAAAGAGAAAGTTGTTCTCTTCCTTTATCTCCTTGTTTTGGTTGCTGTTGAAATGGGAGGTAAGGACATACCCAGGAAATTATGGTTATCTGCAACATGGTTATTAGCATGCTAAGGTACTGTTTTTCTTCCCCCAACTTACTCCACTTCAGTTTTCTCCTCTCCATGGTTGGATCATGGTTAGGGATTTGGGAGGAGAGGCATTTTATAGCTGCTTCTGGCCCTTATGCAGCTGGGCATCTGTGCTACCTCCTTTTCCAAACATCAAAATATGTTGTGAGAAGTGATCTGCAGCACTACAACACTGGACACTAATGGTAACAGCTAGACTGAACAGAACCAGCTTCTCTTTCCACCCCTTCTCTCAATCAGAGCTTGGGTTTCTCCAACTACAACTTCTCTCTACTCACCCTCCTCCTTGCTTACTTCCTACCATTACCTGAGGAAACTTAAGAGACAATTGAACTATTCCTGTTTCAAAAGACTATGCCTACCCATATTTTTAGCATCCTGTTCCCAATGACTTCCCACACACAAACAAACTTTTTTCTTAGGTGAATTCAAGCACTGTCATGTGTCCTTTAAATATCCTACCCCAGGGCAAAATTCTACAACCATACCCTAGTTATTGTTCTGACTTAGCTATCCATGTTACTTGGACAAGAAACAAGGTTAGACAGTGAGCTTTTATCAGAATTGGACAGGATGAAGCAGAGCCAAGATGGCATTGTAACAGGAGTAATTGCAGCCTAGCTCTTGCCCACAACTCCTCATTCCCTTACAGGACATTAAAAAATGAGCCAAACTGAATTCTAATTAGGCAATTCAAGTAAAAATCATGAGTCAGTTTTCCATCCCTGGACATCATAGAGAGTCAGAAAGAATTGGAGTTTGGGAGTGGGATGTAGCTAGAAACATTCACATGAAGTCTGCATGTGCACCACAGCACAAAGTCAAAGCAAGCATCTTTGAGAGACTTAGGGTCTAATAAACACAAGGACCAACCAAAATTTCAGACCATCTTCTTCAAGCTGAAGAAATAGGTGCCAAATGGGAATTCTATCACTCATTCTTAAGTTCTGAGTCTCAGATTGTAATGTTAATGAAAGATCTTCTCTACCCATTAATAGACTCAGATGGAGTCCTTTAAGGGAAGTTTGATTGGGGGAGGCTTGTTTTTGCAGGAAGGCCCACACCTTTTGTCAAATGAGGCACTGAATCAGGAGCTCTGAAAAGTGTATTTTTACTCTGAGGTGAGGTTTTACTTTGGGGCTTACTCTTTGGAAGAAGGTTCATGTGCCAGATGAGACTCTGGGTAGCCATTACGAAGAACGCCCTCCCCCCCCCCTTTGAAAACCCAGATGTTGGTGCTTCTCTCTCTGGTAACTATGTATGTATGTAATGGTCAGACAGTTGGATCTGTCTATTTATCTGTGATATATGTATTGCTTATGGTCAGACAGTTAGAAGCCCTATCTATTGGTCTTTATTTCTCTGCTTGTATTTTCTCTGTGGGTGAATGTAATTAAAGTAGATTGTTGACTCTTCAAAAGTTGCTTTCCTTTTAGAAAAGCAGATCTAAGATCTGTACAGCAGGCCTTCCTGCTGTTACACAGATCTAAAGCAGATTGGATACAGATCTATATCCAGGGGTGGGGAGCAGTCACAGACTCTAAGAAAGGTACTAAATGAAGTGAAAAGTCAGACGCAATCACGAACTTTCCCTAGGATCTGAGTGGGGTCTCAGTTCCATCACCCAACCCAGTCTGAAGCCTGTAGTAGAATAGTCAGTGAATGAATCTAGATACCAAATAGGAATCTATAGTCCTGTCAATCTGAACCAACAAAACTTGCCAGATGGTTGATTGTGGCTAAGTCCAGCAACAGTCCACTGGAATTCCAACCAGGGCAACCCCATAGATGTGTTGCTCACACCTAAATCCTGACCAAGAACTTGCAGAGCTCTGTCCAAGAAGAGAGAGAGTAATCAGACTTTGCTTTTTGGAATCAAAGCATACCTGAAAGAATCCTCCCTACACATCTGCTTGTCCCAAGTCATGAGAATAAGAACCATTCTTCTAGAAGGTTTAGTACCCAATTACCTCCAAGGGAAGCCAAATTTCAACAGCCTGTTTGAAAAGGTTCTGGACTAGGGCTGAGGAGACCTGGACTCCAGTCCATGCTCTGATTTCAACCTTGGGTTCTTGTTTCTTTATATAATCCTTTATTTTTCAGAAGAGGAAATGGAGCCCCCTTCTGATTCTATTAGTCTCTTAGTCTTTGAGATTTGGGCTTCATTTGACTCAAACTCATTCAGCCTTTATTGCAGTCAGAATTGAATGAATCTTTTTCTATGATCCTAGAAAACTCACTTCTATTTGGGGCCACAGTTTCTTACACCATAAAATGGAGTGGATGATTCCTAAGGTCTCTTTCAACTCTAAATATTGATATTTTGAGGATTTAGTAGTGGTTGTCTTAAAAACCGCTTTGATCTTCTGTACCCAAAGAATCTATGTATTTGCTGTAACTGTTATAATTCATTCCTTGTGTACCTTAAATGAGGCTTCTTTTACGCCAAATGTGAAGAAACAATCTTATCATCTAGTTTTCAAGAATAATTACTTGAAATCGCAAGCTATGAAATTACCCACTTTCTCTGAGTAGGAGTGGTGGTAGGCGTTACCTTTTCAGACTTAAGGTTCTTGCATTTCCATTTTCTTCCAAGGAATGACATCCTTCATTTCCCTACTGAGGGTGCCTATGGTGCTATTTGCCTGGGCATTGCTTTGTGGGACCTGCTTAAGGTACAAAACTTCTGCATGAAATAATGCACATAGCCCTGGACTTGCAGTCAGTCATACATGGATTTAGATCTCTTTCAATGAGTTTAACTTTTATTAGCTGTGTAAGTCACTTAACTTCTCTGAGATTCAGTTTTCTCATCTGTAAAATGGGGACATGAATACTTGTATTAAGTACTTCACTTGGGTTGTAATGCTCAAATCAGATAGTAAAATACTTTAGAAATATTGAAGCATACACACATTTGCACACACACAAATAACACATACATGTATAGATACACACATGTGTACACACATATATTTGTACACACATATGCATGTGTATGTCCATATGAGTTGTTTTTAGAAAATAAATACCAGTGGATTGTCTGCTCATTCATATCCATGTATAACTATGATTTTTGAATGAATTAAATACACAGATAAGTGCTATGGGAAATTTGAAGAGAAAGATCACTTTTATCTGTAGAAGAAGAGAGGTGCTGGGGAATGAATAAGAAGATGGCACCTGAACTATGGCTTGAAGGAAGAGTTGGACTCAATAGATAGTGACAGGGAGAGATTCCATTCCAGGTATCAGGGATGCATAAAACACAAAACATAGCTATTAACAAAAAGCACGTTAAAGTCAGTGGTGAGTACAGTCTTGGCCCTACTAATATGTTGATTTTCTTGCCTTGGAAAGACATGGGAAGCATCACTGTGCAAATGACAGGCATGAAACTTGAGCAAAGTCATGGATCTTAGAAAGATTTTTTTTTTCTCACCATCTTTGGTCTCATGATTTGATTCCTACTTTCTGAGTTGTGACTTGGTGTATCTCACTGATCTTCCACTCTGTCAGATTCTAATTAAGAGAAGCTTATTCTATCAGTATTCTAGGGAGAACAGAGAACCTTAGGGAAGGAATCTCTTCTATGTTTTTCTTTGGACAAAGAATCTGAGAATCAACTTTAGATCCTGAGATGAGTAAGGGAGGAAAAAGATGTGGATGAAGCATCAGCTCAGATTTCATTGGTTAAATTTATGCCTGGGAGTATATATCTAAGAGTTCTTTTGCTTCTATTCTCGAAAAACAACACCCATGGGAAAAGGAGAGCCTTCACACAGGAAAAGCATAATCTTAAATTAACAGCAATGAAGTGGGTATGACCAAGGTGCTGAAAGAAGAACATGGAGAATCACAAAAAATAAGTCAAAGTAAAATTTTTCCATGTTTTTCCATTTGATATGAAACACTTCTGTTGATATGTCCTTTAGTTAGAAAAGAGGAAAATTGTGAGGGGGAAATTAGATGACATGTAAAGAATTTTTCAAACCTTAAAGTTTGATATAAATTCTATATATAAAACCATCATCATTGTTAGGGTATAGGTCTGGCCAAAACCTATGAGGTATGGAAAAGACTAAGCAGGTAAGTTTGGCTAGATCGTAGACTATGTAATAAATGAATGACATTCAATAAACTTGTAAAAGTCAGTTTGATGCAATTTATGAACATAATTTATATATCAAAGTAGGGAAGTTTTTGTTTTAATTTGTTTTCTCCAAGGACAGGAGGGATCCATTAGATTTCCTTGAGCAGGAGTTTGTCATAAAACCTGTGCTTTAGTGTTATCAATTTGTCTATGTATTAGAGAACGGAGAGTTTTGAGCCATGGATTCCAATTAGCTCATTTCTGAACACCAATTTCACTGTTGTCATTTGATGCAGTATTTCTGTTCAATGACCAATGAGTTTTTACATAGTGTTGAAACCAGAAGACATACTAAAGCTTTACCTAAATATAAAATGCCTTAGAGATCATCCTTGGAGAAGCAAATAAAAAAGTTCATTGGATCATAGCTTTAGATCTGTGTGTGTGCATATGTGTGTGTGTGTGTGTGTGTGTGTGTGTGTGTGTGTGTGTTCATCCTTCATTGACAAAGAAGACCATGCCGTCAGAGAAATAATGACATGACTTTGCACTTGACTTTGTTTTGAGTGAGGGAAGGCTGTGCAGGTCACCAGCCTCACTTCTTCTCCAGAACCATCTGAATCCAGTGACCAGATAGTCATCAGAATGACTGGAGATGACCCAGGATGAGGCAATTGGGGTTAAGTGACTTGCCCAAGGTCACACAGCTAGTGAGTGTCAAGTGTCTGAGGTGAGATTTGAACTCAGGTCCTCCTGACTCCTGCACTGGTGTTCTACCCACTGCACCACCTAGCTGCCCCTAGCTTTAGATCTGGAAGAGATCTGAAAGATTTAGTCTACCCACATCCTTCTCATTTTACCAATGTGGAAACTCTAAGCATCTGAAGTGTGATTCAAACCAAGATTTTTCCTGACTCCAAGTTCAATGCTATTTTTACCGTGTGCCCAAAGGAATACCATTTTTTTGATATGCTTAGCTAGCATGTGCAAAGTGACCACCATGATGACAGATACTACCTATGGACCAACATCTACTATCGAAGATAAAAAAGTAGAGAAATTTCATGCAGAACATGACCAGATACTCCAAACTAAGTCAACATATAGCTTAGTACTGGGCGGCTTTCAATGATAAGATGGACACTGTTGAGGTGTGTTTGAGATTAATAAATGACATCATGTTCTATGCATTGATTCCTCAATGAACTCCATATTCACTCAGTAATTGATTAAGTTACTGAATTAACCAACTTCAATAGTTCGTTAGTTCTGTGATATAATCAATCTGGATATTCCTTCTGATGTATCACAGCTCATCTATCCTTGCTCATTCTGTGCAACTATTATTCATGTTCTCACATAAACCCTCCATAGAAAGGTCCACCTAACATTCTGTGGACCTTCCTCTAGATCTCCTGATATTATATAGATTCTAAAAGAACAAACACTACCCATTGGTCATTTCCTCCTTGCCCTTGCTATATGACCTTCATGCCTCTTTCAAAATCAAGCATTTCCTTGTTAATATTTTTCTACTGTTTCCCTTGTACAATTCTTCTGCGGTAGTAATAAAACCATGGGTTTTATGTCATTGACCTTTGGATGACTTTTGATTTTAATTCTTTTGATACTGTAGTATTGCATACTTTCCAGCATTGCCAGAGCTCATGTTTAAAAGATTGGCCTTTATTTCAGTGAGAAGCTTTAGGTCATTAAAAACATGATGCAATTTTCCAAATGCAGTTCAGCTTGCTCTCATCCTCCTATTCAATTTTTGGGCTAGCTCATTGTCCCTCTGCTCTGTCTCTCCAAGATGGATGTCTTGATAGACCAAATTTTGTGCTTGTCCATCTAACTGCAAATTGTAATCTGAACAATCAACATCTATCTTTCACTTGCATTTTTATGTGTCGATAGTTATGCTGAACTTGTTTGAGTGATTATAAATCTTTTTTAGGAGACTCAGCAATGTGGTCTTGATGAAATCAGCACAAGGTCATCCGTAAACAGGAGCATGTGAAACACCTTCCCCTCTAAAGGGCATGCTTCCCACATTTGTCTGTGCTGGACACCTTTCCTGATAGTGCCGAATACTTTTGGCAGAATATATCTCCCTGTTTGATAGTTTTCTTGTTATAAATAATCAGAAGGTCATTGATTAAAGTTCACTCCATTGTTGAATATTTTGAGAAATTTTATAAGATTTAAATATGTATATGGGATGACCATATAGGCTTTATACCCACAAGGAAGACAAAGACAGAAAGATCCAATATGTACCAAAAATATTCATTGTGGCACTTTTCATGGTATAAACCCCCCCCCCCACAAAAACTAAGATTGTGCCTCAACTGCAGAAAAATTAAATATTACATAGTGACATTTATTTAAGGTACCTTTGATGAATGTAATATAATGAATATATATAATATATATAATGAACATAAAATGAATGTATGTAATGAATATTTCCACTGTAGCAAATCACAAATACAGAAAATTCAGAGAAAAATGGGGAGACCTGGCACATGGTAGTAACTTAATCTATGTTAATTGATTGATTGACCTAAATGACCCTTTGCAAAGTGAAGAGAGCAGAATCAGGCAAACAATACACACCATGAATACGACAAAGTCAATGTAATGAACAAAAAGATAAAAAAAATTATGACCAAGCTTGGGTCAAAAAAGAGTTGAAAAAAATGTATTTTTTTTCTTTCCCTGCAGAGGTGGGGGACTATGAGTGTGGAATATGACATGTACCATAAGATGCAGTGGATGCGTTGGTTGATTTTTTGTAATTTTAAAACAATACATTCTGTCAAATGCATTCAAAATACTCTCATTCTCTCCTTGGTTGATCTGCCTCTTTCTCTACCCCTCCCTCTCCTGTGAAATACTCTACTTATCAATCCTAAATTGATATAGAATGTAACTAATTGACTATAAGTGTGTTTGAAGAGTTATGAAAGCAAAATTTGTACCCTAGGAAGATGAAGCTGCTAACAGTGAGAGCTATATTCCTTAGCACACTAATAAATTTCTTTGTTTTCAGTTTGTCTTTGATCCAGAGTCATAGAACTCTTGATGACCAATATGCTTCTCCCAAGAGGTCTCATTCCTCTTGCTTGTTCTCCAACATTAGACTGAAGAAAAGAAGGCTTGAGGCAAACATTACAGTTGTTTTCAGCTGGACATCCTTGTGAATGAAGTACCAGACACTCTTATTATCCTCAGAAGCAGAACTAAGTTGAGCGGGTAAGATTTATAGGCAGGCAGATTTCTGCTCAATAGAAGAAAGGGTACCCTAACATTTAGTGTTATACAAAATAAATGGGCCCCCCATCCCAGTGTTTCCAATGTAGCAATTTCCTTATTAAAGACTATCAAGTAGAGAATGGATGACCACTTGTTAGAAATGTTATATCAAGCTCATTATTTAAAGAGAGATTGCATTTCTAACTCTAAGATTTTATGATTTCATGACAGACTTACTTGTAGCCATCTAGAACTAAGAACTCTTGTGAAACAATCGTGTCTAGAGCTGGGTGGATTTATTCTCCCATTACTATCTTCTCTCTTAATTTGGGTTTTCAAAAATAAGCAACAAAACAACAAACAAAATGAATGATCTCTGATTGTCAGTCTTGTTTTTAAAGCTCCACACAATCTGGATCCCTCCTGTCTTTTCATTCTTATTTAAAGTTACTCCCCTTTACTTGGCCTGTGTTCTATTCACAATGGCCAACTAGCTGTTTTCCATGAAAAATTATATATTCAATCTCCCAACTCGGTGCTTTTGAAGACTAAATGAAGTTACCTTTCACTTAGTCTTCTCTTCACCCTTTTGGAATCTTGACTTTCTTTCAAAGGACAGTCCACATACCACCTCAGAGATCCTTGCCTGGTAGAAAATGTAGGTGAGCTTCCAGGACTGGAAAAAAACTGGTCACAAGACCTGGAAAATAAGAAGCCACAATTCAAGGTAAATTGGAGTCAAGGAGATCAAAGTCACTTACTATTTGGGGGTACCTTGTGATAAAATAACAGTATAAAGTACATTGGGACTTAAAGATGAGCTGTTTCAAGTGACACAGAATGAAGGACCTTGTGGTCTAAATTAAAGAACTGGGACATCAGAGATAGTGAAAGGATTCAGTCACTGGGGTTAATGATGGCAGTAGTCTAAGGAAGTTCAAAGCTGAGACAGGATCTCCCTGGGGGGTGGGGGGTAGAAGGGGGTAGGGAGAGGAGGTAACTGCTACCCTGTACTTAAGTGACTGCTGGGAGATGGAACCAGTCCCTCCTGAGGCCAATGATCCTGGATCTGTGGGACTTCAAAGTAATGTTCTGGGGCTTGCTCAGACTATTTGGCTGAGAAAGGCTGATACAAGCAAGGCAGAAACTGAAGCCTACTCATTCCTGGAGGGATCAGCAAAGGTTGTAGGTACCTGATATTCTGGAAAGTCAGAGTGTAGAAATGAGGTGATTTTATTTGGAATACATTAAAAGTCATGGTACTCTTTGAGAATCAAGGACAAACAGTAACCCCTGTTAGAGAGCTGCCCCAACTGGAACTGGCCTGTTGGGTAACATACTTCTTTCTTTCCCTTCCCTCTGTCTATATAGGATATAATATCCTTACTTGTGAGTGTTCTGCCCAAAGGGTATGTAAATTTGAGCACTGAAACCTTTTGTAAACTCAAATCACTTTAACTCTCATTGATTGGCCAACAATAGGTCCCAGGACAAGTCCTACTTGGTCCTTGTTTGGGCAATGATTGACTAAAGTGAAGTGAAATAGTAATTGTTCCATTCTGGCCAGAAATCCTAAAGGTCTTCTCCTCCCAGACTGATTTTTTTTTTGACTAGGTAAAGAATGCCTCATTTTCTTACCTACCCTTAATCACTGAATGGACTTTACCTCAGTCAAACTGAGAACTGTTAAAGATTTTAGCTTGAGAAGGTCAAGGTCTCCCACTGCATCCAGGGCCATCTCTACTCTTCCTCTTCTATATCTCACCACTGGACCTGGATGGCTTTAGAGGAGAAAGTGAGACTTTGCATAGCCCTCCCTCACTTAAATCCAATTCACTTGCATGTCATGACATCACCTCCCTGACATCATGGTCCTCTTTGAGAATGAAGGACCAACAAAACAATAATAATATTTAAAATGCATTCAACAACCAAATGTTCGTCCTATAATGTGTGGAATTCTTTGGAAGCAACCAAAAATTTAGATATCTTTGTAGAAGGTCGTATGGAAACTGGGAGCCCATTCTTCCATCAATCAATCATTCAACAAGCATACATTTATTAGGTACTAGTTATGTCCCAAGCACCACATTAGGCACTGGGAATGCAGATAAAAATGAAATATTCTCTCCCTGAAGGAGCTAATATTCTATGAGAAGAGGCCAAGTATAAGTTTTGAAGGAAGACAAAGGATAGATTGTCCAAGAGAAAACTGAAGATGTCAATCCCCACTTTGAAGGAATTCAGAGGCTTAAGGACACAAATAACTAAACCAGCAAATATGATTTGAGAGAGGTTGTAGATAGGACTTTGAATAGCTAGTGCTAGACTGGCTACAAGATTACAAGCAAGTCACCTTGCCTCACAGGAGATATTGGTGATACTATTAATGTCATAGGATCAAGACGTAAGATTGGAAATGACTAGAAGTCTTCTACTCTAATTACCTCACTGTCCAGTTGAGGTCTATAAGACATGGCCAGAGTTCGTGAATTGTCCAAGGGTGGGCGCTCATGGCATAATAGAATGAGTCCTGGCCTAGTAGTTAAGAAAATTCAGTTCTAGTCATTAATAATACTTATATAGCATTTACTTTGTACCATGTATTATACTAAGCCCTTTATAATTATTATTTCAGTTTATCCTTACAACAATCTTGGATGTAGGTGCTATTATTATCCTCATTTGTTAACTGAGGTAGACACAGGCTGTATAGCTTGTAAATGTCTGAGGCTGGATTTGAACTCAGATTTTCCTGATTTGAGGCCAGGGCTCTCTCTAGCACCACATAGCTGCCCTCACTATGTAATTCTCAGCAAGTTGTTTAATCTCTCTTAGGCCCAATTTCCTCATTTGCAACATAAGTAGTTAACTGGATGATTGTTAAGGTTTATTCTAGATCCCAAATTCTGCTGGTTACGCATGTAACCCCTGTCCCAAAGGCCATTGGTATGGGGCTCTTTTCTGTGTGATATTTGGTGAACCATGAGGCTTCAGTTTGCAACTAGCCCTTCTCACAGGGTAGCACATTCATCTACTCCAATAAGGAGAGAGTCCCATGTCAATGGCCTTTGGGACAAGGGTTATACACAGTTTGTTAGTAGCAGAGGGGACAAAGACCCTGGTCCCTTTTGTTTCTTTATCTTACTTTACCTGAAATTACCTCTTGGCCACATGACTAGATTTGTCCTGTATGACCTTGATGGGCTAGGTACCTATGTGCATAGGCAGCTCGTTGAGGTAAGACCCTGTAGCCAAACATCCCCTGATGCTGTAATACCTGTGTCAGAGAGTTTTAATGATGTCAAATGACAGTCTTTCACTTCCATCTAAGCTCCCCTGAACCCCTTTCAGGGATGTGCTAGAGACAGCCAGAACTCTCCTCAATTTACAATTGTTAAATTTTCACTGTGAGCATTTATACCTCAGAAATCAGCAAAAACAGTGCAATTCAGGGCTTGATTTATGCTTTATTGATTGTCTAAACTTAAGAAAGTAATGGAAAAAATGTTAATAATGATAATTATAACAGTGTGGTGTGTGGATATTTTTGCCCCAGAGAGCCATTTGTTAAATATTTACCCACAAAGCACCTATACCCTCTCCTTGGAAGTCTATAAATATCAGAAGCCAGCCCTGGATTACCAGGCTGCTTACACATTTCTGGGAATGGCTTAGTCTCTGGGATAGGAAAGAACCCATAAGAAGAACTCCATTTCTGGTGATATGATTAGATGCTAGTTGGAAGCACTCCAGGGTTTCTTATAAATCGTGTGGGCAAAGCATTTCCAAAAATGATCTTGACCATGTGACTGAGTTGCTGTTTTTACTCCCTTAAAGAATAGGGGTAGAAAAGAACTATCCCAAAAGGTCAGCCTCTTTTTGCTTGTATAAGTTTGAGGAGGTAATAGATAACTTTGTGGCAGGCATTCTTAACCTGGAGACACCAGGAGTCAAAGCCCTATGTTAGTTAAATGGAGTCCTGCTTCTGTAACTTAAGAGCTGTGTGATCCAGGGCAAACCAGTTCCATCATAGAAGTGCTCTCCTCCTTGAGACTACTGCAAATAATGATCAGGGAGCCTGTGAACTTGGAAAAGATCTTTATTTTTACTAATCTAACTGAAATTTAGTATTTCCTTCAGTTATGAATGTAGGTAATGAACCAAAGTAATATTAGGCTTCATCTGACTGTGGAAGAAAGGAAGGAGGGAAAGAAGGGAAGGAAATCAGCATTTATTAAATCCCTACTATGTCCCAGTTACTATGCTAAGCTCTCTATAAATACTATCTCATTTGATCCTAACAACAGCCCTGGATGGTAGGTGCTATTATTTTCTCCCTTTTACAGTTGAGGAAATTGAGGCAGATAGAGATTAGGTGAAAAGCTCAGTCACACAGCTAGTAAATATCTGAGGCTGGGTTTGAACTCAGGTCTATCTAATTCCAGATCCAGTACTCTCTATTCACTGTGTTACCTGGCTGCTAGGGGTCCATGACACACACACACACAAATATTAATAACCACTGCTCTAGAGTTTTCGTTCCTTCGGTGTTGCCTGAGACTGACTACTGCAGCCTAAAAGGTGCTTGCCAGGAGCGTGGTCTCTGCTTGGACCTTAATCACTAGTTACTGGGACAGGATGATCCTCCCATCTTTAAGCCCCTTCCACAAGCCGCCATCTTCCTCCTCCAGCCAGGCTCCAAGTTCGGCGACTGTAGCTGCAGGTGGATGACTACAACAGAATAGTGGAGGGAGGGAGAGAAGCAGTATTGGTTTTTGAGTGCTCAGCAAAGAACCAGGTGCTTGGGAACCACTCGGCATCTTGCCCCTGTTGCTAATAATCCTCCCAAAATCACCGAATGGTTTCCAGGCATTAAAGTTATCGTTTGCCATAAACCCCTTGTCTGTTTTCTGGAGAGTTTAATATATCGCAGGAAGTTTCACCCATAAAAGGTGATCGCTGTGCTCCTGTGAGTGTGCCCAGAGCCTATAACTTATGACCTTCATAAATGTGAGTGGGTCTCACGAGTGAGTCCATCAGTCTTTGGAGTAATTCTGTTTTGTAGTAAAATATTTTACTGTGCTCGCTTCTGTCTATGTTTGCCTCAGTTGTGGGGGTGGGGGGCCTCCCTCTCCTTCCTCCTTCCCTCTCCATTTTCCCTTTTCTTGGTACCAGGTTTCAGGCAAAAGCCTAAAGACCAGTGGTACCAACTTTGCTGTTTTGGGGCTCCCCAACAGCCCAGCACAGGGGTCAGGCCCGATGCTTGGTTATCGTAAAAGGGCCCCTTGGATTTGGAAAGACTCTTGGATCAATGCACAGCAGTGTTATTTATGGATGTGACTTCTCCAGGGCCTTTTCCTGGAAGTATATGAAGTGCTCTCCAAAGAAACTTAGCACTTTATTCAGGGAGTGTCCTTCAGATCTCAGAATTGCGAGGGGTAATACAAGGAACTGAAACAAGGGGAAGAGAGTGTCTCTGTGTGTTTGGGGGTGAGAGGAGCAAGGTGGAAGGAAGGGATAAAAGAAAGAAGGAATTAATGAGAAAAAAAGCAATGAGATTTTGGCAAGAGAAAGATCCAAATGGTAGTTTCTCAGGGATTTTGCTAGCATTTAGTAAATTACACCTGGTATAATTAGATTATAAGCTCCATGAAAGCAGGAACTAAGTCTCATCGGTCCTTGTGTCTCCCCTGGGTCCTGGTACAGAGCTCTGCTAAGCACATAGACATGTTTGATAGATGGAATGGAACTCCCAAGGTATTCAGGATTGGGGGTTAGGACTATGCCTTGTTAGCTGGTTGGGAGGGTAACAGACAGTGATGGTAGTGATGATGATGGGGTCTGGAAGAGGGTAATATGGACAATAGTTAGACATCCCTGAAGGCTCTTTAGCAGCTACTGTGAGATCTCATTGGATAGATACTCTGTCATAGTGGAAATAAAAAATGGCCGTACCTTGCCACTTCTTAAAAGTGTGACTTGAGGAAGACACTGTGTTTCTGGGCTCTCTTTGTTAGTAAAATTAAAGAGTTGTCCCAGGTGACTTCTAAAATCCCTTCCATTTATAATTCTTTGATTTGATTATAACCAGACATTGATGCAGACCTATGTTCACTGATGGAGAGGAATTCACTAATGGTTATCTACTGTGCCCCTATAACACTGTTTCTCCCATTCCTAGGTGAGAAAGAGGAGGAGGAAGAGGGAAATACTCATAAGTGAAAGCTCATAACATGCAAGAAAGATAAGAGACAGCATAATGAATCTGGGAAGCCAGGGCTGCTGTGGCTGCAGGGTAACCCAGCAGGAAAAGGGGTGGTCCAGCAAAAGCAATGCTGCCACCATTGTGGGCAAATCAGTGAGAATACTGATACACAGATAATGACATACAGAAGCCACATGAAATATGCAGAATTAGTAGAACTGTTTATGCTGCCGAGAACAGAACTTAAAATCTCAACTTTCTCATCTTTTGTTTGGGTCTGTCTCTGTCTCTGCTGCCATTTCTGTTTCTATTTGTCTGTCTGTCTCTCTCTTCCTTTTCCCCTCAGTTGATTTCTTAAGAGTTTGTTTTCTGCTTCATTCTTCTTTTAAAATTGCTTTATCTAAGATAAAATGTAAATGGCCTTTGTATCATTGATCTATGTTTTTTATTATTCCAGTAAAGCTAAGGGACAGGTCACAGCTGAAAATGCACACAAGAGAAAGATGTTGATTTTAAGTATGTATGCACATATGTACACACACACATACATGTATATGTATGAACATATAATTATATATCAATATGTATATTATGAATATGTAGATATATACATGTATATATATGAATATACATGTATATATAAATATGAATATATGTGTATATCTATATATAATTTGTAGTGAGCTTGCCTCCTATTTGTAGCATGGAAGGGAGGTTATTATGTGGCTTAAGAAAGGCAGAATAGACATCTCTAGTGCCACCTTTCTCCAAGGAGGCTTTAAATCCTGTCAGAAGGTGAGGCAGGGGGCTGGGATCAGAGTCTTGGCAACTTTGTTCTCCTCCAAGAGGGGCTAGAATTATATTTATCTACCCCCTTAAATCCTCTTAGTCTAGGGAATGTAGTTTTCAGGTTTAAGCTAAACTTCTAATCACTATTTCTTAAATGGGGCAAGGAGGACCCAAACTTTATACCCAAGACTTGACTCCCTTCCAACCAAATATTAGTTCCACGATGAAAACACATAGGAAAAAGCAAAGAGGCCCATTTAGGTAAGTCACTAGCAAAAGGGAAATCAGAAAAAGTATGTTGTAGTTTAATCATTTTTCAATTGTGTTCACCTCTTCATGATTCCATTTAGGGTTTTCTTGGCAGAGATACTAGAGAAGGTTGCCATTTTCTTCTCCTTCTCTTTTTATAGATGAGGAAACTGAGGCAAACAGGATTAAGCACCTTGCCCAGGGACACACAGCTTTTAGTAGCTGGGGCCAGATTTGAACTCGGGTCTTTCTGACTCCAAACCTAACACGCTATTCACTGTACCATCTAGCTGCATGAAGTAGGATTGGCAGTGACTATCTTCTCTCTCAAACCTGGAAGCCAGAGGATATTGCAGAGCCCCATGAGCATGAATAGCCTTGAAAAAGATTTGAAAGGAGCCAAGTTCTCCACTCTTATGCTCTTACCAACTCCATATTGCCCCTCCCACAGATTCAGGTATGACTCTACATTAGTGAGGAGAGAGTCCTATACCAATGGACTTTGGGATTTGAGTTGCATATATAGATAACATAAATGTATATTTGTCAGATCATCATTTTTTTTTTTATTGCTGGGACTTTCCAAGCTGGGGGTTTAAGCTATGCATAAGAATATTATTAATTGATATTGGCTATAGCTTTTCAAAAGAAGAGAAAAAAGAAGTGAATTCATCCTCGAAATAAAATGAGCAAAAAGTTTCCGATAGGTTGAGATTTGTAAGCAATCTAGACTTTCTGAGATAATCACAGCAGGTGCCTCCCATTCCCATTATTCTTCCTGAGGCATGTTTGAAAGGGAAACCATTCCCTCAGTGAAGATGCTATGGGAGCTGACCAGAAAGAAAGTAATGTTTAATGGAAGGAGCTGGGAGAGGGCGGCAATCTTCAGGAGAGGGCGGCAATCTTCAGGAGAGGATGGGGCTCAGGCAAACAATACTAGCTGATCCTTTTCATACCCACCAAGCATCTTGTACCCCAGACAGCTGTTGGACTCTGACAGCAAATAGGAAAAGCAAACTTGCTGATCTATGAAATATTCTTACACCGGACATACGGGTCTAGTTATATTTAAAAGTCCCAGTTCTTTCTGTTTATATGTCACATTTTCATATGGACACAAATCCTATCATATTGGGATCTGTTATATCTATGCTGCAGGTTTCAAAGTTTTACATCAAAGAGTTTTCCTCTGGGGGAAATTCCTTGGGAATCATGGCTGGGTGAAGTGATTTAGGGGGACTGAAGAAGAAGAAGCAATGAGAGAGAGTCTGATGGGTTTTTATGGAGCTTTGTCTACACTTTGAGAAAAAAATTCAGAGTGAAAATGGCATAGGGGACATTACAATGACATTTCCCTCTGCTGGATTATATAGTTCATACACTCTTAGCTATATTATCAACCACATTGGGAGAGGCATTTCAGAAAGTTTTAAAAAAATCCTACTGGCAGACCTTAACGTTTTTCCCTCCCAGAAATTCCAAGAAGTTCAAATCCAACAGGAAGGAAATTGATTAACTTTTATTGGTGATTTGTTTCTTGGTCAAGGCTCATTTTGCTTTTCTTTTTTTTCTCCCTTTCTTTAGCATTTATCTGTCACCTTTCTGTCCTTTCCCCAGCCCCTGATGTTCTCTCTCTGCTTCTCTGTTCTCTGTCCCTCTGTCCCTCCTTTCCCCTTTCTTTCTCCCTTCCCCCTCCCTCTTTCTCTACTTCTTCTCTCCATCTCCATTACTTAGGCTCACTCTGCCTGTGTCTTTCCCTATCTGTCTTCCCCCCTCACTTCTATCTCCCCCTCTTTCCCTTTCCCCCTCCCCGCTCCTCTTCCTTTTACCCCCCTTCCCTCTCTTTCCTTCCCTATCTGAATATTTAAGACATCTGAGGTGCTATAGGAGAAAAAAAAATGACCCTGATTCAAAGTGTGATCTACAAGGAGTTCTGGCTGCACATTTTAATTGTTGCTAACAAAGTAACATTTTAATAGCTTTAGGTAGAAATTGATGAGCCCTCCTGTGCTCTATAGGGCTTGGGAAGGCATGACATGAAGTCTTATGGAAAGGAAAGAGAAAAAGGAGGAAGGCAATGGATTTTGAAGCATCGACACTACATGTTTTCTTCAAGGGACTTAAGGATCTGCGATGGGACATTTTAGGGCATTTTCACAGCATCTTTATAAGGAGGAGGCAAATGCCATTCTGTCCATTCTATAGATGTAGAAACTGAGACCCAGATCATGGAAAGAAAATGTGTAGAATCCTCTTACATACCAGAACACAACCATGATAAGAGAAACTCAGTCATGAGGCTAGAGATTATGGCTGCTCTTTTCTTGTTTTCCTCATAACATCTTGTACAATCTGAGGCATGGGAATAGGAGCTGAGAGCTTGGTATTTGACCGAGAACGAGGGGTGTGCTGATTAATATTTAAAAACTGGTTCTCTGGGGATAAAGCACCCATGGCACACTTTTAAACTGATTACTTATTTATACTTCGTTATCAACATTTTCTACCACTTAAGTGTAAGCAATCAATAAAACAATAAACCAAGCCTTAATTTACAAAATTTGGCAATTTCCAGGGTATAAATGCTCACACTGAAAATTAGTAACTAGCTCTCTGGCTGGTTTAAGCTGGTTGAAACCAAGTTTTCACCCTGATCTTAGATATGCCAGGTTTGTTGTGACGATAAAATGGAATAAGATTTGCAAAGTGTCTTACAAACCTCTAAGTTTCATATAAGTGATAGTTATTATTAGATATACTATTATTACTCTTTGGTCATAATGTGCTATGAAACAAGGAAGAGACCTAAAGGTCCTTTAGCTTGGGGCTCCCTTCTCCTTAAACAACCATGGCAGAATAATGGAAAGGGAGAGAAAAAATGGTAAGAATCCTGCAATTTTTAGACTATTTCTAAACATTCACTTCCATTCACTGGAGGATAGTAGATATATTCATAGATGGAATGTTTACCAAATTTGTCAATAATATCAAGCAGGTAGGAATACCTAATACAACGGACAATTAAAAAAAGATCTTGACAGGCTAGAACTCTGGGCTGAATCTATTTAGATGAAGTTTAATAGGTAAGAAAGATAACTGGGATTGGCCCATGAAAGTCAAGCCCTTATAAGCACTTGTAGCATATCTGGTGTGATGCAATCCCAAAATTGGATTTTGGAGCATGCATGATAATCTTCTGATTATTTCTGATCTGATTACTTTGTGCCATTTTGATTTGATGCTGAACTGAAGTTCTCTTTCTCTCCTGGCTTCAAATGAGGAGGCAATAATTGCTGTATATCTCCAGGTGAGAAGAGTGTCATTGGTCTACTCTCTCCATCTGAGTTATCATGAAGTCATGAGTACAGGTCCCTGCTATTGATTTTGTCCCTATTATGTGTATTTTTCTTGTCTTAGGTGAAGGAATATTGGAATCAAGTCAACAAACCTTTATTAAATGTTCACTATTAGGCATTATGCTAAGTTGGGAATACTATGCAGGCAGAAAAAAGGAAAATCCTTACCCTCAAGGAGCTTACATTCTAATGGGGGAGGACTAGGCAGAAAAGGGAAGTAGGGTTAGTAAGGGAAGATAGGAGAGAAATTCTTCTGGGAGATGAGTCAGCCACAGCCTGAGGAATATGGTTGGCCTGGGGTTCTTCCTTAAGATAAGATACTTGGAGGAATCAATCAATGAGGGAGAGAGAGAAAGAATGAGAACAGGAGGAGGAGGGTTCTTCCAATGTGAGAAATAATCCAGGGGTAGAGTGAGGTTTCTGAGTGAAGAGATTTCTATGATTTAACATGATCTCACATTTGTTGCTAGGTGACATGAACTCATCAAGAGCAGTTGGGTATTCTTTGATTGTCTTCATACTAATCTGGAGTATTAAGTCTCTATTACCCATTTTTGTTATGTTTTTCCCCAGTCCAAAAGTCATTCTCTTTGGTAGAGAAAAAAGGAACAAAATAAAAATCAAACAACGAGCTATCAGTTTTAAAAGTGGGAGTCAGAATAGACAATTATTCCACCCTCTGTCAAGTTAATGATAATATGTCATCCCTTCAAGTGAGAGCACACAGCAATAGCTCAACTGTTGTGAACAAGACCCAGACACCTCCTTTTATGAGACATCTATTTGGATTGGCCAAGGAACTTGGTCATACCTTCTGGGATTTTAATAAAACCGGTGAGCTTCCTGGCATAAGCAGAGAGGACAGGAAGCAGGCTCTGAGAAGAAATCTCAGGAAGAGGGGAAGAATGTTATATTCCTCCAAGAAGGGGGAATCCATGATCCCATGAGCCAGTCAGTTCTACTTTAGACTTCTAATTTTTAGAATATTTTTTCCCTAACTATCAAGTCTAAATTGGCCTCTTTGCAACTTTCAGGCACTGTTCTTGGTTTACTGGGGCCCAAAAGAACAATTCTAGCACTTCTTCAAAATAACAGCCTGTTGAACACTTGAAGACGTTCATCGTGTTTCTCTGTGGGTCTTCTTTCTGGACAAAAATATCCTAGTTCTTTCAAAAAAATCTTTATATGACATGTATTTCTGTTAGTCACAACTAGGCCCTTTGCAACAGGCCAGTGATACTACAGAAAATAAAATCAATTCCTGCTCTCACAGAGCCAATGTTTTAATTGGGGAGACAAAAAAATAGCTAAGATTCACATAATGTTTTACAGTTTGCAAAGTACTTCACATATTGTTCAATGTGAAGTTCACAACAACCCTGTGAGAAGGGTGTTATTGTTATTTCTGATTTTACAAACAAGGAAAGTGAGGAGACAGAGATTGAACAATTTGCTTAGGGTCAAATAGCTAAGTAAATGTCTGAGGCAGATACTTCACTCAAGGTTTTTCGCTATTCTGCTTAACTTCCTCTGGAAATTCCCATTTCATTAGTATTCTTTCCAAAAGTCAGTGCCCAGAACAGAAAGCAACACTTCAGAGGTGATCTGACCAGGGAAGAGGGACTTTTATCTGCTTAGTACAAAAATTCATACCTTAAGATCACAGTTAATGTTGACTCCTTGAAAAGAACCAAGGAAGAGGAAAAAGAAACGCAAATGTTGCTGAATGCTCTAGTTGGGAGGTATCACTGCAACACTCCAGAGTGCGATTGAACCAGATTAAAATGAAATTTTATTTAAATTTATATAATTTTATTTTTAAATTTAATTTTATTTTAAAATTTTTATTTTAGTTTTAAATTTTTAACAAATTAATTATTCTTTTTTAATATTTTATTTTTTAAATTTTAATTAACTTTAATTTTTCTCTAATTTAACTTAATTATTATAATTATAATTAATTTTAATAAATATTTTTAAATAAAAATTTAATTTTATTTAAATTTAAAATAAAAATACAATAAAACATAGATAATATTACATTTTAAAACTAAGTCAATAGGATCTTTGTATATGGATGAATGGCTTTATTTCTATTTGAGATTGACACCATTGCTTTAGTCTAGTCATCCTGTGACATCTCAATAAGAAGTCAATTCAGTATGTGGGATTTTCTCACAAGGTAGATTTTGAATTATCACATCTCCCCTTAAATGCTTCCTTCAAGACTCCAAGATTCTTGACTTCTTTCTTTCTAAAAATTCCAGACATTCCAGTAATGATTTTCAGACAGCATGGTCTTTGCTACAGTGGCAGTGGATACCATGGAAGGAATGGCAGTCAGTAATAAAAAGACATCTTTGTTTGGATTGGGATTTGCAAATTGGAACAGAGGAAAGTTCAAACTGATGCAGTGCTACGTGGTGGGAGCTACAAGATTTAGTTACCAAAATTAAAACACTATATAAACGTTTGTCATTTATTTTTATTACTATAAATTTAATTGTAAATTGTAATTTTAAAATATAGTAGTTTACATTGAAAAGGGCCTAACAGATGATTAGATTGGGGTACCAAGAAGAGGTTGGTATTGCCAACATGATGAAAGTATGAAGAGAACAGGATTTGCAGGAGATATACCAACTTCTTCACGATGAATTGTAGGCTCTAGAAGAACATTTTAGTGGAAATATCTTGAAATTACTGAGAAATATAGGTGGATGAAAAGAGAAGGGACTTTCACATTAAGAGAATGAGAGAATTGGGAGGGACCTTGGAGGTTAACTACTTCTTAGCTGGTTAGTTACAAAACCAAGATTCAGATCTCCTGATTCTTAGATTAGTCACCTTTTCTTCTCCTAGCAGTATAAGAAGCAGGCTAGCAATAATGTAAGTGATTGACACATGGGTAGGTCACATGGCCTAGCAGGGAGAGCCTTGAACTTGGTGCTAGAACAACTATGTTCTAGGCTTGGATCCATTACTAACAAGCTGTATGAACTTGGGGAGTTCACACATCTTTTGGGTTTCAGTTTCCTCACTTATGAAATTAGAGCACTGAAGTAGATAATATCTCAAATCCTTTCCAACTCTTGTGTTCTAGGAATGTAACAATGACGATAGGATCATAGCTGGAAGGGGTTTGGGAAATCATCTAGTTGAACCCTTTCCTCCCCTTTCCAGTTTTGAAGATTATAATTGAAGATGTGGGGGCAGATTTTGGAGGCTGAGGGGAGGATGAAGAACTTGGAAACAGCAACATGAGCCTCTTGATTCTGTAGTGAGTTAGCTGAAGTGTCAATGTGCAGTCCAGAGTGCACCTACAACAGATCCCACAGCCTGTCTTTTAATGTATTTTTTTATGCTCCACAGATGTCCTTTATCATAAATTCAGATGTATCTACACGTCCCAAGGTGAGCTGGTGTCTTCTTCCTTTTTATTGCTGGCAGTTTGCAGGCAATGGAACTGACATTAAGAAAATACTGCATTCCCTCCAAAGAACTTGACCCCTCCCACCATCTCTGTTCTAACCTTCCTGTAATTCCCTTTGGACATTCCCTTTTGTGCTTCTGGTTAGGTTACAATTGAACTCTGAGGCCACTGCACAAGCCTCTGGTTTTTTCCTCTGGAGGAAAAAAAGGTATTTGTGTACAGGTTAATTTATAGGAATAAAGCAATTTCTTAAAATGTAAATTATCCTTCCAGGAATTCTCTTTTAATCAACAACTGAAAAACATCTATTAAGAGCTTACTACGTGTCAAGAACTGTTAGCTAATAAGAATATCAAGACAAAAATGAAATGTCTCTGCCCTCTGAGAACTTCCATTTTCTCAGAGAAATATGTATACAAAATATATGCATGCTAAATCCAAAGTAATTTTTGTTTTGGAGGGAGGATGTACTAGAAGGTGAAATAATTAACCTTTCTATAGCCAGTCAACCAACACTAGGAAGCATAGTAAGTGCCAAACACTGTAATAAGGATCGAAGATAAAAAGAAAGGGAAATCAAACAAAGAACCAATCTCTGATCTCCAAGAACATGCACAGTAATTAGGGGAGATGAGACCATGTGAGTATCTAGGTACATGGTAAAGAGCAGATGGAAAGTAAACTGGAAGAGGAAGTGTTGGGAGCTGGGCAGATTCAGAAAGGCTTGCTATAGAGAGGGGTCTTTGAGCTGAGTCTTGAAGGAAATGAAACCAAGAAGTGGAAGGTAGAGGTTGGAGCATTTCAGGTCTTAGGGAAGGGTCGGTGAATGCAAAGGAAGAGATGTGATTTGCTTTTCATAACACAGCCAGTAATTTATGTCAAAATTTAGAGCCAAAATTTTACCTAGATCAGCTGAATTGCAAACCTCTGCTCTTTTCCAATAGTCAACAATGTCCATAGTTCATGGTTCTTGTTTTCTGGGTAGGAACAAGACAATCTATTTCCACTGGAGAAAAAAGAAACAAAAACAGAGGATATTTAGATGACGTCAACAGAGTCAGCATTGCACAGTATGTAGAGGACTAGCCTTTCAATTCAATATAGCAAGAATTTGTAAAATGCCTACTATGTGTTACACCCTATTTGAGACACTGGGGATTCAGACACATAAATGAAAATGCTTCTTGCCCCCCCACGTGTATATATGTGTATATGTACGTATATATATATATATATATATATACATATATATATATATATATATATGTGTGTGTGTGTGTGTGTATCGAATACATATATGCATGCACACGTATATACATACATATATGTGCATACATATGTGTGTATGGCTTATGTGTGTGTGTATGTGTAGTTTTGTTTTTTGTTTTGTTTTGGAGGTGATCAGAGTTAAATGACTTGCCCAGGGTCACATGGTTATTAAGTATCTGAGGCCAGATTTGAACTCATATCCTTCTGACTCCAGACTGGGTGCTCTATGAACTATGGAGCTACTTTGCTACCCCTGAGCTTTAGATTCTACCAGTGTCAAGAAGACCTGAGTTCAAGTCCTGTCACTGACAAATACTATACTATTTATAAATATACTGTATATATAAATATAAGTATATAATGTATAAGTATGTAAATACTGTATGACCCTGAGTAAGTCACTTAATGCAAATCCCTTAAATCTCAGTGCCTCCCAAGCAATTCTCTAAGACCAAAATTACATACAAGTTTGTGATCTGCAAGAGTGAAGGAAATTCCCATGTGTATTCTCCATGTGATAAAATTACAGGTCCAGAAGAGCTAAAAGAAAGAATAAAAATGGAAGGAAATGACATTTCTCTTTCTCTTTCAATATATGTCACTAGCAGGATGAGCGATCAATTAGGATCGGGCTAACCAACCACAGTTTTCATTGGTTGCTATATTGTGCTGGCTAAACTGATACTAATTGACAGCATAGTCACCCAGGGATAGGCATTAGGATTGGAATGGTGAGGGACAATTGAATCAATCAATCAACACACTGCACTTAAACTAACTACCTCAATCAAGAAAGGATATTACTCTTGTATCAATCCATCATGGACATTAAACTAAATATGAAAATTATTAATCAATTTAGGTGGAGTGAAAGTCATTGGATGAAATTAAATGGTGCTACACAGGAAATGTATTGACATTAGTTGAGGAAACTTAGTCATGCCCTAAGGGGATTGTAGGAAAGAAAAATGCAATATGAAAACTGGGAATCCAAGTGGTAGATCAACCTAAAGGAGAGAGCAGTCCAGGCAACCACCCAGGAGGGAATCACTGGACAGGGTTTAGTAGGCAGAGAACAATTTCTGTTTCTAAGAGGTAGAAAGTAGAGATTGGAGCATTTCCAACCCTGGGGAACGGTCAGTGAATACGAAGGAGGTGATGTGATTTGCTTCTTATAATATGGCCAGTAAGAGTTATTATAGTTAAAATATCAACCTAAATCAGTTAAATTGCAAATCTCTGCTCTTTCCAATAGTCAACAATGTCCACAATTTTCTGCCTTCCCCCCCACTCCTACTTTGAACAGAGGACAAACTTTAAAACTTCAAAATGTTGAAAGACTTTGGATTCTCCATTGGCATCCTAGTAGTGTACCTGGGACAGCAATGACTGACTATAGCATTGGCATCAAGAACCAAGGAGAAATTGGACACACAGTGGAAAGGCAGTATAAGGGGCTCAGGAGAAACAAGTACCAGACCTAAATGGAATTTCATGGGGAATCCTACAAAAGGAAAAAAAAAAACTTCTGGCCCTCACAAGCTATGATTTGTCTCTTTTTGAATACAGGTTTTCAAAGCTTGAGGGCACTTACTTTCCTTTGACTGTAGGTACTTGTGGGAGAAGTTGGCGGGGAGGATGTTTGTGCAAATTGTCCTTAATATATCACCATAGTAAATATTGGTTTTAACAGTTTAATTAATTCTGGTTTGCAAATTGATGTCATCTGATTGCCAATAGGGGAAGCATACCAGTGAAGGCCTAGGGGTTTTAGTTGTAGGAAATCAGCTCCAACACTTCAGGGCTACCTTTAGATCCCTGAGAAGACAAATAACTACCCAGTCTCTTGGCAGGAAACCAACCTACCAGTGCTTAGTAAACTTTTTCAGCCTCTTATTTTTATTCTTTGCATACCATACCATATCTATCTGTCTGTCTATCTATCTGTCTATCTATCTATCCATCTATCTATCTATCTATCTAGCAACCATTTGTGGGGTTTTGCTTCCTTGATCTTTTCCATTTTGTTGGATTATCTAAACCATTCACATTTAGGCTATGAAAGTGAAGTTTATACTTTCTTCCATTTATTGCTATTATTTTTTCCAAATAAGGATTCCCCCCCATCCTCTGCCAACACAATATTTTGGCTTCAATTATTTTAGCTTAATCTATCTTAATGCAACCTTGTTTCCACCACCTCTCTTTCCCTTGCCGTTTCCACTGCCTGTCTCTTAACCATTTCCTTTGTTTTGCTTAACATACTATTTCTTTTCCTTTCTTTCTTTCATAAGATTAGTTAATGTATTATATGTTTCCCCCCTCTTCATCATATAAAATCCCCCTTCCTTTTTTGTTCATTAGTTTTTAAATATTTCATTTTCTGGTACTTTCATAAAAATCACTTTCTCCTTCTTCACTTTATCTTTCCTTTTCATCCATTCTAGATATTCATTCTTTGAATGAATATTAATTTATATTTATTTATTTATTTTGTTGTCTTCAAACGCCTCATGGAATTAAAGCTCCTAAGTGAGGGATGGCAAGCTCAAATGGAAATAGATCTCGGTTGGCCACAAATTGACTTAGAAAACCATTATCTGTGTTGTATTTTTATTTAGTTATATATTTCCCAATTATGTTTTACTTGGGTTCAGCTGCAAAATTGACACCTCTGTTAAGGTACCCAAGTTTCCAAAATATTGCCTTTTAGATTTTTGTCTCCTATCTTTTTTTTTCTTTTGTGCCTTACTCTTAAAAATACCAGATCCTGCAGGGAATAAAGAGGATACTACTCATGGTAGGTATTTTCTTATGCCTGTGACTGTGCAATTCATTATTAATATTTACCCTATTCATGGTCACTCTTTTCACTATTTGACATGTAATCTCCCTTGGTCCATGTCCTCCTATTCTGAATATAAGTTGTTTCCCTGGATCTCTGATTTCACTTTTCCTACAGGAGGATGAATGGTCTCTTATGTACCAAATCCCTACAGATTACACCCATTTTAAGGCCCTCATCTCCCTTTATTATTTTTCTTCCTTTGTGAGACCATCCATCAGTGGTCCCTCCTCCCACTGTTAAATTAATTTTTCTACCTCTCTCCCTCTCTCTTTCTCTCTCTCTCTCTCTCTCTCTCTCTCTCTCTCTCTCTCTCTCTCTCTTCTTCGACTCATGTGTTGATCTCATAGTTCCCATGGATTCAATTGTCACTATGTCAATGATTCTTAAATCTACTTATCCAGCCTCTTTGTTTACATCTCCAACTGTCTATTAGACATCTCAAACTGGATACACCATAGACATCTTAAACCTGACATATTCAAAACAACTCATTATCCCCTTGTCCCCAACCATTCCTTATTTTCCTGTTACCATCCTCCTAGTAACCCAGATCCAAAACTTAATTGTCACCCATAACTTTTGACTCTTACTCACCACACCCCTTCCCACCATGTCTGACTCCTTTCTAGCTCTATTGATTTTACTTGTGTAATATATCTAGCCTATACCCCACTCTCCTCTGACATTGCCACCCCTCTAGTGCAAGCCCTCATCACTTCTTGTCTTGGCTAATGCAATAGCCTTTTGGTTGCTCTCATTGATACAAATCTGTCCCCACTACTGTCTACCTTCCACTAAGCTGTCAAAATTATTTTCCTGCCCTTCTAACTTTCCAGTCTTCTTATACCTTATCCTTCACAATGTACACTTCAATCCAGTGATACCAGTCTCATTCTTTGAACAAGACACTCCATCTCCTGACTCCAGATACTTTTACTGGCTAACCCCAAAGCCTGGAATTCTCTGCCTTCTCATCTCTATCTTTTAGATCCCCTGGTTAACTTTAATATCCAGCAAAAATACCACCTTCTATAGAAAACCATCTCTGGCTCTTCTTAATTCTAGTGATTTTTCTCTATGATTACCTCTGATTTTTTATGTCTATAGCTTGTTCCTGTTTTCATGTGGTCTTCCCTATCAAACTGTGAACTCCTCCATAGGGTGCCTGGCACATAGTAGGCACTTAATAAATGCTTGTTAATTTGACTGTTTTAAATTCCTCATTTTTTTGCTTCCTTTTTCATTCTCTTGTAGATTTTCTTATTCCAAGATTTCAAGAATTATTTTTTCTTCATTGTTAAGCTTTGACTTGATTAAGGTGCCTCACATATTTTCCTCTATCTTTTTTCTTCTTTCTTATCTTTTATATATACCTTTTATTTTTGTAATTTAATCTATAAAATCATCAATTCTTCTTTAAGTGGGTATTGTGAGGTGAAGTCTATAATATTACAGATCTAGTTCTCTGTCATCACTTCTGTTTGATTCCTGCTTTCCCCTTTGTCTTGCATAATAAATGGTTTGTTATTCTTGATTGCTTTATCTGTTTATCTTGTATTTTTGGTATCTGGGGTATTTTGAGAAGTAAATAACATGTTTAGTCATTTTATTCTTTCTAAGAATATTTCAAATGCCCGTTTTTATTGAATGTTATCATTTTTCATTAAAGGTTGGACTCATGTTTGCAGGATATAAATAACCTTGGGATGAGATCCTTTGCTCTTTGAACTGCATTATTCCTCCTATGGTTTATGAGTAGTCTTATGTATTTGAATTGGTTTTTTTTTTTTCCCCTTTGTACTTTAAGGTCTTTTTCTTAGGCATCTGCGGAATTTGATGTTTGTCATGGAAACTGTCAGATTTAACCATTATGTGCCTGGGAGTTTGTAGGAGTTTTTTTTTAAAGGTGATTTTTAAAGGTAGATTCTTTCAAATAGTAATCTTTTGGGGGAAGGGTTCCAGAAATTTAAGTTTCTTATATTATGGATTGTCATGTGTTTCTTGGAGACCTTTAATCCTTAACTATGCATTCTGTCTTCAAAATCATTATGTTTTCTTTGGGCAGAGATTGTGTTTTTTTAATTGTTGCTTTTTTTATTTCTCTTCTTCCAGATTGTCCTCCACTTACTTCTATTTGCATTTCTGAATCAGAATTGATTTTCTTTTGTTTCTTTGGTGTACTTTGTGACAATAGATTCAAGATGGTTTTTTTTTTCCTATTCTGCCACTTGTCTCTATTGCACAGGTCATAAATTCTACTTTCACAAACTTTATTTCTCTTTTAAGAACCTCACAGTGTGTTTCCATGCTTTCTTGGGAATCCACAAGGTTTTCTTGCCTAATCAGGTATTGATTCATTTTATTTTTTCCTATAATACTAATTCATAGTATCATAGTGACATTTTTCCTGTTATTAATATCTTCCTTGCTGGTTTTTCTACTTATGTTCTAGGTTGTTACCTGAATTTTCTTCTTCTTAAAATCTTTGGTAGTTTTAGCCTTCATACCTTAATTTTCCATTATTGTTCACAGTCTGACTCCTTCCTCTTTGATGGCAAGTTTCTAATGTTTGACTCTGAAAGTTAACTTAACCTCTTCCCCACCTGGAAAAATCATATTTCTCTGGTCTCACTCTTTACTTCTGAGTGACTTTTAATGGGGACAAAATTGATCCCAAGCAGATGCTAGACTCATCCCTTCAGGTATTATTGAAGTGCCACACAGTCGCACATGATGGAATCCTTTCTCATTGCTCTCTGATCCTCCTTTTTCTTGCTGAGCTCTGTTGCAACACAGAGTGCTTCCATGCTACTGTCACAGCCAGGGCAAACTTCTGCCTTTTCATTTTACCAGGAGTTAGGAGAAGTCAGGAGTCCTTGAGATCCATTGAAAATTCTCATGTCAGCTTGGGCAGCCCTATCCAAATGGTGGGCTGTGGGGAAAGGGTTTCTGAGTAAGTACCTTTGGAGTTAGTCTTCTTCACTCTTAGTTCATCAGACTTTTACCTTGTTTGGGTTGTTGATGTCCCATTCCATGAAGATAACTAAAATTGCTTCACTTCTTGAGCATAATTCTTATTTTAGAGTAGCTACAGCGGTCATGAGGATTGGAAAAAAAATGTTTAGCCATCTATCTCATTGGTTACCTGACCCAAAAGTTGCATATGTTTGTTTTTAACTTTGATCATATATTCTCAAAAGTTAAGACCCTGTTTGTGGTGATTCAATGAGGCAATGAAAGGGGTGAATGAGAATGGATGAGTAGGTAGCAGGGAGGGGTCAAGCCTAATGATATGATTGGTGGAAACACCAAAATTCAAAGACCTAGATAGATTGTAACCTGGTACTATGTATAAGAGGAACAGTATGGTTGTGGATGGTACCTATAGCACCATATGGTGTTGGGCAGCATTCGCTACATGTTAATAATGGCTGTGAAGGAGCAAAGGGGACAATGGAAGCTTCATGAACATGCAGAACCAGTAGCGATATCTGGTTACAATAAAGATGTGAGATGACTATTCTGTATGTAATTTTTATGTGAGAGAATCTTAGCTATATTATCCTCTAAAAATGCTATAGAGGTGTCAAAAAAAGACCTGGACTTACAAACCAAAGAAGTCTGAGCTTGATCTTTCACAAGGCAAAAGATTTACCACTGAGATTCCCTTAAATAATGAGGTCCTCACATGCATTTCAAATTCTATACAATGCAAGTTACCAAAAACTATTTATCCAGCACTTTTTAGGAGTACATTTAAAACTTAATATTCAAGAACAGCCCTGGGCAAAATCATGAAGTAGGCAGAGGGTGTTTTCAATTCTCCCTACAACTTCCTTTCTGTGTCTTCTTCATGTGGTGAGGCCCTCCCTTAAGGCACCCAGGGTTTTCAGGTTACTCTTTAATAGTGTCTATCAGTCAAGATGTACCCCATGTTTTTTACTTTCTTTCCTGCTCCCCAGTAAAATTTAATGATCCTGTGCCCATTCTGTCAGACCTCTGATTGGGCTAATGATACTAATAGCAGCAGCTAGCATTTGGGATAATAATGCCCCACTATATTTCTGCCCTGGAGCCTCATCGTGGCAGAGAGACAGAGAGAACATTGTGTCCATGAACCTTATAGCAACAGGTCTTGGTTGTGAAGATTGATAAGATCTCAAACCATTTGATACTAACTCCCTCCTTTTAATGATGAAGAAAGAGGCTTAGGGGTGAATAAATGACTTGCCCAGAGTCATGCAAGTGCTAAGATACTAAACATCAGAAGTGAGATTTGAACTCATATTTTGTGAATCCAAAATCCATTGCTCTTTCCACTGAACTATTCTCCCCACTTTACAGAGGAGGAAACCAAGACTCAGCTTGACTAACTTGCCCATTATCACATATCTAGGATATATCAGTGGCAAGATTTGAACCCAGATTTTCCATGACTCTGAGTTCCCCTGGTTATCCAGCCTACTATGCTAGCCCTTCCCTGGTTGAACAGATTTAAATATAGTACTTTACATTAATCAAGCATTTTACATAAATTGTCTTGGTTCGATTCTCACAACCCCAAGAGGCAAGCATAGCAATTATTACTAATTCCATTTTACAGAAAAGAAAACTGAAGTTGGTCTGATAAGGAAATTTAAGCTAGCCTGTAAATGATTACTAATGGCTAAGCATTTTATCTTCTTATCTCATCTTGTACTTAACTCTGGTCTTCAATGTCTAAATGTTTCAGGCCTAATTGGGGGAGTGAAGTTTCCTAGAACTGCCAGGGCAGTGGGAGAGACACCTTTGGATAAGGAGGGTCTGCTAGAATCCTTAAAATCATATGAGTCATACAATAATCATTGATTAATCACCCACTGTGTGCCAGGTCCTGTGCTAACCAGTGAGAATACAAAGAGTGGCAAAAGACATATAGTCTATATCCTTGAAGAGCTCACACAGGTGTTTTTCTGTCCTCAAAGCCAGATATACCCTAACTCTGATAGGGTTAAAAAGAATATTATCTCTCTCTTCCTCAAATTACAGTAGAAGGCTGCTTTTTAAATTATAGCCTCCCATCCTTTACTCTCCAGAGCCCAGGATAAGAATTACTCAAATTTGAGACCCTGTATCATTCTCTCTGCTTAAAGCTTGGACTCAATCCTTGAATATTTCCAGCTCAATAATTTAAGGAAGGACTGGGTTTCATCAAACTCCTAGAGTTCAGTTGGAAAGCAGAATGATTTGACCAGTTTCCATTTGATACTTTTGAGCAGTCTAGCCAGGGAGGGTTTTTATGAGTACTTTGTTCTCCTTGGAAGAAGAGTGCTGAATAAATGGTGATTTTTTCCTTTGGAAAAAAAACACCCTACCCGTAACTATGGCAATAACAATTCCATCTCTAAGTGAAAATTATTATTGTTATCTTAGTTGGCAGCCCTAGTTTCTTTCCTGTCACAAGAAGATGGAAGACAGGCACCTTCTTGGAGTCTATAAAAAGCTCACCTCTACAGAATGGTGACCAGCTGTTCTCCATCTCAGCTAAAGACAGACCCAGAGACTGTGTTGAAAGTAGGGTTACAGATGAGGATGAAGTTCCCTGAAAGGTGCAGTTGATCCCTAAAAGAAGGGAGCTTTAACTAGGAGTAAAACCTCCCTTTCTCAAGGGACCTTTAAAAACAGCATAGTTTCTTATCTGCTTTCGCCTCTTTGGGGTGGTCTTACCTATAGGCAAGTCCCAGATAACTTCTTTATGACTCCTTAAAGCCCTCTCCTGGGAACTGACCAAGTAATTTATTCTCCAATTTCCATTTAACTAATGCTTATGAAGCATCTCTATTAGGCTCCCAGAGGCAAAAAATGAAAGCCCTGGTTCTCAGGAATCCAAATTCCTTCTGGTCAACAAAGAGAAAAAATTTCCAGAAGAGAGTAAATTCACCAGGGGAGAATTCTAAAATGCCTTCTATAGGAGATGGCACCTGAATTGTGCTTTGAAGGAGGACAGAGATGCTCTTGCAACTAGTCATTTTCCTACAGTTTTGCAGGGCTGCTTGTCTTGTAATTTCACTGGTATAAGGAACTTTTCCATTGCAGACTTTCACGTGCTTTCCTAAGGATGTTGGGAGGTTAAGATACTTGCCCAGGTTCTCTCAGGATGTATCAAAGGAAAGGCTGAACCCCTGTGTTCCTGACACAAGGCCAGTTTTAAGTTACAGCTTCCTTCTTAACCATTGTTTAGGATAGAGATGGGGAACCTGCAGCCTTGAGGCCACATGACCCTCTAGGTCCTCAAGTGCAGTGTTCTTGAGGCTGCAGGTTCCCCACCTCTGGTGTAGGAAAATAATGGCAGGAGCATAAACTATTTGGCTACATAGGAACTACTGGCCTATAGAGATCTTTGAAGAAGTCATTTGATTCTTTTTATAAGCTGGGGAACTGGTCTTTGAATCATGTAGGAATTCCAATTAAAAACTGAAGTGAAAATTAAACCTTCCTTAAAGTGAAGGCTAAGTATGTTAGGGGTACAATTTGCACAGATATAAAGGCAAACATCTATGGCAGGTATTTATAAATTTTTTCTGTGTGTTCTTGACCCCTTTGGAAACTTGGTGAAGCCTATGTTCCTCTTATCAGAATAATTTTTAAATGCATAAAATGATATGTTAGATTACAAAGGAAATAAGTTGCATGGAAATATATGTGCGTGTGTGTATGAATACACATAACACACATAAATATAGATTTTTTTCCCAGACCCTAGGTTAAGAACCTCTGTGTATAGGACAACTTTAACAAGAGAGTCTATAGATATGTATGCCAGGGAGAGAAAATCCCATCTTTTCAGAGAGACTTTTTTGATATGAGCATTCCTTATTGCAGTCCAACTACTTCATAGGAGTAGTTTTTCAGAGGAGTTTGCTATCCTCTGGAAAGTGCTTTCATTTGAAAATTAATGGTCAGATCTCAGCTCAGTTCTTCAGGGGTGACAATATTTTACCTCAGAGTTGACATTTACTTCTTGGCAACCCATTCCTTCTATGTTCTAATTGCAGAGCAACAAACCATCTCCAAAAAAGGCAAAGCAAAGGAGGAAAAAGGAAAAAAAGAGACTTCAAGACCCTTTGAGATCCCATCTAATTAAAAATGCAAATTAAGAATGAAACCTCAAGTCATAAGTCCTGTTCGATCTTTCCAAAGGCACAAATTACCAGGGACTCGTTGGCAGAGGAGCTGCCTTTGGTTTCAAGATGAATTTCCTAGCTGCCTCCCACAGGCTGGGTAAGGGGCGAGAGTGGGAGGGGGATAAAATGGTTACCAGCTCTGTCGTCCAATTAACTCTGCCACCTCTGGCATCCATAGTCTCCTTATTCTTGTTATATTACACTGAAAGTACTTTAACAGTCGTTAGTGGGCAATTACTCCTTGTCGTTTTTGCCAAGGCCCCAAGAACCATCTGTTTTCTGATGATGGGCAAACTCATCTTTGGTCTTCCCTACCCCATGTGGTGATGGTGAATAGTGGCTGGGTCTCTAAAACTGTCTTGTGAGGCATTACAACAAGACAGCTAACTCCTCCTTGCTGGAGCCTTTTTCAGTGTTAATTGGGAAGGGAAGTGGGTGAGAATGGGGTGGGGAGGGGGGCAAGACGTGGATACAATAGTTCTCTGGCTGTGGTTGGTGGACCATTAAGGGCCCTCCAGATGGTTCTTGGCCTGGTCTCTTGCAATATTGTATGTCAAAAATGATGTCTATACAGCACTTTCATTCCCTGGCATTGATTCACAGTTTCCATATGAGATCCCTTATTGGCAACCCATCCAAAACAATGCCAATCATAGTATAGAATTAAAGAATCTTAGAGCTGGAAGGATCTTGAAGGTCATCTTATTCAACTTCTTCCTTTTATGGCAGAGGAAACAAAGCCCAGTGAGAATAAATGATTTTCCCCAAGGCCCATGGCTAATTAGCAGAAGAAACAAGATTTGAATCCAGGTCTCCTAAAATCCAAGCCTGGAAATTCACACTGTAGGAGTACATTGATGGTATGGGAACAGGCATACTGAACATGCAATTGAGGAAAAATAAAATATTACATTTTTTAAAGAGAGTTACTTTCTTTGAAGTCAAGCCACTCATAAACTCATAAATTAGGGGCAGCTAGATGGTGCAGTGAATACAGCACCAGTGCAGGAATCAGGAGGGCCTGAGTTCAACTCTCACCTCAGACACTTGACACTCACTAGCTGTGTGACCTTGGGCAAGTCACATAACCCCAATTGCTGCCTCATCCTGAATCATCTCCAGTCATCCTGATGACTATCTGGTCACTGGATTCAGATAGCTCTGGAGGAGAAGTGAGGCTAGTGACCTGCACAGCCCTCCCTCACTCAAAACAAAGTCAAGTGCAAGTCATGTCATCATTTCTCTGATGGCATGGTCTTCTTCGGCAACGAAGGAAGAATATACACACACACGCTGAACATGAACTAAAAGATATGAATTTGAATCCCTATTATTTACTTATAAACTATATGATCCTGGGCAAGTAATTTACTCTTTCTGTACCTTGGTTTCCTCATCTGTAAAATCAGAATTGTAATTTATACCCCACGTATCTTATAGGGTTATTATAATTAATTTTTTTTGAGAGACAATGAATCTCTGTTGAAAAGCATGGAATTGGGAGCTTGGACTGAGAAAACCCAGTCTAGGTCAGTGACTGGGTTAGTCACTCCTCTGTGGGTCTCAGTTTCCTTATCTGTAAAACACAGAAGTTGGATTAGAAGATCATTCAGAACTTACCCCCTTCCCACCTCCCAAAGCAATGAACTTTCTTGTACAAGAAGAGGAGGAAGGAAGGACCAAGTATTTATCAGGTACCTAATACGTGTCAGGTACTGTTCTAAGCATTGAGAATACAAACAGAAAAGAGGATAAAGAAGTCATTAAATGCCTGCTATGTGCCAGGCACTGTTGTAAGTACTTCTCAGATATTTAATTTGATCCTTACCACAGCCCTGTGAGGTAGGTGCTGTTATTATCCCCATTTTATTGTCAAGGAAACTGAAGCAGACAGAGGTTAAGTGAATGTCCCAGAGTCACACAACTCCGAAATGATTCAGGTCATATTTGAATTCAGAACCCAACCCACTACATCACCCAGATACCAATTGGAAAGCTAACCAGTCTCCTGTATAACAAAGCCTCCAGATAAACAGTTTGATAGCAGTTGCAATGTGGTGCAGCAGATAGAGCACTGGGCTTGGAGTCAGGAAGACTTGAATTCAAATTTGGTCACGGACGCTTACTAACTGTGTGACCCTGGACAAGTCACTTAAACTCTGCCTTAATTTCCTCATCTGTAAAATGGGGATAATAATAGTACCAACTACCTCCCAGGGTTATTGTGAGGATCAAATAAGATAATATTTGTAGAGTGCTTAACATAGTGCCTGGAGTCTATTCTAAGTACCATGTAAATATTAATTGTTTGTTATTATTATCCCATACTGGTACTCTCCAAGATCATTATTGTTTCTCTAGCTTTCCAGACTTTTTTTCATATTGCTTTCTCCCACCCATATTCTATTCTCTAGCTAAACTGGCTTATGTTCTGTCCCCCTGACATTCCATCTACTTTTCTACTTCTGTGCTTTTGCTAAAATTCCCCTCCTCTTTCTGGAATATCTTCCCTTTTTCTGTCTTTGCATGTTGAGTTATTATTCATGCTTTAAAGACCAACTCAAATGGCATGTCTTCTGTGAAACCTGTCCTAATTCACCCTTGTGGTAATGACTTTCCATCCTTATATTTTTCTTGGTACTCCTCAATTAATATTGCCACTTACAGACATGGCCTTAGTCATGTTCTCTCTCTGGGTCTCAGTTTCACTATCTGTAAAATGAGATAGTTGGATTATGTGACTTTATGGATCCCCTCTAGCTCAGCATCTTTTGACCACTTATCTATGCGTATCTAAGCCCTGATGTTTATATAATGATTCAAGAAGGGGTATGCTAGTAAATGCTTAACAACCTGCTCTCCATTAAAAGTACCCATGACAGCATTAAGTTTAATCTGCATTGTTAATATTTTGTCCATCGCTTTCTTAAGTCAAGACCACCAACAAAACCATACATTAAGTCCCAGTTTGTAGTGACTGTGTTTCCAAGGTATGCTCCAGCACAACCTTGGGTCATCAAGCTTTGTGAAGCATTTACTTAGATTGTCTCATTTGAGTAAGTAGGATAATTATTAATATCTCCATTTTACAGGTGATGGAAATGAGTGTGAATGGGTGAGTGACCTGATCAGGGTCATAATGCTAGTGTGTATATAGCCTCATGTTCAGTTGTTTTTCAGTCATATCTGATTCTTTGTGACCCCATTTGAGGTTTTCTTGGCAAAGATTCTGGAATTGTTTGCCATTTCCTTCTCCAGCTCATTTGATAAGGAAATTGAGGCAAATAGGGTTAAGTGACTTATCCAGGGTCACACAGCTTTTAAGTGTCTGAGGCCAGATTTAAGCTCAATGAAAATGAGCCTTGCTGACTCCAGACTCAGCATCCTCTGTGCCACCTATCTGCCTTTATAGCTTCACTTAGGCAAGGATATTGATCAAGAAGTTAAGGTTGAAGAATATTATCTGGATTATTAACGGGGACTCCATGAACTTATTTTTAAAAATTTGATAATTGTTTTCCCAATATAATTGACTTCCTTGGTCCTCCTATATATCTTATTTTATGTATTTGAAACGATTATTCTGAGAAGAGTCCACAGGCTTTGCCAGATTTCCATAGATAGAGGCCAGTGACGCAGAGAAGGTTATGAAACCTTACAGGACTCTTCAGAGGCTGCTGTATTTTCAGCAAGTGCTGAGACCCAACAAAATAGGAAGCACATGAATTGTTAGCTAGTCTTAGAAGAGGAAATTTGGTGCAGTCCTCAATCTAATCCACTCTTCTGCATCAATAGACAAAGTGTTCTCCCAAACAATTACCTAGGGGTGAGACTTTGACTAGGAGATCTTAATCTTCAGTGACTTGCATGACTGGAATAAATAACAAAACATCCTTCTGCTTGGTGATGGGTAAAACCCCAAAGACTCAATCTGGTCTTGATGAGCATCCAAGAATCTGGATGCTCACACCCCACTGTGGAGGACTCACTATCTACAGTGCTGAGAAGGAGGTCTGTGGTTTCTTGCAATGCCTGGTTTGTTCAGTTATGGGCTAAGCTAATACCCTGCTTCCTGGTGATGCTCCAGGGTATAAGCTGGCGAGCCTCTCTCCTGCATCCAGATGCCATTTCTACCATTTATGTCAGATGTATACATAATGAATAGCTAGGTTGTTTGTTTGGGTTTTCTGCTTTACATTTTAATACACTGTCATTTGCTACTATTACCTTTTAGCTTTGTCCAGGACAAAGACAATCACATGTTCCAAAGAGCATGGGATCCTTCTTACTGAACTCTTCTACCATTATCCTGGGGACATCTACATCATTCACTCTTTCTTCCTCAATGAAATGCACAAACTGACTTAGCCACAGTGCGTGGAATGAAGAAAATCATGATTTTGGAGTAGGCATCTTACTGATAATTTTTCAATGACCATTGTTAAGGACTGTACATTTTTTATTCATGAGTTTTTATTAGATCAAGCCTGAGGCTATTAAGTTTGCTACTGAATAATTCTTTGAAGAATTCATTTCAAACCTCTCCTCCCTGGAACCCCTTTGATCTTCAAATCTGGCCTGTATCTCCCCTAAACAGTGGCACATTTTTTTCTCACTTAAAGGTGAGAATCATTTCATCAAATTATATATTACTGATTTCCACTGAACTCTGTGATCTCTTTTAGCTATTTTTCCTTTATCTCCCCCAATGCTGTCCCCTATTCCTCCAACCACAATGTCCATATACTAACTCTTTAAGCCATATCTGATAAGGGGCATCCCTTAAGAAAAACTAATGAAAAGACTAGACAGCATGAGTAATGAAGGATTATCCACCTGTCAATCAGTCTCAACAACCTTACCCTAGTGCAGGGTTCCTTCACTTTTTTGCATGTCATGGATTCCTTTGACAATCTCATGAAGGGTGTGCTTTCCTCAAAATAATGCTTTAAAATGGTTGAGGAAAATGCTAAATTTCAATTAGAACTTGGTGGAAATAAAGATATAAATATTTTTCCCATTGAAGTTCACAGACCCCTTCCCTGAAATCTACAGTCAGTTGAGCCCAGGTTGAAAGTACCCCTCCTGGAAGGGGGAATGGACTGCTATGATTTTTTTTTTAACAAGACTGTTGAAGTAGAGAATATATTGGATGGAAGGAGGAAGAGATGAAAGAACCTGTCATTTTCATTGCTTGCTTTAGGATGCAAATGTATCTTATCATTTTTTAATACCCAGAAGCATCTTGGATTGCTTGCTTTTGATTTCTTTTTGGTGTTGGCAGGCATGTTGTGGAACAGGAATGATCAGAAGCAAGAATGTGGTAGGATTAGGGTGGCCCTTTTTTATTCAAGTAAAGTAGTTCCTTATCCTCCCCCTCCTCCAACTTTGCTCTGTACCTAAGGAAAATATACAGGAAGCAAACCTCAAATCTAAGCAAAAGATGCATTCTGAGTAGCCTGGAAAGATTCCAGAATAGATGCTTAAAATGTTGATGGTCAGTAAATCTGTTGGATATTTGTGAATATCCATTTACTAAGTAGTTAACTACTAGGCTTTTGTAAATAGTCATGGTTCTCTAGAATATGCCATATGGATGACCAAGATAAATGACACGGTCCCTGCCTCTGAGAAGCTTTTATGGTCTAACAAGCAGTCTAGGACAAGTCTTCAAGCAGTTGTGGATAACCACTTGTTGGATGTTGTCATGGGGATTACTTTGTGTAGGGATTGGATTGATTGGCTGCTGATGTCCCTGATAAATCTCAAACTCAGTGACCCTTTGACATGTACCAAAATAAATTATTACAATTTGGACAATTGGTGCCACAAGGCAAGAAGGGGGAAAATAAATGCAGTGTGCCTGATACCAGAGAAGAATTCTGTCCAAAGTTCTTCACATGGGATCAGCCAAAATGTGGAACAACTGATTACACTAGGTTTTCTGCTAAAATCTTTAGGGGTGCTGAGTAGTTATGGATGTCTTCTGTACAGAATGTATTCTCTCCTCATCTACAATCCCCAGTTTCCTTGAAAGATTAGCTCAGAGACACATGCTGTATGAGATCTTTCCTGATTCCCCCATCTACTAGGGCATCCCCTACCATTACCATACATTTAATTTGTTTATGCAAAGAGATATTCTGTCTCTTCAGAGAGAAAGTAAGCTCCCTAAAAGTAGTGATTCTTTCCCTTTGGCTTTCTTGTCCCCAGCGGAGGGCATAGCCAGGGGCATACAGTAGATGCTCCATAAATGACTGTTGAGTGCTAAGGTGATTGTGATGTATGTGTGATGTGGTGGCTGATAGAGACTGGTCATTATTTGATGACATAGTGTAGATGAAGGGGAGGCAAGAATTGAGGTCCATCTTGCAGTTTCTCCCACTCAGAAGGGGGGGTTTTCATGGGTATCTGTCAGTTTGGGCTGATGCCATCCTTGTGTTCGTTGTTTGTCAGAATGGGGTAGGCAAGCAATGAGGAAGCTCTGTGAAGCCACATCTAGTCTGTCACCAACTCTTTGAACTATATCAGCTGAGTTTACTCTAAAGAAAGAGGGAGGGCTGAAGAGGGAGAATGGAAGTCATATGAAAAAATGCTCTAAATCATTATCGACTAGAGAAATGCAAATTAGAGCAATCTTGAGATATTTTGCATCTATCAGATTGGTTAAAATGTTTGAAGGAGTAAGTGACAAATGTTGCAGGGGATGTGGAAAAATTGAGACATGAATTCACTGTTGGTGGAATTGTTAACTTATCCAACCATTTTGGAGAGCAATCTGGAATTATGTCCAAAGAGTTATTAAACTGCCTATACCCTTTAACCCAGCAATTGCCACTACTAGGTCTATTTACAAAGATGATTAGAGGATAAATAAAAAGAATCCATATGTTCTAAGATATTTATAGCAGTTCTATTTTTGGTAGCAAAGACCTGGAAATTGTGGGGATGCCCATCAATTGGGGAATAGCTAAACTAGTTGTGGTATGTGATTGAAATGGAATATTACTGTACTATAAGAAATGCTGAGCTTGATGATCTTAAAAAAATGGATAGACTTGCATGAAATAATTGAGAATGAAATGAGAAGAACCAAGAGAACATTGCATACGGTAACAGCAATATTGTTTTAAGAATACCTTTGAGTGACTAAGTCATTTTGACAATTATAAAATACCCAGATTAACTACAAAGGAACTGCAAAGGAAGATATTATCTTCACTCAGAGAGTTGATAAATAGGACACACACACACACACACAAACACATACACACATACACACACATATAGACACAAAGATATATGGGTCTAACGGTAGCCATCTCCAGGGCAAGGAGGAAGAAAGAAAAAAGGGGGCAAAAAGAATATTTATTATATTTATATAATATTATTATATTAGATATATAATTAAATAATTAATTTATGTAATGTTATAATTATGTGTGTAATTATATAATTATAATATTGTAATAATAAATATATATTTAAACAAAATAGTAAATTATACATAATAGATTTGAAGTTGCATGAGCAATCATCTTTTTTTTTCTATTCTACTATGTTATAGAAATACTTGTTTTATTTCTTAAGTTCAGAATAAAATAAAATTACAAAAGGAATAAGAAATTTTAAAAATTACATGACTTTTGTCAACTCTAAGCCAAGGTAGAACTCTAAAGAGTACCAGGAATGTAATAAAGGACTATGGTAGCTCAGATGAGTGAAAGAATTATCTAATAAATTCCCCAACTCCTTGTGAGATAGAAGTTAGCCTGGTACCCTGAAACCACCACTGGACTGAGAGTCAGAACAAATGATCCCAAAACTTGAATCTTCTGTGAACCAGCTATGCAATTTGAGGCAAGCCATTTTCTTTATCTGAGTCTTCAGTTTCCTCCTCTGTAAAATGATAGTGTTGGACCAGATGATCTCAGAAGTCGTTTGCAGCTCTGACATTTTTCTGTTCAATAAATCCAAAAGTAACAAATCTTCAATCAATTAACCAACAAACCTCGATGACATATCTAATCAGTTCAAAGCAGTGTTCCAAACACTGAGAATACACAGACGGAAAAGGAAATACTCCTCTTCTTGAGGAACTTATATTCTGTTCTTCATACAGATTATTATATGTATGAAAAAGTGGAGACACAGAAACTGACAAAACTTGGCCATCATCATGCAGTGGAAAAAGAAAGAGAGAAATCACTTAATTCATTCTCTCTTAACTCTTGACCTAGACACAACCTAAGTCACTCTGACTGTCTGCAGTCATATTCATCTGCAGATGAATTTAAGTTGCATTTCCTCTCATGCTACCAGTAGCACAAGTTCCAAGGATTCTTTTCCACTTCTCTAGCCAGTCACTCAAGAATCTCATGATCAGTACAATGTGGTCAGTGAAATACGGCTTATTGTGTATTTGATGAGTCACAAGATAACCAAGCTTGGGTCAATTTCTAACCCAATACAAACATATAAATCTTTTTGAAAAAAGCTTCTATGAATTGATGGCATAAGTCTAACCAGAAAGGCACAGACCCATCCACACTTATTTTTTGTAAAGAGTTTGGAATTTGGCCTCCTCTAGGACCCATTGGGTTTAAGAGATGTAGACTTTTAATTGCTCCTGGATCTCAGTCGCTATCATGAAATGGAGCCAGTTCCAAAGGAGAAGGGAAATATGAAGGCAAGCAAGTCATTAATAAGCTTTCCTGGAAACTAAGAATGAAGGCCTACTATAATAAAGACCAGGAGAGAAGTGAAAGAACTGCAGCTTGCAGGAAGGGAGGCAGTAGGGTGAAGGAGAGAGAGTACCACCTTCGACATCAAGAGAACTTGGTTCAAATGCTACTTCTGTGTGATCCCTATGTATTAATTATGTGACCATAGGCAAATTACAGAGCTTTGTTTTTTTCATCTGTAAAAAAGAAAAAAAGGGATCATACTTAAAGGATCATAGATACAGAGCTGGAAAGGATCTCAAAGACCAGCTAATTCAACTTCTTATCTTAACAAACAAGGAAACTGAGGTGCAGGGAGGTCAAGTGAGCTGCCCACAGTCACATAGCTCGTAATTTTCAGAGGTGAGACTTGAATGTATATATTTTGATTTCAGGGCATTATCTCACAGCAGTCTTATGAGGACAGTATTTTGGAAAAGTCCAATTATCCATTGAAGCTATTATCTCATTGGTGTGGATATTAGCTTCAATGGCTCCCTGTCACCTCCAGAATTAAACATAAAATTCTTAGGTGTTAATCCCACCTAGGTGGCATCACTCCCACCATCCCAGGCATCTTGTGCCTTCTTCTTCCCCATCTCTCCCCATAATATAATAACACTGACTTCTTTGCTGTTCCTTAAATAAGACACTCCATCTCCTGAATGAGCATCTTCACTGACTCTTCCTCATGCCTAGAATGTTCTCTCTTTTCATCTCTACCTCCAAGCCTCCCTGGGTTCCTTCAAGTTGTAGCTAAAATCTTAACCTGCTACAGGAAGTCTTTTCCTTAATTCTAGTGCCTTCCCTCCATTGATTGTCTCCAGCTGATCCTGTATATTTCCTTTTTTACATAGGTGTTCACATGATATCTCTCCAATCAGTCTGTGAGCTCCTTGAAGGCAGGGGTTATCTTTTGCTTTTCTTTCTATCTGCTTGGCACATAGTAGGTACTCAGTAGGTGTCTGATAACTGACTATTCCCTCCAATAGTGCCTACTGCAGTCACCTTTACCCGCCCAACACATCTCTCTGCCAATCATATCTTACTATAAATTTGCTTTGTGTGCATATATGGAGATGGGAGAGTACAAAACATACTGGGAGCCTTCTTTTGATTCTATCCATGTTGTCTGGATACCAACAGAACACCCAATGGGCCATCAGTTGTCCTTTACCCTTTCTAACTGACCTATACATCTTTTGCTTTTTTCCTGTAGTCACACGTAACAGCAAGCACCCTGACACATCCAGGATGGCCTGCTAGTACAGGTTCTCAGATCTGCTTTTCTAAAAGGAAAAACGGTCAACAATCTTCTTTAATCAAGTATATCAACAGAGAAAATACAAGCAGAGAAATAACTAACAGACAGGGCTTCTGTCTAACCATAAGCAATAGAAACATCACAGATCAACAGACAGATCCAACTGTTTGGCCATACATACATAGTTATCAGAGAGAGAAGCACCAACATCTGTGTTTTCAAAGCCAGGGGGCTCCTTAATGGCTACCCAGAGTCTCATCTGGCACACAAACCTTCAACCAAAGAGCAAACCCCAAAGCAAAACCTAACCTCAGAGTACATACACACTTTTCAGTGCTGGAGGACACAACCTTGTAACCCAGTACTTCATTAGAAATTAACAAAAGAAATTAGAAATTAACAAAACTCTAATCAAGTTTCTCTTAATGGGTTCCACTTGAGGTCTATTAATGTGTGGGGGACATCTTTAACTCTCATTAACATTTCATCATATGTTTATCTGATTTATTCCACTTCTTTCAAATAACCTCCCACTTAACAGTGCACTACATCCCCCTGTACATCTCTTCACTTTTTTGTGATCAGCTTTCATCCTTCAGAGACTATTATATTTCATGACTCCAAGATACCTTAAAAGTCCTCCTCCAATAAGTTGTCTTCCACACTAATGTCAAAATCATATAAAAGTCCTTGAAAGATATAATAGAAATGAATCTCTTTGACCATTTAATCATTCGTATCAAGCAAGGTATAAAATAAGATGATTCACCAGCAGTATTTTCCACTGTCACAGAGGATGTTAAGTACAGAGTCTAAGTCAAAGAGAGTTTTCTTCTATGTGGACAGATCCTCTAGGTGCTTTCATTCATGGTTGACATTTTGGAAAGTGCAGCAATCAATCAATCAACATTTAATACTTTAGTAGGCTATGTGTCAGACTTTCTTCTAAGGACTGAGGTTACAATGAAAAACAAAAATATCATCCCTTTCCTCAAGGAGTTTGTTCTAATAAGGAGTGACATCGTGCTCCAGAAGATTCAAAAGCCCTCCTAAATGACATCTAAAATCATACAAAAGAGTTTGATTTAACTATCCACATGGGAAAAACAGAAGTGGATGTCCATCCAGAGTGTAATATGTAGGTGGAGGGTCTCCTGGAGCTCACCCACAGTACATAGACTTTGGATAGACCATAAAAATGAACTAGATTCAGAACTGAATAAGAAGAAGGGAAATGAGACAAATTAATTACCTTTGGGAAATTGTACACTTTTAGAAATGACCATCAAGCCTCTTTTTGGAACAAAGACCTATTTTTTATACAAATGCTCTTAGAGTGATATTCTT
The DNA here is from genome assembly GCF_028372415.1 of Notamacropus eugenii. Lineage (NCBI taxonomy): Eukaryota > Metazoa > Chordata > Mammalia > Diprotodontia > Macropodidae > Notamacropus > Notamacropus eugenii. The sequence continues at coordinate 481,832,865 of NC_092873.1, read as the reverse complement.
CTCTGAAATTAAATAAGATTTATTACATGATGGCAGCTCCTTCTCAGTTCTGAAGCAGAAGGAAACAGTTGTCTGGCTTGAAGTCCCTAGTGAAGAAGAAAAAAGTCACTGAGAAGATGCCTCTTGACAAGATTCCCAGAAGAAGAAAAGACAAGTCCTGAATGAATTGACCTTATATTTTTTTGCAGTATTTTGGGTCTAGGATCATAGAATTGGAGCTAAAAGAAGTCACAGAGTTCATCTGTCTAAGGTCACACGAGTAGTAAAGAGCAAAGATGAGACAATTAGATCATATTAAAGTGATCCAACAATAATTGCCTTTCTGTAGCTAGTTTATTCATAGTCTGTTCTTCCGATCTCCCTGGGGGTTAAAGGTAAAATAAGACCCTTTGAAAAGCAAGCTCTACCCTAAATTCACAGTGACCACCTCATTACCCTCCAACCACCTAGACAGCAATGCTGGTCATTCTTGAAAACAATTAGGAACAGCCTCCCTCCCCTGCCCCAACCAATTACTAAAGTATACATTCTTTTTGAGGAACAATACCACTCCTAAGTCTAAGCCCCAAAGAAATAGAAACACGAGGAAATAGCAGCTCTTTTGTAATGGCAAAGACTTGGAACCTAAGGGAGTATTGTTTGGGAAGGGGCTGAGCGAATTATGACATATAAATGTATTGTAATACTATTGGATGAAAAGGACAGTTTCCGAGAAACCTAAAAGACTTCTATGAAATAAAGCAGAGTGAAGTAAGCAGAACCAGGGGAACAATGTATACAGCAATAATGTTATGAAGACAAACAATTCTGAAAGCTGTAAGAACTTTGATCAATGCAAAGATGAATCACAATTCTAGTGGCCCTAACAATTCATGCTACTCACCTCCCAACAGAGAAGCGGTGGATTCTGGGTGGAGAATGAGGCATAATTTTGAATGTGGCTGACAGTGAATATTCTTTTAAAATGCATATTTGTTACAAAGGTGTTTTTTGTTTGTTTTTGTTTTTTCCAGAGTGGGGAACTGGATTAGTTAGGAGGGGAGAGAAAATAAATTGAGCTTAATTGAAATAATAATATAATTGATATTAAAAAGAAAGTAATTTTGGAATAATTGAAAGTCATGGTATTAGGAGGCTCCTATTAAACTGTTGTTCTAGTAATCAGCACAAGAATTACTGGTGTTTTGTTGATCAATCTGACTGGTGTAGAGTAGGTAGCACAAGTATCTGAAAAAATGAATAAACGTGTATTGTAACAATGAACAAAGGAATCCACGGTCTAGCTTTCTAATGGGAACTTTGTTCCAATGAACTGGAAATGCTTAGCGAGTGTCTTCCTCAAAGCTCCTTGGGACTCAAAATAATCGCACCCATTTCTCTCAGAGGTAACATGCAGGATCAAAATGAAGTAACTACAGCAAGGTTATATATTGACAAAGGCAGAAACTGTCTTCTTCAAGGTCTTTTTGGGGTCCTTAGATGAAGGGCTCATGAGTCTACTTTAAAAATGAAACGTGTCTCTGCTGCAGAAATTCATTGACGTCTTGTTGAAATTTATGGATCGAACATTTCCATTTGACATTTAATTCAACTGTTACTTATTAAATAACTGACATGCAAAAGTCCTGTACTTGTTTCATGTGAATTTTTCTTTTTGTCTCCCCATTTAGATTGTAAGCTCTTTAAAGGAAAAGACTATTTCAGAATTCTGAGTTTTTGGTATCCTCGATGGAGCCTTGTATAGCGTTTAGCAAAAGTGGGCATTCAAGAAGTATTTGTATTAAAGGGCAGTTGCTGCTGGAGCCAAGCAACTGTGGCACTATGTTCTTTTCCTTTCCTCTGAGGGAACCTTTGCACTGGACCCATCCTCATGGTGCCAAGGTTTCAGCTTGGCAGAACTTGATCACCTAAATGTTGTGCCAGACTCTTTTGTCTCCCTGGCTATTTGCAGGGGCATATGGGTAAATGTTTTAAAAATGCACCCCGACACACTTTTAAGTTTAATCTGTATTTTTAACATTTTCTGCATCACTTTCTTAAGTCTAGACAATTAAAAAAATCAAGCCTGGATTTATAACATTTGCTAGTATCCTGTGTAATTGCTTACACAGAGAATTTAACAATAGGTTCTCTCTAGCTTCAGTTGGACCTGGTTACAACACATTCTGTCTCTTCAAACCCTCACCTTGCATCCCTGGGAAAATTGCTAAAAGTTTACATTTGGTTCATATCTAGGTTCTCCCTCTAAAAGGGGTAGAAATGTGCTCGCCGTACAATAGGAATCAGATATATGCCCAGGATTTATTTCTTCCATATAAACTCAATGGTAAACACAAAAGACTCTGGCAAGCAAGCATTAACAAAGACTGAAAACAAGATACAGTAGCATTTAACTACTGTTATACTCCCCCAAGAGAATAAGCCTTAAATATCTGAATGTAAAACAGTCTGTGAGACTGCTGAATAGGAATTTATATTTCACCTCAGCTTTGTACTAGCCAAAAACCCTCTCTGGCTGTTCTGGGAAGACAGGCCAAGAGGTAAGCTCCTACTCCATTAAGAGTCAGCTTCTCTGATGGAGATGTTCCCCTTGCTACCAGTCAGCTCCAAACAAGAAACCTAGGAAGTCTGGGTCTTTCAGACTCATTAGGTTGTCTCCAAGGTTGTACGCATCTATCTGGAGAGTGCTGTTTGGTCACTTAAAATCACCAAAGAAATACAAAGCAAAAGAGGGGATCCAAAAACTCAGGCTCAAATTCATTTAGCTGAACTCCCTATTTTTGCAGCCATGTGGAAGGTAGTAGGGTGAAGAAGAGCTGACTGACTTTTTTCCAACCCTCAGATTAGCTGAGGAGTTGAAGGAAGAGAGAAAGCCAGACTCTCTCTGCTGTTTGAATTTATGTTGCCCATCTCATCCCATCACAGAGCAAAGGGACCAATAGGAGATTATTTCATCTTTCCAAAGTGTCTAAGCCCATCAGCGCCACATGAGCACATGGTTGTCTCATTCTTCCCATATTCAATGGGGGAACAATCCCAGTTATTCTGTAAATGAATCGAGCACTTTCAACTGTTTCTGTTAGGTAAAATGTGAGGTTCAGTAGTTATTTGGAAGAACTGATTTTGTAAAAGGTTTTGATTTCCAAAATCCTTTGAACCCAAGACAGTCTTCTTCCTGATACTTGGATCCACCTCTGGTGAATTAATTTAACTTCTGGTGAACTGTTTTTACTACTTTGTACCTCTAATTCCTAGGAACTAGAATTCGATTCCTACTTTGTGTTCCAGTTGTGGTCATAACAAAGGAGAACATAGAATGAAGTGCTAAAGGGTGGGTGAAATCAGTGAAGCTTTAGCAGAGCCAGAGTAATAGAATGTCCTGTCCCTTAAGCCTGGATTATGTTCCCTCTTCATCTTTCTTTCTTACCATCCCTAATTTCCTTCAAGGCTCAGCTCAGTGGTCACCAACTATGGGGAACCTTCCCTGATATTTTCTCTGCTACTCACGTTACCAGGTATTTGCCTGTTTACACGTTTTATTCACTCAGTAGGGTATAAACTCCTTTAATGTGGGATCAATTTGTCACTTTTTTTATCCCCAAAATCTTGTTTTGCACAGGTTAGATACTTGATAAATGACTATTAGACTGCACTGGGCTGGAGAATTGGATTGCATTGGGGAAGGCTTCTTAAAAGAGGTAGGTAGATTTTGAATTACAGACTTGATAAATATAATGGACATGAAAAAGAAGTTCAAATCGGGGAACAACCTGATTGAGACCAGGAGGTGAATAGCACTGATGAGGCATCGAGGAGAAAGGCTGATCAAGGCGGAGAGGGCTACCAATGGGGAGCAGGAAAGCTGGCTAAGTGGAGTGGGGCTCATGCTATGGAGGCAAGCAGAGAGGTTTAGGATGTAAAGTCATAATATTGAATATTAGACTGGAAGTGACCTCTGAGAACTCGGAGTCTAACCTCTTCATTTATATGTGGAGAAATGGTGGCTACTCTTCCTACAATACTTTGCCTTTAATAAAGTGCTTCCAGGGAGTTAGGGAATGAGGTATTATGATTCCCATTTTGCAGATGAAGGAATCAAGGCCTAGAAAGAGATACTTCATCTCCCAACGTAGAGGGGGAGTTATGACTGGCCAAAAAAAAAAATACCCAAAAAACAGGTCAAGGCTCCCAGTACAGGTTGAATCAATATCATCTAGCCCTTATAATTTGTTTTACTTTACCCTTATAGCCTTGCATGATTTTTTTATTGGTTGAGACAACCAGGGTTAGGTGACTTGTCCAGAGTCACACAGCTACCAACATGATTGTGAAGTGTTATGTATATGTTGGTATGCACATACATGTTTCTAGTATACATTTACATGCATGTTTATACAAGTGCATATATTTATACATATATATGTAATGAACAGTCCTGGGAAGTACTTAGCTCCCTTCATTGAAGGGCTTCAAGCCAAGACCAGAATGATTGTTTCCAACTTAATCCATAAGCACCTTGTTTGTAGGTTTGTTTGTTCAGTTTTTTGGCATGTTGTCTCTCCCATTAGACTGTGAATCTTTGAGAGCAGGGACTGTATTTTACATTTCTTTGTGTCTCTAGTGCTTAACAAAGAGTATTTACAATTTTAGTCATTTTTTTCAGCCATGTCCAACTCTCCTTGATCTCATTTGGGGTTTTCTTGGCAGAGATACTAGAGGGGTTTGCCATTTGCTCTCCACCTCATTCTATAGCTGAGGGAATTGAGGCAAACAGGGTTAAGTGACTTCCCCAGGGTCACACAGCTAGCAAATGTCTGAGGCTAGATTTGAACTCATGAAGAAGAATCCTTCTGGTTCCCATCCCAGTGCCCTGCCCACTACACCATCTAGCTGCCCTCACACATAGTAAGCACTTAAATGTTTACTGATTGACTGCCTATTGTAGTGGGATGTGTTATACAGTAGTATTCCTTTCAGGTGTGGGTTGGACTCTAAAGATGATGAAATCCATTCCAATTTTAAATTTCTGTGATTCTGTGATATTGGTGAAGAATGGTTTTCATTTCCAGCCTACTCAAATGTATGAACACATACATAGATACAGAATAGGAGAGGGAAAACCACTCAAAGTACTTAACATTTATAAAAACATTCAGCAATATTCTGGTTTTTTGTGCCTTAGCTTTGTGCCTTTCCCTTTAATTGTTTCTGGATGGAGCCAGCAAACCCACTTAAGCTGAATAAATACTAGAGGTGATAAGTACCCATGGGTGCCCTTCTCCACACCAGAGCCCAGAGACCTGGCTCAAGAAGAGGCTGGGTCAGCAGCAGCCCTCTCCCCTCCCCGGTCACCCTGTTAATGGAGCATTATTTTTCCAGTCCAGCAGAAGATGCTTTCCGTTGCAGGCTTTCCCAAATGAGACTACTTGATGGAAGAGCACAGTTCTTTGTGCAGAATGACTGTAAGCTGTGCCTAGTCTGGATTGAGCTCTGAGATGGGGGAGCTGTAATGGTAGCACTTTTTGAGAGTTCAATTAATAAGGTTTCCTAGAAGCTGCCAAAGTCCAGCTACAGTAATTATCTAGTGAGTATGCTGAATCAGCTAATATAAGCTTCCCCAGTCTTGTTGCTAATTAGACTCCAGCCTCTCATCTTGTTAATAAGCTTTCAGTTCATTTGCATGCATAAAAGGGGGGGTGGAGGAAGGAAGACACAATTCACCTTCAACATGTGGCCTTTTTTATTTATTAAAATATGCAATCTTTTATTCCGGCTCAGATATCTATTTGTACTGCATCCTATGAAAAGGCTTGCAGAGAATTCAGTGCCCACTGTCACCTTCAACTTTACTTTTCCTTCCTCTTTCTCTATCACCCCTCTCTAATTCTTTCTCCATCAAGTCGGTAGATTAGATGATGGACTAGTGTGATTCAAAAAGCATTAGAATGATGAGAATGTTAAAGCTAGAAGGGCCTTTAGAAATCACTTGGTGTAACTACTTTATTTCACCGATGAACTGAAGCGCAGGAAGTCAATTGACTTGGCCAAGGTCATGCGCACAACTAGTTAGAGCGAGAACTAGAGCACAGGATTCCTAGCTCCCAGTGCCATTCATCCTCATAGCATTCTGGTTCTGTGTCACATTTATGGAATCATAAGGCTTAAATCATTTAGTTACAATCACTTATCAGATATCAATCACTTTACCAATCACCTCTGTTCTCTTCCACTTCAAAATTAGAAAGAGCTAGATGAACACAGTCTCTTCAGTCCTGCACTTGAAAAATTGCTCTTTATGCAGCAATGAAATGCTCTCCTTTTGTGGGTAGACTACAGCACTTATTTCCATGACACACATTACCTTTGTCTTCCTGGGAAAGAGAAGGAAGTAAAAGATACAGATAAGATCGTTGTATACTTGGTTCCAAGGGTAGTTAGTGGAGAGGTTGTAAAGGAAGAAAAAAAAACTGTTTCTCCTTCTTAGCTTTGCTTAGAGTGGTATTTACTTGAGAAAGAAAGAGGATCAGATGGTTTTGTATTTATTCAAAACACTAAAAAGAAAAGAAAAGAAAAATCCTTTGTATTATTGGGTATATTGATGTATAGAGATAACACACATAAATATGCATGCATATAGGCACACAGTACAGCATCCCAGTGAATTTGTGATCAGTTGATATAGGGATTCCTGCCAGTTCCACCAATCACAACCCAGTCATTCATATCCATCTTGTGTGATCCTTGTCTGTGGTGTTCCATAAGCTTGCAACAGGGAATCCATTCAAAGTACTGTGGACCTCTTGCAATGCAGCTTTATATTGTGTGTATATCAATGGAGCACATGGTCTGTCCACTGCTTGTGTATGCCTCACACTTGCCATGTGATTGAGCCCTTATTTTTCACAAATATTTCTTTGGTGACATCCCTTGCTCTGTTTCTCTCTTGTAATTGCATGATTGTAATAGGTTGCATCTTGCTCACACCCACCATGTACTTCTCCAGTGCTCCTTGGGTGATGCTCAATTTTAATTCTTCAAAGGAAATAGCATTCTATATATATGTATGTGTATATATATATACGTTAGTTATATATTATATGTATGCATATAGCATATGTAAGCATGCATATGTGTACCTATATATCTATTTTTATCTCAGTTCATAGCATATCTGAAGGACCTTAGGGACAATATACCCCAACCCATTTCTGAATAGGAATCTGTTCTATGATACTCCCCTCCCCCTCCTCAAAGTGCCTATCCATTTAAATATCTCTAGTGATGGGGCACACACGCACACACACACACACACACACACACACTCTCTCTCTCTCTCTCTCTCTTTCTCTCTCTCTCTCTCTTCATCCTTCTCTTCCTCTCTTGCCCCCTTCACTTATTTCTTTTCAGAAATCATATATACACACACAGTTATGACTGCCCTCCCAATCAATAGGGCATACAGTAGGAGCATTTGCATTGTTTTACTTAAGGTAGTGTTGAACTTGTGCTGATTCATTCACATTCTTTCCCTCATTCCTCCTCTGGACTAAGGACTTGTATCCTCAGATCAGTGTTGGTATAATAGAGAATCATTGAAAAGGACACCATGTAAGACATGTATGGTCAAAAAGAAATCATGTAGTGAGAATGAGGGATGATTGCTAGCTTATGAATTCCATTAATAGCTTTGTGATAGCAAGAAAACATGAGGAACAGAACCAGTATGTTGGGTGGATGTCTGTGGGAAAAATATGGGAGGACATAGAACAGGTTCATCCTGTATAGACAGGAGTGAATGAATTGCAATTGGTATTCACAGATATTCACAGAGACAATACTTACATTGATAACATTACCGCTATACTAAAGTATTTTAACTGAGAATCCATTAAGGTTTCACTTACATAAAATTTACTTTTGTAAACATGAAAATGTTATGCATTGACCAAATAGGAATAAGATAATATTGCATATGTGTGTATGTGTTTACCAGTTCAAAGACCCTCAAGTTCCTCATTAAATTCAATTCTGCGAACATTTATTGATTCCATACTATGTTTGTGTTAGGTTCCACAGATCCTACAGTAGTGACTTATTAGACAGTTCCTGCCCTCCAGGGTATTACAGTTTCATGATGGAGAGAAGATATACACACAGATAACTTCAGTACAATTAGAATACGTTAGTTTCACATAAAAATACAACAATAAAGGTGTGCTGTGAAAGATTCAAGAATATGAGGAGGATTAAAAAAGATTCATAGAGGTGATGGCCCTGAACAGTGTACAGAAGGATTTCAGTCTCAACGAGATTGAGAATTTGACAAGAGCATCTTCCATCTACAGGAAATGGCATGAGCAAAGATAAAAGCAATAACTGATGACGAGTTTGAAGACCAGTCAGTCAACAGGCGTTTATTAAATTCCTTCTATGTGCTAGGTACTGGGCTAAGTATTGGGGATATAAAGAAAGAAAGAAAAAAGACAATCCTTACTCTCAAAAAACTCACACATGGTGGAAACAACATGCAAGCTACTATGTAGAAATAACATATGTACAGGACACATTAGAAATAATCAATGCAGGAAAGGCACTAGTATTCCAAAGGGTTGGGAAAACCTTCTGGTAAAAGTTAAGTCTTTAGCTGGGACTTGAAGGAAAGTAGGAAAGTGAGGAGGCAGAGATAAAGAAGGAAAGATATCTAGGCATAGGGGACAGCCAGGGAAAATGCCAGGAGCAGGGAAGAGTCAATTGTTTGAGGAACCACAAAGAGGCTGGCATTACTGGATTGCAGACAACAATTTAGCTTACTAGGGAGTTGTTGTGGTTCTGCCTTCGATCTTGAAGAGTACCATGACATCAAGAAGATGACATAACTTGCAATTGAATTGGATATGAGAGTATAGACTACATGAAAGACTATCAGGAAATGAAGTGGAAAACCTAGTTTGGAACCAAATGGAGAGCACCATGATTGCAAGGCTAAGGAACGTAGACTTTATGAATTAGGCAACACAGAAGCATTGAAATATTTTGATAAAAGGAAAGATATAATCTCAGAATCTCAGACTAACTCACTCACAATTAGATTGTAGGCTTCTTCAAGGCACTATAAGGATAAGGATACAGGCTGGACCTGTGTTTTAATTAGTGTATGCATATTCCCATTGAGGAACCTTCCTTTGCCTATATAGGTTAATGCCTTCTCTGCGGTTTTTCGTCTTAGAGAGTGGTAGAGAGTGGTATTTTTAGTTCCTAAGTGCCTAGCACAGGCTGCCTACTCTAGGGTCCAACGAGACCATTAGCTAATCTCTGGAGATCCTTCTTGTTCTCCTTCCCTTATGCCTTTGCATGTGTCATTCCTTCTTTGTGAAATCCTTTCACACTCCAACTCTGCTTTTTGAAAGTCTACTCCTTCTTCTTCTTCTTGGTCTGGTCCAATGCTGCTTCCTCCATGAAATCATTTATTCAGTGTAGTCTAATGAAAAGAACCTTGCACTGGACATCAGAAGAGCAATTAAATCTTTGAGTTCATGAACAGAAGAGTGCTCTTGGAGCCATCATTCAGCTTCTCTGAACCTTAGTTCCTTGTTAGCATCATGAGTATAAAAATACTCAGAATACGTATTTTACAAGTATTTTTATGAGGATCAAGTGCAGTAATGTAAAGAAAGTGTCTTTGCAAATCTTGAAGTATATCTGACAATTATTTGTCATTGCCATTATCTCTATATCCCCCTTACTATAGTGCCTGGCACTAAACCTTAGGCAAAGTAGACATTAACAAAATATCCCTTAAATGACTAAGTGGTTTTGAGTGAGTCATGTATACTTACCCCATGCTTTAAAGCAGTCATTTCCAAACTTTACATAGCAAAGTCTTACTTTTAAAACAAAACAAAATAGCACATTGTCATCTTGAACACCTTTCATAAAACCACCTACACCTATAGTTTTCTTCATTTGTATTCTATTCAAACAAGTTAAAAATTTGTTATAATTCTTATAACAATATGGGAGATAACTGGTTGTTACCCTGGATAGTGCACTGGACCTGAAGTCAGGAGGAACTGAGTTCAAATTTGGCCTCTGACACATTATCCACATGGCCTCGGGTAAGTCTGTTTGTCTTAGTTTTATGTCTAGAATGGGGATAATAATAGTACCTGCTTATGAGGGATGGTGTGAGAATGAAATGAAATGACACCTATAGAACTCTTAACATGATACCTGATGCATAGCAAGAACTATATAAATGTTAGTTTTTACTACCACTGCTACTACTCCTGCTGCTACTACTACTACTACTATTACTACTACTACTACTACTACTACTGCTACTACTACTACTACTACTACTACTACTATTACTACTACTACTACTACTACTACTACTACTACTACTACTACTATTAACAAAGCAATCTTAAACATAAAATGAAAACAACTTGGCATATAGGTATTTATTCATTGATACAATCTTTTATAAGTTTTATTTTTATACCATAAATAATAACAATAATATTGTCAATATGATGGATGGGTAGACTCATTTTTTGGCACAAAGTTTCTTAAAACACAGTCATTTATGACATTGTACTCATAGTTCTTTCTCACCCACTAATCATGAAAGTTATTTTTGTCTTTATAATCAACATACCGGAATATTGCTTTCCAAACAAACAAACAAAAATTACAAATGGCAGGAAAGTTTGTGTGACTTTGTTTCACTAACAAGTATTTCTTCACCTGTCACCAGAACAAAACAATTCTAGATGCAAATGCTTGTTTAAATATACTATCACAAGGCAAGTATAAAAATCAAATCTATCAATCATTCTTATTCAGTTGGAGTATGATCAAAAATAGCATGTTTGTTCATGGCAATTGGATTTCTCCTCTATTCTTATTGAAAATATATAGACCTTTAAATAAAATGAAAACAACTTTTCTAAACCAGTCAAGTGATTAAAAAACTATATTTTATTTCATTTTTAAATTAGGGTTTTCAAATGGGAAAAATATTCAAATATTGATTGGAAATTTGTATCCACATATTATGGATACTTTATTCTTTAAATTTATCTTTCTAGATGAGAATGTGAATCATTTTATTCTGATTTAGAGTCCTTTTCTTAAAGTCCCCTAAAATAAATTTAATGAAGATATTTTTTATTACAAAATTAACTTTATTGTTATCACAGGCAATTTCTTCTTTCAGTTCAAAAACTCTTTGAGGTGCTTTGACATGAAAAATAAAAGACCAATGTATTTCACAATAACATAGAATTTTTCTATGCACTGCTCTAGTATCCTCACTCAATTTTGCAAAAATAAATGAAAAAAAAAAAACAAAAACCCCTTTCTTTGAATAGACTGCTAATAAAAGTTTATTACCATTATAAAAATTTTTTAAAATGTAGATAGCTCTTCACTCAGATTTCTTGATGAAAATTATTCTCTTGGAAGTATGCAATATTTGCAATTTTCATGAAACAATATATTTTAAATTCGTGTTTGTTTCTTTCTGGCTTCAAATAAATATCAACATCGTAGAGGGTAATGCATCCCCCCTGTTATGCTAGTTTCCTTAAAAATTCCATTGAATATATTGAAACATATTGAAAATATTTCATGATATGACATTGCCATTAGTAAATTTACAAAGTAACAAATCTTTTGTAACATCAGTTTTCAAAACTTTTCATACATGTGCAACCAAACGAGCATCTCTAACTACATTCGTTGCTTCATACATTTGAAATGTAAAATAGGAAATTTTTAGTTTCCCAGTTAATTGATCAGACTTAGCTTCCCTTGGACATGGTTTTTTTTTTTTTTTAAATCTGGTTTGGATCCTGAAGCAGCAATAGCAGCAGCAATTATATCAGGAAAATGGCTGCTCATAGACTCAGAAATGAAAACATATTATATACTTATCAATCATGTAGAGTTAGAACCTTACTTAAAATTATAACCAATAAAATTTATAATTTTTATATTTAAATTTTATTGTTAAGAATCTCAAATGCTTCTCTACAGCTATTCTCAAGTTATTTCATTAAAAATAAGATCATGATATTTTGGGAGGTCAGTTTAGTGCATTTTCTTTACTAAAATGAATGATTTTAAGAAATATAACAGACATCATGGCACTTTTAACTTTCAAAGAGACACTATTTACCTTCAAGTTTAGGAATTTCATGTCCAAAGGAAGTAAGAACAAAAATTCATCTGTGATGGCCTCTGTCAACTTGTGGCAAGAGTGGTAGGTTATACCTATGTCAAGATTTGGCATGCATTGACTCATACTTGACCTTATTTGCATATGTTGTATTAAATAATTTCTGTGATACAGTCACTGTTATAATGAATTAGCTATTTTAATCTTGCTTTTGTTGACTTTGATCTAAACTTAGTTTGCATTGAGAAAAAGTTGATAATATTTCTGTCAGTTGAACAAACATAATTTCCAGTATTTTTCATCACTGATTTGTACTTTTCCATGAACTGCTTGCCTTAACACTAACTTCATTATTTAAAATATTGAGGAAGTGATAGAGGATGTTTCTATTCTCTATCTGATTATTACTATAAAGTATATGATTCTTTGAAAAAGGAAGTGATGGGTACTTTGAGAGGAAGAGATGATATCATCTTAGAGTGGGCAACTGATAAGGAAAGGATAGGTGAACATGTCTGAGATACAGCCTAGATTTAGGAAGAGTGAATTTTAGAATTTAGAGACTATATGGATAGGATCACATGACCCAATATTATATAGGGTAAATTATCTCAAGAAAGATGGATTTTTCTCATGAATAAAATTCTGAAAGCACAAAAACAATTCTAAAGAGACAGAAGAAAGGGGGTAGTATGAAGAGAATGGGTTTTTTTAGACATATACAGAAAAAAGTTACCAGGGCAGGTAACTGAAAATGAAAATGAGTAACATGATCCTATGAGAAAGAATACTATCAAAGTGCTAAAAATTTCTGCAAAATTTGAGACTGGCAGTTGATTATAAACAATTAAGTGACTTTTTTAGCTTCTTTTGAAAGATATATAAAGGAGTAAAAGAAAGAACAAAGTAAGGACAAAACTATACCTCAGCTTGGATTGTATGATCAATCAATCAATTAGCAATACTTATTATGAGCATACTGTAGACTAGGCACTATGATAGATATATAGAATACAAGGCAAAAAACTGGAAAAAAAAGCCCAGTTCCTGTTTTCAAGAAGCTTATATTTTATCATGAAAAAGAAACATGCATATATGTGGAGGGGAAAAGCACTATATCTCAGTATACTATAAGAACTGGCAAATGTGATGGTAGAGCAGTTCAGAAATTAAGGAAAATGGGAGAGGTCATAGAGGAAAGGGGTAAATTTCCTGATTTATAAAAAAAGGGGGGAATTGACATCCTCAGACAATATGTTGGTAGGGCTAAAAACTTTGATTTCTGGAAAAAGTTATAGACAGAATGGTTTGTGATCATTTAAGGAAAAAAAAAGATCAACATGAGCCAAAATGCCTTCAACAAGAGTAAATGGTGCCAGACTTATGTCATTTCATTTTCTACTAGGGCTACTAAGTTACTATATCAAGAGAATGCCATAGACATAGGATTTCAGCAAAATATTTAACTAATTCTCTACTAAGATTCTCATAGTTAAGATAGAAAGATGCAAATAATTGCAACTGGGTAGATTTCCAGCTGGTTAACGAACAAACTGAAAGACAATGATTACTGGATCTATACCAACCCATAGGTTTTATGGGGAAGGAGGCAACTATCCTTATCTATGTACTGTTAAATCATTTTATTGATGAGTTGGTGGAGGGGTAATGGGCAAGTCTATCAAGTTGGCAGATGGCATAATAAATATTAGGTGGCATTGACCAGCTGAATCAGAATCCACGAAGATCTCAACAGGCTCATTCTATAAGTAAACCTAATGTGAAATTTAATAGGGATATGTGTGAAGTCCTGCATTTGTTTTTTTTAATAGTTTTATTTATTTATTTATTTTTAGATTTCAACATTTATTTTCACAAAATTTTGAGTTCCAATTTTTCTCCCCATCTCTCCCCTTCTCCCAACCCATAACATCTTGCATTCTGATTACCCCTTCCCTCAATGTGCCTTCCCTTATATCACACCGCACCCTTCCCTTATCCCCATCTTCTCTCTTTTCTTGTAGGGCAAGATAAATTTCTATACCCCATTACCTGTATTTCTCATTTCCCAGTTATATGCAATAAGAAGTCTCAACATTTGTTTCTAGTAGTTTGAATTCCAACTTCTCTCCCTCCCTCCCTCCCCACTAAGAAGGCAAGCAATTCAATACAGACTACATATGTGACATTTTGCAAAAGACTTCCATAATACTCATGTTGTGTAAGACTAACTATATTGCCCTCCATCCTACCCTTTCCACCTTTTTTTTCTGTTTTCTCATTTGACTATATCCTTTCCCAAAAGTGTTTACTTCTAGTTACTCCCTTCTGCCATTTGCCCTCCCTTCTATCATCCCCCTCACCCCATTTGTCCCCTTCTCCCCTACTTTCCTATAGTGTAAGATAGATTTTCATACCAAATTTAGTGAGCATGTTATTCTCTCCTTCAGCCATATGTGAAGAGAGTATGCTTCACTTTTCCCTCTCACCTCCTCCCTTTTCTTCTCCATTGAAAAAGATTTTTCTTATCTCTTTTATGAGTCATAGTCTGCCCCATTCTATTTCTTCCTTTCTCCTCCCAATATTTTCCTCTCTCACCCCTTAATTTTATTTTATTTTTTTATGGATATCATCTTTTCTGATTCAACTCAACCTGTACTCTCTTTCTATATGTGTATGTTTGTGTGTGTGTGTGTGTGTGTGTGTGTGTGTAATACCTCCACCTACCCAAATATTGACAAAAGTCTCAAGAGTTACAAATATTATCTTTCCATGTAGGAATGTAAACAGTTCAGCTTTAGAAAGTCCTTTATGATAACTCTTTCCTGTTTATCTTTTCATGCTTCTCTTGATTCTTGTGTTTGAAAGTCAAATTTTCTATTCAGTTCTGGTCTTTTCAACATGAATGCTTGAAAGTCCTCTATATTACTGAATGACTATTTTTTCCCCTGAAGTATTATACTCAGTTTTGCTGAGTAGGTGATTCTTGGTTTTAATCCTGGTTCCTTTGACTTCTGGAACATCATATTCCAAGCCCTTCGATCCCTTAATGTAGAAGCTACCAGATCCTGTGTTATCCTGATTGTATTTCCTATTCCTCCCTGTGCAGCGTGGCCAGGGCTGGGCTCTGCTCCACTCAGCATCCCATGGGATAGACCTTTTCTGTTGGCCTTCCAGGTTACCTTTGGCTGGAAATCTCTTTCACTCTGTCATACTGTGGCTTCTGTTGGTCTAGAATTTGTTGAGAGTCATTTTTTACAGGTATTTTGTGGGCCGTGGGGGAAGCGCTAGAGTATATGCATCTTTCTACTCCACCATCTTGGCTCTGCCCTCCATCCTGCATTTGTGTTGGAAAGATGGATTGTAACAGTCTAGAGAAATTATAGCTGGCAAAAACCATGTCAAAAATATCTGAGAGTTTTAGAAGACTGCACATTCAAGAAGATTTGACAGAAGACATAGTAGTCAAAAAAGTTCATATAATCTTTATGTAACTGTATGTCTATGTGTATATATATGTATGTATGTATATATACATATACACATGCATATATATAAAGTGTTAAGAATGAGTAAAATTGTATGTATTTATGTATGTATGTGTATGTGCACTTATCATGAATGTATTATGCATGTATGTTTGGTTAGACTACATCTGGAGTACTATGTTCAATTCTGGGTCATGTATTTTAAGAAGACTATTGTTATGCTAGAGGAAATTTGGAGGAAGGAGACCAGGAAGGTGAGATGACTGGAAAACACACTTTATAAAAATAAGTTTAAAGGACTAGAAATGTATAATTCAGAGAAAATTTGAGCTGGGGTGCACACAGGTATCTTCAAGCATTGGAAAGATCATAATTTGGAAATTGTATTGGATTTCTTCTGCTTGACCTCAAAGGGCAGAGCTAGGATCAAGGAATGGATATTGTAGAGAAGTCAATTTTGACTTGATATTGCGATTCATTAGATTGTAAACTCTTTGAGGACAGAGGATGTCTTTTGCCTATTTTTCTGTCCCTAGTATATAGCACAGTACCTGACACATAGTAGATGCTTAATAATGGCTTATCAGTTAACTTGACATAAGAGGGAAACAAACCTTATAAAAAAATAGATTGTCTGCCTCTGAAAGGAGTGGTTTTTCTATTACTAGATGTCATCAGGTAGGACTGAATGACCACTTATCAAGAATGTTATAGAGGGCACTCCTGCTCAGGTTCAGATTGAACTGGATCACTTTTGATGTCCCATTCTGTGAGGATGAGTAAAATTGAATAGCTAGAGAGCATGGAGGATATTCAGTAATTAAAGAATAACATAAGAAAACCAAGGGAGAGATGACATTCTGGAGTCAGTGTGAAGAATGGTGAATGTTCCAGTTTGAGTGGATCTTAATATTGCAGAAGAAGCAGGGCTCTTAGCAACCAGCGCGGAAAACTAGGAGAGTGCCAAGTTGAGCGATACCTTGAATGTCAGATAAAGGAATTCAAAATAAATATTTACTAGACAGTAAGAAGTCAGTGTAGACTTTTGGGCAGAGGACGGATAGGGACAAAAATATATATGTAAAGAGAGTTTGGCAGTGGTGTGCAGGTTGGATTTGAGGGGAAAAAGTAGAGGCATGAAGTTATATTAAGAGTGGATGCAATTTAGAGGAGATAGGCAGAACATAAAAGGCATTGAATATGGAGTCAGAAGCTGTGGGTTTGACCACCAGCTCTTCTGTATATTAGCTGTGTGACCTTGGATACTTTGCTACTCTACTTTGAGTCTGACTTTTCTTCATCCATAATATGAGTTGATTGTATTAAATGACCCCAATATCCCTTCCAACTCTAATTCCTATAATCCTATGGATAAATGCAAAGTATTTGCTGTGATTAATTATTCCTCTAATCTATACTGTCTCAGTGGTGGGCATGATACCAAACAGTATTGGACAGGTAGTCACCACTGAAATTCAGCCCTCTCTTACTTTCTTCTGGCGTTAGTCACTCTTTAAATCCCTGAATAGGCATCCTTTGTTCAAAACAGGTGTCCTGATGCCTGCCTGATGTATAATTTGGCATGCCTGCATGGCCAGCCAATGAACTGGATGCCACCACACAATTCCTACTGTCTCTTTCCAAGTTGGAACCTTGTACAACTGCGCAAAGGGGACCCATGAAAGACGAGCATGGACAACATGGAGGCATCCAGAAGGAAAATGTCTCCTACCCTATGTACTAGTCTGCTTACAGTTAATCAAATAGCATTGTGTGCTTAGTACAGTGACTGGCATATAGTGGGCACTAGGTAAATGTTCATTGACTAACTGATTTATTGCTTTGTATATATCCAATACTGTACTAGGTAACATGTAAGATAATAATTGGTGGTTAAAAGACACTTTAACATTTATAAAACACTTTATATAAATAATCTCATTTGATGTTTGTAGTTATTCTGAGAGGTAGATCCTAATCCTATTCTAACTTTTCAGATGGTGAAAATGAAGCTTAGAGAGATTAAGAGACAACCCAGGTCACATGACCAGTTAGTGTCTGTGATGGGATTCGAATCCAAGTCTGTCTGAATCCAAGGCTCTCATTCACTGTTCCCTTACTTTGATGACCTTAAAATCGACTTACTGTCTCTGTAGCCACCTGACACATGAGCTAATTACTCTCTTTCCTCTTCCTTCTCTTCCTCTTTCTCCTCTTCCTCTCTTAATTTTCATAATATTTTATAGTTTTAAAAAAATCATTATCTTACTTGATCCTCAGATTAATCTTGTGAAGTATACAGGACAAGAATTACTATGATTACCATTTTTCAGATGAGAGAATTGATGTATTATTACATCTAATAGTAATTAAATGGTTTGCTCACAATCACACATGTAGTATGTAACTGAACTTGACTAGAACTCAAATTTTCTGATTCCTATTCTAGGGCTTATTTTCATTTTACCATACCATTATACCAAAATGCCTTACTCACTAGGTAGCTAGATGGCTCAGTTGGTTGAGCACTGGCCTGGGGATCAGAAACACCTGAGTTCAAATATGACCTCAGACATTTACTAGCTGCAAGTCACTTAACCTCTGTCTGCCTCAGTTTCCTCAGCTGTAAAATAGGAAGAAGCACCTACTTCCCAAGGTTGTTGTGAGGATGAAATGAGTTAATATTTGCAAAGCAGTCAGCACAGTGTCCGGCACATGTGAGTGGCACGCTTCTGGGTGAGAGTGGTGGTAGAAAGTTTTTACTAATTGCTATAACTACTCAGAAAATATTTTTAAAAAACTGATTTAAATCTGGCTGATTAATGTTAATTGGACACACACTGGACAACAGTTCTAGAAAATTATCCTCTTAAGGTTGCCCTAGAATATTAAGCCAAGCTGATTATACAAGTGAAAATTAGGGGGGTAGACCTGGGGAGGGTATACAAATAGTGATTGTTTTCCTCCTGAACTGTTTCTGTAATAATTCTTTCATTTATTCATGATACTTCAAATGTGCCATTTCACAGGGACAGCTTGAGTCCCTTGTGAAAAGTGTTATTTACACAACACAGTACACAAGTTTGAAGGTAGTGTGGCTTGTAAGAGTTGTTGCAGTTTGCTACACCACAGGATCTTAGGATAAGAGGGCAAGACAAGAGCTGACTTATCTCTCTCCTTCCACTTGACCACATAAGATGTTTGGGGCATGGGAAACCTGTCTGCATCTGTCTGGCTACGCAGGACTCAGTTATATAGGATTTGCACATTTAGAGGTACCTGAAGCACAACACTTATTGGCTACTTATAGTGTGCTGTGCAAGAACTGTCAAATACTTTAAGAGAATGCAATCATTGAAGATCCTTCTAACACATAACATTTTTTTAATTTTTGTTTTTGTATAATTGGACCACTAATAAAATTCATATGACAAAACTCCAGAAAAGCCTTATAGAATTCCTGTGTAAGTGTGCCCATCTCCTTTATAAAATTGTTTGAACTCTTAGAGCGATTTTGCTATGGTTCATTATTAGGTAACGTCTACAGTTTTCATTGTGTAAAGATTTTCAAAGACCTCACACTTCAACTTTTTCTTCTTCAAATATTAGCAGCACCATGATTTATCTCTCATTTCATCTCATCTAGATTAAGGACAATTTATTTTTAAATCACCTTGAACTAATTTTAAAACATTATTTTGTGTCTTGGACTGGAGGCTACCCAAAAATACAATATGAGGCCCTTGTCTATAATAGGTTTGAGTTCCAAACTTTCTCCCCATCTCTCTCCCCCCAAAACTTCTTGCATTCGGATTGTCCCTTCAACCAATGTGCCCTCCCTTCTAACACCTCTCTCTTTCCTCATCCCTATCTTTTCTCTTGTCCTGTAGGGCAAGATAAATTTCTATACCCCATTACCTGTATTTCTTATTTCCCAGTTGTATGCAAAAACAATTCTCAACATTTGTTCCTAAAACTTTGAGTTCCAACTTCTCTTCCTTCTTCTCTCCCCACCCATCCCCACTGAGAAGGCAAACAATTCAATATAGGTTATATACGTGGAGTTTTGCAAATGACTTCCATAATAGTCATGTTGTGTAAGAGTAACTGTATTTCCCTCCATCCTATCCCCCGCATTTACCCTATTCTCTCTTTTGACCTTGTCCCTCCCCAAGAGTGTTTACTTCTAAGTGCTCCCTCCTCCTATTTGCCCTCCCTTCCATCATCCCCCCCAACCCTGCTTATCCCCTTCTCCCCTACTTTCCTGTAGTGTAAGATAGATTTTTATACCAAATAGAGTGTGCATGTTATTCGTTCCTTGAGCCAAATGTGATGAGAGTAAGCTTCACTTTTTCCCTCTCACCTCTCCCCTTTTCCCCTCCATTGGAAAAGCTTTTTCTTGCACCTTCTATGAGGGATAATTTGCCCCATTCCATTTCTCCCTTTCTCCTCCCAATATATTCCTTTCTCATCCCTTAATTTTATTTTTTTAGATATGTTCCCTTCCTATTCAACACATCCTGTTCTCTCTGTCTCTCTGTCTCTGTCTGTCTCTCTCACTTTCTCTAATGTGTCTGTGTGTGTGTGTGTGTCCATAATCCTCCCAACTACCCAGATACTGAGAAAAGTTTCAAGAGTTACAAATATTATCTTTCTATGTAGGAATGTAAACAGTTCAACTTCATTAAGTCCCTTATGATTTTGCTGTTTACCTTTTCATGCTTCTTTTGATTCTTGTGTTTGAAAGGCAAATTTTCTTGTCAGCTCTGGTCTTTTCATCAAGAATGCTTGAAAGTCCTCTATTTCATTGAATGACCATTTTTCCCCCTGAAGTATTATACTCAGTTTTGCTGGGAAAGTGATTCTTGGTTTTAATCCTAGTTCCTTTGACTTCTGGAATATCATATTCCAAGGCCTTTGATCCCTTAATGTAGAAGCTGCTAGATCTTGTGTCATCCTGATTGTATTTCCACAATACTCAAATTGTTTCTTTCTAACTCCTTGCAATATTTTCTCCTTGACCTGGGAACTTTGGAATTTGGCTACAATATTCCTGAGAGTTTCTCTTTTTGGATCTCTTTCAGGAAGTGATTGGAGGATTCTTTTAATATTTATTTTGCCCTCTGGTTCTAGAATATTAAGGCATTTTTCTTTGATAATTTCATGAAAGATGATGTCTAGGCTCTTTTTTTGATCATGGCTTTCAGGTAGTACCATGATTTTAAAGTTTTTTTCTCCTGGATCTATTTTCCAGGTCAGTTGTTTTTCCAGTGAGATATGTCACATTATCTTCCACTTCTTCATTCTTTTGGTTTTGTTTTGTAATTTCTTGGTTTGTCATAAAGTCATTAGCTTCCATGTGTTTCATTCTAATTTTTAAAGAACTATTTTCCTCAGTGGGATTTTGAATATCCTTTTCCATTTGGCTAATTCTGCTTTTTTAAAGCATTCTTCTCCTCATTGGCTTTTTGGACCTCTTTTGCCAGTTGAGTAAGACTATTTTTAAAGGTGTTATTTTCTTTAGCATTTCTTTGGGTCTCCTTTCACAAGCTGTTGACTCACTTTTCATGATTTTCTTGCATCTCTCTCATTTCTCTTCTCAATTTTTTTTCCACCTCTCTTACTTGATTTTCAAAATCTTTTTTGAGCTCTTCCATGACCTGGGACCATTGTATATCTATTTTAGGGGTTTTGGATGCAGAAGCCTTGACTTTAATGTCTTCCTCTGATGGTGAACATTGTTCTTCCTCTTCTGAAAGGATGGGAGAGAATACCTGTTCACTAAGAAAGTAACCTTCTATAGCTTATTTTTTTCCCTTTTCTGGGCATTTTCCCAACCAGTTGCTTGACTTTTGGGTCCTTTGTCATGAGTAGGGTATACTCTGGGGATCTGTAAGATCTCAGTTCCTCCAAGTTGGCACAATCAAGGGAAAGGAATTTACTCACTGACTGGGCTCACGGCTGAGATCAGATCAGCTTCTCAATTCCCCGAAGAGCTTTAAGCTGAGGCTCCAAAAATGGAATCTGGCTGCTGCCTTCCATGACCACCTCCTCAGAAGCTGATGCCCACTGCTGCTGCCACCACAGTCACTGCCCGGGGCCGGGGCTAGGGGAGAACCCTGCTCCCTTGTCATGGAGGTGAAAAAGTCTACTCACCGACCTTTGAAGTGTCTTCATTGTCTGTGGGTCAAGGAATCTGCAAACCTTTGCTGCTCTGGGGGATTCAGCCCCGAGGCCTGCTCTGGCCCTGCTCCTCCCTGCACTTGGCCAAGGTTGGGATGCACTCTGCTCCATTCTGTGTGACAGACCTTTCCCATAAGTCTTTCAGGTCACCCTGGGCTGGAAATCTCTTCCACTCCATCTTTCTGTGGCTTCTGCTGCTCTAGAATTTGTTGAGAGTCTTTCTTTACAGGTATTTTATGGGCTGTGGGGGAAGAGCTAGTGTATATGCATCTTTCTACTCCACCATCTTGGCTCCACCCCCTATTACAATTTTTTTAAAAATTATCATCATAGATGGCAAGCACCTTGATGGAAGAATTGGAGGGTAGAGAAACTATGGAAGTAATAAATCTCAGCAAATAAAAAGTCATGATGAAGATGGCATATTTCTCAAATTATAAAGTGTTAGGTGAAAAGTGCAATTCAACTTACATGCAGCTTTTCAGTATTTTATCTATAGGAATACCCCATTTAGTCTTGTCTTGACCAACATCCTATGATCATCTGCAAAAATGGTGTTCCTAAATTATAAACAAGCTCCCTCCCAACTATAATATCCTGATTTTAAGGCCTTTTGATACATCGCCCACTTTAAATTAAAATGCTATTAAATTCCAAAATAAAAAATCAGTGACCAAAATTAACACCTAAATAAATTGAAGGAGCATGAGAAGCTATGTGGTGTACTGTGTAGAGAGATGTCTTTAGAATCAAGAAGACCTTGGTTTAAGACCTGCCTCTCCCATATTTGTGAGAGCCTGGGTATCACCTAGTGTCTCAGTACCCCAGGCAACTCTTTAAAACTATAAATTGCCATGGTGGTGCTGAAATTCCTTTGCAGAGAATGTTCCTCACCAAGAACTCCCCACACTAAAAAAGTTACAGGTTTGGTTAAAAAAGTTAAAAATTTCATGAAATCACATATTCCAAGTTATTTATAACTGGCAAAATATGTATACTCATTTTAACAAAAAATTTCAAAAACATCTTATTTTTTTCATGATCTCTTCTGAGTTTTTTGTTTCTGACCATATGCATTTGCTTTCTGGTTTTGTTATAATTTTGCACAGACATAATCAGTATATTTATTCTTTTTTTCATTCTGATTTCTTCATTCTTTATCATTATTCTGTATTCCCATATTATTATCTGCATCATTCCTCTTGTTACAAAAACTGATCTTTAAAAAACAAATGTTTTCTCCATAATGACATATGATTGGGAACCTTGGAACCCCACAATCTCCAAATGGTGGAATACCCATTAGTCAATGGAGAGGTGCATAATAATCCCATATAGACTACAATGAATTATTAGTGGTGACCTATGTATAAGATGTGGCAAAAGAGATGATCAAGGAAATATATGATTGGAAGAGGAGGTGAGATCGTCATTTGACAAGATATGAATGCATCCCTTATGGAGAACTTATGGAAAAACATGAATAAGTATAACACAGGATGCAAAGGTATAGATGAGTTGTGACATGTAACAATGAATGGAATATACAGTTGATAGCATCCCAGATTCCAGAATGGAGTTAATGTATGGCACAATAAAATTCTGTTACTTTCAATACCACTTTGTTTATCCATCACCCAAATTACTAGATATGTAGGTTGTTCCTAGTTTTCTTGGGGGGCTCTTTATGAATAACAGATCATTTCTTCCTTTTTAGTATTATCTTTGCATTTGTACATGGAGATTCTTAACCAAGGGTCTATGAACTTATTTTCTAAAAAGAATTGATAACTATAGTTCAATTTAATGGGTTTCTTTTGCAATTCTATGAATTTTATATTATCCATTTAAAAACATTATTCTGAGAATGAGTTCATGAACTTCACTATTGTGCCAAAGGGGTCCATGATACACAAAAGGTTAAGAACCCCAATATTATTAGTAAGATGAGTAGGATCAAAAAGTATGAATAGTTTTGTAGATTTTTCTGTTTCACAGAATATTGCTTTCTCAAAAGATTGTACATGTTCAAAGCTCAGTGGAAAAGTATGCAGTCTCTCCACAATACCACCATCACTGAATATTATCATTTTACACTATCTTTGGCAATTCATTGGTTACAAAGTAACATCTCATATTTATGCTATTTCTTCCTATTTGCATATGATTCTCATGCAGATAGTGCTTAATAAGTGTTTGTTGAATATGTTGATTTTGATCATTTATTTGCTGGGGAACGGATATTATTCTTCTAAATTTTGTGTCAATGCTTCATCGATTTTGCATGTCAGGTTTTTATTTTTTAAATCAGATATAGTTACTGAAAAGAATTTCCCCAACAACTTTTCTTCAGTGTTTATTTATATTCATGTCTTTGTTGTGATATAAAAGCTTTTAATTTTTATATAATAAGATACATTTGATAATTTTTCCCTAAATTTCCCTTCTACTCTCCCATCATAACACACAGGTAATCTTACATTGTGGAAGGGTACACCAATGGCACACAAGTTCTGGCAGGTCGTCTCACTCTGGAAAGACTTCAAGTATGGTACTCAATAATATGGTGCTCTACTATACATGTCTGTCATCTGAGCACCAGTATAGTTAAGCTTAGAAGGGATCAAGAGGTCTCATAAAGTTCACAAATTCTAAGGTCCTATATATTGGACAAAGGGTGCTGAATACTTTGGCCACAGGAATTCTCAGAGATCATAGAGGTATTTAGGTGATGCAGTGGATAGACCACTGGGCACAGAGTCAGGAAGACCTGAATTCAAAAGAGGCTTCAGACACTTATTAGCCATGTGACCCCAAGTCACTTAATTTCTATCTGCCACAGTTTCTTCATCTATGAAATGGGGATAATAAAAGAACCTACTTCCCAGGGATGCTGTAAGGATCAAATGAGATAACAAAGAGGTAGCTAGGTTGGGTAGTGATTAGAGAGCTTCACATAGTCAGGAGAAATCTGAGTTCAAATATTTCTTCAGGTTTTTCTTAGTTGTGTGACCCTGGAATATTTCTGTCTCTTCCAGCTTCCTTATTTGTAAATGGGATTAATGTAGTACTCATCCCCCAAAATCAGTACAAGGTCAAATGATATAATATTTGTAAAGTACTTTGAAAACTTTAAAACACTATATAAAGGCCATTTATCATTAGTACTATTAAATAACAGAACGACTGTAACCTCTGCCAGTCAAGGAATTGGGTACTCATGCTGACAAAATTATAGATCTTTGATGTTACTGAAATATAATTTATTCCATTCCATTTGTGACATAAATTTTATGGAACTAACTGCCCCCTGTGAAGATGTTTCACCTAATGTCATGTTTTTACAGAATCAATTAATGACACTAGGGAGATTATTCCTGCATTGTGTTCATAAAACTGTAGGTAGATTTGAACTATCAGTGACTCCTGTCATGAAATTCCTATGATGCTTCATTTGGCAAAATGTAGTGTCTACAGAGATGTATTGTGAAAATCCAAGAAACCTCTTTGGTGTCTTGGGGTTTTTGTCTTGGGGGTGGTGAGCGGGAGACTACCTCAGTGACCTATGAGGATTACTTATGATAGGCTGCCTATTTTATGAAAATCACCTTTCTTTTTTATCTTTTCTGTGTATTCCATACCTCATGCTCTTTTTTAAGGTTAATTTGTTTAATTTTAGTTTTCAATATTCACTTCCATGTTTTAAATTTTCTTCTCCTCCCTTCCCTCTCCCTTCCCCAAGACAGCATGCAATCTGATATAGGCTCTAGATATACATTCCTATTAAACATATTCTAACATTAGTCCTGTTGTATAAAAGAATTAGAATGAATGGGAGGAACCATGAGAAAGAAACAAAACAAAACAAAACAGTTTGCTTTGCTCTTCATTCAGACTCTATGGTTCTTTCTCTGAATGGCTTTTTTTAAAAAATCAGGTCTGTGATTGATTTGATGTAGGGAGCTACCAGTGAAGAATTTTCCCTAACCACGTGAATCAGCACCATCTCTGCAATTTACAGTCTTAAAGAGTCATCTTGAGGGAAGGGGGAAAAGGATACACAAAAAGTCTCACAACCTATCAGAAGAGGGATCTGAATCTAGATTTTCCTGACTCGAGGAACTAACTAATACTACAATCATGTTCCATGTTTTCCCTATTTGAAGCACCCGCTTGTCCTTAGCTTCTCCCTGGCTTGACATCAAAAGTGGAAAACCAAACAAGTCAGATGTAGAAGAATTCCCCAATTTCCCAAAGTCCCCAATGGTCAAAGGATATGAACAGGTAGTTTTCAGAGGAAAAAATTAAAGTTATCTATAGTCATATGAAAAAATGCTCTAAATCACTATTGATTAGAGAGATGCAAATCATAACAACTCAGAGATACCACATCACACCTATCAGATTGGCTAACATGACAAAACAGAAGATGATAAATGTTGGAGAAGGTGTGGGAGAGTTGGAACACTAATTCATTGTTGGTGGAGCAGAGAACTGATCCAACCACTCTGGAGAGCAATTTGAAACTATGTCCAAAGGGCTACAAAAATGTACATACCCTTTGACCCAGCAATATTGCTTCTAGGACTATATACCCAAGAGATCATAAAAATGGGGAAGGGTCCCACATGTACAAAAATATTTTTAACAGCACTTTTTGTGGTAGCCAAAAACTGAAAATTAAACAGATTCCCATCAGTTGGGGAATGGCTGAATAAATTGTGGTATATGAATGTAATGGAATACCATTGTGCTATAAGAAATGATGAGCAGGAAGACTTCAGAAAGGCCTAGAAAGACTTATATGAACTGATGCTGAATGAAAGGAACAGAACTAGGAGAACTTGGTGCACAGCAACAACCACAGTGCAAGGAATTTTTCTGGTAGACTTAGTACTTCATTGCAATGCAAGGACTTAAATAATTCCCAGTGGTCTCTTAAGGCAAAATGTCTTCCACATCTAGGGAAAGAACTATGAAATTCGATCAGAGAATGAAGCAGATCATTTTCTTGTGTATTATGTTTTGATTTGTTTTATGATTTCTCTCATTCATTTTAATTCTTCTATGCAACATGACTAAGGTGAAAATGTATTTAATAGGAATGTATGTGTAGAACCTATATAAAACTGTATGGAGTCTCAGGGAAGGAGTGGAGAGGTAAAGTGGGGGAGGGAGGAGAAAAATCTAAGATATATGGAAGTGATTGTAGAACACTGAAAACAAATAAAATAATAAAAAAATATTAAAAATAAATAAATAAGAACACACACAAAAAAGTGGGAAACCAAATAAATGGGTATAGTTGTGAACTCACCCCTTTTTAAAAGTCATGATCCTTACCTACGTCATCAAGGTGCCTTGATGTGGGAGAGATAAAGGATCTAGGCATGCCATACATCGACTAAAGAGGGAGGCAGAGAGCTTGTTGGAGTATGCCAAGACCAAGGGCAGTTTCTCTGAAAGACTGTCACTGACTTCCATCCATTTTCCTCCCTTTAGCCTGAAGACTATCACATTCAAAATTCCTGCAATACTTTCTCCCCCCATCAAAAAAATCACAACAAAAACAAAAACAAAACCCCAAATTCTCACTCATCCTGAAGTGACTGAGACTTGTTTTTTTCCTTTGCTTGATTCCCCTCTTCTCTTGGCAAATTTTCCCATTCCTTGGCTCTTAGACACCTCATTTTGGGGCTTGCAACTTCTTATGTAAAATAACTGGATTGAACTAGAGACTCTCGTAAGTTCCTTTCAACTCTGGACCTATGGACCTCTGATGTTCCCTTATGTGAGCTCAAGTGGACCAAAATAAAGGCTTGCTGCTCTCCATATTACTAGATGGTATAATTCTGGTGAAAACCTAGAGACAGCGTATGTCTATGGAAAGAGTTTTTGGTCTCAAACAAGAAGATGTGGGTTCTTACCCTTGATTGGCTACTATTACATATTTGTGACATAAATATGTAACTTGCCTCTTCTGGACCGATTTCCTCATCTGTAAAATGAGGACTTCAACTCGATGACTCTGCCATGGTCTCTTCCAGCTCTAAATCGAGGATTCTGTGATCTTTTAAACTCTCAACTAGAATGTCCTGAGACTTAGGTGTACAGGTTAGTTACTCATTTTGAAGTTTCTTCTGAGACTGATTACAAGTCAACAGAGGAGACGAGAATACACTTTAAATATAAAACTACCCTGTGTTTCATGCGTAAATATTTACACAAGCTCCTGCCTGTCCTAAGCACACAAGGCAATCACAAGTAAGTCATCAAACCTCCTTCAGATGAGCAGAATTGAATTCCTTAGCTCCCAGTGGGAACTTCTCATGTTGCTGAATTGCAGCAGGAAACGTAGGCCAGCTTTGTAAGGGATCCAGGTCCCTGAGCTTTCCTGAAGCCCCCAGGCACTGACTCAAACTTGAAGTGACCCACTACAGAGTGTGAGATCTCAGGTGTGTGCTAAGTAGACATTTGGCAACATCAGCAAGCCCATCTGTGCAGGTACTGCCAGTCTGGGCCTGGATCAGGAGTGGCAGGAGGTGATATGGAACTGGACTATGGCACAACCATGGAATGGGGTCAGTGCCCAGGCTTACAAAAACCAAGCCAATGGAGATTGGGTAGGGAGGGATGCTGGCAGGGCTAGAAAAGTTAAGAGACTAAGCTCTGTCCCTTTCCTTTAGAGGAAGAATGACTCATCCAGTTACCCATGGTGCTTGGACACAGGTCAGATGGCTGGGCTGAGCTGACGAGACCTTCTGTTCCCTGGCTTAGAATACAACTTATCTGGCTTTCAGAGAAAAGTATCAAGGCTATGCTGAGGAGAAAAATATGAACTCTCTTGACTCTAGTACCCAACATTTTTCTTTCTTTGAGTCTTTGAAGGACAGAGTTGTAAATCTGGGGATAAACTGAAAGAGAAAGGTCCCATTGGGCTTTTTTTAGGAGTGGGATCAGTAGAATGTCTGACCTGGGTACAATAATATATATTTGTTTATCTGTCTATCCATATATGAACATTACATATATATATATAGTTATGCATGCATGTGTATGTGGAAAAGACTGCCTGTGTACACATACATTCATTGCCAGCACAAGAGGCAAATGTGAAGGGTATCTACAGATCTGGATGGGTAGACTGAATGAGCAAATGAATGCACACCTGCCATCCTTCTTTTTACACAGATAGGTCAGGGCCATTGTTTGGCACAATTAACCTGGGACTAAGAGACTTGCAAATGAATCCAGTGGTGCGTTGTGTGTTGGACCCATTCCAGCATGTGGCTGGCAGCAGGGGCCTCTGTTCCAAAGCCTTCATCACACTGGCCTGCCAACTTGCTGGATACCTTGTGCTTTGGAGGACACAGACAGAGTGAAAGTATCAGACTGGAAAATTGCCCAGTGATCTGTTACAAACATATTGTCAACTGCTGAAGCACCGGTGTCTGTCCCTACAGTGATGGGTGAGTGCCATCCCCTTTGGCTCTTTGGACGGCCACGTCTGCTCCTATCCATACACAGCTGGGGAAAAGCCTGCCTGGACAAGAAGTGTAAAGGGGACAGAGTAATGAGGGGTCAATCCTAGATGGGAAAGGAATACAAATGGGATTGTAGTAAAGGTGACTCATTCAACATTCAGCACATAAATATTGAGTTCAACAATAATAATGAGTAGGATGATGATGATAACTAGTATTTATGTAGAACTATAAGATTTCCAAAACTCCTTGCAAATATTATCTCCTTAGATTCTCACAATTCCCCTGAAAGGCATGTACTGATATGATCTCTATTTTATAGATCAGGAAACTGAGGCAAACAGAGGTTAAGTAACTTGCCCAAGGTCACAAAGCTAGTAAATGTTTAAGGCTGGATTTGAATTCAGGTTTTGGCTCTAGGTCCAGCAGTCTATCCATGGCATTACCTAGCTATCACTTATCCTAGTAATCAGAAAATCCTGGCTCTAGTCTTGGCTATGCCACTAACTTTAGTGCACAGTCTTGGCCAATGAGAGTTGGGCTAGGTTATCTTTTAAATTACTTACCAGCTCTTCTATAATTGAACTCTGTGCATTATTCTAGTGTTAGGCTCTGAAAAAGATAAAGAGACAAATTAGGCATGGTTCCTGCCCTTGAGGTTCCAACAGTTTAGTAGGGATATTAAACATCTACAATAATAAATATGTAAATTTGAAAGGGATAAGTGCTAAAGAGGAATCCAAGGCACTGAGATAAAAGGAGAAGAGGATCTGGTAAAATCAAAGGTATCTTTATGAAAGAGGTGACATCTAGCCTCATCTAATTCATAGATTCATAGAATTAACATACAAGACCATGTTCACAGTAGCATCCTTTTATAAGTGAGGAGATTAAAACTCAGAAATTTAAAAAGACTTGCTCTGGGTTTCTCAGGGAGTAAGTAGTAAAGGCAGCATTGAACCCAGACTGTCCGTCCTGCTATATACCTATATGCCTAAAGTGAACTTCAAAGTTTAAATGGAATGTCTATGTGTGAAAATGGAGTGAGGTAGAGGGTACATCTTAGATCTAGGAAAAAGTGTGAACAATGACATAAAGGCAGAAATATAGTGAAGACGTTGGGGGCATTAGGAATAGGCAGGGCTGTGCTGGTAAATGTTTAATAAGGTCTCTGAAAAATATATGCATCATATACTTTTAACTTTAATCTCCATTATTAATACTTTTCCCATCACTTTCTTAAGTCTAGACAATCCACAAAACAGTGAATCAAGTTCTAATTTGTAGCATTTACCAATATTTAAGGTGTAAATACAATAAAAATCTAACAATTAGCTCCTAAGAGTTAGTAGCAGCTTGATCTAATGCACTCCTAGAGTCAACCCATTTAGTTTGAGTGGTGAGGAGGACCTGGTGTTTGATAGACAACAGTCTCCATCAATTGCCCTGCAACACTACTTCTGTGACCAACTGGTCCTTTAAGCCCGATGTATCTGTGCAACACTTCCATCTGCCTCTTAGGGTTGTACCTCTGAAGGATTGGAGGTTGTCCTTAGGCAGGTGGGATGAGGGTCAGGAGCCCCTGAGGACTCAATTACTGGGGATCTGTGCTTACCATCATCACACTAGCCACTGCTAGAGCCAAATCCAAGAAGTAAGGCAGCTGCTGATGAGGATTGGGTAACAAAAGGTCCCCTTAATAAAAATCAAGTCTCTAGACTTAGAGTCAGAAAGCTTTCATTGATTGTTTTGCTTTGGTCTGAATCTGATTTCATTAGGTCAGGGAGCTCTCAGTGTGGGAACACTCTCCAAATATTCAGATCAGTCAGTTATTTGTGATTTATAGTCTTAGAGGATTGCTTAGAAAATAGAAAATTAAAAAAAAATTTTATTCTTAAAAATAAATTGCTATCAATTGACAAGCTTTTAATTTCTCTATTTCTCATCTCCCTCCACACCACTGGAAAACAACAATGTCAAGAAAATATAAACCAAAAAGGAAAATACGACATATGTAACACATTGCATAGCCAAATAATATTTTCTCATACTGGTCATGTGCAAAAATGTGCTTATCATTTTACATATTTAGTTCATCATTTATCTGCCAGGAAGTAGGGAACATTCTCATCTTTAGTCCTTTGAAATCATTGTTGATCATTCCATTTTTCAAAATTGTTTGTTTTTGTAGTGTTGTTATTGCTATAGTAACAATTGTTCCCCTGATTCTGCTCACTTCACTCTGTCTCAGTTCATATAAATCTTCCCAGGTTTCTCTGAAACTATTCCCCTCTTCATTTGTATATGGATGTAATATTATATTACTTTGATGTAAAAAACAACAATGAGAACTTAAATGGCTTGTCCATGGTCCATGGTCATTCAGCCAGTCAGAGACAGGAATTGAACTCAGATCTTTCTGGCTTCAAGATCAGACATCTAGCCAGTTAGATTATGCAGCTAGATGGCAGAGTATATAAAGTGCTGGCCTTGGAGGTCAGGAGGACCTCAATTCAAATTGTACCTCAGACTTTTCATGTGACCCTGGGCAAATCACTTAACCTCTCCACCTCAGTTTTCTCTTCTATAGAATGGGGCCAATCACACCTATGTCATGGGGTTGTTGTGAGCAACAAACGAGATCACATATGTAAAGTGTTTTTTAAGCCTTTAAAGCTGTATATAAATACTAATAAAATTATTTATTTTCGGTTGCTGTGTCATGTAGTCTCTCAAGCTTCAGTTTATTCATCAATAAAATGTGAGTTCAATCAATCAGTAAGCATTTATTAAGCCTCTACTATATCCTTGGCAATGAGTTTATAAAGACAAAAATGAAATAATCCCTCTGTTCAAGGATCTGAAATACTCTATCATATACTAACCCTTACATTGCCTACCTCAAATAATTGTCATAAGGTTAAAATGAGATGACTGTAACTTTTATTCACTTACTAAGCAAATGTTTTGCGATTGCTATGTTCTTAGCATTGGGCAGCATGATGATGGAGATACAATATTATAAAGCTAGAGGAATGTTTGTTATAATGACCTCTCCCACTGCCTGACCACAGTGACTGAAGTTCTTGCCATTTCCTTCTCAGAGTGCTGTTGAGCTTTTATGTTTCCAAAAGGGAGTAACATATTAGTTAGCTCATTCAGTGAGCATATAAATTTGCCCCTCTCTGGCATGTGCGTCTGTACTAGAGGCAGCCAGCTGGAGAGAAAAGGCAGGAGGTAGTAACTTACCTCTGAGCTGACATGGGTTTGGAGAGAGAAAGAGATGTATTTTAATGGTACAAGGAAGTTCTCATGAACTTTCCAACTCTCCCAAACCCCCTTCCTCTCATAAATCTACCATGTGAAGTTTAGGGCTGTAGGGATTGTGTGCAGTAGAAGAAGTCTTAAGAAAGCTGAGGTGCTTTTTTTGATTTGAATAAAAATACCTTCATAGACTTGTCTCATGTAGACCAGGTTAATGAACTGGTCCTCTGGGAAAGGGGATGAGTGCCATCTGCTGGAGAAGAACTGAATTGGACGGAGCTATGATCATAGTGATGCGAGGACAGAGACAAAGAATGGGTGATAATAAGGTGCTGAGAGTGAGGGAAAACTGCAGCAGTCTAGTAAAGGACAAAGGATGGAGAAGAGCTGATGAGGAGTGGCAAGAGATGACAACTGCCAGGAACAGAAGAAATCTAAGGAGTCATCAACTCAACAGTGATGGAGAAAGCATGGAAGGAAGTACTGATGGGAAATAGACCCAGAATGGTCTAGTCCCAGAATGCCTAGGCAGTACAATAAGGATATACAATTTTTTAGAGAGATGTGTCTCTCAGGGGTATTGTAATTTCTACATAACCCTGTGCAAATTAAACCTTTTCCCATCTATGTGGAAACAAAATTGTTCATTTTTTGAGATTTTGAGTCTGTGTGATAATAAAGGTAGTTCATGGCTACCTTTGGGGAGAGACCAAAACTTATGCTCCTAGATCATTTGGGTGGGAGCGGTGACCTAAAACAATGAGAGTGGGCCAAATGGTGCCCAAATCCCCAGAATCAGGAGGGAGCCTCTGACACAAGGGTTAGATGAACCCTTAAGCAAAGGTTATTCTATCTATTTCACACGTTGCTGGGTGCTATTCCTAGGAAAAGAGGTAATGTCCCCAAGTTTGAATAATTGAATAAGTTTGAATTGAGTAAGTTTGGGGAAGGGACACTACAATATAGAGCATGGAGTGTCGTGTATGTGTGTGTGTGTGTGTGTGTGTGTGTGTGTGTGTGTGTGTGTGTGTGTGTGTGTATGTGCTAGGTTGAACATTTTTGAATAAAGATTTCCCTTAGAAAGCTCTACAATAAATAGTCAAAGATAGTTTTGGGGAGACATATATGAAGAAAGAGACAGCCTGCACCCTTGGAGGTTGAGGAGGTAAAGGACATATGTACACACACAAAGGTACCCATCTGATCACACTCGCCAAGACCCACCGAAGAATTTTACCATGCAGCTTTCACCTTGTTGCTCAGATACTTCAATGGCTAGATGATTTCTTAAGTATTTGTGCACTATTCTGCTGGGGGAAGCTAGGTGGTGCAGTGGATGGAGTTCTGGGCTTGGAGTGAGGAAGACTCATCTTTCAGAGTTAAAATTTGGCCTCAGACACTTACCAGCTGTGTGACCCTAGACAAGTCGCTTTACTCTGTGTGCCTCAGTTTCCCCATCTGTAAAATGGGCTGGAGAAGGAAATGACAAACCACTCCAGTATCTTTGCCGAGAAAAACCCAAATGGGGTCACAAAAATTGGACATGACAGAACAATACCTATTCTGCTAATAGTACAGATTAAAATATACCCAAGCTTTCCCACCCTATGTAGCTCTTTTTCCATATCTTCCTATGACTCTTACACAGGGGTCCACCTAATGTTCTATAGGGAATTCCTATAGGGAATGGCCTGTCCATCTGTTATTAGAGTGTTTCAGTGGAAAGAACATTGAATTTGGAGGCCTATGGTCCAATTTAAAACTGTGACTATGATATTCTTTCCCAGTATAACTGAGCAAATTTCTTAACCATCATGGGTTTCATTTTCTCTGTCTTCGAAGTTGAGAAGGTTGAGTGAAGTGACCTTTGTGGACTCTTCTAGTAATGAGTCTATGTTTCCTTATGCTCTCTGCATGACCAATTGACCCCCTTTTCTAGTCATGCATCTTTTTGATGGTGACTTTTATGCTTTTTCTTCTGTGCACATCTTTACTGGCCAAATGCTGAATTCTATTTATGCTTACCATGTGTGTCCCATTGTCTTGGGATGACCCACAATTTTGGTTCTTCAAAAATTCCTGTCACGTAGCATTGCTAGAAGTCCATTGATGTTAAAAAAAAATCCAAATAAACAACAAACAAAGGAACCTTTATTTCAGAAAGAAGCTTGGTGCCATTTAAAAATGTAGTCTCTCTTTAGCAATCCACTTCACTCTCTTATTTAATTCTAAACCCAGTATATGTTAACAGACACATTCTATGGGCTGTCCCTACCGTTGCATGTCCTATTCCCCAAAATAAGCATTCTTTATCCAATTGTTTTTATTGGTTGAACTTATTGAGTGAATATGGATCTCACTTAGGAGGCTCTGCAGTGGTCATAGGTTTAGAGAAGAAAGCACCTGAGAGATCATTTAGTCCAATTCCCTCATTTTACAGAGGAGAATACTGAGGCCAGGAGAACACAAATGACTTGTCCAAGATCAAGGAGCTCATACATGACAGAGATAGACTTCAGACTCAAGGCTTTTGACTCCAAAGTCAAGGCTTTCCCTATTGTATTATGATGACTTGATGCAGTCAGCTCGTATCATCTTCAGATAAGAGAACTTGACCATGTATAAGGAGACTATTTCATTTAGACTCTGAGCTAGACATCCTCCATGATTGTGATTAAGCCTCTGTGACCCTTATTTTGATGTCTTGCTTACTATGAATAATCATAGAATCACCAAACAAAAAGGAATATCACCTGATTCTAATATGTCATGGAATTCACCTTGTTGAAAGAGAGACTTTAAGAAAGTTTTTGTGAGACTGAATCAAAGGCTTTTAAAAAAATGTAATGGGGGTATGGTATAGTCTTCATTAGATTCATGGTGAAAGGGATCACTGAATGAAGAGGAGAGACAAAGCGGAAGTAGCTGAATCTGACACTACTTTTGAATACTTGTGATGTCAATCAGAGGGCTCCCCCTCTTCATGTGGTTAGCTTACTGGAGCCAGCTACACATGTTCTAAGGTCTCTGCCAGGCGCTTTCCTTACATGTCATTAGGACTGGCAATTGTGAGAATAACTTGCAAATAGTACTTTAATATATTCTAGTGCTCTCACACAACCCTTCTGTGAGGTCAATGGTGTAAGTACTATTACCTGTCTTTTACAGATGAGAAAACAAACTCAAATAGGTTAAGTAACTTGCTCATGGTCAAATAGGTTAGAAGTGTCAGAGCTGGGAGCTGAACTCAAGCCATTTGACTTTGAACCTCATGCTCTGGACTTCTTGCTTTGAGAATAAAAGTCTTTCTGGGAGAGGCTAGTTTTGGGCTAGATCTGGAAGATATCCATGACTGATTAGGATCATCACATGGTTAACCTGGCGGAGGCTAGTTTTGATCTATATTTTGAAAACATCCATGGCTGAATAGGGTCACCACATGGTTAGCCTATTTGTTGTGTAGTAGCTAGAAAATGAGCTGATTACACATTGGTTATGGCCACTTTATAAAGGCATTGTCTGGGAGTAGGGTGGTAGCGATTCTAGGAGATCTAGCAAGCTAAAATCCCCCCAACCAAACAAACAAATCCCTAAGGCCAAGTCTCTACCAACCAGCTCAGGGAAATGGACAGAAATAAACAAATAACCTAAATGGCCACAAATAAATTAGATGGAAACAAATATGAAATTCAGCCACACAAGTATAAGGTGTTATTCAAAATGACTTGTCTGAGCATGATGTCTTGAAATTTTCATTTAGCTGTAATTAACGCTGTGTCACTAACTGCTGCCACTCACTCCACCAAGCTGATGGTGTCTTTTAAAAAGCTACTAAAATGGTGGGAGCCATTATTCAAAGAAGATATGCCACCGTCATTTTCATTCATTTGTATTATATCTTCCTTCATTGTACCACACTAGGAGAAAAATTGTTGTGGTTTCCTGGTGTTATCAACTCCCAGGGCTCATTTGCTCTGTAGAATTCAGTCTTATGCTTGAAACATCATGGGCATTTCCACAGCAACCAAGCCTTGCTGCAGAATCCCAGAATCCTAGTATCTCAGAGTTGGATGGGACCTCAGTGGCCACCTAGCCCTACTTGAACCTAAAGAAAGAATTTCTTTAACATCATGTCCAAAACACACACACACACACACACACACACACACACACACATACACACACACACACATATATGTATATATATAAAGGATGTAGTGTCCAAATGGAATCAATTTCTGAAGGAGTGCCTGCCTCTTCTCTTTCTCTTACCTCATCCCTAGAAAGGACTTCTCCCTCCACCTTTAATTCTCAACCATTTCTATCTTTTGAAATCACTCCATATTTTCGAGGATCAACTCAGGTTTCATCCTCACTCCTACTCTCCAACCTCATTTCATCCCAGCCAAAGTAATATCTTCCTCCAAATTCCTTAAAACACTTTTCCTGGATCCTCTCCTTTGCATTGTACTTAATACACTCTTCATTGTGTCATAGTGATCTTACATGTATTACATGTATTTTAAGTTACTAGAGAACATGGACTAGAAGTCAGTTAGTCCAAACCCTTATTTTTAATAGAGAAAACTAAGGCCCAGAGAAGCTTACTAACTTGCCTAAGGTCAAACAGCCAGGATTTAAACCCAGACTCTAAGATTCCAAATCCACACTGCCACAGCTTTGCATTTTCAGGGTTTACTATGCTAAATGTCAAGTGTGTTGAACAATGCCTATGGAGCTACCTTCTAATTCTGACATTGGTCATTTTGCCTGGCACACAGTAGGTGCTTATCAAATGTTTTTTGACTTAGATTGGATTGGAGTTGAGTTGCTATTATCCTTTCCCTCTTTCTTTCTCCTAGAATGTCAGAACTGGACAAAAACTGGTATCAGAGATTCATAGACTGAATTGAAAGCTTCATGTTCTGATGACCAATAATCATATTGCCTTTAATTCTTCTAACTAAAGTTAGACAAATATGAAACAATGGCAAAATCAGCACACCAGAATTTGGGGGCTCTGAGTTTTAGACCCTGCTCTCTTAAAGACTGGCATCATACAAGTAATTTTACTTATCTGGGCTTCCATTTCCTCATCTGTAAAATTATGGGGTTGGCTTCTAAATTCCTTTTCAGCTCTCACGTTCTATAAAAGTATAATTTTATTATTCTTTCCCAGTGAATAATTGTTCTTGGATTAGTAGATTTATGGATTAAATGCACATTAAAAAGCTGAGAGACCTCAAGAAAATCATTTCACCTTTTTAAACTCCGATTTCCTCATCTGCCAAATGAGGGGTTTGGTCTAAATGTTTGCTCTGTTTCCTCCCAGTTCTTAGAGTCTATGAAACTATAGGAGTGAGGTTGGAATAGTCTAATGGCTTTTTATTGCACAGTTTTGCTTAATAATAATAATTGACATTTATGTAGCATTTTAAAATTTTCAAAGTGCTTTTACATGCAGTATATCATTTGTGCCTAGCAATGATCATACAAGGTAGATATTATAGATATAATTAATACCCCCATTTTACAGATGAAGCAGCTAAGACTCAGAAAGGTTAAGTGCATTGCCAATGACTACATAGCTATTTAGTATCAATGATATGATTCAAGCCCAGGCATATGACACTGCGGTACCTATTCCACACTGCTATTACTTGCCTACTTCTTGGAGATATTCTGCCTCTGCTTTTTAAGCTGAGGCCTTTTATTTTCATTTTAGATAGTCTTCACAAAACCACCAGATGATAAGGCATCTGTTTCCTTTTTATAGTCCCTGAGAAAGTTGATTTGTTCAAAGTCATGCAATAGGTAAAGTGAATAATATAGACAGGACTGATGACCAGACCACCTGACTCCCTAGACCAGTCTGCTATTTATGAGGTAGGGGGAAAAAACCCCAAACCAAACAAAACTGCGCTGCTTTTCCAAGTAACATGATTTTTTAATATTATTATTAATATTGAGAATAAGAAGGAAGGTGGCAAAAGCAGCAGAGATAACATATGGTATTGAAGGCATACAGTTGCCAGAGAAAAATGTTTTAAAATTAATTTTATAGGTTGCCTGAGCAGCCTTTTAAAGGAATCAGTTCTGTCTCTGTCACTAGTTCTATGAAGATCCAAAGCCTCGGAGTCAGATAGCAGGCTGCAACTGCCCAATAAAATGCTGCGTGTCCAGAGATAACAGGGCAGGATTATTCTTGTTGGTATCTCCTCTATTATCAGGTGGCAGCCAGGGACAGTTAGGGGGCGAAAAAGGAGGGGGGGAGGTGTCCATAGGAAATACCTCTGAGAAAAAAGAGAAAAACACTGCTGCTATTCCTATCTGAGCTGTCCCATCAGCGCCATAGCAATTACCGTATTGGTCTCAATACAAGCTGCACCCTTAAAATGAGAGCATTGGAAAGAGAGAGCAAAGGAAATATTTTTTATTTATTTATACAATAGTCACTTAAAATCATTGACTATGAAAAGTTATTTTTAACCATTCTCAAATTCAAATAAAGATATTTTATTCCTTTTTGTTGCCATACCTCTTTATCTTTGTCTCTTTCATTATTGTTCTCTTGCTAAGAGTACTTGGGTTTTCTGAGACAGATGTGTGTGTGTTGTAAGAGTGCATCTTATATTAAGAGCAATATGGTAATATGGTGGATGAGAATTGATGATTACCATTACTAAAGAACAAAGGGTTGTGTGTATTATGGGGAGGAGAGAAAAAAATATGTAGAAGGGATAAGGAACAGAAATGCTTCTAGGGTTGGTCAAACCTTCCTGGATTCACTGCCCTTCTTCCAGCTTATGTTTATCACCTTGAGTCAAGGGTGTCCTGGAACCACATCTTGACTTATTATTGAAAGCAGATTGTTAAATATTCAGTGTGAGCACATACTACAAATTACTGAAATTACTACAAATAAGGTTATAATTTATTGTTTTATTGATCATATTGACTTAAGAAAGTGATGAAGAAAGTGTTAATAATGCAGATTAAATTGAAGTATTTTAAGGATATATTTTATTAAGGAAAACTGTCAAACATTGTTTGTTAAACATTTCCTGCAACACCACTGAAACAAGCTTTCCTTAGTAGTGATGGATGAAATTGACAAGGCTGTAAATTTGGAAAATCCAAAGGAAGGTTAAGGAATGCTGGGCTGATGCAGAATGAGATGAGAATCTGGACATGAAGAGTATACATTAGCCCACTTCACATGATGCAGCAGTGAGTGGAAGCCTGGGGTCAAGACAACAATAGGTCACAATTAATCAGTCAGGAGAACAGAAGGAAAAATATGTGAGACACAAAAGATGTGTGAGACACAAAAGGAGTATGAATGTAAGACATAGTTGACCATAAACAAGAAATTTCTTTTTTTTAATTTTTTTGTTTTGTTTTATTCAGTACTGTATTGTTCCCAGTCACATGTAAAAACAATTTTTAACATTAATTGTTAAAACTGTGAGTTCCAAATTCTCTCTCTTTCCCCCAACCATTGAGAAAGGAAACAGTTCAATATAGGTTATACATATGTAGTAATGCAAAACAGTAGGGGCAGCTAGGTGGTGCAGTGGATAGAGCAACAGTGCAGGAGTCAGGAGGACCTGAGTTCAAATCTCACCTCAGACACTTGACACTCAGTAGCAAGTCACTTAACCCCAGTTGCCTCATCCTGGGTCATCTCCAGTCATCCTGATGAATATCTGGTCACTGGATTCAGTTGGTTCTGGAGGAGAAGTGAGATTGGTGACCTGCACAGCCCTCCCTCCCTCAAAACAAGTGTCAAAGTGCAAAGTCAAGTGCAAGTCATGTCACCATTTCTCTGATGTCATGGTCTTCTTTGGCAATGAGGGCAAACACACACAGTGCAAAACATTTCCATTCGTCATGCTGTGAAAGAAAACATAGACCAAAAAAAAACTCTCAGGAAAAATAAAGTGTAGAAAAAATATGTTTCAATCTGTGTTCAGACACCATGAATTCTTTCTCTGGGGATAGACA
This sequence comes from Notamacropus eugenii, assembly GCF_028372415.1. Taxonomy (NCBI): domain Eukaryota; kingdom Metazoa; phylum Chordata; class Mammalia; order Diprotodontia; family Macropodidae; genus Notamacropus; species Notamacropus eugenii. The sequence goes on along the minus strand of NC_092873.1, from coordinate 481,792,255 downwards.
GCATTTATTTTCATCAGAAGTCCTTCAGAGTTGTCTTGAATCATTGTGTTTCCAAGAATAACTATTCACAGGTGATCATTGCACAATATTGCTGTTACTTTATACACAGTAAATTTCACTTTGCATCAACTCATGTAACTCCAGGTTTTTCTGGGATTATTCTGGTCATTGTTTCTTAAATACAATAGTATTCTATCATAAACATTTACCACACTTTGTTCAGTTATTCCCCAATCGATGGGCATCCTCTAAATTGCCAATTCTTTGCCACCAGAAAAGAGCTCTTCCCCTCCACTTTAAAAGCTTTTTCTTGACTCTTTTATGTGAGTTAATTTACCCCATTCTACCTTTCTCTTTCTTTTTCTCCCAGTACGTTCCTCTCTCACCCCTTAATTTTATTTTTTTAATTATTATCCCATAGTACTCAACACACTTGTGCCCTCTGTGTGTATATGTGTGTGTGTGCATACATACACACACATATATATATTATATATGTATATATATACATATATAATATATATATATTATATATATACATATATAATATATATATATATATACTCCTAACTCCCTTAATAATGAAAATGTTCTTATGAATTACTAGTATTATCTTTCCATGTAGCCATGTAAACAGTTTAACCTTATTAAGTCCCTTTTGATTTCTCTTTCCTGTTCACCTTTGTAAGCTTCTCTTGAGTCTAATAATTGAAAGTCAAATTTTCTATTCACTTCTGGTCTTTTCATCAAGAATGCTTAAAAGTTCTCTTTTTCACTGAATAGAAATTTCCCCCTCCTGAAGGATTATGCTCAGTTTTCCTGGGTAGGTGATTCTTGGTTGTAAATCCTAGCTCCATTAACCTTGGAATATCATATTCCAAGTCCTTTAGTCATTTAATGTAGAAGCTGCTGAATCTTGTGTTATCTTGACTGTGGCTCCATGATATTTGAATTCTTTCTTTCTGACTGCTTGCAATATTTTCTCCTTGACATAGGAGATCTGCAATTTGATTATAATATTTCTGGGAGTATTCATTTTGGGGTATTTTTTCAGGAGGTGATAGGTGGATTCTTTCAATTTCTATTTTACCTTCTGGCTCTAGAATATTGGGGCAGTTTTGATGGATAATTTCTTGAAAGAAGATGCCTAGGCTCTTTTTCGATTATGGCTTTCAGGTAGCCCACTACTTTGAAAATTATTTTTCCTAGATCTATTTTTCAGGTAAGTTACTTTTTCAATGAGATGTTTCACACTGTCTTCTATTTTTCATTCTTTTGGTTTTGTTTTATTGTTTTTTGATTTCTTATAATGTCATAAGCTTCCATTTGCTCAATTCTAATTTTTAAGTAAATATTGTCTTCAGTGAACTTTTGTGCCTCTTTTTCCATTTGTTCAGCTCTACACTTTAACTTTTTTTTTTCCTTGAGTGAATTTTTGTGCCTTTTTTCCCCATTTGGTCAATTCTGCTTTTTAAGGTATTCTTCTCCTCATTGACTTTTTGTACCTCTTTTACTATTTGGCCTAATCTGTGTTTTTTAAAGGTATTAATTTCTTCAGTATCTGTTGTGTCTCCTTTAACATGCTGTGGATTCATTTTTCATGATTTTCTTCCATCACTATCATTTCTCTTCCCAATTTTTCCTCTGTCTCTCTTAGTTAATTTTAAAAATCCTTTTTTTAGTTCTTCCATGGACAATTCACATTTTTCTTGGAGACTTTGAATGTAGGAGCTTTGACTTTGTTGACTTCTTCTGAGTTTGTGTTTTGATATTTCTTATCACCATAATAACTCTCTACGATCAGAATTGTTTTTCTGTGGTTGCTCATTTCCCCAGGCTATTACTTGACTTTCAACTCTTTGTTAAAACAGAGCTCTGCTTCCAGGGAGGGTGTATTGTCCCAAGCTTCAAGCAAGGTGTCAGTTCTTCCTAGGTAGTATGATTTAAGGAGAGGTGTTTACTACTCTCACCTGACCTTTGCCTTGGTCTGTGAGTCACCATAAGCACCTTTTCTGCCCTGGAACTATGAGGAAGACCCTTGCTCCCATGTGGTCACAGGCTCTAGGGTGCTAGTTGCTCCTCCTCACCCTGGGACTGCCACCCAGGATGGTGACCCAGATCCAAATATGGGCAAAACAAATGCCAGTAAAGGGACCCCTGCAATCTCCTTCTGACCACTTTTTGACCTACTTATCATTTGTGGGCCAAGAGCTCCAGAGGTAATCACTGCTATTGCTGCTGATTCAGTGACTCCCAAGTCCTACTTCTAGTTTGTTGGGGCTCCATCTGCACTAGTGTTGCCTTCACTGGACTCTGCTCCACTCTCACTCAGGTGAACCAGACTTTTTCTGCTGACCTTCTAAGTTGTCTTTGGTATCAGTGGACTGAAGGTTCTGGAACCACCACTGTTGTCACTCATTCAGTTGCCTGAAGGCCTGCTCCTGGCTTGCTCCAATCTTTGCTGACACTGCATGCACTGGACTGCAATCCTCTCTCCTCTCTCACCTTAGTGCAATAAACTTTTCTGGCTGACCTTCCCCGTTGTCTTAGGTTGGAGATTTTTTTCACTCCATCTTTTTTGTGGGTTCTGATGCTCTAAACTTGTTTTTCCATGTAGGAATGTAAACAGTTCAACTTTAGTAAGTCCCTTATGATTTCTCTTTGCTGTTCACGTTTTCATGGTTCTCTTCATTCTTGTGTTAGAAAGTCAAATTGTCTTTCCAGCTCTGGTCTTTTCATCAGGAAAATTTGAAAGTCTTCTATTTCATTGAAAGACCATTTTTTCTCCTGAAGTATTATACTCAGTTTTACTGGGTAGGTGATTCTTGGCTTCAGTCCTAGTTCCTTTGACTTCTGGAATATCCTATTCCATTCCCTTCTATCCCTCAATGTAGAGGGTGCCAAATCTTGTGCTATCCTGATTGTATTTCCACAATACTTGAATTGTTTCTTTCTAGCTGCTTGCAATATTTTCTCTTTCACCTGGGAATTCTGGAATTTGGCCACAATGCTCCTAGGAGTTTCTCTTTTTGGATCTCTTTCATGCGGTGTTCTGCGGATTCCTTGAATATTTATTTTGCCTTCTGGTTCTAGAATCTCAGGGCAGTTTTCCTTGATAATTTCATGGAAGATGATGTCTAGGCTCTTCTTTTAATCATGGTTTTCAGGTAGTCCCAGAATTTTTACATTGTCTCTCCTGAGTCTATTTTCCAGGTCAGTTGTTTTTCCAATAAGATATTTCACATTATCTTCCATTTTTCGAATCTGCGTGGTATGTTCTGAGATATCTGTCTTTCTCGAAAAGTCCTTAGTGTCCATCCGTACCATTCCAGTTTTGAAAGATCTATTTTCTTCAGTGAGCTTTTGAATCTCCTTTTCCATTTGGTTTATTCTGCTTTTGAAAGCATTCTTCTCCTCATTGGCCCCTTGCACCTCCCTTGCCAGCTGAGTTAGGCTAGTTCTCAAGGTGCCAATTTTTTCAAGATTTTTTTGGTTCTCCTTTAGCAGGGAGCTGATCTGCTTTTCATGTTTCTCCCTCATCCCTCTCATTTCCCTTCCCAGTCTTTCCTCCACCTCTCTAACTTGATTTTCAAAATTCCTCTTGAGCTCTTCCATGGCCCAAGCCCACTGGGTGGGCTGGGACACAGAATCCTCGATTTCTGTGTCTTTGCCTGATGGCAAGCATTGTTCCTCCCCATCAGAAAGGAAGGGAGGAAGTGTCTTTTCTCCGGTAAAGTACCCTTCGATAGTTTTATTTCTTTTCCCTTTTCTGGGCATTCTCCCCAACCAGTGACCTGACCTCTGAATGTTCTCCTCACACCCACCTCGCCTCCTGGTCCTCCCAGCCAGTGTTTGGGGACTGAGATTCAAATGCTGCTTCCCGCCTTAGGGTTTTTGGCGGGGGCAGGGCTGCTATTCAGTGTGAGAATTAAGATCAGGTGGTCAGGGGCAGGGCTGCCTCTCTGGCTCAGTTCCCTCCCGGGGTTTATGCACAGACCTTCCACAATGGATCCAGGCTCCTGCCCGTTTGGGAAGCCCCCGTCCGCAGCCGCCTCTCAGCCCCCACCTCCCGGGGGGGGGCCCGAGCCTTGGGGGCACCTCACTCCCCTCTCAACCCGCCAAAGAGACTCTCTCACCCACCCCTGTCAGTCACCTGTTGGTGGGGGGGCCCGTGCCGCCCCTGAAGATCCCGCCTCCGGAGCCCTCTCAGATCTGTGCCTCTCGGAGCCGTGGCCGCCGTTGCCGCAGGTCCAGGCTGGGCTCCGCGTCTGCAGCGCGAAGGACCTTTTGCAAGTGGTTTGCAGGTCCCTCTGTGGGTGGGGGGACCCGCGTGGCCGCTGGAGATCCCCCTAGCCCTCTCGGATCTCCTCCCCTCAGTGTCACGGCCGCGGCAGGGCCGCACTCCGCTGCCCGTCCCAGTGCCCAGTCCGCGGCGAGAAGGACCCCCCCGCAAGAGGTCCTCAGGTCTCTCCGGAGCAGAAATCTCCCTCGCTCCAATACTCCGTGGTCTCTGGGTGCAGAATTCACCCTGGCTTGGTCCCCTCTAGCCGTTCTGTGGTTTGTGTTTTCGGAGCTATGTGTATGTGCGTCTTTCTACTTCGCCATCTTGGCTCCGCCCTCTAAACTTGTTTAGAATCATTTTTTAAAGGGATTTGAAGGGATTTGGCAAAGAGCTCAGGTGAGTCTCTGCCATTACTTTGCCATCCTGGTTCCACCTCTCTGAAAATTCTTAGGATCTTCCTGTTATAACATGAACTAGTGACTGGATTCCCAAGGTGTGCCCACCTTGTGACAGTGCTGCAAGTCACTATAATTGGCACTAGTAGTACAGAAATATAGAATCATTGAATTTGAAGAGATCTCAGGTGTTCTTGAGATGGGAAATGAGTCTACAAAATCTCTTGGGTGACATTCTTGACAAGTGGTCATCATCCAGGCCTTTATTTTACTTCCAGTGACTTAATTACCTTCCTACTAAGAAATCCCATTCTATTTTAGATACTTTTTTTTAATTACTAGAAAAGTTATCTTTATATTTAATCAAACTTTGCCTCCCTGACACTTTTACTGACCCTGCAGTCTTACCCAAGGAACATTATTGTTTCTACCAACACTGCTATCTGGTATATACTCAGTTGATATACTCAGTTGTTATAGTTCTTTATTCTTTGGTCATAAGCACTGAAATTTCTGTGAGGATTTCCTGGAACACCCAGTGCCCCTTCCCCTACCTTTTTTCTAGGGTAAGCTATATTTTCAGCCAGTACTCAATTAAGCTAAGTAGATGCTTAGAGTCCATGACACATCAGAACCAAATGGAGGACACTTTAAAATTGTATTTTTATACCTTGCCCTACCTCTGCATTTAGGGCTCAGATTTTTTTTGTTGGCTATATTCATGTCCCTGGTCCAACCATGTGCAAAAGACCATAAAATAAGGCTACTTTTCCTAGACCTTTGAAAACCACTTCACTATTCTTGTCTTAGTTGGATCTGTAGACTTATTTATCTCTCTGACTTTTGATAACTCTGCTGATGCTTCTAAGCCTTCTTCAAAGTGCAATCCAAGTCTTATCTAATCAATGCTATTTTTAAAAATCTTTTTGCTTAGTGACAATTTTGTTTTTGACCCCTCTTGACTGACTACAACACAACTGTCAACATTTCTAGGCACGTTGACTTTATGGATTACATTTATTTTTCAAGTTGATGAAATGACCAACCATACTTCCAAATTAATCAAAAATAGGGTAATAGTATGCTAAATATGTGTTAGTAGTCAATAAACATCTATTAAGCACCTACTATGTGCTAGACACTGTGCTAGGTGCTGAGGATACAAATTAGAAAGTCAGTCCCTGCCCTCAAAGAACTTACAATCAAATGGGGAAAGTCTCTCTCTCTCTCTCTCTTTCTCTCTCTCTCTCTTTTTCTCTCTCTCTCTCTCTCCTTCTCTCCTCTCTTTTTCTACATGTGTGTACAGACATGCATACATATATGAGTTTTATGCACACAAATAGAAGCTGAAAGCAGAGGAGTAGACAACACCACAGGTTACTAGAGAGTATAATAAATTGACTGGAAAATTTGAAGCCCTCTTAAAGGCAGGCTTTTGAAGAAGTTTTTTTGTGTTTTTTGTTTGTTTTTGTTTTTGCTCTGTTCTCCGGTACTCAAATCAAAGAAGAGAAGCATTTTTGCCAACTATTTAATATCTCCCAGTGTTATTGGGACAATTGAATGAAATAATGTTTGTAAAGTGATAAGTTTGGAGCCTGGCACACATTAATTGCTTAATAAATGGTTCTTTCCTTCCCTTCCATACACCACACAATACCATATTGCCTGCTTCTATCAGTACAGCAAATATAACGCAGGTGTGGTAACAGTCTATAGTCCTCCTTGGAAGCATTATCATATTTGCAAGATGACCCTGAATTCTTGAAGGTCATGCTAATGTCAATGGAACTCAAGCTCAGATAGGTCCTACCAAGTTGGAAGTCTTTAACAATGCCACTAGCAGACTGTATTCTATTACCTGAAGATAAACTTCAAAAGTTTAGAGAAAATGACCACTATGTTGACTGGAGAGAATGAATTTTTGCCCACAGTAGAAACTTTTGAAGGTTATCTGCTAACTTGTATGGTTTTATTTTTATGACAACTGAGAGTAGAAGTTTCTTTTTTTTTAAACTAAGATGGTGTTGTGATGAAGTAGAGTCTAGTTATAATATGAAGCTAAGGCCAATTTAACTAAAAGTTACGGAAGTTAGGAAGGCCTGAATTCAGATCTTGCCTTGATGCTTACTAGACACATCTGATGCAGGGCAAGTCATTTAATTTCTGACTCTTCAGTTTCCTCATCTGTAAAATGGGCATAATAATAGCAATTAACCCTTAATGTTGTTGTGAGGGTGAAATGCCTTATTTTGAGACAAAAATACTTATCTTGTGGGTGGATCAATTGATCCACCAATTAACTGTCTGTTAGCTTACTTTGCTCCATAGTTATGGATTTGTCCTCAAATTCCATCAAGCTGTTCAGCACATGCACTTTATATTTATACTTCACAGGAAAGACCAAGTGAAAGAGTATGGATGAATAAATCCAAGTCTGTCACCTCTCCTGGAAAAAATCAAATCTCAGTCAATTGAGAAACATCTCAACTCAGGGTAATGGAGTGCCAGTCCCATTATCTTTCTATATAGGAAGGGTGTTAATCAGGCATGGTGATTACTGAGAAAACATTCTGGTTTTTGACACAGGTGGGAATGGAAATGTTTGATTTGGGGAACTTTGACTATATTACTGTTCAGTTATTTACGTATTATTAGATGATTGACAAGTTGTGGAGACCTGGCTCTAGAACCAGATGCCTAGGTGTTCCCTTCCATTTCCACCATCAATGATTGGATGTGTTGATTGGAGCCAGGCCAAAAGATGGATTTCTGATCAAAATATGGCATCGTCTGGGTGTCTCCTGTGTACCTGGGTATTTGGTGGGTCAAATTAACTTGCTGAGGGTCACAGAAATAGCAGCCTTCAGCAACTTGCAGCATAAATAGAGTTCAAGATGATAAGAAAGTAACAACATTTATTTATTTAAATTTATTTAAATATATTCAATTGTCAATGGTTACTATCCTATTTGTGTTTAATTTTTTTATTATGCATGCCATACCTTCCTACAATTATATTCAAAGTAAGCCCGTGAATGAGGCTAGTGGGACTTTATCACATTGTTCTCACCATACCTATAGGGTGGATGCAAGATGGGGGTGGGGGTGGGTGGCCAGATCATCCAGGGAGAAGAGTCTAATAGAAAGATCCTAATTCTGTTCAACCCTATGGACATTTTCCCAATACCAGAAAAAGACTTTCTCCTCTATCTCCTCTGTCATTTGGCTACCATGTTGACAAGCCTGCCACGTATCTCTGATGCCAGAGATGTTAGGTCTACTGTAAATCTACAATGACACCCTAATTTTCTGCTAGATCAAGTCAGAGGTCAGCCAGCCACCTCAAAACCTTCAATTCTGTGGTTAGTCAATCAGTCAGGACACATTTATTAAATGATTACTATAGGGATGCAATGAAAAATAAAAACAAGCCTGCCCTCAAAAAGGTCATATAATGAAAGTTATAAAACATGTTGATAAGTGGGAACATGCAAGGTATATAGAATAAAGAGAAGTTAATCTCAGAGGGGAAATACTCTAGAAGCTAGGGGAACTAGAAAGCCCTCCTCAAAAAACTGGGATTGGTAGAAAAATCCAGGGAAGCAAAGAGGTAGAGATTAGGAGGAAGACTATTCCAGGTTTGAGGGGAAATGGAGAAGTAACAGTCAAGAAACTAGAAGTAGACCAGGGTGGCTGGATCATAGAATGTGTGAAAGAGAGTAAAGACTGGAAAGGTAGGAAGGCCTCAGGTTGCAAAGGGCTTAAATTACTAAATTGACTATTTTAAATTTGATCCTAGAGGTAACCGGGAGCCATTGGTGTTTACAGAGTAACAGGGTGATCTGGGCAGACCTGCACTTTAGGAAAATCACTTTGGCAATGAGTGAACTATGAATTGGAATGGGGGGGGGGGGCTCAAGGAAGAGAGAAAAATTAGGAATCTATTATAGAAATTCAAGCAAGATAATATTTGGGTCTGAACATAGGTGGTAGTTGCATGAGTGGAGATTTTTGTCAAAGGAGAAAGAATAATAGATTAGATGGTGTGAGTACAAGTAAGGAACTGACTTTGACACTGACATTATGAGACTGGGTGAATGGAGGAAGGTGATGCCATCTTTTTAAATAATGAACTTAGAAGAGCTGAGATAGAAAGATAATAAATTCTGTTTTTGACGTTGAATTTGAGGTCCCAATGGGACAGTTCAACATGTGCAAGAAGCAGTTGGGATGTGGAACTGCAGCTCAGGAGAGAAATTAATGCTGTGTAGCTAGATCTGGGAATCTACTGTGTAGAGGTCATTGAATCCATGGGAGCTAATGAAATCTGAAAGCAAGGCAGTATAGAAGGGAAAAGAGCAGAGATTCCAGGTCAGTTGGGGGATACTCATAGTTAATGTGTGTGACATAGATGAAGATCCAACAGAGGAGACCAAGGAGCAGTCAGACAGGTAAGAGGAAAACCAGGAGAAAGGACTGTCATGAAAATCTAACAACAGAATATCCAGGAGAAGAGGGATATTGGGAATGGTAAAATGTCACAGAGGTTAGGAAGGATGAGGTTGGAGAAAAGGTCATTGGACCATTTAAGAGGTTTTTGGTTAATTTTGGAGAGAGCAGTACTAGTTGATTGATGAAATTGGAAACCAAATTACAGAGGGTTTGGAAGGGCTGAAGGGATAAAAAGTGAGGGTATGTGTTACAGGTGGTGTTCTGGAGGAATTTAGCCAAGAATGGGAGGAAAAATAGGATGATAGCTCAAGGGGGTGCTAGAATCAAGTGAGAGACTTGTCAGGATTAAGGAGACATGGGAGTGTTTGCATGAAGTAGAGGAGGGGACAGTAGATAGGGAGGGATTGGTCTCATTATGTTTATTATATCATATTTCCTAGTGTTCTCTTTCAAGATCCCTCTGATTTTCTGAGCTCAGAACTGTACTCATTATAATTTCTGTTCTAGGAGGCCTAAACTTTTAGCATACTCTCCTTGCATGTCATTTCAGTTTTCATGTCAAGCCCCTACCTATGTTCTCATTTCTCCATGTACCCTTTCTCTCACTTCTCCATTTCACAGTGATCTCTACATTTTCTGAATGTCTAGAACAATCATCCTGCAACATTATCTCATTTGGTTGAACCTTCTCTTTTTTTTTTTTTTTTTGGAAGGGGGCTTAGAGGGAAAAGGTAAAGAGTGTTTGCATTAGCATGGAGAAACCCAATTGTGTACGTTTATTTCCCTGTACTATGAATATCCCCCAAATGACCTGAACTTTCTTCTCTTTCTCCCTTTATACTACCTTGCTTACTGATCTCATTAGCTCCGATGGATTCAACTGTCACCTCTAGGAAGTAGATTCCCAGATCTATCTACACACAATTTGCTTGTAATGTAAAATCTTAGAAACAATTCTAAGAACAATGATAGATTAACAGATTTGCACATGGGCACACAGATAATATGTATTAGAGTTTGGACTTCTATCTGGGACTTTATGGTGCCAAGATTAGTTCTATATTCACTATAAGGCTAGAAACAGTCAGGTGATGCCCTAAATAGACTGCCAGACCTGGAGTCAGGAAACCAATCTCAGACACTTCCCAGCTATATGATTCCAGGCAAGTCACCTAACCTCTGTCTGCCTCAGTTTCCTCAATTGCAAAAAGAGAATAAAAATAGCACCTTCATCTCAGATTTATTATGAGGATAAAATGAGATAATATTTGTGAAATATTTTGTAAACCATAAAATACTACCTAAATGCTAGTGATTATCATTATAATGTTATTATTATGCTGCCCATCAAGCTCTCTTACTTTGCTTTCTAATTGATATATTTTTATTAGTCTTTTATTATGAATGTAAATTCCTCATAGGCAGGAATCATGGTATATACTTTCATATCACCCTCAGCACCAGGCAGAATATGTACAAGGTGAATAATTTGTGTGACTAAGTCAATGCAGTATCCTGGAAAGAGTATCAGACTTGGAGCCTGGTGCTCTGTATCTTATTCTTAGCTATCCTATTTACTTCCTGTATCTTATTCTCAGCTATTCTATTTACTTCCTTTGTCACCTGGGCCAAATTTCTTGACCTCAGTTTCTATGTCAGTAAAATGGATGAATTAGGCTTCATGGTTTCCAACTCTAAGGCTTATTATCCTCAAAGCTGGAAATGAGAGAAAAAGATCATAGTGAAATCAAGAATATGGAGCTACAAATGCACATATGACACTTATGAGAAAGTAAGATCAAACTAGTTAGGGTGGAAGGTTTATACTGGAGGAGTAGGAGATGATGTTGGAAAGGTGATGTAGAGTCAGATTTGGGAGAGTCTTGGATGCAAGGCAGAAATTTAGACCTTAAATTGTAGGCTACTGAGTCAAAACTGCCTTAGGGACTGTGCAGATGTCTGTTAGAATTTTGCTTTGCATTGTTGTTTCAATAGCAAAATAAAATCCCAGAAGAACCATAATGCTAGATGAAGAAAATGGCCAGGCCTGGCTAGGGAAGGTCAGGAAAGCTGAGATGTGGAAGCAGAGTTAGGAGGTTGTGTATAATTCTAGCTCAGGACTAGAGAGCCTGTGGAGTTTTGCACAAATAGATTTTCTTTACTCCATAGCTGCTGAAGAGCCATAAAGCCTAGAACAGGGTAATCCCCAATGGCCAAGTTGACGGAGGCATGATGGGAAAGCAGTTTTCTTCTCCTCTTCAAGAGCTGTCCAGCATCATGCTAGGGAGAAACAACTGCGAGAGCATAGCAGTTGGAGCAGGAACTGGGTATGGCATCAATTTAGTTTGAACCTGGAGCCCACACTGGAGGATATACAAGGTTCCCAGGGGAATTTGCAGCAGAATACTGGGACCAGCCCTGTAATTCATGCATTCTCTTCCTGGTCTTGTCAGGGAAGTATGGAAGTTAGAAGAGCTCTTTGAAAGGAAGTCCGTTGGTGGACTTGGACCTCTATTCTGATCTGAGGTAGATCAAAAGGCTTAGAGAGGGAGTTCAGTGACATCCTTTTCTACCTGGTAGCACTGGCATTGGCTGCCATGTTGACCTGTCATGACTGTATTGACTAGGATGGAGAACAGCTGGTGCCATTATACAGGACTGGGATTAGAGTGTGGTTTTGGATTAACAAACTAGAATTCATGGGATTGACTCCAACAGCATTGGAGAGGATATAGCTAGGATTGGGAAACCACTAGGAGAACAAGGACGTTAGCCTTCTTAAATTCTTAATCACTGTCTTTATTACCAGATCCTAGAAATACAATATACCTCTGATGGCCTAAATTCTACTACATAGATTACACAGAGGGAAGAGTTTCTTCTCAAACTGTCATTTTATCCTTCGATAAAACTGAGGAGAAAAAGGAAAATGGCCACCATTTAGTCTTTGAGGGAACTTCCTACAGCCTTCCATGTACCACCTAAGACTCCAGAGAACACTATTCAACAGTTCCTGGACTGGAGGACAGATGGAAGATATGTTTCTATGGTCCTCTTCTTTGGTTGCTGTCTTTGGTTCTTAGGACAATGCTCCACTCCTCACCTTCATCCAGTGACCTAGGGAAGGGCAGGATAAACAGGTTACACACCAACCCTCTTACCTACACACTCATTGCCCTTGCATTCCTTTTCTGAGAAAGCACTAAATGGTAGCTGCTCTTCCTTCCTTTCCCCTAAAATTTCTAATGCTAACAATTTGGGGAACAGAAACAGGAAAAGGCAGCTTATAGATCTCTAGAGAATTGTTGGCTAATACATTAAAATTAAAGAGAAACAGAAGCCATCACTACAAATTGCAACATTATTGTTCAAGCCAAGATCATCCTAATTATAAACTAGCATTTTTATAGATGTCACAGAGGCTGTTTTAGTGCCTCTTTGCTGATGCTAAAAAGATAGTGTGGAAACACGATCAGGGATCCTCACACTGCTGTCTTACTGGAGGGGGAAAAGTTAATTAGGCTCTTTTTGGCATATTAGTGAAGACAGGCTTATTAGACACATTTACAAGCTAATGATATGCGTATCCTCTGCTATCAAAGAAAAATGCATTTAAATAAACTGATTTACAGTTCAGCCATTTTCATCTCTTTAACCAGTACAGTTCACACTCTCATTAGATTGACTTAATTGGCTTGAATTCTCAAATTTCTCTGGGCTCTTCAATGAGGTGGTGGTGGACTATTCTTATGGCTTACTTCTGTGGGGCAGCAGGTGACCTGACTGCCCTGCTCTTGGTCCTCTACAAAAGCTGAACAGCTTTAGTCTTCATAAAGACAGTGGCTTCATTCAGTCCAATTCAAAAAGCATTTATTGAATATTTCTATGTGCTAGGCATATGACTTACAAAAACCAAAACGAAACTGTGTCTATTCTCAAGAAGACTACATTTTACTGGGGAGAAAGTAACATGTATGCAGAGAAGTCTTTACAAAATATATAGAGAGTACATTCAAAGTTTTCTGGGGGTAGGGAAAATGTTATCAACTGGTTTATGTATGTGTGTGTGCGCATGAGTGCATATACATGAGTGCATGTGTGAACACATGAGTTCATTATGGGTATGTATGTATGTGTGTGAAATCCTGTAGAGAAGAAGGCATCTGAGGTGTGCTTTGAAGGAAGCTTGGGGTTCTTAAGGATTCAGATCTGAGATACACCATAGAGGTCATCCACTCCAACTCTCACTTTACAGATGAGAAAAGTGAGGTCCAGGGAAGTTATGTAATTTATCCAAGGTTACAACTTCTCCGCAATGGTTATAATAATAGGTCCAGCATCGATCTCACAGAATTTTTATTACTAAGAATGAGAGACTGCATTCTAAAGTGCTCTGCATATCTTCAAATACTCTATACATGCCAATTTTCATTGTCAGTAAGTAGCAAAGTCAATATTCAAACCCATATGGATCCATACGGGTGATCTACTCTACGGATACGGATCCATAGCTGGTTGTCTACTCAATATTGTACCACACTTCAGAGAGTACTGTGTCTTTCGCTGATTGTACATATATCTTAGGTGGGTGGCAGGATGAAAAGAAGAGTTTAAGAGAAGGTAGGAAACAAAGAAGGAAAACCTTGGCTTAGCTAGTACCCAAGGTTCCCTTGATCCTTCTAGGAAACTGGGAGGAGGAAGAAAGAACCAATGCTGCTGTAAATTATGAATCCAGAACTCAGCCATAGAGAACCTGAGTATTCCTACTGCTGGAATAGATGGTTGTTTAGAAAAGAGTGACAGTCAGGATTTACTGAACAGAACTTCTAGGCCTCTGGGTCATAAAGGAATATAGAAACTTCTGAAGACATTGATGTCATTAGAAGGCGGTCGTTGCAAAGAGCTACCTGGAGTTGAAAGAGCATGAGAATGGGTGGATATCTCTAAGAGAGACAGTGATAGACAGAGACAGAGAACAAAACCAAAAGAATATTTCATAGTAAGAAGCCTCTCACGACTAAGAAGAAGTAGTGTGGAGCAAATGAGAATGGCTGACCAGCCCTGTTCACCAACCCTGCTTATAAGCAGGCTCTTTCTCCCCACCAACATGCACTTTCTACTTGAAATCCTGAGGATTGTGCCTGGCATAGGAATATATTTGCAAGGGTATATCATGTTCAGATGGCATACTCTGATGTCACACAATTTGTATTTTTTTGTAATAACCTTAAATTGCTGTGCAGCTTGAAGGCTAAGAATTTTGAAATTCATTCCCAAATCTAACATCCAGTAGATGGTAAGTTCCTTCAGTCCAGGCAGTGTATCACTTTTTGATCTTTATATTCACTTTACTATGCCTAGCACAATGTCTTGCATAGGAAGGGCACTTAATAATTTCTTTACAACTGAATTTGTCCCTTTCTGCATCACTTTGTCAGGAGGTGGGAAACATTTTCTGGAATCATGATGGAACATTGCATTCATCAGAGTTAAGTCTTTAAAAATTGTTTGCTTGTAAAATGCCATTATAGCACCAATTGCTCTCCTGACTCTGCTTACTTCATTCTGCATAATTTCAAAGTGAGGTTGAAGTGATATCTGCTCCTTTCAGACCTTTCTCATTTGTGGAGTTTCTTATTTGCTCTCCACCCTCATTTCTCTACTCCCTCTCCCAGTCTTTCCCCTTCCCTTTCCTTTCAGTTCTTCTTTTAACTAAGATCATCACAACATAACAAAAAACACCCCCAGGCCTTTCTTCATATTTAATTCCATGATTCCTACTGACATTACGATGCTCAGGGGATATTTGTATCAATTCCTCTTCCCTCATTAGAATGCAAAAAAATCAAGCTTTCTCTTATGATTTCTCATTTATATTTACATGTTTAATGTTTCTCTTTACTCCCATGTTGATATTTCAGAGTTTTCAGTCAGCACTGGTCTTTTCATCAAGAATGCTTTGAAGTCTTCTATTTCATTAAAAATCCACTTTCCCCTACAGGAGTACGCTAAACTGTCCTGGATAAGTTAATCTTGCTTATAAGCCTAGATCCTTTGCCTTTTTGGAATATCATATTTCATATTCTCCACTCCTTTTTAGTGGTAGCTTCTACTAATTCTTGTGTGATCCTTAATATGTCTTCTTAGAACTTGAACTCTTTCTTTCTGCCTGCTTGCAAAATTATCTCTTTGAAGAGGAAGTCCTGGATTTTGCCTTTAGTGCTTCTGGAATTTTCCATTTTGGAGTTTCTTTAAGAAGGTTTCAGAAGGTGGATTCTTTCTATGTTTACTTTGCCTTATCTAGCAAAAGAAATCTAGGTAGTTTTCTTTCAAGTTTTCTTGAAATCTTTATGTCTAGACTTTTTTTGGTCATGACATCTTAATTCTTAAATTATCTCATCTTGATATGTTTTCTGTTTCAATTGTTTCATTTTTTCTATTTTCCCCAATTTTTAATGTTTTTAATATATTGTGCTGTCTGCTAGTCTTGAACTTCTGTTCAGTCATTTTTTTCAGTTGTGTCTGACTCTTCGTGACCTCACTTGGGATTTTCTTAGCAAAGATAGTAGAGTGGTTTGCCATTTCCTTCTCCAGCTCATTTTACAGATGAAGAAACTAAAGCAAAAAGGGTTAAGTGACTTACCTAGGGCCACACAGTTAGTAAGCGTATGAGGTCACATTTGAACTCAGATGCTCCTGACTCCAAGCCAGGCACTCTATCCACCTAGCTGCAAGTTCTGTTTGGTTCATTCTGATTTTTAGAATCTGGTACTTAGATAAAATTTATTTGTTTGCTTTGTTGTTGTTCCTTTGAAGCTTTGTTGGTAGATATTTTGGAGGGATTCTGCTCTTCTGGGTTTGTGTCTTGGGCAACACTGACCTCAAAATAGCCCTTTGTCTTTCATTGTTCAGACATTTCTCTGGGCATCCCAGCCTTGCTGATCCAATGGAGAGCTCTAGGTACTGAGACTATGATCCAACCTCCCTAGATGACATTTGCACAAAGTCACTGCCATTCTGAGCAGGGCAATGAGTCCTTAATCTGCTCTGGCAGACCCCACCTGTAGTTATGGGTGTTGAGTTCACATTCCAGGCCCCATTGGGAGACCTCTATCTGCTAGCCATCTTCATAGATATGGGTCTAGAGTTCAAGCTCTTCACTGTTCTGTGGAACTCCCCTGACCTAGGATGGAGACCAAGATCCTCTCTGGGTGTCACCATGCTACACGCTTATCTCTGAGCCCTTGGATTGAACCCATAATGCTGATCTACCCCTGTTGCACTGTTCCTTCTTTCCTCAATTGCCTGAATTTCTGATCTTGGACTGGAGGAATAGCCCACTCTAGACCCATTAGACTATGGTCTTACTGAGAGCAAAAATATCTCTTGTCTTTCTTTGTATCCTCAGGAAGTAGTCCAATGCCTGGTATATAGTAGGTGCTTAATAAAAACTTGTGGACTGACAGTTACTGTAGTTTCTATTTCAATTTCCTAAAGACTACTTGGTATAACATTCCTATTAAATCATAAATCAAGCTCAATAGTACAGCATCCAGCTACTCTATCACCTTGGCTGGTGTCTTATATTTTTCCTAAAGCACATTGTCCTGATGAGGGGACACTATTAGGTGTCAAATTCTCCATTGTAAAGATACAGAGAGACAGCTTTGTGGAGTAGTTTGAAGGCCATACTATGAGTCAGGAAAACCTCCCAAGACATCTCATCTCTTCTACTCAGCTCCAGGACCTGCTTCCAAGCCGTTAGCCAGTTGTCCTGATTTCTGTCTTTCCACTGGACTTCGATAACTCTGGAAGACAGAGTGAGACTGATGACTTTATACAACTCTGCCTCATTTAAATCCAATTCATGCATGAGTCAAGACATCAGTGGTCCTCTTCAAAAACAAAGGATGAACAGCTTAGTTGTCCCATAAAACTGAGCTGACATTTGTTTTACTTTTTATGCTTAGGATCATAGATTTAGAGCTGAAAGGCATCCCATGAACCATCTTGCTCAATGCCTGAATTTTCCACTTGAAGATACTGTCACCCAGAGAAGTTAAATGATTTGCGTAGGCCTCCACAGCTAATAAATGACAGTGGTAAGATTTGAACTCAGGACGTCTGACTGAAAATCCAAAACTCTTTAAACTATAGTTTAAATGGAGAATTTGATGCCTAATGTGTACCCTCATCAGGGCAATGTGTTTTAGGAAAAATATAAAAGACCAGACAAGGTGGTAGAGTAGCCAAATGCTGTACTATTGACCTTGAGTTATGATTTAATAGGAATGTTGTGCCAAGTAGTTTTCAAGAAATGGCTAACTTTGTCCTTCCTTATAGAATGTAAGTGTATTTCAGACAGAGATTGTTTCACTTCTGTCTTTGCAACCATGTGTTTGGGCATATAGTAGGCACTTAACAAATATTTGTCTAGCTGTAGAATGACAGCTATGTGGCCCTCTAGTGCACAGAGTACCCTGCTTGGAGTCAGGAAGACTCTTCTTCCTGAGTTCAAATCCAGCCTCAGACCCTGAGCAAGTCACTTAATCCTCTTTGCCTCAGTTTCTTCATCTGTAAAATGATCTGGAGAAGGAAATGGCAAGCAACTTCAACATTTTTGCCAAGAAAACCCCAAATGGGGTCATGAAAAGTCAGATAAGAGTGAAAAACTACTCAACAACAACATGCTATAGAACCCTGTACAAGACTTACCCTCTAAGTACTGCAGATACTTCACCAAGACTGGGTTGCTGACAAATAGCTGATCTGCATTAGTAGAAGGAATTTTCAACTAGAGATCCTAGTATTGAAATCCTAGAGCCAAATGCTCCTCCATAAGGAAAAGGTACAGGAATTTTCACACTTTCTCTAGGTAGAACAAAGGTCACCAGGTGGCTGAGAATTACGGACATGTAGACTAACCCTCCACACTGAATCTTTCATTGTGATTCAATTACTTGACCCCTTGTGACATAAGGATTATGGGAAATACCTCCTCCTCCTTTCATCTCCCCCCCTTTCAAATGCTCCCCACCTTCACAATTGTACAAGTTGGTTCATTTTTTTATGATGATGATGATTATCAAAGACATCATTTGAGCTTAATGCCTGGGAATGACTTCACATGCCAGTGACTAACAATGTTACGGACAATTATTTCTTTAGAACATTACCGCCTTGCCGTCAAGGGAAATGTCGCTTTGGGAAGGTAATAAATGTGGTTTATTGGAGAGCAGATACATTGAGGGCTCGCCTTTAATTTGATAACATCTCATCCTCAGCTGTTCTCTCAAAGAAAGGCATCCATGAGTAATCTATATTAAGGTGGCCACTTTTCCCAACAGCTTTCTGATGTCCAGAGCCTCTCACCCCCATTCTGGCACGACTCAAGGCCTTAGGCACATGTAAAGGGGAGGAGGGCAGCCCTTGACTCGTCCCTTCTCTGGGGGCAGGTAGTCACCTGTGGTACTCCCTTAGTACCTTAATTGTTTAGAATTAGCAGCCCTGGTGGGCCAGGCTGGGGCAGATATGATGAAAGTTGCCTTCCCTTCCACCAGCTATATTCCTACTCATCTCCCCAGATAGGAAAATAGACTCCCTGGGGGAGGTGAGAGCATTTTTTTGTTGTTTCCATGATGTTTCAGAGAGAGAGAGAGAGAGAGAGAGAGAGAGAGAGAGAGAGAGAGGGAGGGAGGGAGGGAGGGAGGGAGGGAGGGAGGGAGGGAGGGAGGGAGAGAGAGAGAGAGAGCTAGTAGCTCTTCTTTTCATGTGAGCATAGTCTTACAATTTGGGGGACAGGGTGGTAGAGAGTTTGGTAAAGTGACTCACTTCTACACTTCATCCAGAAAGGCACTTAGTGCCATCTGGGGGCAAAGGGGAAGAATTTAGCTCTCTTTTCTCCTCAGGAATTCACATTATTCCTATGAGTTAGGAAGAATATGTGAGTTAATAGAGACTAGGAACTTCAGTAGGTATTTGGATGTATATATATAAGCATGCTGTGATGCCTATTTGTCTATAATCTATCTTTATACACACACACACACACACACACACACACAAGTATATGTTAAATCTGTGGAGCCCTTATAAATTGTCCTTAAACTCACTGGGTCGGAGGTATAGTCTACCTCCCACTATCACTGATGAGTCAGAATTCCAAGAAAAAAGGCTGCATCTTCTACTTGGGGCTCCAGGGATGTCCCTGAGAAGTTGAGCTGACTCTTTACTAATGTTATGAATTTTAGACCCCCTTCCCATATTTCTTCTCCCCGATATCAATTGCCAGTGAAGAATTCTCAGTATCATTTCATCATTTAGCATCAATCAGCTTTTTTTCAAAGGGATATTTACTGAGAAAATATAACAAAAACAGAATACAGTCCCCCCCACACGGGGGGGGGTACAGTTTCTATTATACCACCTTGTACCTTGGGGAGAGTGAACTCAAATCAGTCTCTACAAAGTATTTGCCCCACCAAGTTCATTTGCAAATGTAGTATAGCCACTGGATATTAGCATCTTGGCTATTGCTGAAATGAGTCAAGTGGGTCAGGGCTTCTACTACTGGTTTACTCATATTCAGCCTCCGGCAAATCCCAGGATGAAGTCCAACTACTGGACATTTTGTACTCCCTATCCCAATCCTGCGAAACTAACGAAACCAAAGCCCCCTCCAAGACTTTGTCCCCTAAATCAGATAAGAGCACATGAAAAGAAACAAAGACAGAGGCCACCATTACGTAGAGAGGGCTGATCTAAGACTTCTTTCTTCCTTGAGGTTTATACCCCATCTCTCACTCAAACATAATCAGAAAGGAAAGAGAACATACCTTGGAGAGATTGCACAGTTTGAACTCGTTCTCAGGTCCATATCAGCAACCAATCAAAAATCTCCTTTTCTTCACATGATGGTAAGTGTACTGAAAAAGTCAGAATGCTTGTTTGTGATCTGAATGGGGAGCGTAAGTCTCTTCCATTGTATGTCATCATACCCTTCTGAAAGCCCTGAAGCTCGGCAGCTTCCTCCATGATGTCTGGCAGTGGGTAGAAAACGCTACACATGTTCTGATGATGAAGCAGCATTGACACACACACACACATACACATATGTACATATATATGCAAATACCTATATATATTTATATATATATGTATACCTAACATATTGTTTGTAAATACACATAAGTATACTCGTGTGTGTTTTACATGCAACTATGGCTATAGACAAACATGTACATAAGATGTTGCCATGGATAAAGTGCTGGGTCTGGCTGGAGTCAGGAAGATTCATCTTCCTGAGTTCAAATCTGACCTCAGATAGTTACTAGCTGTGTGACCCTGGGCAAGTCACTTAACCCTGTTTGCCTCAGTTTCCTCATCTGTAAAATGATCTACAGAAGGGAACAGCAAACCAATCTAATATCTTTGCCAAGAAAACCCCAAAGGTGTCATGCAGAATTGGATATGACTGAAATGACTGAACAACAAACTCCCAGATGAGGAAACTCCTGTTACCAGTACAAGTCAATGCCTATTTCTATAATTTTTAGTCTGATAGAGTTGCTTCAAGTACTGAGATGTTAAGTGACTTGCCCAGAGTTACGCAGTCTGAATATGATGCAGACAGGACTTGAACCCAGATATTTCCAACTCTGAGGCCATCTCTCTAGACACTATGTGACGTTGTGAGAACATGGGCAGGGATACAGCATTTTTTCTCTCTTTCAATATGCGTGGTATACATAGACATATGCCATAATTTTACATCAGGAAGGGACCTTAAGGATCCAATCAGATAACCAAAGATCTATGAACTTTGTGAACCTTAACACACTGTGTAAATGTTCATCCAAATAATTAAATCCTCTAGTCCAGTTTATAGCTCAGAATGTTGATGCTCAGCGGAGTCAGTCACATTTAGTGCAAAATTAAAATGCCAATTTTCCATAACTTGTCTGGTTCTTTTCCCTCCATAACTCAACAATGTCCTGGTCAATCTGCTGTTTTGTTATTTGTGTAATGTTCCCTAGTAGACTATAGGTTTCATGAGGGGGAATATTGGGGCATATTTAAAGTCTATCTCACCCAGGACTTTGTACTGTGCTATGTACCTAATACAACATAATGCTTCTTTAATGAATTAAATGGAAGCATTGAGACAGTACTATGGAAGCAAGGCTTACAAGGGGAAGGGGGATTTCTATATCATCTTCTGCTTTATGAATAGTGGAGACACAAAATCTGAGGATGGTGATGGTATGTGGAGGAAGTTGGCATAGGATGGAGGAAAGGATCCAATATGGCAGCATGGTATCATTCCAAGTGCACAGAGTTTAGAATGAGAGGACCTGAGTTCAAATTCCATTTCTTCTTGAACTACTTATGTGACCTTGGAGAAATCTTTCTGACCCTCTAAGCCAGAGTTTCCTTCTCTGAAAAAGGAGGCATTTGATTTGTGTGATGGCTAATGTCTCTTCTTACCCTAAATCTGCTGTGATCATATGAATTGTAACTATACTGAACTTCATGCTATGGCAAGAATGCATTATAAAAGCTATGGGACAGATTACAAGGATCTGGAATCTGTGACCTAAATGGATGAATTTTCTTCCCAGAATGGAGTGGTTTGATAGATGCTCTCTCCTAACCAATAGTGAAACAACCTTTTTTGCTTGACCAGAGGACCTGTAGTCCATGGAAGGAGCTGGCTGTGGAGCTCAGGAGACTCACTTAGCTAAAATCCAACTAAGGGTCCCTCAGATTGTCCAGGCCCTCAGGTCTAGGGAGAGGCCCTTATAAGGCTCTCTACTCCATTTTGACTGCAGCAGAGACGATCCAGTGAAATCTGAACTTTCTAGTTCAGAAAGGGCAGGCTTTTTCTTTTCTAGTTCCTGTCTTAGGCTATTGTACAGAGCAGTGATTTGGAAATGACAGTGGGTCAGGCCCTAGATGAAATAATTGTAGCGCCTTGGGGGAGAAGATTTGCAATGTAAATAGAAATTCTTCTTGACTGGAAAAGAATATTCTTACTTAGAGAGAGTGTTCAGGAGAGACAGCATTCAAACATGCACACACACACACACACAAACACATACACACATATTCCCATGTACAGACTAAGGCTCGGAGTGCTAAAAGCACTTATTTTATTTTATTTCTTTCCCTTAAAGTAAAGATTATGGGGCAGCTAGGTGGTGTAGTGAATACAACACTGGCCCTGGAGTCAGGAGGACCTGAGTTCAAATCTGGTTTTAGACACTTGATACTTACTAGCTGTGTGACTTTGGGCAAGTCACTTGACCCAACTGCCTTGGCTTCTCCCCCTCCAAAACAAAACAAAAGATTATCTATTATCCTTATTATAGCCCTGGTGGGTATTAAGCCTTCCATTATTTTTAGAAGGGAAAGTAGAAAAATAGTGATGATGAAGATGATGATGATGATGATAACTTATATTAATGTAAAAATTTCAGGTAGCAATGTGCTTAAACATGTATTATCTTATTTGATCCTCAACCCCCTATTATTCTTATTTTTCAGATAAGGAAATTGAGGATGAAAGAGGTTAAAACACTTGTCAAAAACCGTATAGTTTTTGAGTGTCTGAGACAGAATTTGAATGGAGTCTTCTTGACTCTAAGTCCAGCACTGTGCTTTCTCAATCAATTCAGCCTCTTTCTGCATGGCAGAACTCAGAAATGATGTTGGATTGTACCTTTTTGACCCTGAGTTTGGGCATGATGTCTCAAGAGGTCATAATTCAATGACGTGATGTTGCAACTAAGCAAATGTTGGATAACCTCAATGTTTATATGTGAAACAGAGTCTGAGAATTGAAGGAATTTGTGCAACCAGGCAGCAGTGGAAAATGCCAAGGTTATTTTTTTTGTAGAATATGTTAATGCTTTTGATCTTTGCATTACATATCTCTCCCCTTTCCCCCATCACCCACTGTTCCATTTCTGCTTTCCTGACATTATAACTATGACTGAGACATTAAAACATATAGCCAAACTCACTTTTAAAATTCAGATTACTTTGAATAACCAATAATGCAGTAACAAATTTGTGCTACTTTTTAAGAATGTGCAAGTCAACCAAATGTTTCAAGTCAAGAAGTATTTAATAAGTACCTACTGTGTTCCAGGCACTAGGCTAAGTTCTGGGGATACAAAGAAGACTAGAGATAGTCCTACCTTGAGGAGTGCTCATTTCAGATATTTTGTCTAAAAATGTCATCTCTGCTCTCTCATTCTCCATGTCTGTCCTAAAAGATCCACAGTAGGTGCTAGGAACCTCTCACTGACAACAGATAGAGGTAGAAATGAACATTTGTTTTGACACTAAGATGATAACAAAGTTGGAAAAGAAGGAGACCTTTATAAACTTACTTGTTGCGTACATGACCATTTCACTGGGTTGAGGCCCAAGCATATACTCCACTTTCCTATCTCTGTGGCCTTGCTAAGAATCATTGTTATCACTGTACTACAGATGTGAATTCTCAAATTCACGTGTAAATTCAATGAATAAACTGTACTAAAACCACAGCATTGTCAAAAACCAAACTGTCACCTCCCATTGCCTGGGTATATTGTTGGCTTGTAAAAATGGAAGAATATTTTGAATAGATGCTACCATACCAAACTGACCTGTGGTAGAGCTTTTTGAGCTCATATTGGTCTGATCAGCCACAGTCCGATACCCTGTACCCTGACTCCAACGTAATGATGTCATTTTGGTCTTCTTGAGAATGAAGGACAACAACCAACTAACCACCCCAAATACTCAGAGATTCTGATCTCTGTGGAATAAAAAGTTCTTCTTTAACCTGGGATGTACATTGCAAAAAGAAGAAATGTATACAGAGCTCATGAGAAAGTAAGTTCAGACTTAGAGCGTACATAATAAGGGGGTTAACTCACAGGTCCTTGAAGTCTTTTTCCTTCTTTTCAGTAGGGCCATCTTAGTTTTCTGCTGGTGTGTCCTGTAGCATCTGGAATCTGCCTTTCCTCGTGATATTTAGTTTG
The DNA here is from genome assembly GCF_028372415.1 of Notamacropus eugenii. Taxonomy (NCBI): domain Eukaryota; kingdom Metazoa; phylum Chordata; class Mammalia; order Diprotodontia; family Macropodidae; genus Notamacropus; species Notamacropus eugenii. The sequence continues at coordinate 481,768,091 of NC_092873.1, read as the reverse complement.
TCTCCAGCTTCAGATTCAAGCATTGCCACAAATGTTATAAGGGTGCTGCAGTGATGCTGAAGAGAAGTCTGAATCTTCCACCCTTGAGAAGTTCACAAGACTCCTTTCTGATCAAGGATGGAGTGGGATAGGGCAGAAGTTTGTCTCTTCTCCCCCTTCCCCAACCCCACTTCTACGCTCTTCCCCACCAAGGGCTTGACTGGAACTGTTCTCTCCTCTAGATTTCTAGACACTCAAATCCTCAGTTTCAAACTACTTTCCCATTTCATACAAAACCCATAAGACACAAATAGGCTTTCCTCAGCAAACCTCCCTCACTCAAAACAAAGTCAAGTGTAAGTCATGCCATTATTTCTCTAATGGCATGGTCTTCTTCGGCAATGAAGGACGAACACACACACACAAACTTCCTGAGTAAAATCATTTGATTTTATCCAACAGCTTTCCTTCTTTCCAAACAGATAAAGGATTTCTCATATCTAGTCTAATGACCTGGACTGCCTGATTCAGTAAAAGAATCCTCACGTAGTTAGGTGGTTACTTTCAGTATTTTTGTTGATCTGATTCAATAGGTCCCCACCCTTCTGCTTCTTTTACTGCTACTACTAGCACTATTCCTCCTGCAATTCTTATCTTCAACAATAAAATGGGATGATAATAATTAACAATAGCAAGCATTTTGGAGTGCTTGAAGATTTACTAAATCCTTTATATATAGGATCTCATTGGATTCTCCCAACAACCCTGGGAAGCAGGTGCTATTTTTATCTTTGACTTACAAATTAGGAAATTGAGACTGAGAGAGGTTAAATAACTTGTCCAAGGATACACTACTGGTAACTAAGGCAGGATTTGAACTCAGGTTTTACTGACTCCAGTCAAGAAATATTTTAAAATACTGGGGAAATACTGTCTCACAAGGTTATTATAAGAAAAATCCTTAATAAGCTATAGCACTCAATACAAATGTGAGTTATCATTAAAGAAGACACCACAAGGCTTCATTAAGTCACAACTCCCTAATGAATTGCAAGTATGATTTGATTTGCATGAATTCAAGATGCACAAACCTCTTGAGTAACCTGGCTATTACCTAAAGTGAGAGAAGCCTGTATTTCAAGGATTCCCTGGATGGAAGATAGCTTTGAATGCTGGGTGCCAGAGCCCCTTTCTCCTTCAGCATGGGGGAAAAAGAGTATCCAGTGGGAAAAAGAAACACCTGGAGACTTCAACACACATGCTTCCTTGAACGCCCATCACTCCTTCCCAGACAGCTCAGCAGGCTGCCCTGGAAGCCACAGGGAGCCTCTCCTTGCTAGGAGAAGGATCATTACCCACAAGGAAATAGAAATCCTATTCTTCTTTTAATCTGCATTCTCAGAAGGCAGTCTCGCTTTGGGGCTCCAAAATGAACCATGGCTTTGTTTTATTAACAATGATAAGAAAGCCTTTCATTTATTAGAGTGCCATATAAATAACAAGATACCTCATTTTTATAGCATTTTATTGAGAACAGAACTCTATATTCCCATAATACATATCAGGGTACCAAGCATTTTCATATAATTGTGTACACACATATACAGACATACATACACACATATATGTATACATATGTGTATATATATGTACCATACACATGTACACACACATATGAAAATAATATAGTATTCTAAATTTCATAGAGCATTTTCTTCATAGCAACCCCATGAATTAATCTAGGATAGGTATTGTTACCCTCGTTTTGCAAAGGAATAAGGTAGGCACTCTTGTTAATGATTTGTCCAAGGTCACAACAGAAGCAGGATTAGAACTCAGGTCTCTTTACTTCTATTCTGGTATGCTTTTTCATTGTATCATGCCAACTCTCACATCTTTTTTTTCTTTTTTTCTTTTTACTTTCCCATTCTTGATGAATATCCTGTCCCACAAACTCTAGCACTCTAGAGACACTCTCCTCACGGACTGTCTTCCTGATTGGGGTCCAGATGCCAAAGAATAGAGAAAAGTGGGTTGTTTTGTGAAGGAAGAGGAGGTGTGAAAGAAATTCACCCCTCATTGGACCAACACTATTAGGATGAACCGTTCTGAGCATGAATGTGGCTGAGAGAATTTTCTTCAGGTGAACTCATCCAAAAGCAATTGCACAGGATGACAGTGGGTTGAACTGCCTTTGGAAAATTTCTTATTGCCTTTATCTTCCTATCTGAAATGTTTGTCATTGCCATCAGTATTCTTCTAGTGATTCTGCATGATTCTACAAGATCTATGGATATATTCTATGAAATTCTATGGAATTTCATGAAGAATGACTTGTGGTACACCCAAAGGCCAGTGGAAAGGCACATGATGAACGTAAGGGCTGCAATGTGTTATAAATGAGGAATTTCCTACACCCAGCGTGTTTTTAAACTGGTTCTATTACTTTATTGGTGGAGGGAATTTGAAGAAACCCCCATTACAATTACATTAAATGATAATAATTTAAATTATCAAATTGTACTATAATAAATTATTATATTTTATTATAAATTATGTATTACATAGAAATTATTATAATTTATTATTATAAAAATTATTAAATGAAATTAAGTAAATAATTTAAATTATTAGAAACTGCTCTGAAACAATCTTAGAGCGTTGCCAGGGGACATTCAAATTATATGATTGGCCTAGGGTCACACATTCTGTAGGTGGCAGAAACAGGACTTGAACTTAGGTCAGACTCTTACTTCCTGTGCAGCTGTTCTACCCACTGTGCTGTTCTGTCTAGCACATAGTGAATATTCAGTGCATAGTTATTAAATGAATGGATAAACAAATGAATGAAATCTTAGCAAACTTATATCAGAGATAGATGATATGAAAAGGATGTTGGCCAATTCATGTATAAAGAGCTTGGGATAACCAATGAAAGGGCTGAGTACCCTCATGGATGATTTTGTTCACCTGAGTCATAAAATCTCAGAGTTGGATGGGATCCCAGGATCATCTTGCTCAACACACATTTAAACCAAAATTCTTTCTACGACATCTCCAGCAAGTGGCCATCCGGTTTGTGCTGGAAAGACTCCAGAGTTGAGAAGTTCATTAACTTCTGAGGCAATTCATTCTACTTTTGGATATTTCTTATTGTTACTAACATTTTCTAAAATGGCATGTACTCCTGACCAAAACTCCCTTATTAAAGGATTTTAATCAAAACTTAAGTCTGTCCTGTTGTACTTCCACTATCTATGCATCATTCAGCTCTGTGAGTCCAAACAGATCAAGATGTTGGCTTATGGATCTAGTCACAATGAACAGGTTCATTCTCTCAGGACAAATACAGGACCAAGCTGTCCATTAATCAAGGTAGCTAGACTGTGAGAGGCAGAAGAGTGTTATACAAGTCAATAAAAGAGCTCAAAAGACGTGTGATTGGGAGGAATCTGAGGACGGTTTAGGGAGGGGGTGACATTTGAGATATACCTTGCAGGGAGGGAAGGACTTTTATAGATTTGCATGGGGGGAAGGAGCCATGTTCATGAAGGTAGAAATAGGACATCAAATATGGTAAGTGGAGACTACTTCAGTTTATCTAGAGCATAGAATGGATGAAGCTGAGTGATGAAAAATCAGTTTGGAAAATTATATGGAGTTAGCTTGTGGAGGGAATTGAACACTGGACTAAGCAGTGAGAATATTAATCCATGATCAATGGAGATCGCTGGAGATACATCTGATGTCATTTCCAAGTCAGTAATATCCTTTCCAAGAGCCTTCATCCTGGACTTGTCCTCTCTGAACCAAGAGTGTGTTAGAATCAGTTCACAATGGATCTGGAAAGTCAACTTAAGAATATTCACATCTTGCAAGGTGGAAAATACTACAGATTAAGGCTTTGTTTATTCTTTTATTGACTGTCTCTAATTAAAAACATTATAGAGAAAATATTAATAATGCAAATTAAGTTTAAAAGTGTATTGTACTTACATTTTTATTTTTTGCCTGGAGAATAGGTTGTTGAACATTTACTTCTCACCCATGATATACTATACTCACTTCACTTCAAAATATTCCCACCTTACATCTCACCTACCCTAGGGACAGGTACTCCTTTCTGTCTTCCACAGTGTTGACTTATTTACATTGATCCAGATTAAAACACTACTAGGAGAAGGGTGGCAACCTCCCTCTTCCTATTTAATGTATGCATATTTTTTCAATATACTTCTGAAGATGATGCTTCAATTTTCCTGGAAGTGCATTAATCATTAGAATTTTTGGTCAGGTGGGGAGAGGTGCCATGGTAAAGGAATGTTTTAGCAGGTATACCTTTGTACTGTCCTTCAAATCATACCAAGTAAGCATCTATCTATCTGTACCTGAGTAACACAGTCCCAAGCCATGAATAAATAAATCTTCAACATTAGTTTTGACTTTTGAACATTAGTCCCATTTGTTCATGTTTTCATCTAGCCAGTCCTAGGTACTGATCACATTTTTCTTGGGAGGCATATTTCCTCCACATCATGGTGTTTTTTCACCCCATTTTCTTTGCTTCTGCACCTCACCATCTAACAGAAACATCTGGACATTGTTTTTATGTCTTTCTTTCTGAACTAAACTATGTCTTTCTTTTTGCAGTGTCTACAAGGAGGGCCATCAGCTTTTACAGGTTTAAAAAATAAAGGCAATATGAACTGTGTCCATGCTCAATTGGAAAGTTCAAATGGTTTTGAGTTACTGAACAGCCAATATAGCATAACAATGCTTCTTGGAGAATATGTCAGTTCAATTCCTCTTTTACACAGCCATAATTCAGGGGTGGCTAAAGGGAGCTATTCCTTTGAAGTTCAGAGGTAGAAGGGAGGAAGACTGAAGGAGAATTTTCCCATTATTCTCATTTTCCACCTATTATCTGAACAAAATAAGAAAAAAAAAATAGGATGAACTTGAGGGCAAAGAGAGCCTTTGGCTGCTTCCATCACCATCCTTCCCTCCCAAGATAAATGAATCTATCATTGGCAACTTCTTCCATTTACATTTTGGAAAAGCACATGACAGCTCTGGAAAGGGAATGTTTTTTCTCTGTAACTGTTGGTACACTTTCAATTGTAATTCAAATTGAGGGAGTGTTCTGTTAAAGAGGAGGTTCCTTTTTTCTCAGAGATTTATGAATTTACTTTTCATCTAAAAACAAGATGTAAATGATCCGAGTGATGATATTGCTGCAGGGGCAAGGTTGCAGTTTGGTTTTCATTAAAAAAATCCAACAAATAATATCAAAATGAATGAATGCATTATAACACTTTTCTTACAAGGACCTCAAGTCATATCACAGGTAACATTCATTTAGGTATTATCTCTGCATCTCTAGATCAACAAAATATGGTGAAAGACAGTTTTGGAAGTTTGAGTTCTAGCAGCCCATAGAATAAGTTGATTTTTGTCCTTTGGTTTAAACAAAACTGAGAATCACAGAAGTGTAATATCTCTTATGAGAAAGAGCCTTCAACAGCTTTGTGCATCCCTTCTACATCATCCGCAATTTCCTTTTGAAAATCCCCAGTAAGTAATGCACTGTCGGTGGAGTTGTGAACTGATCCAACCATTCTGGAGAGCAAGTTGGTACTATGCCCAAGAAGCAATTAAACTGTGCATACTCTTTGATTCAAAGAGATCATAAAAAAGAGAAAAGGACCTACAAATACAAAAATATTTTTAGCAGCTCTTTTTGTGGTAGCAAAAAGTGGAAACTGAGGGAATCCTCATCAGCTAGGGAATTGTTGAACAAGTTGTTCATGTTGTATATGAATGTAAGGAGTACTATTGTGCTATAAAAAATAATGAAGAAGTGGATTTCTGAAAAATATGGAAAATTGTAGTAACTGATGCAAAATAAAATGAACAGAACCAGGAGAACATTGTACACAGAAGCAACAACATTGTGTAATGATTACCTATGATTTCCTTAGCTCTTCTCAGAATTACAATGATCCAAGATAATTCCAAAGGACTCATGATGGAAAATGCTGTCTACATCTACAGAAAGAACTGATGGAGTTTGAACCCAGTTTGAAGCATACTATTTTAACTTTTCTCCATTTTTCTCATTTGTTCTCTTTCTTCTTTCACAGTATGGATAATATGGAAATATGTTTTACATGATGGCGTATATATAACCTATATCAAATTGTTTGCTGTTTTAAGGAGAGAAGGGAAAAGAGAGGGAAGGAGAAAACTTGGAACTCAAAATTTATAAAAAATGAATGTCAAAATGTATTTGTACATAGTTGGAAAAAATGCTATTAAAAAACAAAAGCAAATGCAAAAGAGGGAAATTTCCTGTAAGGAGAGCTTACTATCTTCCAAGGTAGACACCTATATCACATCTGTACAGCTCTAAATATGCAATTTTTCCTGTTTCAGATCCTGGTGATGGGGATAATTTTAGCACCTTCAGCAGAAATCTAAGTTGGAGAAGTTGTTAGAAGCCACTTCAAACATATAAAGTTTGAGATACCTCTAGGACAAGCAGAAAGAGATAGTAGGCAATTGATGACATGAATCTGAAGTTCAGGAGAGAGATTTTGACTATATAGTGAGAAAAATTTAGAAGTCATTTGTTTAGAGATGAAATTTTCAACCAAAGGAGCAGACGAGATCAGCAGTGCTCCGAGAAGTTAATTGATTTCTGTATGACTACATGATTAGTAAGAGGCATGGCTAAGGTTTAGAACCTCATTTGATACTTGTAGGTTTCACAAGGCCTCAGGATCATTATTCTGTCTTCAATTATTTCCTCTTCCCTCCCCTCACACAGTTACCACTCTAATTTAGGCCTTTCTCACCTTGTTCTTGGATAATAGGCACTTAATAAATGTTTAGTGATTGACTGATTTACTCTTACTCTCTAATTTGTCTCACTGCTTGTAGTCAATTTCCAATCCACCGTTTACTGAGATGCCAAACTAATATTCCCAAAATATGTTACTATACTACTCGAAGATCTCCAGAGACTCAATAAATTCTAAGATGAAATGCAAACTCTTTAGTTTGACATTGAAGCTCTCTACGCTATGGTTTCCACCTCCCTTTCTGAGAAGAGGACGACAAGGTCAACAATCATTAGATAAAATAAAAGCAACAAGATTTCTCTTTTTTTCACACAGGCACTCTTATTTTCATAGCCATCTCTTGACAATATGGTAACTATCCTTATGAAAAGCATGCTATTTCTCTTCTCGCTTCCCTTTTGTCCCATCCCTAATTACTCCTGTGTGTAAAGGAAGGATACTCCACAGTCTAGCATTTAAAGCTCCTTGTAATCTGGCTCCCACTATCCTGTTTTTCTAGGCTCATTTCAATTATTATCATTTCAAACTGTTTCTTTTAATTCAACATGCCCTTTCCCACTTATGTACCATTTACTGATCATTGCCTCCCAGAAGGAGGCAGCTAGGTGGTATGGTAGATAGGATGCCAGACCCAGAGTCAAATCTGAGAGCAAATCTGGCTTCAGATCTGTGACCCTGGACAAGTTATTCAATGTCTGTTTGCCTTAATCTACTGGAGAAGAAAATAGCAAACCACTGCAGTATCTTTGCCAAGAAAACCCTATGGATAGTATGGTTCAACAACTATAACAACAAACAACTAACTTTTGCCTCTTAAAAGATTTTTTCCTTTTATACGCAGTGTAAGTAACAACTTCTCCTTGAAGGCTTCTTTTAGAACTCCCCAAGGTTTTAGTTCTTTCTTCCTCCTCCATTTCCTTTTACTACAGTTATCCCTTCCATATTATGGAGGTAAGACTGATGGTCCCTTTATGACTTGGAAAATTTGCATAAAGATTTTGGTAACTCCCTTCATACCAGAGAAGAAATCTGAATTTTTTCTTTTGTTTTTATGGGATGTTTACAGTACCCTATTATAAAATTTGGTATGATATTGCATAATACTATTATATATATTTTATGCATCTCTGAGTTTCTAGACTTTTTCTGTATCATCTGCTGGCCTTTGTATGTCATCTGTGGCTTCTGCCAAACTCCCCCAAAATTCCCATTTAATTTCTTATGTTGACCCACAATATATCAAAGTTGTGGTGAGAAAAGTGATGTAGAAGGGGATAACTATATCTTCCTTTCAATTCATCTTGTTTGTATTCACTCCAGTAGAAATTAAACTCCTTGATGCCTGGGTCTGTTTCATTTTTGTCTTTCTAGTTCCAGAATTCAGAAGAACATGGTATCTCATGTGAGAAAGTCATTTAAGTAGTTACTGAATTGAAAGCAGCTAGAAGATGCAGTAGATGGGCACTGGGACTCAAGTCAGGAAGACCTGAGTTTAAATTCAGCCACAGACACTTAGTAGGTGTGTGACCCTGGGAAAGTCACTTAGTCTCTGTTTGCCTCTGTTTCTTCTACTATAAAATGGGGACCATACTAGTACTTACTCCTCAGGGTTGTTATGAGGATCAAATAAGATAATATTGGTAAAGCACTTAGCATAATTCCTGGCATATGTTAGATGCTATATAAATATTAGCTATGATTATGAATTAAATTGAGTATCAATTTCCCCACTTTAAAAATGAGTACTACCTCACTATGTTTTGGTAGGAAAGCACTTTCTTTTTGAGTTATAATGGACTGAAAGGTTCATTTGCATAATTTGAGTGACATAGCTGTCAAAAAGCTACCACGGTATCAAGCTTCTTTAAGTGATACACTGTTCAGGAAAAGGTATATTATGCCATTTATACTATACTATATTATGTCATTTCACACCATACGATACCATACGATACCATGCCATATCATACCATATCATACCATACCATACCATACCATGCCATACCATAGCATACTCTGCCATACTATACTATGCCATGCCATGTAATGATATGTCAGGACATATCACTCCATACACTTTATTGTGCACTGGTCAGACTCATTCTGGAATGTTGTATTCAGTTCTGAGCACCACATTTTAAAAAGGATATTGAGAAGCTGGGAGGATCCATGGAAGAGTGACCAGTAAGTTAGACTTGAAGAGGACAGAAAAACAATCTATAAATTTATGAAGAACTCTCATGTGCAGGGGCAGATTTTAGGCTAAGCATAAGGGGAAAATGACTTCCTAGTAATTGTCCCAAAGGGGCTGTGTAGCAAGGTAGTGGCTTGTCTTTCATTCATTTCAACAGCCTTCAAGTAAAGACTGGATGGCCCCTTGTTGGGGCTTTTGTAGGGAAGATTCTTGACCAAGAACAGATTGGAGTAGATGGTATCAAATGTTACTTGAAACTATGATTTTTTATCAACCGTTAAGTATACACATAAGTGTAAACTCTTATTGCTCTTGTAAGATATTATCCTTTATTCCTGGAATTTTCTTCCCACATTCCTGGAAATCTCTCCCTCCTGATGTCCACCATCTGGTGTCCATGGATTCTTCCAAGTCTCAGCTAAAGCACCATGTTCTGTAGGAAGTCTTTTCTAATCCCCCTTAATGCTAATATCTTCCCACAGAGATTACCTCTACTTAGACTCCACTGTGGATCTCTTAATTCTACAGAGGTGTGGATATCATCTCTTCCCATTAGAATACTAATTCTTTGAGATCAAGGACTGTAACTTTTATTTTTCTTTGAATGCCCCAGTGCTTAGCATAGTGCTGGCCACATAGTAAGTCCGCAATAGATGCTTGTTGAGTGGACTATTTGATTATGGTCACAACACTATACTTAAAGAAGAGGACTAATTAATTTTAGGAACTATTCAACAATGGAGGTTGCAGTAGAAAGGCACCTTCTTTTAGATGAATTTGCTTCCCTGAAAAAGAAATTCTCATTTATGTAGACATCCTAAAACTGGGTTAACTACCAAACACAAATGACTAGAAGTTTAATTACCCAGAACACACTATTCCCCAAACATTCTAGCCAATTTCACTCTAAGGCTAGACCCCCCAGAAAGCAAGACTTTGTTCTCAAACTCAAGTAAGAGAAGAATTACAGAATGTTAGAGTTGGAAGGGCCCAAAGAAATCACCTAATTTAGGTGGCACAGTGGATAAACTCATCTTCCTAAGTTCAAATTCTGCCTCAGACACTTATTAGTTGAGTGACCCTGAGTAAGTCACTTAACCCTTTTTGCCTCAGTTTCCTCATCTATAAAATGAGCTGGAGAAGGAAATGGCAAATCACTACAATATATTTGCCAAGAAAACCTCCCAAGTGGGATCATGAAGAGTCAGACATGACTAAAAAACAACTGAACAAAAAAATTCATTTTATTGGTAAGAAGACTGAGGACCACTGAAGAAAAGTAACTTACTCTAGGTTATAGATCATAGAATGACAGATCTAGGACCCTGGAGATCAACCAGTGTAGCCCTCATTTATAGATGAGAAAACTATGGCCCAGAACTTTTTGATAGTTGCCACATAACTAGCAACATGTAGTCCTAGAAGACTTATAAACAAGCTGATTTAGTTTTAGCTTTAAGTTTGCCATTTGAAAATTGTGCCATCTAAAAACCTGAAAAATGCTACTGGAAGAACTGGTCACTTGGTATAAACTAACCCAGAATGAAGTTTTTGTTTGTTCAAATAATGCCCAAGCCAATTATGTTCTTGTGGAGATAAATGTGTAAGTAATCCTTTCCTAGCAATTTATGCTTACCTGAAAATGGAATACAATGAAGCCATATTCACTAGACCATCCAGCTCACTGTCACTTAGCTATACATCGACTTAGCACAGCTGGGACCTAGAAATGTTTATCTTTTTGTCCTCTAGGATCTAAATGCTTTCATGCCATTATAGCACAAATTGCTCTCCTGACTCTGCTTGCTTCATTCTTTGATGCACCATACCATGCCTCCCTTGCCACATACATTTTCTTTAGTCTCACTCAGCTGCTCATGGCACAGAATATAGAGAGGGCATGACTGGAACACTGATCCATGACAATACATTTGCCATTTTAAAAAGATGCTGTGTTTGGGAAACAACAAATTGTTCTGCTGATGTCAACCATTCCTCTCATCAGGGGTTTCACACTGCCATATTCCATGTTAATTTTTGTGCCTTCAAAATCTACCTTCATTCTTGCTCTTCTCGATCTAGCACTCTAGAACTCTTATATTCACCAGTGAAGGGACTTTGGTTTATTATCCCTACAGTGAACAGAAGCCCATCAAGACAGAACATCATGTCCCATGATTCCAAAGCTGAATCAGGATTCAAACTCAGGTCTTCAGCTCTAAATCTGGAGTTCTCTCCTCTAAATCACACACCTCCAGATCCATGAGCCAATGCTCCTTTCCCCATACTCTGTGGCATTTAAGAAATAACAAAACCAAGGATGGCTTATTCATTTTGCAAAACCCTTCTTCACTTGACAAAAAGAATTACTCTGAGGGTCCTCTAAATACAGAACTGCCTTTGCACATTTAAAATGAGATTAGGCTTCTCTAACTTGAATTTCTACAAATTCATTCATGAATTTGCTTCATGTGTGATTTGTGGTTATATTGGTTGTCCATACATAGTTAGCTGCCTCATTAGCTTGGAGTTTTCTGGCCTGATTTCTTGCTCAAAGACCAAACCTTAAACCCATTTCTCATAGATTGAACAATAATAGGTCCCTGCCCTTCTTTCTCAGAGTGAATGTAAATAGTAACTATTTCTCTTTTGGCCAACAACCCTAGGGTCTTTTTATTATTATTATTATTTTGGTTAAAGGGGCCATCCATTGACTCACTTCTTAAAGAGGCCTATTCACTAAATAGGCATTACCTTGTTCAAAGTGAGAACCCAAAAAGGCCTTAGCCTTAAAGGGCCAGGGTCTCCCACTGCATCCTGCCATCTCCAGTCACCCTGATAAATATCAGGCCACTTTACCCAGATGGCTCTGAAGGAGAAAGTGAGGCTGGTGACCTTGTTCAGCCCTCCCTCATTCAAATCCAAGTCAATTGCAAGTCATGTCATCATTACCCTGATGTCATGGTCCTCTTCAAAAACAAAAGACAAATACAACAGCAACTTGAAAACCTTTCAGCATCGCATCAATAAGGTCATAGATTTAGAACTGGAAAGGACCTTGAAGGACATTAAATCCCACTTCCCCATTTTAGAGATGAAGTTACTGAGGCTAAGAGGTGAAATAACTCATTCAAAGTCCCATAGTAAGAGGCATAGCTGAGACTTGACCCCCTGCCCCAGCCCCCTTTTTTTTATTCATCAGTGTTTTATACACATGTTCCTATAAGTGCTCGTCCTAATACTACATTGTAATTATTGTCACATTGGTTTGAGTTGTTTCTGTTAATGTACATATGTGATAGTGTAAAGGTCATGTGGATTTGCTTTGCAAATAACTTGTAAAGATGATAGACAATAAGTCATGTTTCTGTGCCTTTTGTTAGGAGGAGCTCCCATGCTCTGACCCTTACTTTCTTCTCTCCATCACTCTTCTCTCTCTGGGTCATTGCACTGGAAGGTTCAAACTTGGACATCCTGTCTGCATAGATGACACCCAATTTCTAGTTCCTTGGATGCTGAAAGCTCCTCCTAGGCAGTGCACTGAAAAGTCACCAGGTCATTTCATTCAAGGACTTTCAGAGATGTCGGCGTTTTGTTTGGTTTTCAATTCTACTGATCAGTGGTAGAAATGATGAACTGTGAGAGGACTGTTTCCCATCTTTGTTAACTATGAGATACAGAAAGTGGGATTCAGAAAGGTTGTGATTTGTCTAGTGTTACATCACTGATTCAAATCAATCCAATATAATTGAATTCAACATTTCTCAGATACCTACTATGGGCAAATCACTGTGTCAGATCTTGAGGATGCAAAGACATCAACAAAATTTTTCCTGCCTTCAAGAAGAATACATTTTAATGTGATGCAACATATAAACACATTTCATACAGAAAAGAGAAAAAGAGAAAGAAAGAATAGAATAGGGTGAAGTAGAATTAAATAGAGTAGGGTAGCCACTGAGGGAATCAAGAAAGTTCTCAGGTAGGAGGTGCTACGTTTCATGTGTACTTTGAAGGATTCTAAGGATTGTCCTTGGTGGAGAACACTGATATATTGCTCAGCCAGAACTTGAACCCATATTTTCTGGTCCTGAGACCAATGTCTATACAATTATACTTCTTCTTCAGTTCCATTCAAGAAACCCCTTTGGAATCATAACAGATTTGAAAAAACTTTGCAGTACAATATGGCACTTTCTCTGCAAAACCCATACTTTCTCTGTTCAACTACAAAAAAAAAGAAAGAAAAGAAAAATCCATCTTGAAGGCACCCTTGGATCTCTGAGACAATACAAGGTCTTGTGCAAATTCACTGGGGCCTTCATTCTATTGTGCCAATGATATTTAAAACCAGACACAGACTTTCTCTGTCTCCTTGCAGTAAGACTCCCTGTCAACAGGCATTGTTTCTAGGAGACAGTGAAGGCAAGGCTGTCTCCATGTCCTGTAATTAAAATAAGTGAAAACAAAACCAAACCAAAAAACCTTGTGAAGTTAACACTTTTATTGCATAGGCATCTCCTGCTGCCAGAAGAAAATTGACTGAAAGTAACTTGCGTGAATAGAAAAAAATCTTTGTTTTGTCAGCTCTGCTACTAGCTAACTGTGATCTAAGGCAATTTGTCTCATTTCTCTGTTTAGTTCTTGGCACTAGATTTTAGGAAGAATTTCAAGCAAGAGTGTGCCCAGTGTTAGGTCCCCAAACATGATAAAGGGCATCATGATCATACAATATAAAGTTAAATTGAAGGGATTATGGGTTTTTATCCTGGAGAAGTCCTAAAGGAGATGTAAATTCAGGGATGTATCAGTAAATGTATAACAATGTCTCTAAGGGAAAAAATGTATACAGGACACCCTTTAGGTTTAAATTGCAGTATTACATATACACTTTCTTAAGTCTGGGCAATCCATAAAACAATAAATAATGTCCTGATTTGTTGTTTTGCTGATTTCCAAGGTGCTAACTTCCAAAATTTCCACTGAAAATTTAGTAGGGTAGTTGTCTCTAAGACATCCTAAGATGTTGTAAGTTAATTGTACTCATCAGTATGAAAAACTGTGAATAAGAGGGATTAGACTAATTCTCCTTTTTTATTAAGAACAGAACTAGTGGCAGCAGACAAAAATTACAATGAAACAGACCTGGGCTCACTGACTGTTTGGCTCACCTGAATCCTGATTCAGGAATACATGAGATCAAATCTAGTCTCAGACACTTCCTAGATGTGTGACCCTGAGTAAGTCACATAACCTGTCTTCCTTAGTTTCCTCATCTGTGAAACAGGCATAATAATAGACTTAGCTCACACTGCTTTAAGGACAAAGTGAGATATTTGTAAAGTACTTTGGAAACCTTGATACATTATATAAATTGCCATTTTTGTTAGAAATGAATATGAAATGAGTAGTCTCAGAGGAAGTGGAGGTTCCTTTAACTTGTCTTTATACAGATGCTGGATGACCTCTGGGATCAGATGTTGTGGAGGGGTTGCTCAGATATGTTGTATTAAATGTCCTCTGAGGCCATTTTTTTTTCATTGAGATTTTAGGCCTTGGTTCCATTATCTGTAAGAGAAAATGTTGGACAACAGAAAAAAATCAGATATTTGGATATGTTTTCCAATCGCTAGTGAGGATTTTTTTTTACCAATTCACAAAACTTACTTCTTAAAGTTACTTACTTTGTAAAACCTAAAAACTTAAGGAAACATTCATTTTCTCCTGTGCATTGTTTCTTCTTCAGATCCATAGTTTTCCCTTGGTACACCAAGAAATAACAAGAAAAAGGAAGGAAGACCAGTGGCGGAATGGATGAAATCTCTGTGACAAAGTTATGAATTGACAAAGGTAAAAATAACATAGAGACTCATGTGGAAATATGTTTAATATAATTGTACATGTATAGCAATATCAGATTGCATGCCATCTTGGAGAAGGGGACAGGTAAGGAGGGGGAAATTTAAAACTCAAAATCTTATAAAATGAATGCTAAAAGCTAAAAATAGATATAGATTATATATATATATAGACAGATAGATATATAGATACATAGATAGATAAAAAGAGTAAGATGGAGTGGGTAAGCATGACTATATTATGATCAATATTGCTGGAGGATATTTCCAGATCAACAAAACCATTTGAAGATATGAGTGTGAAGAAATATTGATATTTAAACTATATATTTATCAATTAAGGCAGCTAGATGGTGCAGTGGATAGAGCACCGGTGCAGGAGTCAGGAGGACCTGAGGTCAAATCTCACCTCAGACACTTGACACTCACTAGCTGTGTGACCTTGGGCAAGTCACTTAACCCCAATTGCTCATCCTGGGTCATCTCCAGTCATCCTGATGAATATCTGGTCACTGGATTCAGATGGTTCTGGAGGAGAAGTGAAGCTGGTGACCTGCACAACCCTTCCTCACTCAAAACAAAGTCAAGTGCAAGTCATGTCATTATTTCTCTTTAGGCATGAGCTTCTTCAGCAACGAAGGATGAACACATATCTAATAATCATTTATAGGGGCACAAAGTTAATGATTGAATCTTGATTGATTCAATGTGACATATACATTTTATTCTTAACATTTCCAGCCTGTCTCTTCCCATCCAGGTGATTCCTTCTTAAGACTTTTAGGAAGGGGATTCTCATCACTTGTGGAAATGATGAACAAGTTATGGCATGTGATTGTAATGAATACTGTTGTACTATAAGAAAAGACAAGCAGTGTGCTTTCGTAAAAATCTGGGAAGATTTATATGAACTGAAGGAAAGTGAAGTGAGGAGAAACAGGAAAATACTGTACACAGAAATAGCAATATTATGTAATGATCAACTGTGAATAACTTAGGTATTCCCATCAGATTCAAGGCAATTCTGAAGGACTTATGTTGAACAATTCTGTCCACCTCCAGTAAAAGGCATGATGGAGTCTGAATACAGAACAAAGCATGCTTCTTAAACTTTATTTTTTCTTATTTTCTTTTGTTTGCCTTTTTTTCTTTTACAACATAGCCAGTATGGAAATATGTCTTGCATGGATGCACGTGTATAATCTATATCAAATTGCATGCCTTCTCAAGGAGGGGAGAATGGAGGACGGGAGGAAGAGAATTTAGAACTCAAAAATTTAAGAAATGAATGTCAAAAAATTTACATGCAATTGAGGAAAAATAAAATAAGAAAATAAAGACTTTGAGGAAACAGTCAATAGTAAGGAAATAAAAATTTATTAAGCATGTACTATGTTCCAGAAATTATACTAAGTGCTTGGGAGCAAAGAAGGGCTTTCACAGCCCCTGATTCTTAAGGAGCTCATGATCTAATGTAACACAACCTCTGCCTGCTGTACTCCAGGTAAAACCAGGTGGTTTCAGGTCAACTCTGTCTTCTCTATAGCCATCTGCACCCTAATCTCCTGGTTCCTTTGAATTCCTGCCAGCTTTTGAAAGTTCCCTTTTTCTGTGCCCTTTCAGTCCTTCATAGTGACTTCTCTCCCTCCTCACATGAGCTTTATTTAAAACAAACCACACCGACTTGAGCTATTGTCAGTTTGTGTCTTCTTCGTTATTTAATTTACCCTCTTCTCCCTTTCTTGATCCAAATAAATCATCACTTTTCAATTCTTAGTTTTATAAAAATATATTATTTTTAAACTTCCATCTCCACTCTCCCATCCTCCTTTGAGAATTTCTTTACTCTCATTTCTCCCTCTGACTCCTTCCCTCTCCAGTTATCAAAATCAATCAAAAGAGCCTTGGATTTGGCATCAAAGAAGCTGGTTTTGTATTCTTAGCCTTATACCAAGTGACCTTGATGAAGTTACCTGCTCAGAGACTCAGCATCACATTGTGAGTTAGATTAAATTATCATCTTTTCTCTGTCTCTTTCTCCCTATCCCATCTTTCCTTCCTTCCAGTTTTCCTATCCTTCTTCTTCCTTCCTTCTTTCTTTTCTTCTCTCCCCTCCTTCTCACCTTCTTACTTTCCTACCCTCTTTCTTTCTTTCCTTCTTTCTTTCTTTACACTTCTAATTTTAAGAGCTTAGTTTTTTCTTTTTCTTTTTGGAGACAATTGAGGTTAAAGGACTTGCCCGGGATCACACAGCTGGTTAGTGTCTACTGTCTGAGACCAGTTCTAAGCTTAAGTCCATCTAATGGTGCTCTACTGCACCAACTAACTCCCCCTGAAATCCTGTTTTTTTTTTTTCAAGATCAAGTTCATTCTTATTTTTTCATTGAAGACTTCTAGACTGGTTCATATTTCAATGATGCGCCCGTCTCTTAATTCCTATTGCACAGCCTTCATGTACCCACCACTTTATAGTACATCAAAATGACTTCCTATATTCTTATTATTGTTTTATATTGCCCTTTAATTATTTCATATATATAGATAATATCCTTTCAAATAGATAGTGAGGCCTGAAGGTTAGGGATAGGGTCTTCTATTTTTCTTGTATTGGCCAAGTTCTAGATATACGACAGAGATTGAATCAATAAATACTTGTTGATTGATTGATGCCTGCATTTCCATCATTCAGTTACTCAAACATCATGTTAAACTAATCAACAAAATTAGTATTTCTTTTCTTTGTTTCTTTTTTCCGCAAAATTTATTCATTTATTTGTTTTCAGTTTTCAACAATGACTTCCATAAGTTCCAAATTTTTTCCCCTCCATCACTCCTTCTTCCCCAAGATGGCATGCAATCTTATGTGGTTTCTACACATGCATTTGTCTTAAACATGTTTTCATATTAGTCATGTTGCATCAAAGAATTAAAACAAATGGGAGAAACCACAAGAAAAACAAAACTTAACAAAGGAGAAAATAGTCTGCTTCTTTCTGTGTTCTGACTCCATAGTTCTGTCTCTGGATGTGGATGGCATTTTGCATCATGAGTCCCTTGGAAATGTTTTAGGTGTTTGCTTTGCTGTGAAAGGCTAAGTCTATCAGAAACAGTCCTCACACACTATGACTGTTACTGCGTATAATGTTCTCCTAGTTCTGCTCATTTCACTCAGCATCAGTTCATATAGGTCTTTCTAGGTTTTTCTGAAGTCTGCCTGTTCATCATTTCTTATAGTATAATAGTATCCTATTACATTCATATATCAAAACTTGTTCAACCATTCCCCAATTGATGAGCACCTCTTTGATTTCTAGTTCTTGACCACCACAGAAAGAGCTTCCAAAATATTTTTATACCTATGAGTCCTTTTCCCATTTTTATGATCTCTTTGGGATACAGCTCTAGAAGTGGTATTACTGGGTCAAAGGGTATGCACATTTTATAGCCCTTTGAGCATAGTTCTAAATTGTTCTTCAGAATGGGTGGAGCTCCACCAACAATGAATTAATGTTCCAACTCTCCCACATCTTCTCCAACATTTATCATTTTTCTGTTTTGTCATGTTAGCAGATCTGATCAGTGTGATATGGTACCTCAGAACTGTTTTGATTTGCATCTCTCTAAGGAATAGTGATTTAGAGCACAAAGTTAGCATTTCTAAAACACTTCTTTACATTCACATTTTAAAGTTCCTAAAGCATAGAATGGTAGATCTAATTTGGACCTTAGAGAACTCCCGTTATTTTGTAAATGAAGTGTCCCTGACTTGCTCAAATTCACGCAGCTAGCTGGTGGCAGAGCAAAGACAAGAATATAGGACCAAACTTTCGCTCTCTTTTTTCTTTGTTTTATGACTAGACCACAAAGAATTAAGATCAGAACAGAGCTTTGTCTGAAGAGGTGTGTGCTTTTTCCTATGGACTACATCTCCCAGAAGGCTATGGTGCTAAAAGTGTCAGTCTTGAAAGTGATTTCCAAGGGTCCTGTACTTCTGATCTAAAGGTGGAAGGGACCTTGGGTACCATGTAGGTTCTCATTTAATGCATGAGGAAATTGTGTTCTAGACAAGGTAAATGATTTGTTGAAAGTCACACAGGCAGCAAGTTTCATGGGTGGGATTTAAATCTAGATAACATGGCTATAGAATCAGCTCTCTTTTCATTGCATCACTCATGAAGAGAAGGATAGATGGAGGAAATGGAAGATATGGTGGCTATAGGCATCAATATTTCCTTTAAGACATGAAAGGGACTCAGTCATGTATGAAGTTGAATCAATCCTTAACATTGGGAGTAGGGTTTGCTGTGGTAACTGTTTAGTTGAAGTAATGAGCAAGTAGAGCAAAGACCTGACAGGATAATGTTTGAGGTTTCTTTAGGTTTTGATTTAAGGATGAGAACTCCAGTTACTAGTGAGTAACTTTAGTCAATTTGTGAGCGATTTAACCATGCCTCCCTATACTTGTGGGGACTTTCGATGTTTGTATTAAGCAATGACATTCTGTTTTACTTCACCTTTCTTTGGGAACCAATGAGAAGAAGGCATTGCTCTGGGAGCTGAGCAGAAATTGACATGGTTGCACTTCTACACAATTCCTCAATAAAAAATAATGTGGAGCAATGTGTGAGATTGAAGAGATGGGAACAGAAGTGACTCCTGTCCATGGTCCTGAGCACTTATAGACATGTATACAAGTACCAGGTTTACATACATATACTGGGCATAAAGGCATTCAGTTCCATTGACACTAGAAATTGTCTCTGAAACTGATGACTCTGTGACTATGGTTGCATGAACACACATACACAAATCTGTTAAATAAATAAAAATGCAAAAGGAAAATAAATATTTTGTAAAAACTAAAATATTCAAATATCATTTTTGAATTTGGACAAGCAACTGGAGAGCTGGCATTTGTGGAACTGGGTAATTACTGCCTGTTTTCAGAAGAACCACTGAAAAGGTGGAATACACCTATCACTGCAGTCTTCTAACCTTAGTTTGTGTGTGCACACATGGTCTATGTGAGACCTGTGTAACTATCTATGTAACTGACAATTCACAGGATGAGGGTTTATTTATCCAGGGACTCCCAACTACCCTGGCTCCTGTGGTTCTCATTAGCAGTAGAGGCTGAGACCTGCTTGCTCTGTCTCAGTGCAGCTTGCAGACTGTCAGGCTTTATCAAGATCTTCTCTGCTCAAGTTCATGGGCAGTCATTATTTTAGAACCTGGGATGCCAACACAGTAGATTTTATGTGATTAGCCGCTGAGATAAACGTTAATTAGTTTTCAATTTCCATAAAGTATCCCACTGACAGAAAGATTTGTTAAATCAGTTAATGGCTATAGATTATCATTCCAAAATTGAGGAAGGTGAGAGAGGAGCTATGAACACTGGGGAAGAGCAAGGGTGGATGAAGAAGGACACAGACAATACTCTCCTGTCTCTCTCCTAAAAGAGCCCCATACAGCTTTACTGTGGTAAGCACAGAATGCTTACCGGTTATGATTTCTTGAGATTTTTATCCCCTTTTTGGAGATGTCTTGTGGCTTTGAAAAAAGATAGAGTGTCTGGGAAAGAGGGCTCAGGGAAATAGTGAAGAAAGGATAGTTAAAAAAATGTTTTTTCTCTTTAAAACCAAACAAAAAAATCCTACTGAACAAAAAGCTAAATCGGCCAAACCATCACATTATTTGTCTGGGTCATCAAAGAAATCAGAAAAATAACTGAGAATAAATATCCTAGTAAGAAAAGAACTTTGAAGACTTGTGCTGGGACTTCTTTATTTTTATTTAGACATTTAATGTTTAAGTGGTTTAATAGTTAATTTAGGAGATAAAGTCTTAATCCAGAACCCAGGATTAGAACGAATTCTTCTTCAGAGGCAGAGATGGTATCTTGAAATATTGTCTTGCTGTAGACTGTCTTCTTTTTTAAGTACAAAGAATAAAACCACATGATGCAGTTAGTGGTAGATTGACAATGACACTTCATTAATGGTTTGAATAAAGCAATTTCTCCCCTTTTCACAATACAGGAAAACATAGCAGTCAAGGAGCCTCACTTATAATCTGACTCAGAAACATCCATTAAAAATAAATTAATATGCATGCAGACATACATACGTATATACTAAATGTAAAAGGGTTTTCTTGAAAGGAAAGCTACATACATATACATATATATACATACATAAGCACACATATATTTATATACACACATACATATGCACACATTGTATTTATGCATGTATGTTTCTACATGCACATACGTGTGTGTAAGTATACTGCAATATACACATCTGTATATGACATAGTGTATGTGTATGTACACACATACATGTTTGTGTATGTGAGTGTGTGCAAATACATGTACATTTACATGTGTGTTTATATATGTGTGTAAGTGTGTGTATAATGTGTGTTTGTATACGCACACACAAAAATTCCACTTTGCTTTTAAGAAAACCCTTTCATTTCTTGCTTTTATTTTTTACTGTAGAGTAGGAAAGACCTGTGTTACACAAAAATTTTTCCAGTCAATGCTTCTAGAAATATTCACCACATGATGTAATGGAACCTCGTTAGACTTTTCTGGTATTCAATAGCATTCTAAATAGAAGGTACAAATGCAAAAGTCAATTCTATGAGGCCGTAAGTCTGGAAAACAAAGCCATCATATCTGGGTAATTCATGTTCAAACCCCACTTTGTCCTGAATGAACTGAGAATGAAATGTGTTGGTGTATTTAAGTGCTAGCCATCATCAAGCTCTGATTTTGTTTCTTCCCCCCTCTGCATAATCTGGATATTTCAGAAAGAGAGTAACTTTTAGAGCCTAAAGCAAAGATTTTTCTACCTGAAAGGGATGTTGGAGATGATAGGATAAAGAGCTAGGAGGAATCTTAGAGACAATGGGACTAAAAGCTGGAAGGGAATCTTATAGAGGGTCAAATTGAGGCTCTGAAAAGGGATCTGACTTATCTAAGAGAGAAAAGTAGTAGTAAGTAGCCCAGCCAGGCTTTGAAGCAAGATCCTTTGCCTCTTTCCACCAGTGCTTTATCTGGTCCAATTCCTACAGCCAATCCTGTGCATCTTAAAGTACCTGATACCACGAGCAAAGGACTCATTACTTTACTTCATTTTCATTGCCTTTTTAATTGTTGCTCTACAACTGTGATGGCATTGATGTGGGGAAATTCTCTGTACTGATAAAGAAAGTAGAAACTCCTCTGTAAGTTACAGCCTTTGAGAGTTCCCTGGGGGTACTGAATGGTCATCCAGTTACCATGTGTCAGAAATGGGACTTGCACCCTCATGTTTTTTACTCTGTCTCCTGCAACACATTTTCACCTTGACTGCATGTTGCTCACCAAAGTCTAATTTCCTAATTGGAAGAGGTTCCTAAGCCAAGAATTAAAGTAGCTTTTCCTATAGAATTGAGTGATGATAGTACAATAACAGGGAATCTATCTATCTATCTATCTATCTATCTATCTATCTATCTATTTACCTATCTACCTACCTACCTACCTGCCTACCTGTCTGTCTGTCTGTCTATCTATCTATCTATCTATCTATCTATCTATCTATCTATCTATCTATCTATCTATCTATCTATCTATCTATCTATTGAGTAGAAAATGTAGAAGTTTGCAGAGTTCATGTTAGTGACAAAAGCACTAACTAGACCACAGTTCTCTGGCTTCCTGGTCCAGTCTGTGCTCTTTCCAATGCATTTGTGGCAGCCCAATTCTATGTTCTTTCTACTTAGTAACCCTAACTATTTTAATGTGAACATGGGACTTGAAGTCAGAAGACTCATGTTCTGGTTCCAACTCTGACACCTACCTATGTACATTAGGCAAATTAATTAATCTCTCTGATTCTCAGGTTCCTCATTTTAAAATGGAGATACAGTTTCTTCCATATCTGTTTTGTGAGACTGAAACAAGGAAAGCATGGTGTACATTGTAAATTGCTATGATACTATAAGGTCTTTTTTTTCTTGTTCTTGTTGCTCGCAGTTAGATTAGTAGGGGATTGCAGGACAATAGTGATGCCTAGGGAGAGGCTACCAAGAGATAGCAATCACAGAAACTGTGCTAGAGAATTCTATCTGACATGTTTATCTATGAAACTCTGTTTTGGGGTCTTGTACTTAGGTATCCTACTATCTAGAGCCACACATCTTCTTTTCAGCAAGTAAAACACATGCCTATGTGTAATGTTAAGGAGAGTTAAAGATCTTCCCTGCCCATTAATAGACCTCAGGTGGAGCCCATTAAAGGAAGCTGGATTAGGGGAGGCTTGTTTTGTAGGAAAGCCCATACCTTTTATTAATTGCTGATGAGACACTGGATCATGAGGGTTGTGATACCCTCCAGCTCTGAAAAGTGTATGTATACACTGAAGTGTGGTTTTGCTTTGGGGCTTACTCTTTGGAAGAAGGTTTGTGTGCCAGATGAGAGTCTGGGTAGTGGTTAAGGAGCCCCCCAGCTTTGAAAACCCAGATGTTAGTGCTTCTTTCTCTAATAATTATGTATGTATCTAATGGTCAGACAGTTGGATCTGTCTGTTGATCTGGGATGTATGTATTACTTATGGTCAGACAGTTGGAATCCTGTCTGTCAATCTTTATTTCTCTGTATTTTCTCTCTTGGCATATGTGATTAAAGAAGATTGTTGACCCCTCAACAGTTGCTTTCCTTTTAGAAAAGCAAATCTAAGAACCTGTGCTAGGAAGCCATCCTGAATGTGTCATGGTGTTCTTGCTGCACCATGATGCTGGACAGTGGCAATAAGCAGAACTTCCCAAGACAGACTTTTAGAGGATGAAATTTCTAGGGGTGGGGCATTGTACATAGATGATCTAGGCAGCTACTTACAAAGTATGACTTGAGAGATGGCATATCCTCTTTGTTGGTGCCTGAAATAATCACTTTTATTCATTCGTTTAATTAATACTTGAGTGATTGTTTGGAGTAAACCTTTATCAGAAGCATAAATAGCATTAGAAGAGATCTAAGAGGTCATCTAATCTTTTGAAAGTCTATTTTGCATTTCTCAGCAAGACAGGCAGCCATTGTTTTGTAGAAAGCACACTGGAGTAGTATTTTAAAATATCTGGAGTTTAAATTGGGTTTTGTGACAAATCAGCAGACACTGGGAAAGTTTATGGAGGCCATTTGGCATGGAGGGAGGGTTGCTGGATTTTATAACAGTCAGTCAAAAAATATTGTGTCCACTATGTGCCAGACACTGAGCTAAGTACTAGATAAGCAAAAAAAGATAAGACAGCCTCTGTCCTCAAGGTGTTTATAGTCAAATGGGGGAGACAATGTATAAAATCTACATACAAAGAAGCTATGTAAAAAATAAATTGGAGATAATCAACAGAGGGAAGGCACCAGAATTAAGGAGAACTGGTAAAATCTTCTTCCAGAAGATGGGATTTTATCTGAGGCTTGAAGGAAACCAAGGAATCCAGCAGGCAGTGATAAGAAGGGAGAGTATTCTATGGAAAGGGGACAGCCAGTGGAAATGTTCAGACTCTGAAGATGAAATGTCTTGTCTGAGGAACATCAAAGAAGCCAGTGTCGTTGGATCTCAGAATACCTGGGGCTGGAGTGTAAGGTGTAAGAAGTCTGGAAAGGTGGGAGGGAAAGCAGATTATAAAGGACTTTGAAAACTAAACAAGGTATTTTATATCCTGGGTGTGACAGGAAGCCACTGGAGATTATTGAATGAGAGGGAAGGAGAGAATGGTAGGAAGGAACAAGCAGGAAGATCACTTTGACAGCTGAATGAAGGATGAACTGAAGTAGGGAGGGACTTGTGGCAGACAGACTAATCAAGAGGAAATTGCTATAGTTCAAGTAATGCAAATCTTCATCAGGGCAGTGGCAGTTTCAGGGCAGAGAAGGGGATGTATACAAGAGATATTACCTAAGTAAAATTGGCAAGTGTTGGCAATAGATTGGTAGTGGGGGAATGAGAGTAATTGAGGATGATAACTAGGTTGTGAGTCTGGCGTAGGTGGTAGGTGGTAGGATGGTGGTATCGTTAATAGTAATAGGGAAATTTAGAATGAGGGATGGTTTGGGGGGAAAGATAATGAGTTCTGCTTTGGATCTGATATTTTTGTTTGTCCTTCATTTTCAAAGGGGATCAGCATCACAGATGATACCTTGATTTGTCTATTAATTGGATTTGTTAGAGTTTCACAAAGTTGTCAGCCTCACTCTCTTTTCCTGAGTCATCAGAGTCCAATGGCAGAACAAAGGTCTAGGTGACTAATGATGGCCCAGGGTACTATGGATGACCTTGGCATCTTTGATGCCTGACCAAGCTATAAGTTCTCTACAGCAACTGCTTCAATCACCTTCATGTCCACTGACAAATTGTACTCACCACCTATTTCGTTTGGACTTGAAGAGTTTAAGCTGTCTACACAATAGTATCAAACTCCAATAGAAACAGCTACTTGTTGGCCATATATTGACTTAGAAAATCACAAATTAGCATTATTGTATTTGAATTTATCTTGTTAAACATTTCCCAATTATTCCCAAAATTTTAATTTTGTTTAGGCTGTACTTAGGACTTTGTTCCCCTAACCCACCTATGAGTCATTAGCTGACACCTTTGATCTACAGGACATCTAGTTTGAGCTGTCTAAAAGACAAGGGTAGATGCCAGACTGTAGGTCAGCAAAGAGGTTATGGCTTAATAAATAGATTTGAGAATTATCAGCAGAGAGATGATAATTGAATTCATGGGACCCGCTAAGGTTCAAATCCCCATTCTTCTTCTTATCACCCATGTGATCTTGGGAAAGAACTTCTCAGCATCTCAGGTATAAATTGAAGTGGTTAGATGATGAGACAATGTGTTATAGTGGTAAGAATGCTGGCCTTAGAATCAGGATGACCTGGGTTCAAATTCTACTTCCGGCACTTAATAGCTGTGACAATGAATAAGTCACTTCAACTTTCTAAGCCTCAGTTTCCTCATCTGCAGAACCAGAATAATAATACTTGCTGTATCTAACTTATAGTGTTATTATGAGACTCTGTTATAGATAGATACAGAGACTACTGCCCACAAGCTTAAAGAAGTCTTTGCAGAAGAAATAGACTGGCCAAATAGAAAGCAATATGTCTTTAAAACAGGTACCATTTCATCTTACCTAGGAAGGTTTGTAACTTAACTTGAGATTCCCAGGGGTATGAAGATTGGGAAAAGGGAAAGGGGAAAAAGGAGATCTGAATCATTGCCCTAGATGTTATGGCAGCATGGCATATTGGATAAGACATGAACATAGAGTCAAGAGGTCCTTGTCTCATATCCTACCTCTGACACCTCCTAGTTTTTGACTGTGGAAAAGTCATTTAACCTTTCTATGACTCAAATTCTTTTTTAAAAATAATTAACTTATTTGCTTTCAGTTTTTATCACTTAAATAAATTTTCAATTTTCTTTCCCTCTCTCCCCAGGACAGCATGCAATCTTATATGGGTTCCATACATACATTCTTATTAAACACATTTTCACACTAGTATGACTCAAATTCTTAATCTGCAAGTAAGAGAGCAGTACATAGAGGACTCTGAGATTTCTCCTAACTTGGAATGATCCTATCATCCTGTTAGTGAGATCAAGATAAAATTATATCTTCAGTGGCGTCAGACTATAATAGGTGTAAGTCTTAGATGAAATCATCTTCAAGTCATGACTGAATGTCAATGGAAAGAGAAAGAAGGTGTCTAGACTTGGAGTCAGATGATCTCGGTTCAAATCTTGGATCTGTCGTTTAATATTGTGTGATGTTGGCCAAGTCGCTTAATGTCTCTGGGCCTCACTTTCTCCTCTATAAAATGAAGAAATTGGGCTAGATAACCTCTAAATAAATTTACCAATCTCTACATATGCTCTTAGGATGATTACATGACAGTTTCCCGTTGAACTAGACAAGTTATTTCTATTATGCCAAGTTCTGCCAGGCTCTCTCATTCCTCTCTAGTTCTTGATGCCCAGGTTGTGCAATTCTACTTCTCAGTTCAGTAGAGGTTCCATCAAATTCCATTCAATATTCCACTCAACAGCATCATCAGCAATACAGAAGAAGGTCAGGGCTTTATGGGAAGAAGCAGGTACCCATTTGGGCACATTTCAATTGATTCCCTGCTAAACAAATGTGACATCAATTGAGAATGGAAGTTTCTAGCATGTATGGATCTAAAGCATAGAAATTTTCATTAAAGAGAGGAGTAAACACAAATAGGAGACATGTCTAGACATTAGAGAGTCAATCATAAGAAAGGCATGACCCAGATATCTGGGATGGGTTTCTGAATTCCCAAAGACTCAAATAAGACCATACCTATAATATACTTTTCAAGCTTGAAAGATCAGTCGATCCCCAATATGTATTCCAGGCATGACCTCTTAGAGTCAGAATGATGCAAAACTCCCTGGACTTGGAGTCAGAAATGTTGGCAAAAGGCCTAGATTTGCCCCCTTTCTATGTGTGTGACATTGGGCAGGTCATTTCCACATTGATAAAATTAAGAACTGGACTATATTTTCTCACCATTTAACCTATACCCAGCCCACCATTCAATAAATTCCAGTGGCTCCCCATTACTTGTAGGATAAAATATAAACCCTTTACGACATTTGAGCTCTACACAATCTGGTACCACCCTACCTTTCCAGCCTTATTACATATCACTCCTCTCTACATTCTATAGATAGTCAAATAACAAAGCTGTTCATCCTTTATATTAGAAGACCAATGACATCATGATGTTGGAGTCAAAGTACAATGTGTTTTACTATGGCTAATCAGTATAATATGAACATGGAAGGCTCTTCCACAGGTCAGGCACAAGTAGTCCATTTGAACATTTAGGATGCAGATATCTCTAGATTTGCACATGTTATGTTTCCTGTTCCACTAAGCTTCTATTTTCTCATAGAACACAGTGCCTTTTCTGATGCAGGCACGCCATGCTGGACAGTCCTGTGCCAGAGTCTCTTATGTCTCACAATTATATTAAAGTTCTTCAGGGAGACTTTGAGACTGTCATTGTATTGCTTCTTCTTATCTCTGTGTGAGCACTGACCTTGTGTGAGTTCTCCATAAAATAGTCTTTTAAGTAGATAGTGTGGCCAGCCCATTGGAGTTGTGTTCTCTGGAGTAAAGACTGAATACTTGACACTTTAGTTGAAGAGGAGACCTCAGTGTCTGGTACCAGCTATGGACCAGCCAAATAGAAAGAATAATAATAGTTAAAATTTGCATAGTGCTTTAAGGATTATAAAGCACTCTACACATGTTATATAATTTAATTTTCACAATAATCCTGTGAGGTACCTATGCCTCACATAAGACATTTTATCTCACACCCCAGTTTCCTTGTACTACCTGTTTCCCATGTCTAAAATGTACTCTCACCTTGCCTCTGCCCTAAGTTTACCTCAAATTTTCACTCAAGGGCCATAATGAGGTGATACATTTCCTTCTGCCAACCCTTCCCCTGCCTTTCTGTCCTAAACACCAGGCTATCCTGTATGAGATTTGCATGTATTTTTGCATTCTTATCTGTGTGCATATTTTCTCCCCTGGAAGACTGTGGCTTCCTTTTGCCAAGAACTATGTCACATTTTTTTTGGTCATCCCCACCACCTAGCATAGAGTCTGGCATATGAAGGTACTCAATATATACTTTCTGATTGAGTATCACGTAGGCCATAAACTCAATCTCCCAATGTACACATTGACTGGTAGATTGGATCCAGAGACCATGAATAGTTGTGTCTCTCTTTTGGGTGTTAACAGTAACCCTGAGGGGCAAGGGGATATCTTTCTGGTACAAAGCCAGTGTGCCCACTGATAGAAATTATTAGTTAGCATCATCCCAATAGCATTTAACCAATTAACATCAATAAACTTTTATGAAGGGATATTTACTGAGAAGCAAAAACCAAGGTAAAACAATATTCCAAATTGAAGTCACATTCTTCTCTACTACTTTGGTCTCTGGGGAAGGGTAGAATCAAACATTAAATGGTAGCTACAAAATGCCCCTCCCCACCATTCCCTGTCCAAACTTATTTATTGATGTACTATAGTTGAGGTACAAGTCAACTTGTCTTCCCTTGCCAAGTCATCTCAGTGCTGTGACCAGACAACGCTTCCCTTCAGCTAGATCCAGGACTTGTCCAAAATAGCTACCAGCACACTTTCAATAGACTCCAGTTTCTAAATCTCTGGTGACTTTTATTCATCTAAAATCCAGAAAGAATACACACAACTGAGAAACAGAGATGATATTATATGTTCATAGCCCCATGGCAACTCAGTGGAAGAGAATGAAGTCTGAAAAAGGGGGCAGCATGAGCACTTAAAAGACTCTTTGTCACACATGATAAGTGTAGCAGCCAGCACTCTGACACATCCAGGATGACCTCCTAGCTTAGGTTCCTAGATCTGCTTTTCTAAGAGAAAAGCAACTTTTGAGGGGTCAACAATATTCTTTAATCACATATAGCGACAGAGAAAATACAAGTAGAGAAATGAAGACCAACAGACAAGGCTTCTGGCTATCTGACCATGAGCAATACATACATCACAGATGAATAGACAGATCCCACTGTCTGACCATTACATACATACATAGTTATCAGAGGGAGAAGCACCAACATCTGGATTTTCAAAGTCAAGGGACTCCTTAATGGCTACTCAGAGTCTCATCTGGCACATGAACCTTCTTCCAGGTCTCCACAGCAAAACCTCACCTCAGAGCATATACACTTTTCAGAGCTGGAGGACATCATGACCCTCATGACCCGGTGCCTCATTAGCAATTAACCAAAGGTTTGTGCCTTCCTATGAAACAAGCCCCCCCTAATCTGGGGCCCATTAATGGGCAAGGAAGATCTTTCCAATAGACTCCAGTTTCTAAATCTCTGGTGACTTTTCTCATCTAAAATCCAGATAGAATGCACACAACAGAGAAACAGAGGTGGTATCATGCATCCACAGCCACATGGCACTTCAGTGGAAGAGAAAGAAATTTGAAGAAGGAGGGTAGCCTGAGCAACCTAAAAGCCTTTTCATCACACATGATAAGTCAACAAGAAACATAAAATGTTTGTTCATGCTTTGAAGCAGAGTGGGGAAGAATGTCTCCATAACACATTACTGCAATCAGGCTCACCAAGCTTCCACATGGATATTGTACCTTCTCAAAGGATCTGGTCCTCATTGGAAGCCTTCCTATTACACCTGTAAAGGTAATAGGTCTAGGAGTTGAAAGACATGACATAGACTTCACTCTACCTTTGCCACAACTTAAACAAGCATGTGATAAATCCCCTCCTCCATGCTACAGTTTCCCCATATGTTAAAAGAACATAATATAACCTTCCCTTCAAAAGTCATATGTTGACAAATGAGATGGTATATGTGGAAAAAAAAAGAAATCCTCATGGGAGAATGAAACATGACAATACAATACAACCTTTCTTGGAGCCAACATCTTAGAGAGCTCTGAATTTGGAATGAGAGGACCTGGGTTTGAGTTGTGGCTCTCCTCCTCACTGTAGTGTGATTTTAGAAAAGGTGCTCTTTGAGTCTCAGTGTTCTCATCTATAATAATGATGTCATTGGACTAAGTGACTTTGAAGATCCTTTCTCATTTTGAATTTATGATTCTATGGCATCAGTTTCTTCATCTGTAAATTGAGTAGTTTGGTGATTCTACAATTAAGTAACTAAAAATCTCTAAGCACCCTTTCAGATCGAATGATCTTTATATATCAAGATTGGGACGGCGGTGGTGACACACAGTGATGAGTGGGGATTGTGACCAGGTTGTAGTGTTTAAAAAGAATAATAGACCAACAAACACAAGAACTGATTATCCACTGGGCAATACAATGGCTTCCTCAAAGCTCCACTTCATTTCCCTTTCTTTCCTTTACTAGGGCCAGATTCTCCACTGGCTCAGCATTTCTCCAAAAGCCAGCGTTAGAGGAGAGTGACCTCCAGCTCCCTTCCTGGGCACTGGTTGTGACTAGAGGATGGGGAGGGGGGTAGAGGTGGGAGGACTGAACACAGGGTTGTTTGCATGCAGGCTATCTATTAGGACAGGCAGGAGAAGGCATGGACTCAGATTTTTCCAGGCCGCACTGTCAGGATAAACTCACCATTTGCCATTAATGACTTTGACGTTGTTAGGCTGGACAGAGGATTGTCTGTGTGAATCATTTTCAATGCTATTCCATATTCATAATGGACTAAATATAGTTGGAGGAATGGGACTGGCGGGCACACGCCTCCGGATGGTCATAGTGGATGACTCCAGACTCAAAATGAAATGCCAGCACTGTTCCCCTAACTCCCTGAGGGGCGTAGAAACCCATACCCTTCACTCCCTTAATGGGAAGATAAAACTAAGACATAGTTGTTAGGTTTTTACCCTTCTCCCCCATGGGCAAATGAGAATAACATTTCATCCAGGCCTAGGCATTTGGTTCTGACTTGTAGAGATTTACAGTATATCACTTCAGCCAGGGGCAGGCACTGTCAACCTGCCACTCCCCAAGGCTTTCTGTGCTTCACTTCAGTGCCAAAGCCCCGAGCTGTGTTTTTTCATGAAATGAGAAGGTTAATGATTTCAATTATGTAAAAAGGGCAAGAAGATAAGGGTAGTTAAGGGGAGGAGGCATAATGGGGTGCAGCTAATAATTATAAACAAACTTTTTTTTTTGGATGCATAGGAAAGACAAAAGTAGTCAAAATTAGATATTTCCAGGAGAAGAATCTTTGGTGTCCTTCTAGGGTTCAGACATAAGAATTCAGTTGGTGATTCCCATATTAAATTTGTAGGCTTGGGTGTTTTCTGGGGAGGGCAATGGAATGATAAGCTCACAGATATTGGAGCTAGATACCAGATACTAGGATACTGGATACTAGGATACTAGAGATAATTTAATCATAGAATGACAGACGTAGAATGAAAGGCAGGTACGTTAAAGATCTATTAGGCAAGGCATCTCATTTTATGAAAGAGGACACAAGCCCAAAGAAATGAAACTTACCTAAGGTCACATGAGTTTTAGTAGCAGATTCCCATTCCAGTGACTTTTTCATTATCCTAAGCTGTCTTAGCAACATCTTTCCACTTTTTATAAAAGTGAAAATTGGAGACCATAAGAGGAAAAATCCCCAGGTCACAAAACTACTATGGTAACAAAAACCACAATACTGGGTGAAGAGGGAAAGATAAAAATAGGTATCTAAAGGAGATTTGTGCTTCATGACCTGCAAGGTCCCTTTCAACTTGACATCCTATAAGTCTATGAAACAAGACAGGAAGGGATGGTCTTGGGAGTCAGGAAGTACTGGATTCAAGTTCTGTCTATGACATATACTGCCTATGTGACCAGGGGTATCTCACTTAGCCTCTTGTGCTCCAGGCAACAGCAGGATTAAGAAAGTTCAACGCCAAGAGTTCCCTGTACCGATGAAATCCAAAAAGAAAAAGACAGTCTCAGTGGCAGAGCAGCAAGTAAAACCTGAATCTCCTGACTTCAAGATGAATGTTCTCTGCAACTCCTGTCCTGCCACCAATTCAGATAATTGCTTGATACAGAAAGAAATAAGGGACAAGAACATAATCAATGACTACAGCAATGTGAACCAAAAGGACAGCAACAGTCTAACTCCAAACTAAACCCGATGTCTTTATAATGATCAAGGCTGGTCGCAGATAGGAGTTGTGAAATACACCTCCAATCCTCTCTTTTTTTTCTTTCAATATAGATAAGGATAGTTATGGAACATTGAAACATTGTCTTTATGGAGAAGAAATAGTTTATGTGTTTTCTTTTTAATCTCTCTTATTCTTTGACGCAAAAGATGGCTTGCTAAGTTAAGGGTCGTATTTAGAAATGAAAGAGATGATCAAGTTGTCAGAGTGCAGGCTGGGAATGAGCTAAATCCTCTCAACGTTCTCACAAATAACTTTAAAATAGCACCTCAAATCAAATATTGAAGTGGTAGAGCCAACAAACTGGGGAAGGGAGAGATTTTCCAAGCCTAAGACAACTTAGGAGGTCCACAGGACAAGTGTGTAACATTGGGGTGGGCACAGGCCAGGAGCACATCAGGACACCAGTTGTGGGTCTTATAGGTGGCTGTGGTGTCAGCAACAGCTTCAGGGGCTCATGGCCCAGAAAGTAAGAGGGTAGGACAACTGTGGAAAAAGAGATTATGGGAAACTCTTTGCAGGCACTGGGTGCAGCTAGAATTGATAGGCAACTCTATTGCCCATAAGCAATTCTGGGTTGTAATTCCAAATTGGAGAGGATGAATTGTGGTAAGTTACAAGGGAGCAGGGACCTAATCACAGTTATGGAGGCAGAAAGGAGTGCTAGCATGTGTGGCTGCAAAAGAACACAGCATCTTGTCATAGTTCCAGAGCCAAGAGAAGTGCTAGTACTTGTGGCTGCAATGAGTAGGGGCCCTTCCTGAGTAAGATCAGAGCATAGACCAGAACAGCAATGACCACATTTCTCTCAGGATAAAACAAACTTGGAAGCCCAGAAAACTTGCAGACCCCTCAGAACTAACTCTGAAAATGGCAACACATTAAAACCTGAACCTGGGTACAGTCTTTCCACCTGCAGGTGAATAGATCCCAACTTTAACATAAAGTTCAAGGTGAAGAAATAGGATGGAGAAATGAGTAAGCAACAATAACAAAAATAACTTGATCATTAAAAACTACCACAATGGCAGGGAAGATAAATATATAAACTTAGAAAAACACAGCAATATGAAAAGAACTATGCTTACCACCAGGGAAAGATGTAAAAGTCAAGGCTTCTGTATCCCAAATACCCAAAATAAATATTCAATGGTCTCAGGCCATGGAAGAGCTCCAAAAGGATTTTGAAAATCAAGTAAGAGAAGTGGAGGAAACATTGGGAAGAGAAATGAGAAAGGAGAGAGATGCAAGAAAATCATGAAAAGCTGTCAACAATTTGCTAAAGGAGACCCAAAAAAATGCTAAAGAAAATAACACCTTTAAAAATAGGCTAACTCCATTGGCAAAAGAAGTTCAAAAAGCCAATGAGGAGAAGAATGCTTTAAAAAGCAGAATTAGCCAAATGGAAAAGAGGTTCAAAATCCCACTGAGGAGAATAATTCTTTAAAAATTAGAATGGAACAGATAGAGGCTGATGACTTTATGAGAAACCATGAAATTATAAAACAAAACCAAAAGAATGAAAAAAAATGGAAGATAATGTGAAATATCTCATTGGAAAAAACAACTGACCTGGAAAATAGATCCAGGAGAGACAGTTTAAAAATTATGGGACTATTTGAAAGCCATGACCAAAAAAAGAACTTACACATCATCTTTCATGAAATTATCAAGGAAAACTGCCTTGATATTCTAGAACCAGGGGCCAAAATAAATATTGAAAGAACCCACTAATCACTTTCTGAAAGAGATCCAAAAAGAGAAACTCCTAGGGACATTGTAGCCAAATTCCAGAGTTACCAGGTGAAGGAGCAAATATTGCAAGCAGCTAGAAAGAAACAATTTGAGTATTGTGGAAATACAATCAGGATAACACAAGATCTAGCAGCTTCTACATTAAGGGTTAGAATGGTGTGGAATATTATATTCCAGAAGCCAAAGGAACTAGGACTGAAACCAAGAATCACATACCCAGCAAAACTGGGTATAATACCTCAGGGGAAAAATGGTCTTTCAATGAAATAGAGGACTTTTAAGCATTCTTGATGAAAAGACCAGAGCTGAAAAGAAAATTTGACTTTCAAACACAAGAAGCAGGAGAAGCATGAAAAGGTAAACAGGAAAGAGAAATCATAAGGAACTTACTAAAGTTGTTTACATTCCTACATGGAAAGATAATATTTGTAACTCTTGAAACTTTTTTCCGTTTCTTGATAGTTGGTGGGATTACACACACATACACAACAGAGAGCACAGGGTGTGTTGAATGGGATGGAATCATATCTAAAAAAATGAAATTAAGGGGTGAGAGAAGAATATATTGGGAGGAGAAAAGGAGAAATGGAATGGGACAAATTATTTCTCATAAAAGAGGCAAGATAAAGACTTTTCAATGGAGGGAAAGGGGGGAGGTGAGAGAAAAAGCATGAAGCTTATTCTCATCATATTTGACTCAAGGAAGGAACAAAATGCACACTCATTTTGGTATGAAAACCTTTCTTACAATACAGGAAACTGGGGAAGAAGGCGATAAGCAGGGTAGGGGGGATGATGGAAGGGAGGGCAATGGGAGGAGGGAGAAATTAGAAGTCAACATTCTTGGGGAGGGACAAGGTCAAAAGAAAGAATAGAATAAATGGGGGCAGCATAAGATGGAGGGAAATATAGTTAGTCTTACACAATATGACTATTTTGGAAGTCATTTGCAAAACTATATGACCTATATTGAATTGCTTGCCTTACCAATGGGGATGGGTGGGGAGGGAGGAAGAAAAGTTGGAACTCAAAGTTTTAGGAACAACTGTGAAGTATTGTTCTTGCATACAACTAGGAAATAAGAAATACAGTAAGGGGGTATAGAAATTTATCTTGCCCTACAAGACAAAAGAGAAGATGGGGATAAGGGAAGGGAGGATGCTAGAAGGGAGGGCAGATTGGTGATAGGGGTAATTAGAATGCTCGGTGTTTTGGGATGGGGGGAAGGGAGAAATGGGCAGAAAATTTGAAACTCAAAATTTTGTGGAAATGAATGTTGAAAACTTAATACAAATAAATAAATTTTAAAAAAGAAAATATTTTACAAATTAGAATTGGCCAAGTAGAAACTGATTACTCCCTGAAACTTTAATAAACGATAAAACAAAGTCAAAAAATGAAAAAAAGAGAAAAATGTGAAATATCTCATTGGAAAAAGAATTGACCTGGAAAATGTATAATTGAGATTATATTATATATTATATTATATTATATTATATTATTATTAAGAGATAATTTGAAAATTGTTAGACTACCCCAAAGCCAGGATCAAGGAAAGAGTATAAACATCATGTTTCAAGAAATTATAAAACCAAACAGAAACAAGTGCCCTGATCTCTTAAATCCATAGTGCAAAATAGGAGTGGAGAAAATATGTTTATCATTTTCTGAAAGTGATATCAAAATGAAAACTCCCAGGAATGTTACAGTCAAATTCCAGAGCTTCCAGGTAAAGGAGAAAATATTGCAAGAGCCAGAAAGAAATTCAAATATTATGCAGCCACAGTCAGGGTCACAGGGTCATTTCTACTTTAAAGGAGCAGAGGAGTTAGAATATTGTATTCCATAAGGGAAAAGAGCTAGGTTTACAGTCAAGAATAACCTCCCAGAAAGTCTGAGTATAATCTTTCAGAGGAAAAATTAATATTTAATGGAGTAGAAGACTTTATTCCTCATGGGAAAAAAACAGTTGAATAGAAAATTTTACATTCAAAGAGAAAACTTAAAAGAAGCACAAAAAGTAAATGTAAAAAAAAAAAATCACAAGGAGCTGTGAAATACACCTCTCCTTTTTTTCTTTTGATATAAATAATGATGGTTATGGAACACTGAAACATTGATTTCTGTCTGGGAAGATGGTCCATGTAACTACCCTCAAATTTATCATTATTAGGACAGTTAGAAAAAAATTTTCTCACACAAAGTAGACATGCAAAAATAACTTATGGTGAAGTGGAAAATGGTGGAGTGGTAGGCAATACATCTCACATTCATTGAAATTGTTTCAAAAAAGGAAGAATGTGTATACAAATACACCCAGATGGGTTTAGAAATCTAGCAGAAGAGAAGAGATATGAGGAGAAAGATAAAGAGGAAGGCAGATTGGAAGAGGCAGTGAATGAAAACAAGACATACATTTGAGGAGAGACAGAGAGAAAGGATAAACAGAGGAAAATTAGAGGTGGGAGAATGCACAGTTAGTGATCATAACAGAGAATGTGAATGGGTTGATATATCCCTTAGAATGGAAGTGGATAGCAGAATGTACGGGAAACCAAAATCCAACAATATATTGCATACAAGAGACATATTTGAGACAGAAACACACATAGATTTGAATAAAGGGTTGGAACAAAGTCTATTTTGCTTCAGTTAAAATGAAGAAGCCAGAGACAGTAATAATGGTCTCAGACAAAGCAAAAACAAAAATAGACCCAAGAGAAAAAGATAATCAGGGAAGGGACATTTTGCAAAAAAGTACCACAGACAATGGAATGATATTAAAAAATTGCAGCAAGTTTATCTGATAAAGTCCTCAATTCTCAAATATGTAGGGAACTGAGTCAAATTTATAAAAAAAAAATAATAGGAGCCATTCCCCAAATTTATAAATGGTCAAAAGAAATGAACAGGCAGTTTTTGGTAAAAGAAATCAAAGCTATATATAGTCACATAAAAACACTCTAAATCACTATTGATTAGAGAAAATCAAATTAAAACAACTCTGAGGTACTACCTCACAACTATCAGGAATGAAAAATTCTAGAGGGATGAGAAAAACTAGGTACATTAATGAATTGGTGGTGGAGTAGTCAACTGGCCCAACTATTCTGGAGAATACTCAGGAACTATGTCCAAAGGACTACAAAATTGTAAATATTTTAAGATCTATCATTAGCACTATTAGGTTTGTACCCCAAAGAGACTAAAGAAAAAGGAAAAGGACCTCTCTATACAAAAATATTTATAGTAGCTCTTTTTGTGCTGGCAAAAGTTTTGAAATTGAGTGGATGCTTATCAACTGGGGATTGACTGAAGAAGTTGTGACATGTGATTGTGATGGAGTACTATTTTACTATAAGAAAAAGTGAGGGAGTGTCAGGAAAAAATACAGAAAGACATATATGAATTGATGCAAAATGAAGTGAGAAGAACCAGGAGGTCATTGTGCAGCAATGTTGCAATGATGATGAATTTTGAAAGATTTGGCCATTCTGCTCAATACAGTGATCCAAGACAATTTCAAAGGATTTATGATGAAAAAATACTACCCATCTCAAAGAGAGAACTGATGAACTCTAAATGAAATTAAAATGATTTTTCTCAGCTTTTTTTGTAATATGGCTAATATGGAATGATGTTTTACATGATTTCACACATATAGTTGATATCATATCATTTACCTTGTTGGTGGCAGTGAGAAAGAGAATTTGAAACTCAAAATTTGAAAAGAAAAGAATATTTAAAATAAGTAAATAATGAGCACAAAAATAAAAATCAAATAAAAAATAAATTAAGGAGATGCAAAACCAAAAGGTATCAATAAAAATGAGATTAAATATTTACTGAAAGGGAGTCATAAGCTTCCATTTTGTTTGGAATAAAGCATAGTACCTCCTATGAGTGAGAGAAATATGCAAACTCACATCAATATGCCACTAGTAACTGTCAGTGGAAATATTTGAAGCCAGGACTTTGCCTTACTGCCATGCCTACATGTCTTGGAGGGTGGGAAGGGAAAATCATACTACCTCTCTTATCGTTTGCTGGCAGATCCCATGACCCAGCAGGTGTGGTCAGTGTTTCCTTCTATCACTGGTAAGACTGCAGAGGCCATCTTCACTGATAAAGATAAACTAGAAGAGGCAAAATAAGAAACTGGAAATATTGTACTATAAAATACTTTAAAAGAGACTGCAGTGTTAGTACTTTCTAAGCTAGACAATAATGGCGAAGGAAACAAAATTTTTCCAAGTAGGGATACTGCCAGGACTGCATAAATAAGTAACTGACTCATTTGTAATTAGCGTCCATTTGCATAAAGCAATTAATGGTTTGCATGACTTTTAAAATTTTATTAATTAGACTAAGCATAACACTGCAATATTATTTGCGCTGTTAAATATCTGAAAATTTTTTTCTTTGAAGATAGTGCAATGGTAAATTCCAGCCTAGACTTAGAATCACAAATTTCAAGTTATAGCACGTGTGTGTGTGTGTGTGTGTGTGTGTGTGTGTGTGTACTACACATATAGTACAGTTTAGATATTATCCTAGCATTGAGGTAGATTTTCTGAAAATGAGAGACTGTTATGATACATAAGGACAGAGGCATGCTGGAGTCAACCTCTACCAGCTTCTGAGAGCACATCACTAAATTTTCAATGTGACCATGGACACCTTGGAAATCAAAGGCTACAAATCAGACCTTGATTTATCGTTTTGTTTATTGTCTAGACTTGAGAAATTTATAATAATGCTGATTAAAATTAAAGTCGTAGTGCATAAATTCTCCACTCATCCATCCAGAAAGTCAGTCAATTAACCATTTACCAGCACACCTCTGCAGAAGAGTATCTAAGATTCACCCTCTTAGTGACCTCTGCCACTAAGAATGCCCAAAAAGGTAGAATTAGTTGCTGGAATAAAGGAAGATATCTCAGATTCAGTCAGAATACTTATGCTCTAGTTTGAAATTTACCTCCTGTTAACTTTGTGAAAGAAAGCAAGACACCTACACTCTCTATGGACCAGTTTTTTAAACTACAAAATGGAAATATTAATTCCTGTCCCACAGAGATAGTATGAGAAGTATATGAGATAATCTACGGGAAAGCATTTTGAAAATTACAGAGCACCATGCAAATGAAATGGATTATTGTGATACTTCATCCAGAGATCACGTTCCTGTCAACCTCAACAATCTGGAATATACCCAAGACCAAACACAGAAACAAAAGACTTCTGTGCAGCTAAAATAGATATCATAAAGCCCAAACACTCATGGAACTCCTCAAGTTTTCATTCATGAGTCTTTAGGCAGAAGAAGCTCAAGAAGCTCGATTATTTGGTGTCTCAAACTATGGTGGATGAAAGCATCAAATTAGAAGTGCGAATGAAATGCCAGAGGCAAAAACATTGATCCAGTTGAGAAGTAACAACTGAGAGCTGGCACTGAAGGAGACAAAAGCCATTATAATATTCAGACAGAAAAGCAAAACAAAAAAGCATAGCAGTCCGGGGTCATTTCATGTTGGGGCAAACTTCCCTGCAATATTCAGTCGCTACTGGTAGGTGTTTATTAGAGCATAGTAATGCAGTTGATATTCATAGTGATTAACCTCAGTTTTCAAGAAGTGTGTAAACCGTGCTTCACAAACTCTTTTTAGGGAGGCAGGAGTAAAGATAATAAATGTATTTTTAGGAACAATTTCATCAAAAATAATTACAGTAAAAAGTTTTCTCACTTAAATGGGTAACCTTTTGGTCATTTGAGAAATTAACCTATATCTTTGTAGTGTCATAGAATCTTAGAGGTGGAAGGGCTTGAAAGAGTTTCTAATCCAGTGTACTTCTACGGGCTCTTGTATAATATGCCCAACTTATAGTTTCTAATCCAGTGTACTTCTACGGGCTCTTCTATAATATGCCTAACTTATAGCTGCTACTTCAAGATGTTCAGTGAAGAAGAACCTTACTCACTTCTAAGGCTGTCCCATTATCCTGTTGAATGGCAGTAGTTTTTAGGGAGTTTTTCCTTGTATTAAGCTGAAATCTGTCTACTTATTTCAATTATACAAAATGATACTCAATTCTTTCCTTTGGAGATAAGTAGCACAATTCTAATCATTTTATCACATGATGACCCTTGAAATATTTAGATCCCACTATCAAGATCCCATCAGTCATTTCTCCTTGAGGCAAAATCCTTCAATATATTCATGAATGACACAATTTCCAGATTTTTCACCAGTATGGCCATCCTCCTTTAGATGTGTTCTAATTTACTGATACCTTGACAATTCGGTAAATCTGTGATTGTATCAGTGTGGACATTCTCGTTGGTGATGCAAATCATAATGGACAGCTAATGGTGCAGTGGATAGAGAACCAGTGCAGGAATCAGGAGGACCTGAGTTCAAATCTCACCTCAGACACTTGGCACTCACTAGCTGTGTGACCTTGAACAAGTCACTTAACCCCAATTGCCTCATTCTGGGTCATTTCCAGTCATCCTGATGAATATCTGGTCACTGGATCCAGATGGCTCTAGAGGAGAAGTGAGGCTGGTGACCTGCAAAGCCCTCCCTCACTCAAAACAAAGTGCAAGTCATGTCATCAGTTCTCTAATGGCATGGTCTTCTTCAGCAACGAAGGACAAACACACACAGACACACTAATTATAAGCCTTTACTCATTCCTTTGATCTCTTCAATTTTTGTCCTTATGAAGGGGCTTACCTAGTCACAAAGCTTTTAACAGCAGAGATAAAACTTCAACCTGCATATTATTCTAGGCTCAGGAGTACTTGGAGCCCTTGATGCAGTGAAAAGAAAGAATTTGGAGAAAGATGGTATGGTTGCTCTCTTTCATTTTCAAAGAGTACCAAATTGACATCACTATGCTAGAGTAGTAGAGAAAGATAAAATTGAGTTCAAATCTCAGCTCCACCATCCTCTCATTCCACCTACAACAAAAATGACCTTCCTGTCCTTCCTATCCACAATGGATAGCAATTCATACTTTCTCTATGTTCTTTCTCTAAGACTCCAGAGAAGTGGCCAGAAATATTAAGGAGGAGGAGTTTTGTCCCTCTTTCTCTCCCTCCTCCACTCCACAGATTCCAATAGTGCACTGCTATCCCCAGGATCAACTAGAAAATTCTCTGTTTGGGCTTTTAAAGTCCTTCATGAACATTACTTTTGTGAGTTTTTCTCACCTTTCCAGTTCTTTTATTTCTTAGTGTCCAATTTATGTTCTGTGCTCCACAGACATTGACTAGCTTGGTTTTCCTCTCATATGACCCTCCATCTTTTGTCTCTGCATTTTCTCTGGCCTTCCCTTTTGTTTGGAATTATTTTCATCCTCAGGGCCATCTCTTAGCTTCTCTGATTTTCCCATCTTCTGCAAGATTTTCAAGTTTCCCTTAATGATAATTCCTTTTCTCTAAAATCATATCCAATTTATTTTGTATAGAGCTTTCTTGTACATAACTATTTGCATTCTTTCCTCCATTAGATTGTGAGATTTCTTGCGATCAGAGATTATTTTGTTTGTTTGTTCTTTACTTTCTTTGTATCCCCAGTGCTTAGCACAGTGCCTGACACATAGTTGGTACTTAATAAATACTGGTTGACTATCACATTCTAAGACATTTTTAATTCCTTTTCTCAGTTACAGAGATAATTTTTTTCCCCAAGCTTCTGTGTCTGATTGATGGAGGACACATTTAGAAAGTTAATTAAAGGTATTGGATGTATGCAGAAGCATCTCCACTGCTCTCCAGCCATGCATATCTTTGGGTCTTCTTTCTTTTTCTTCTTCCTGTTCCCTGTCCACACCCTATCATCTCTCTTCCTTGCCCCCACAGGAGTGTTGGGAGACATAACTGTTTTATCTCTAATTGAACAGAAAGCATTTCAAGCCCCACAGAGAAAATAAAATTCTAATTTATTTTAGAGCCCTCATTAATTTGCCACCCCTTTTCATTTATAACTTATTCTGCCTTCTTTTTAATATTACCTTTTCCCTGATGGATTTGCAAATTCTCCTTTAATTCCAATCACTCTCTTGGCAGACACTAACTCAATCTGTATTATGCCTGTCCTTACAATTCCCCTTTAAATCTTCCTGGTTAAGGGGAACTGGGCAATGACTTGGTTTATATAGAGAATTTACCTGAGTTCTGATTCCAGTTACAGCAGTATCTAACTGTGTAGTCTGACCATACCATCTCACTTCTTGTGTCTCAGTATCCCCACATCAAAAATGAGGGTAGTGGAACCTGTTTCTTCTGAGTCCGGTAGGCCTACTGTGATGATTAATTGGGATAGGTCACTCAATTCCCCCTTTTGACTTTTCAGGTGGCTACCCATTGTCCTATGAAGTTACATGGAAAAAGAAATTATGTTCACATCTATCTTATTTTCTTCTTTAATTGTACAGTGTATAGAGGACTGACTATCAATCAGAGGACTTGGGATCAATATTGCCTTTGACGGTAAACAGCTCAAGTTAATATTTCTGGTCTTCAGTTTCTCCAACTAGGAGGTGGTCTAGAAGACTTCAGAAGAGGAAGGGACCACAGAGGTTCATTCCAACTTCAGTCAAATGATTCTATACTTTCTCCATACCTTGTTTTATTTTTTATCCTACTCTAATGACCACAATGCCATTGGTTTACCTTAGCCCCATGTTTGATCCATGACCGAATATTAATCAGATATTTTGAGTTCCCTAGGGAATAGTGACATGGAAACATAATGTATTAAGACATTTTTTTGTCTCATTCATCTTCACCACTGCAGCTTACTTGCCTCCCAGAGTCACGGAGTGCTAAAGCTGGAAGAGACCTTAGAGAACAATAAGTTTAGTTCTCTGTCTTACAACAATTACATTGAGGCCCAAAGAAATTAAGTGGCTATTCTAAGACCATGTGTTTATTCAACATGGTCAGGTTGCTTGAATCCTATAGACTGCTGTTCTTTCCATTACAGAACATCATCTATTGAACCTGGCTTTCTTGTTTCTATTTATTTATCTACAGGCTTACTACATGCTCAGCTGAACTTTTCAATCTAAATGGGAGACAGTCATGCCCTGGTACAGTTATTTTGCCGCATGCATACGTTGTTTCTGAAAGTGATATAACATGATACATGACAGATTGCATGAAATAAAAATCTGACTAATGCAGTTGTTCTATTTTTCCTTTATCTTATTGGACTATTTGTGGATAAACCATAGTGATCCAACCAACTGGATTATTCAATGTGTTTGAAAGTAAAACACCTGAGAGTTTAGGAGTCACAGGCAACATCTGTCTCAGAACCCAATGGCTGTGTTGCAAGAATATGCCTTAT
Organism: Notamacropus eugenii; assembly: GCF_028372415.1. Taxonomy (NCBI): domain Eukaryota; kingdom Metazoa; phylum Chordata; class Mammalia; order Diprotodontia; family Macropodidae; genus Notamacropus; species Notamacropus eugenii. Next base: position 481,724,295 of record NC_092873.1, on the reverse strand, counting down.
CTTCATCCCATTTATACTAACAGTAAAAATATGATCATCATGCAAACTATTCTTAAAGAATTAGAAAATATATTTCCATAGATTTTAAAGTTTTATTGTTTTTTAAAAAAGTTATTTCTTAATATATTTATAAAAGCACCCTCTCTCCAAAGAAATTGTTCCCTTCCTTGCCACAAAGACTGACACTTAAGCAAAACCAACTAACTAAATGACAACGTCTGACAGTGGATAAAGTCTTCTGCTCCCATTGCTTCCTGCCTCTCTACCAATAGGAGGGAAGTGCGTTTCATTATCTGTTTCTTGGACCAAGATTGTTTATTGCAATTAATCTCAGTAGCATTTTAATGTTGTTTTCATTTACATTATAGTAGTCAAAGTGTATCTTGCTCTCTTGGTTCTGCTTACTTTATATGAGTTTTTAAAAGTATTCCAATATTACTTTGAATTCCTGATATTCATTATTGTTTATACCATACTACAACGCAATTACATTTATATAGCACAATTCATCCATCAATTCACTAATGGGCATGTTTCCCTCTCCTTGCTTTCTTCTCTTCCTTTTCTCCCTTCTTCCCTCCATTTCTTTGTATTTCCTTTCCCTTCTCTTTTCTTTCCTTACCTTCCTTTCATTGTTTTTTCTTTTGCAACCTCAGAAAGTGCTGCTATAAGTAAGCTGGTATATATGGGATCTTTATTTCTGTATTTGGCTGCCTTGGAATACATGTCCAGTAGTATTAAATGACATAAACAATTTAGTGATTTTTCTCCCACAATTCCGTGTTACTTTTTGAAACATCTCATCAATTTGCAGTTCTACCTAGAGAGTGTTAATATTCTGGTCTTTCCACAGATCCTCTAACATTCAGTGTTTCAATCTTTTGTCATCTTTACTGATTTAAAAAATGTGAGGTGATATCTCAAAGTTATTTTAATTTGCAGTTATCTTAATATTGGTGATTTAAAGCATAATATATAATATATTTAAAGGTTGCATTTCTTCTTTGGAAAGCTTTATTTTTATTTTTTGATTATTTCTACTGAGGAATATAAACATCTTAAGTGTACGTTTTCTAAATATCTATATCTATATCTATATCTATCTCCAGCATATAGGAGATAGATATACATGAGACATGATAATGCCACCTTTCTCATGCAGAAAGATGAGACTAGGGATCTGAAAAATCCATTTCTTACTCCTCCCAACCTATTACATCTCATTGTGTCATAAATAACATTAAATAGGAAGATTTCAAAGAAGCATTAGAAGACTTTTTGGAACATACACAGGGTGAAGTTAGCAGAACCAGAACAATATGAATGGTTTTCTACATATCTAGCAAAAAATTATCTCAGGTGAATCACATGTATTTATACTTTTGGTTCCAAAAGCATAGCTACAAGCAAAAGGGAATTTTTTATTTCCCAAATTTCTCTCTCATTTTTTCTTGAAAGCAAAAATATAAACAGAGAAGCATTTAGTTTCAAGTCATTTAGAGTATAAGTTAAATATAACATCTCCCGAAATAATATCTCAAGTCTTTAAGAGGTTCCCAAATGTATTTGACCTTTTGACCCTTTTAAAAAATTACTGAGTGCTCCCCACCCCAGAAATCCACTTTCTTTAACCCTTTATTTTTTTTTTGGAATTTGCATCTTTTCAAAACAATATAAAATATGTATATTTTTAAATGGCACAAAACCTAACAAATTTGTGGGTTTTTTCCTGCATTGAAATTTTGGTGGCCCAATATTGTGTCATATAATTGTATAGTATGATGTTGTAAACAAGTCATCACGTGCGCATATTCCCGCCAATGCGTGTTGGATTGACAATGGAGATGTTTACCTGCCCATGCTTGCTTATTAAGACCTGGCAGTGGACTTGTCTGCTGAGTGGTTATAACTTGCTTTTTGTGTGTTTGGAAACTAACATAATCACTATTACTTTAACTCTGTTACACAACAGATGAAACATGTGTGAATGTCTACTTTTCTTTTGTTATACTTCTACTGCCCACTTATTTTTATTCAATCCCCCAAATTGTACCCTAGGCTACTACTGCTTCCTGCATCATTCCAGAACCCCAGGGGACAGTATCACCCCTTTGGAAACCTATGCTTGAGTTTAGGGGCTCTCTGTGGGTCCTCTAACAATGCAGATGACCATAGCTTCCTTTAACAGATAACTCTATCACCAATCCACATTCTTTGCCATTCCAGTCCAATAATACTTAGCGGACCTTATATTTCATTCAGATAGGTTTCAAGAACTCATGATCAGTGTCATGCCATAAGGAAATATAGAAGGAAGATATGAGTATTTTAATCCTTATGAATCTAACGCTTTTCCTTATTATCAGTTATTTCCATATTATCCATTATTCCAATACCTATCTTTAATATCTAATAATTAAAAGATTTCATCTATCATCTTTATTCTTATAAAACATTGAGTCTAGTCCTCAATTACAACCTTTTCAATTGCTTTAATGAAACTGACCAGATAATCCCATTTTAAATAAGTAAATAAGATGATTATTTTCTTTTTTTTAATAATTAATTTGTTTTCAGTTTTCAACAACCACTTCCATGAGTTTTAAATTTTTGTCCCCTCCCCCCCTTCCCTTCCCACAACAGCATGCAATCTTATATGGGTTCTACACATACATTCTTATTAAACACATTTTCAAATTAGTCATGTTGCATAGAAGAATCAAAATGAATGGGAGAAACTATGAGAAAAAACAAACCAAAACGTTTTGTAACAAAAGAGAAAATAGTCTGCTTCATTCTGTGTTCTAATTCTATAGTTCTTTCTCTGAATATGGATGGCATTTTGCATAAAGAGTCCTTCAGGAATGTTTTAGGTCTTTGCATTGCTGTGAAGAGCTAAGTCTATTAGAAACAGTCCTGGAACACTGTGGCTATTGCTGTGTATAATGTTCTCCTGGTTCTGCTCAATTAACTCAGCATTAGTTCATATAAGTCTTTCCAGGTTTTTCTGAAGTCTGTCTGCTCATCATTTCTTGTAGCACAATAGCATTCCATAACATTCATATACCTCAACTTTTTCAGTCATTCCCCAATTGGTGGGCATCCCCTCAATTTCCAGTTCTTGGCCACCACAAAAAGAGTTGCTATGAATATTTTTGTACATGCGGATCCTTTTCCCTTTTTATGATCTCTTTGGGATACAGCCCTAGAAGTGGTATTACAAGATCAAAGGGTATGCGTATTTTTATGGCCCTTTGGGCATAGTTCCAAATTGCTCTCCAAAAGGGCTGGATCAGCTCACAGCTCCAACAATGAATTAGTATTCCAACTTTCCCATATCTTCTCAAACATTTATCATCTTCCTATTTTGTCATGTTAGCCAATCTGATATGTGTGATGTTGTACCTCAGAGTTGTTTTGATTTGCATCTCTCTAATCAATAGTGACTTAGAGCATTTTTATATGACTATAGATAGCTTTAATTTCTTCCTCTGAAAACTGCTTGTTCATATCCTTTGACCGTTTATCAACTGGAGACAGCTTGTATTCTTATAAATTTGACTCCGTTTTCTATATGTTTTAGAAATGAGACCATCACAGACCCTAGTTATAAAAATTCTTTCCTAGTTTTCTACTTCCCTCCTAATCTTGCTTGCATTGGTTTTGTTTGTGCATGAACTTTTTAATTCAATGTACTCAAAATTATCCATTTTGCATTTCATAATGTTCTCTATCTCACGTTTGGTCATAAATTTCTCCATCTCCATAAATCTGACAAACTATTCCTTGGTCCTTTAATTTGCTTATAGTATCAGTCTTTATACCCAAATTGTGCACCCATTTGGACTTTATTCTGTTATATGGTGTCAGGCATTGGTCTATGCTCAATTTTCACCACACTATTTTTCCATTTTCCCAGCAGTTTCTTTTCAAACAGTGAGTTCTTATCCAAGAAGCTGGGATCCTTGGTTTTATCAAACAGTAGACTGTTAAAAAAAATTGACCACTGTGTCTTATATACCTAACCTATTCCACTGATCTACCCCTCTATTTCTTAGCCAGTACCAAGTGGTTTTGATGATCACTGAATTTTAATACAATTTGAGATCTGGTAGGGGTAGACCACCTTCCCTAGCATTTCTTTTCATTAATTCCCCTGATATTCTGGACCTTTTGTTCTTCTACATGAATTTTGATATTATTTTTTCTATTTCCAGAAAGTAATTTTTGATAATTTGATTGGTATGGCACTGAGATTATTTTCAACTAATTGAGCAAGTCAGTTGATTTCTTTGGTGCTATTTAGATGTTTCTCCCTCTACAATGTCTCTGGCATACATCTCCTCCTTTCCACTCACACAGGAACAATCAGTATTCAGGCCCTAACCACCTTTCCCCTGGACTACTGCAATAGGCAACTAATTTCCGTGCCTCAAATATTTCCCCCACCCTCATCCATCATTCACTAAGCTGACAAAGTGATTTTTTTCTAAATTATAGGTCTAATCATGCCCTGCCCCCACCCCCAATGAACTCCAATGGATCCTCGTCTTTCCCAGGATTAAATAGGTTCTATTTGGCATTTAAACCTCTCCATAACTGGATCCCTTCCTACCATTTCATCTTTAAACCATACTTCTCTCTGGGTTTCAGGCATACTGGTCTACTAGCAGTACCCCAAACATGAAACTCCATCTCCTGTCCCCATGATTTTGTATTCACCATCCCCATTTAATTCCTGCTCACTTCTGCCTCTCAGTTCTCTTGACTTTCTTCAGTCTTAGCTCAAATTTTACCTCTAGTTGGATGCTTTTCCCATTTCCTCTAGACATTAATGCCTTCCTTTAAAAAATTACAATGATCTATTTTTTAAATATCTCATGTCTACCCAGTTATTTATATATCTTCCTCATTAGGATGTGAGCTTCTTGGTTTTGCCTTTTTCTATATCTCCAGTGCCTGGCACATAATAAAAACCTAATAAATGGTTGCCTGATTAGACACAATCTTTTTGTCAGTATTTTCAAGCTGGAAGGAACCTTAGATATCATCTAATCTAATCATTTCACTTCACATCTAATCCAGTCATCCTCATTTCACAAAATAGAAACCTGGGACCAAGAACTGAGTGACTGTTCATGGATATACTTTATTAGCAACAGAAATGGCACTAAAAGTCACCACACCTGTGAACTTTTCTTTCTCTAATATTCTTTTAATTGCACTATGCTGCCTCCCACCATGTCACAATTCATTCTGCCTCTCTTGGGACAGGTCAAATAAAGTGGTACTGGAAGAACCGTATAGTTCCTTGAATCTTCTAGTGTCCCTACCTCTTCAATTTCTGGGTATCTTACCTGCTTTCATCTCTATCATAATGGTATACCTGAAGACCTGAGTTCTCTGATACATCTCTGTGGTCAGAGATGAAATCTGTCTTTTTCTGGTCATTAATTTTTGCATTGTTCACCCCCATCTCTCAGTGTGTTATAGCTGAAGGACAAAGCCTTCTTTCACTTGTATGCTTTATTTTTTAGGCTTTCAGAAAATAAAAGAAAGGCACCAAAGGGTTAAGATAAACTCTGTAGTGATTTGTTTGATACAGAAAGAAAAAAAAGATGCAAAGAAATTTTTTAATAAAAATACAACCCTACCAGGATTTGGACTCATTACTTCAACAATATAAGGTAGGAACTAGACAACAGTCTTTGATTACCATCCATGTGAATTTACAGGTGTTAATTAGCCAACTGAGGGACCCTCTATTGTTCCCCAAACACCATAAAAACATTGAGAATAACAGGAATTCAATCAAAGGGCATTCCCCAGCTCATATGAAGACCTATATACATGCACAATTTCATGCAAATCAGGTTTAATTTACTACATGTGTTCTTACTTACACTGAATTTGGCAAAAAAAAAATTAAGATGGATATTCTTTTGCTTCTGGTGAAATCCTCTGTGGTCCAAACATAGGCATGCAAAAATGTTGTCTTCCAAACTGGTGCCCAGGATGACAGCCATATGGACACTGTTTGGAAAAAAGCATAAAATAAATATTTTGGTCAATGGCATTAATTAGGAGTTTTCCTATAGGAATCAGTCTATTTATTAAAATCAATTAAACAAACATTAATTAAGTACTTATTATGTACAAAGCACTAAGCCTAAGGCTTGGGATACAAAGACAAAAAATGAAAAAGCTACTCCTCTCAAGGAGTTTATTTCTATTGAGTGCACACATGCTGATCAGCAGAGAGAAAATAAAAATAAAGGACTTTGAAGAGGGAGAGAGAATTAGGGATGAGGGAAAGCTTTGTGTAGAATATGGCACTTGAGCTGTGCCTTGAAGGAAGATAAGTATTCTAAGAGCCCAGAAGGGAGGAGTGTGTGCCAGGTAAGGGTGATCATATACACAAAGACACAGATTGAGTGTTACACAAAGAGAAGAGCTAACAGGCCAGTATGACTGGAATGCAGAATGAGTAAAAAGGTAAATTCAAGTCAAACTGTTGAAGACCTCAGATTCTAGGCTAAGGATGTCCACATTTTATTCTGAGGGCAATTGGGCTCCTCTAAAGAGCAAGGTGATAATGTGGTCATATTTACTTAAAGATATTAATTTGGCAACTCTATGGAGGATGGAATGGAAAGGAAAGAGACTAAAAACATGGAGATTACAGAATCTCAGGGTTAGAAGTTGTGAGGACTGATATTACAACATGAACTTGAGAAATAATTTCTTGCACAGTATACCTCAAGAAGTGGTCATCCAGTCTTAGCATATTGCTAATGACATGACATACACTTGCCTTTGTTTTGAGAGAGGGAGGGCTGTGCAGGTCACCAGCCTCACATCTTCTCCAGAGCCATCTGGATCCAGTGACCAGAGATTAATCAGGATGACTGGAGATGACCCAGGATGAGGCAATTGGGGCTAGGTGGGGCAGTGGATAGAGCACCAGTGCAGGAGTCAGGAGGACCTCAGTTCAAATCCCACCTCAGACACCTGACACTCACTAGCTGTGTGACCTTGGGCAAGTCACTTAACCCCAACTGCCTGATCCTGGGTCATCTCTAGTAATCCTGATTAATATCTGGTCACTGGATCCGGATGGCTCTGGAGGAGAAGTGAGGCTGGTGACGTGCACAGCCCTCCCTCACTCAAAACAAAGCCAAGTGCAAGCCATGGCATCATTTCTCTGATGGCGTGGTGTTCTTCAGCAACAAAGGATGGATACTACTGCTAATATGATAAAAACATACTGCCACCTGGAAAAGTCTGTTTTGAAGTATTTTATTTTTGGGTTTTTTTGTACATAGCACGTGAGGTTCCTTCCCAACCCCTGGGCTCTCTGATATGGATTCTCTCCCCACTGAGTTTTGAGGTACTCAGTGCCTACTCAGTAACTCAAAAGCCCCCACCAGTATATTTACTTTTATCAACTAACTGGAGGGAAGTTTAGTATTTTAAAAAAACACTTAATCCAAAGTGAGAATAAGAAGACTCTAAATATAGATATGGGTTGTTTTCTTTCACAGATTACCAGTGTTCAAATGTAGGAAATACCCATATAGGATACGGAAATGAGAAACAAATTTGGCTAAAGAATATATATGAAAGTGCATGCACCAAAAATCAGGATAGACAAGGCAGACGTGTACCCAGACAAACACTTATGATTGTTGGGCTACAGATATTCTCTGGAGATATCATCCCTATTGTTTTTTAGCATTATCTGGTAGACATTCTATCTCCTCTTCACTAGGCATTGTAGTGTCTCTGGGTCAGGTATCCCAGTGACTTTGTAGTCAATACTATTCTTTGCTGTCTCAGGCTCTTTTATACTATCCTGACTAGGGCAAAATTCTCTTTGTTTCCCATCATATACATCAAATTGAAATCTTACTCTTCTGAACTTTTCATCTGTTGCTACTAGTTCTGCCCTCTGGGGCCAATATGAGCTAGCGTGAACCGTCTTCTACATGTAGGTCCTGAAATATTTGTAGATACTTCTCATGTTCCTAAGTTTCTCTTCTCCAGGTTGTGTCCCCAGTTCTACTGTCCTATGACATGATCTTGAGACTGACATTCTAGTTGATGTCATCTGCATGTGATTCATTTATCAATGTCCTTCCTAAAATGCAGCACCCAGAACTAAAGAGACTGTTACAACCCAAACTGACCATACCAGTTTGGAAGAACCAATGCTTCCCCAGACCTAGACACAGCCTTCCAAATCTGGTCATACTATCACATCAACTTTTAAACTCCATATCACACTATTGACATGTTTAACATGCTACTCTTTAAAACTCCAAGACAATTTCTTCAGAAAAATCATAATCTAGATATACCCATCAGTCAATTTTGTTCTTATGAACTTGACTTTTAGAACTTCTTTGTAAGAGTTAATATTTTTATTAAATTTGATCACTAAAGTAAGAGTGATATTCGAACTTGCCAAGATCTTTCAGAATTGATATTTTTATGTTAATTTTCAAGGTCCTCTTCTATGTGAATTTTCATCAGATCTGTGAGAGTTAAATTCTTGCTATTTTCCTTCTTTTGTGCATGTGGATATTGAAGCAAATTATCGGGAAAAATAAGTTAAGCCTGATTCTCCTCTTTGAGTTCTTAACTGTGCAACCAAAGAAAAAGGAAAAGATGTGGTGAACCTTAAAGTGATAATAAATGTGAGTTATCATTATGGAAATATGACCATAAAACTTAAGAGATATAATGAGCTTTTATCCTATTGCACTCACTGGGCAGAAGGGATGATATACAATGATCTTGCAGCAGGTTTTTGGAAGAATTAAAGATTCAGATGATAAGCTTTTTCTTTTTTTTTAAATCTTACTTCATGGCAATTATCCTGGCAATAATAGAGATGTGATTGGCTGTTCTTGATGAACAGTTTTAAAACTTTGGTGTTCAAACTGTGTGTGATCATTTAGAGTCCTCCAAGGGCTCCACTTGTATTTTTAGAGTTATTTTGTAATAATGTTGCATTTGTATTTTTGAGGGGGACTGATGTTAATAATTTAATTAAGCTAGTTAAATATATTTTTTAAATCAGGGAATGTGTGGGATTTTGCCAGTTGTATCTTTAAAAATTACAAGACATATGCATGTAGACGAGGCAGCCAATTGCCTGAGCATGACAATCATTGCATACTGCTCTGATTTACTCCTATTATCCGACACCAAAATTTGAATAATTTTTTCTCTCCACTTAAATCCATTTCCTCATCTTTCTTTCACTGTCATTGAACCTCTCTATGAACAACAGAGGGACAGCTAGATGGAGCAGATGCAGCTAGATGGCACAGTGGATAGAGCTCCAGGCCTTGAGTCAGAAAGACTAGAGTTGAAATCCAGCCTCAGAGCCACAGCTATGTGACCCTGAGCAAATCTCTTAACTCTGTTTGCCTCAGTTTCCTCATCTGTCAAATGATCTGGAGAAGGAAACTGCAAACCACTCCAGTATCTTTACCAAAAAAACCCCAGATGGGGTGAAAAAGTCACACACTATTGAAATGACTATAGAACAAGAGTGTGAACCACAGGCGCTATTAACCATCAATAACTGCCAGTTCCTTTACAGGCAACCCTTCCCTCCCTTGAGTAGCTAAATGAATAGAATCCTGGTCTTTGGGTCAGAAAGACATAGGATCAAATTTCACCACAGATACTTATTGGCTGTATGGCCCTGGACAAGTTACAACCTCTCTCTGATTCAGTTTCCTCATTTGTAAAATGAGAATAAAAATAGCACCTGTCTCCCAGCGTTTTTGTAAGAAGTAATGGAGATAGTACACATGTACCCTTTTCAAGCATTAAAAGACTTTATACATGTTAGCTGCCATTAGAAATAGCATTGTTCTGTCTTCTCAGATGCTGCTACTTGACTTTCTTCCAGTGGTAAGGATAACACTTAGTTTCTCTATCCATTCTAGTATAGAACAAAAATGTATTGGTTAATGGCCTTATCAGCTGACCCAGAGATAGGTAAAGAGTATTTGCGTAGTCTTTTCTGAGGAAGACTGTTTGTTGCATGTAAAGAACACTACACTGAATCATTAGAAACTGGGCTCTAGATAGCCCCGATATAGAATAGACATCTTATTTTGCAGGCCAATTCTCCCTCTGCCTCAATGTCCTTGTATGTAAAATAGAGATACTTAGAACCTTCCTTACAGGGTCCTTGTGGGAAAAATTTGTAAATATAAAGTGCTATGTGTGAATTTTGGATATTTTGATGTTAAGGCTTGGGACAGAATGATAACTGAGAATGCTAATAGAAAGTTGAGAGAAATTTGTTTCTGAGAAGATTGTCAGTTAGCAAAATTTATTATGCACCCATTGTGTCAGGCATTTTGCTAAGTGCTGGGGATAAAAATAGGAAAAAAGTATGTCCTTTCCCTCAAGGAGTTTATAAGCTATTAGATTATAATAGATTATATATAGGGAAGATGATACATAATAAGAAGTTAAAAAGTCCATGGTAGGGGAAGGCACCCAGGCTGGGGGCATGATGAAGTCCAAAAAGAGAAGAGATGGGTGGGGAAGGAAGATATACTTGACCCGAGTGTCTTTCTTAGATAGACGTTCTGAGAACTCATTGTTCTGCTCTCCAAAGAGAGTGGCCTCTGCAATAGAGGCACTGATGAGGGATGAGTACCAAGGTTGAAGCCATCTTGCAAGATGATGATGATTTTGTTGACTGAGGTTTCTGGGGGCAATCTAACAACATCTCAAACTAGAAAAAAAAGAATGACCTTTCTATGGCTGATTATCACAATGGACCAGTCAAAAGATGAATAAATGTCCGTGTCTCATTATTGCCTTTGTCGGTCATTCAGGAGTGAGATACTAGCCTCTGTAGGACTCTTTTTCCTAGCCAAGTTATTTGTCTATCACCAAGAGGTCACACAACTGATGCACATCCTACTGACACTCATAGAAACATTTTTCTAGAGCTTGGAGTGATATCAAATGTCCCATAATCCAACTCTATCATTTTTCAGGTAAGGAAACTGAAGACCATGAAGGTTAAGTGACTTGCTCAAGATCACACAAACATTAAATATCAGACACAGAATTTGAATCCAGATCTCCTAACCATAGAACCTGAGAGCTTTCCAGGGACTCAGAAGGAAAGAGGAGTTTGGACAAGGAAAGTCTTTTCATTGACCTTGAGGCTGAAATATGAATCACCAGATTTAGAACTGAAAAGATTCTAGAATCAACCCTGCCACTTTACATATGGAGAAAACTGAGTCCCAAAGAGGTGAAATAAGTTGCCCAAGGTGCCACAGAAAACAAAGAGCAGAGCTAGGGTGGTTCTAGCTGCTCTGAGTCCAGCCCACATTTTTTCCCTTCACTAATTTGCCTCATAAAAGAAGAAGGAGAAAGAAGAGAAAGGAAACAAAATATCTATTTTTTTAAAAAGCTGAAGTCACTGTGAAGTGAAGGGGGAGGAGAGTGGAGAGAGGAGAAGCAGTTTCACAAATGTGAGGGTCCATTGGCTTGAGGATTAGTATCATTGTTAGATGACTGAGTTTTATTGTTTTCAAGTGTAAATTGACCCAGGACAGAGCAGCTGCTGCCTATCAGCAAGAGAACAGATGACTGGCGAAGAGCCCAGGATAAGGGCAAACATGATTTGGTTTTTTCCCCCTGGTCCAGGTTTGTCTTTTTTTTTTTTGAATAACAGTGAGTTAGGGCATATGCATAGAATGCACTGCATAGGACAATTGAAAGTAACATTCTGGAGCAGCTTAGTGTATCCCTCAGACTCTAGGGATGGAGACTGCCCAAACAATGTAGGCAGATGGATGTCTAGCTCATAGATGAAGGGCTCCAGGGTGGGCAATTCCTCAATGACCTATCCCACGATCTCTCCACCTCTATAATCATAAAATATTTTCTAACACAAACTGGCAACAAAAGATGGTGATTGCCTTGTTTGGGTCCAATTATTGACTCTGGACCTTACAAAAAGGAGTTATATTTGATTTTATCTTTCACTAGGACTATTGACTTAACAATTTTGGCTGAATTGACAAGTCATTTCATTTTAACAAACATTCCATTAAGGACCAACTGAGCGAAGACCACTATGCCAGGTACCAGAAGTCATCCAAAGACTCATATAGCATTTAATAATAATAGCTTGCATTTGCAAAGCACTTTATCATATTATATCATTTCACAACCATCATGGGAAATAGATAAACCCTCTGTCCCAATATACTGAGGAAGAAACTGAGAGAGATAGAGGTTAAGTGACTTGTCTCAGGATCACATAGCTACTAAATGTCCGAGGCTGGGTGTGAAATCAGGTTTTCCTAACTCCAAGTCCAGTGCTCCCTCCACTGTGCCACATAGCCCCTTTATTGAGTAAGAAGATCATTTAGTACAGCCTCCTTATTTTTTTTAAGTAAAAAACATGAGACCTAAAGAAGTAAAATATCTTGCCTAAAGTCAGAGATGCTACTGCTGATCAAGTGCAGACCATATTCACTGAAAAAGGTCAAGTGCTGTCAATCCCATAATTCACCCAATAAGAGAAGGTGGTCTCAGGCTGGCAAGCTCTCTGTGACTCCCTCTCTTATCTTGTTCTAATCCTATTGAAATTAACAATCTTAGTCTTATGATTCTAAGAATTTAGGTATATCATGTGTGGGGGGGGGGTGTGGGTGTGGGTGTGTGGGTGTGTGTGTGGGTATGGGTGTGTGTGGGTGTGATCAGTCAGCCTCCATGCACAAGGGGGAAAATGTAAAATAAAAACAAAACTTTCTCATCCTTATTCTTTCTGCATTTGAGTTTTATTTCAAAAACTTGGCATAAGATAGGCGGAGCCAAGATGGCGTAGTAGAAAGACGCACATACACATAGCTCCGAACCCACAACCCGTAGAACAACTACAAAGAAGTAACTCACGGCGAATTCTGCACCCAGAGGCCACAGAACATTGGAGCGAGGGAGATTTCTGTTCCGGAGAGACCTGCAAACCTCTCGTAAAAGGTCCTTCGTGCTGCGGACTGGGCGCCGAGACTGGGAGCTGAGTACAGCCCTGCCGTGGCCGCGGCACCGAGAGGAACAGATCCGAGCGGGCTTCAGGGACGGGATCTCCAGCGGCCGCACAAGTACCTCCACCCACAGGTGACGGGGGTCTGTGAGAGAGTCCCTTTGGAGGGTCGAGGGGGGAGTGGGGTGCCCCCACGGCTCGGGCCCCCTAGGGAGACAGAAGCTGAGGGGCAGCGGCAGACCAGGGCTCTCCAAGCAGGCAGGAGCCTGGATCCATTGTTGAAGGTCTGTGCATAAACTCCCTGAGGGAACTGAGCCTGAGAGGCAGCCCTGCCCTCACCTGAGCATCTGAATTTAATCTCACACTGAATAGCAGCCCTGCCCCCACCCAAAGCCCTGAGGCTGGAAGCAGCATTTGAATCTCAGACCCCAAACACTGGCTGGGAGGATCAGGAGGTGAGGTGGGTGTGAGGAAAATATTCAGAGGTCAAGTCACTGGCTGGGAAAATGCCCAGAAAAGGGAAAAGAAATAAGACTATAGAAGGTTACTTTCTTGGTGAACAGGCATTTCCTCCCTTCCTTTCTGATGAGGAAGAACAATGCTTACCATCAGGCAAAGACACAGAAATCAAGGCTTCTGTGTCCCAGCCCACTCAATGGGCACAGGCCATGGAAGAGCTCAAAAAGAATTTTGAAAATCAAGTTAGAGAGGTGGAGGAAAAGCTGGGAAGAGAAATGAGAGACATGAAGTCAAAGCATGAACAACAAATCAGCTCCCTGCTAAAGGAGACCCAAAAAAATGTTGAAGAAAATAACACCTTGAAAACTAGCCTAACTCAATTGGCAAAAGAGGTTCAAAAAGCCAATGAGGAGAAGAATGCTTTCAAAAGCAGAATTAGCCAAATGGAAAAGGAGATTCAAAAGCTCACTGAAGAAAATAGTTCTTTCAAAATTAGAATGGAACAGATGGAGGCTAATGACTTTATGAGAAACCAAGAAATCACAAAACAAAACCAAAAGAATGAAAAAATGGAAGATAATGTGAAATATCTCATTGGAAAAACAACTGACCTGGAAAATAGATCCAGGAGAGACAATTTAAAAATTATGGGCCTACCTGAAAGCCATGATCAGAAAAAGAGCCTAGACATCATCTTTCATGAAATTATCAAGGAAAACTGCCCTGAGATTCTAGAACCAGAGGGCAAAATAAATATTCAAGGAATCCACAGAACACCGCCTGAAAGAGATCCAAAAAGAGAAACTCCTAGGAACATTGTGGCCAAATTCCAGAACTCCCAGGTGAAAGAGAAAATATTGCAAGCAGCTAGAAAGAAACAATTCAAGTATTGTGGAAATACAATCAGGATAACACAAGATCTAGCAGCTTCTACATTAAGGGATCGAAGGGCATGGAATAGGATATTCCAGAAGTCAAAGGAACTAGGACTAAAACCAAGAATCACCTACCCAGCAAAACTGAGTATAATACTTCAGGGGAAAAATTGGTCTTTCAATGAAATAGAGGATTTTCAAGCATTCTTGATGAAAAGACCAGAGCTGAAAAGAAAATTTGACTTCCAAACACAAGAATAAAGAGAACCATGAAAAGGTGAACAGCAAAGAGAAGTCATAAGGGACTTACTAAAGTTGAACTGTTTACATTCCTACATGGAAAGACAATATTTGTAACTCTTGAAACATTTCAGTATCTGGGTACTGGGTGGGATTACACACACACACATGCACACACACCCACACACATAGAGACAGAGTGCACAGAGTGAATTGAAGAGGATAGGATCATATCTTAAAAAAAAAATGAAATCAAGCAGTGAGAGAGAAAGATATTGGGAGGAGAAAGGGAGAATTGAATGGGGCAAATTATCTCTCATAAAAGAGGCAAGCAAAAGACTCATTAGTGGAGGGATAAAGAGGGGAGGTGAGAGAAAAACATGAAGTCTACTCTCATCACATTCCACTAAAGGAAAGAATAAAATGCACACTCATTTTGGTATGAAAACCTATCTTACAATACAGGAAAGTGGAGGATAAGGGGATAAGCAGAGTGGGGGGGGATGATAGAAGGGAGGGCATGGGGAGGAGAGTGCAATTTGAGGTCAACACTCATGGGGAGGGATAGGATCAAAAGAGAATAGAAGTAATGGGGGACAGGATAGGATGGAGGGAAATATAGTTAGTCCTATACAACACAACTATTATGGAAGTCATTTGCAAAACTACGCAGATTTGGCCTATATTGAATTGCTTGCCTTCCAAAGGGAAGGGGTGGAGAGGGAGGGAGCTAAAGAAGTTGGAACTCAAAGTGTTAGGATCAACTGTAATGTTCTTATCACTAGGAAATAAGAAATACAGGTAAAGGGGTATAGAAAGCTATCTGGCCCTACAGGACAAAAGAGAAGACAGAGACAAGGGCAGAGAGGGATGATAGAAGAGAGAGCAGATTGGTCATAGGGGCAATTAGAATGCTTGGCGTTTGGGGGGGGAGGGGATAAAAGGGGAAAAATTTGTAACCCAAAATTTTGTGAAAATGAATGTTAAAAGCTAAATTAAAAAAAAAATAAAAAAAATAAAAAAAAACTTGGCATAAGCAGGTCTAATTTTGTACTCATTATAATAGAAAAGAAATAAAACCAAATATATTTCACACATTTCAAGCTGAGTGTGAAACAACATATTTTGTGAGATCTTGTAGAAAGATTTTTACCAAAACTAGAGATCAGAGAATCACTTATGGAAGATGTGACATTTGAGTTATATTTTAGAAGATGGACAAAAATTTTAAATGTAAAAGTGGGGTGGGGGATATGGGACATTCCAGGTACCAGGAACAATGAACAAAGGTACAAAAATGGGTAGATATAAGGTGTTTTGGAGGGGCCATAACATGCATGAAGGGTAGTAATATACATAAGGCTATGAAAGTAGAGTGAAGCCTATTTTTAGAGGACCCTAAATGGGAGTCACTGAAGATATTTGATCAGAAGGGTAACATGGCCAGCAATGTACATAAAGGAGATCAAGTTCACAGCTTTATGAGGGATATATTGTAATATGAAGCATGGAAAAAGGAACACCTGCCAAAAGGCCACTATAAGAGTTGAGGCAGGCTGCAATGGAGGCTTGTACTAGGGTATGGGTAGTGTGACTAGGGAATATAGGAGACAGAAAAAAACAATATTGCAGAAGCAGACTCAATATGATGATAACGACTTAGATTTGAAAGGTAAGAGTGAAGAGTCCAAGGGAACATCAAAGTTTCATATTTGTTGGACTGAGCAAATAGTGGTGCCATAGCAGACTGCTTAAATATTGTGATTGGGAGGAGGATGGGCTTAGGGCAAAGATAATAAGCTGGGTTTGTGACATGATGGATTTAATGAAGGAAAGCAGTCTAACCAGCTGGTGACATTGTATGCAACAGTACTCAGTAACCTATAACATATGCAATATATTTTGGGGGAAGTGATTTCCAATGGCACATAGTTTGGCTGCCACAATCAGACATAGCTAGCCTAGAATAATGTAATGACTTCTAGAGTCATATACTTGAGTTCAAGACCCAACTTTGATGATTACTACTTATGTGATGATGAGCACATCACTTAATCATCTTGGGCCTCAGTTGTCTCATCTCAAAAATGATGCACTAATAATTTAATGTCCCTTCTAGCTCCAGAGAGTTCATAAGAGAAATATCATAAGGGACACATCCTTTACAAAAGTCATCTTTTCATAAAATTGCCATACACCTCTAGAATTGATATAGCAATAGCATAATCTCTCTACAAAGAACCAGCAGGCCATGACAAATCACTGAAGAAGCAGTACAAAATATGGTGTATCAGTATCAAGTGTGAAATCATCTACTCAACTGATCAGTGATTTAATTACTTAGATTTAGAAGTTCACAAAGATGCAGATCCTAAGCTATGCGTGTGTGTTTATGTATGTATGTGTGTGTATGTCTTCTCAACCTGTGTAAACCTTGTCATGTCCACCCATGATTACAGCACAAAGGGTCTGCCCAGAATTCTAGGGATCTTTCTCCCATTTCCCTGATATTGCTCTGATACTAGTGAGGGCTGTTATCTGTAGTTCACTCTCACTATTTGACCAGTTCAGCGTCACTTCCTGATCACTCATTTCCTTGATATTATATTAACTTCTGTTTTTCCAAGTTCTTATTGGTTTTATGTTGTAATCTCCTTCTACTCCATTATATGCCTCTCCATTGCCCTCCAAGTGATATCCATTTTTCTTCAGAAACTGTTTTATCCCATCTCCTGCTATTGTATATACAACAAGACTGGTAGGATGTTGGTATTAAAAAGATAGGTCTTTATTTCTATGGAAAGCTGAACTTCATTAATGAATTGTGATGTATCTTTCTAGGTATTCAGTAGGTGCTAATTTTTTACAACCTATGGTGACATGTTGCATAATTTAATAATAATGATTACTACTACCACCACTACTACTACTGTTATATCAGGCTTTTCCATTATCTTTTAAGGACTTTAGAAAGTGAGATACCTTCCTGCTAACCCTAAATTTTAAAGAATTGAGATTACTAGATTTTCTAGAGGATGGACAGGTGAAGAAGTCTTATTAACCTGATAAGGGAGCTATGCAAATAAAAATATTATGGAATAAGATTGGCAGAATAAGCAGTAAATCGCCATAAGCCTCCCATATTCACCTCTTAGTAAGATAAAATAGTTCCCTGAAACAAATTCTGGAACAGTAGAATCAGCAAAAAGATGGGTGAAACATTCTTTTAGCACCAGGAATCTTGGAAGATCACCAAGAAGGATCTGTCCCACTCAGGCAAAAGGGGAATGTAGTCCAGGACAGGAGTCATCTTATACCATTAAGCCAGTCATAAGCCCCACTGCTGCAAACCAGTGGAAGATCTTTACCCCAGTGTGGTAGAGAAGGAAAACTTCAACACAAAGACCACCCCCCACCACCACCACCACATGCCTCAGCATATCTATGGGAACAGGAAGACTCCAACTTCAAGAACCACCACATGCTTCAGCATAGCCCAGGAGAATCAGACAATCTCCAATAGTCAGACAGCCAAGTGTTTCAATGTAGCCCCTAGGAAACACAGAAACATCCCACTGGCCTCAGCACACACCAGACCCCAGCACTAGGACACCAACCCAGCATTATGTAAGCTACCAGACCCCTACAGCCTCCAGTAGCACTAGCCACTCCTCCATTTAACCACTCAATGCAGTACCAGATAAAAGGGTCCAAAATGAAACTCAAGGCAACATCAGTGCAGCACCAGGCAAACAGCTAGTGCCTGCAGCACCTGGCACAAGAAACCTGAAACCATTTCCCTTCTATCACAGAGCAGAGATCAAACATAAGAGAAAGGGAAAAAAGCCAAAAAAATGACAACAAAAATAATCTGACCATAGAAAGTAATTATGGCAACAGGGAAGATTAAAACACAAACTCAGAAGAAGGCAACAATGTCAAAACACCTATGGGCAAAACCTCAAAGAAAAATGGGAAGTGGTCTCAAGCCAAGAGAGGATTCATGAAAGAGCTCAAAAAGGAGCTTAAAAATCATATAAGAGAGGTAGAAGAAAAAAATGGAAAAAGAATGAGAGTGATGCAAGTGAATTATGAACAGGGTCAACATCTTATAAAAAGAGAACAGTTGCTTAAAAAAGTAGAATTGGCCAAATGGAAAAGAAAATACAAAAATCTACTGATGAAAATAACTCCTTAAAAAGTACAATTGGCCAAATGGAAAAGGAAGTACAAAAGATAACTGAGGAAAACAAATCCTTAACAATTTGAATTGTGCAAGTGGAAGCTAATTACTATATGAGACATCAAGAACCAACCACTCAAATTTAAAAGAATGAAAAATAGAAGAAAAATTAAAATATTTTACTGGAAAAATAACTGACTTGAAATATAGATCCAGGAGAGACAATTCAGAATCATTGGACTACCTAAAAACCATAATCAAAAGGAGGACCTGGATAGCATCCTTCAAAAAATTATCAAGAAAAAACCCTTTGATATCCTGGAACCAAAGGGCAAAATAGGCATTGAAAGAATCCATTGATCACCTCAGGAAGGAGATCCCAAAAGAAAAACTCCAAGGAACATTATAGCCAAATTACAGAAGTGTCAGGTCAAGGGAAAAATACTTCAAGTGGTCAGAAAGAAGCAATTCAGATATTGGGGAGCCACAATTAGGAAAACACAGCACTTAGAAGCTGAAACATTAAAGGATCGGAGGTCATGGGGAATGGGGCAAAGTAGCTAAGACTACAACCAAGAATCACCTACCTAGTGAAGTCAAGCATAATACTTCAAGGGGAAAATTGTCATTCAATGAAAGAGAAGGATTTCAAGCTTTCATAAGGTGACCAGAACTGAAAAACAACGACTACAAAATGATCTCCAATATCAAGACCCAAGAGAAGCCTAAAAAGGGAAAAGAAAACATCAATGGAGATGAACTATTTACATCCTTACATGGGAAAATGATACTTGTAATTCTTTTTTTCTTTTATTTTCAGTGTTCTACAATCACTTCCACATATCGTAGATTTTTCCCATCTCTCCCCCTCCCCCTTCCCTCTCCACTCACTCCCTGAGATGGCATACAGTTTTATGTAGGTTGTACACATACATTCCTATTAAAAACATTTTCACCTTAGTCATGTTGCATAGAAGAATTAAAATGAATTGGAGTAATCATAAAACAAACCAAAACATAATACAAAAAAAAATGATCTGCTTCATTCTGCAATCGAATTCCATAGTTCTTTCACTGGATGTGAAGGGCATTTTGCCTTAAGAGACCATTGCAAATTATTTAAGTCCTTGCATTGCAGTGAAGTACTAAGTTTACCAGAAAAATTCCTCACACTCTGTGGTTGTTGCTGTGTACAGATACTTGCAATTCTTAAAAATTGTATCACAAATAGCACAGGTAGAAGCAACATACAAAAGGTATGGGTATAGGAAGGAATTTGAGGGAATGAAATAAAAAATAATTAATGTATGAGAAAGAGGAGTATACTGGGTACAGAAGGAAGGGAGAGATAGAATGGGCTACATTATTTCACATGAGGCACAAAAGACCTATTACAGTGTAGGGGAAAATGGGAAGGTGGGAGATGGGCATCACTTGAACCTTACTCTCATCAGTATTAACTCAAAGAGGAAATTATATATATATATATATATATATATATATACATATATATATATGTATATATATATATATATATATATATATATATATATATATAAAATCATTTGGATATAGAAATCTATCTTACAAGGAAACAGGAGCAGAGGAGATTAAGTAAAGTGGGGCAGGGGGAACTAACAGAAGGGAGGGCAGATTGGGGGAGGTGGTAGAAAGAAACAAAACACTAGTGAAGAGGGAAAGGATGAAAAGAGAGGCAAACAGTAGGAAAAGTGGGATAGAGAGAAATACACAGTAATCGTAACTGTGAACATAAATGAGATCAACTCTCTCATAAAATGGAAATGGATGGCAGGGTGGATCAACTCTAAAATCCTGTAATATGTTGTTTATAAGAAACACACTTGAAGCAGAGAAACATGCACACAGAGAAAAGGGGCTGGAGTATAATCTGTTATACTTAAGCTGAAGTAAAAAACAACAGCACAGATATAGTGATCCTCATTTCAGACAAAGCAAGAGCAAAAATTCGACCTAATTAAAAGGAAATTACATCTTGCTAAAAGGTATCTTTGACAATGAAGTAATATCAGCACTAAACATATATGCATCAAGTGGTATAGCATCCAAATTCTTAAAGGAGAAGTTAAGTGAGTTACAGGTTCATGAACAAGGAAGAGATATAGAAGATTATGAAATGCAAAATAGATAATTTTAATTATATTAAATTAAAAAGCTTTTGCACAAACAAAATCAATGCAACCAAGATTAGAAGGAAAGCAGAAAGCTGGAAAACAATCTTTAAATCAAATATTTCTGATAAAGGCCTTATTTCTCAAATATATACAGAACTGAATTTACAAGAATATAAACCATTTCCTAATTGATAAGAGCTCAGAAGATATGAATATGTAGTTTTCAGATGAAGAAATCAAAGCTATATATAAGCATAAGAAGAAGTGCTGTAAATCACTTTTGATTAGAGAAATGCAAATTAAAATAACTCTAAGGTATCACTTCACACCTATCAGATTGTTAATATGATAGAAAAGGAAAGTGATAAAAGTTGGAGAGGATGTGGGAAAATTGGGACACTGATGGTGTTGGTGGAGTTGTGAAATGATTCAATCATTCTAGAGAGCAATTTGGAACTATGCCCAAAGTGCAACCAAACTGTATATACCCTTTGATCCAGCAATACTACCACTGGATCTGTAGCCCAAAGAGATCATAAGAAAGGAAAAAGACCCACATGTGCAAAGATATTTATACAAGTCATTTTTGTGGTGGCAAAATATTGGAAATTGAGTGGATGCCCATCAATTGGGGGATGGCTGAACAAGTTGTGGTACAGGAATGTTATAGAATACTATTGTGAAAAAAGAAATGATGCACATGCAAATTTCAGAAAAACCTGAAAAGACTTGTATGAACTGAAGCAAAGTGAAATGAGGAGAACCAGGAAAACATTGTACACAATATCAGTAACATTGTGTAATGATCAACTATGAATGACTCAACATTTCTCAGCGACACAGTGATCTAAAACTGGTACAAAAGTCTGACAAAGAAAAATGGTATTCTCATCAAAACAAAAAAACTGATGAACTCTGAATGCAGATCTAAGCATGCTTTTTTATGTCTTTATTACGTCTAATTTTTCCTTTTGATCTATTTCTTCTTTCACTACTAATATTGAAATATGTCCTACATGATAGCACATATATAACCTATATACCATTTTAGGAAGAAGGGAAGGGAGGGAGAAAAATTTGGAACTCAAAATCTTGTAAAAATGAATGTTAAAAATTGTGTTCTTTTATAATTTGGAAAAGAAATAAAATACTATTTTAAAAATGTAAAAAAACCCTACATGAAAAAAGAAAAATACCATATTATGTATTTTGGAGATGGCTCCTTTGTGTGTGTGTGTGTGTGTGTGTGTGTGTGTGTGTGTGTGTGACACACACACAGAGAGAGAGAGAGAGAGAGAGAGAGAGAGAGAGAGAGAGAGAGAGAGAGTATGTGTGCATGTTTCGTTTTGTTTTTTTAACAGAGACATTGGTCAGGGAATCTCATTCAGTTGATTTCATTAACAACAACAGAAACCCCAACCCCAAAAATCTACCACTACCACCTTATATTAATTAGCTGATGGAGCCCTTATGTTGTGATGTGTGTTTGGGGCCATTGTAGAATGAACATTGTCATGGAAATATGTTTTGTGGGACTAGTTAGCACAGATATTATTTAGCTAAATAGCTTTTAATGACTCCTTCTGAGCCTGCTGCATCTGTTGGGCAATTTATTTTATAGTTGGGGACTTTAAACCTTCTATTTTTTAACGTCATCAACCCGAGTGGCCCATTCAGAACCCAGGGAGGTTAATGGAGTGTCCGTGTGTTCTGGTCTGATTTAAAATAATGGATGTTTTCTTTTTCTATCAAAAATGACATCAGAGTCCAGTTTTATTTAGTTCTACTCAATGATGTGAGTAATTTTTGAAAGATCAAAAAACATTCCTTTCCCTCTAATACTTGCTTCAAGGGAAACTCTAAACCATTTTAGAGACCACATCTCAGACAACTTGCTGATTTTGTTCTGAAGAAGATCTCCAGGATTATCATAGGAAAAGCATTTAAAGCAAATTCTCAGCACCATAGGATCCCTTTGCCCCTCATGGCCATCAGGGACATATTTGCTTACTGATATTTTTTCCTGTGCTGACCCTGTACATCTTGTCTGGAGAAGCAAAGGCAGCATGCTATACCTTAGCAGAAGTTCCTTCTCTCAGTTATGCCAGAGAGGGGATGGTCACCAATAGTATGAAACAATAACAAATAAAAATATTGACTCTTCAAATAAATTGATTTTGGGATAAGGTAGGGAGTTGGTAGAATGAAGACTTTCATTTGGTCAAGTGCCAGGCTACTGGAGAGAAAAACAATTTTGGAGCTTGTAAAACAAACTTGTAGAGTTTGTTCTAAATCAGACCACCTGGAGGAACTGAAAAGTACTTCTAAGACCAGACAGATATTAAAGATTCTTCACCTCTTGTGAGATGGATCCCATTGGTAATCTGGTGCCATTTATAAACTCCTTAGAAGAGTGTTTTTATAATGATCCAAGCCAAATGCAAATAACTGACAAGGGAAAATGCTATCTCCATCCAGGTAAGGACCTGATGGACTCAAAATGCAGATTGAAGCATACTTTTTTCACTTACTTTATTCTTTTTCATGTTTTTTCCCTTTTAATCTGTTTCTTCCTTTACAACTGTGACTAATATGAAAATATGTTCTACTTGATAGCACATGTATAACCTGTACCAAATGACTTACCATTTTAGGAAAGAGGAGGAGAAGAAGGGATGGAGAAAAATTTGAAACTCAGAATCTTGTAAAAATGAATGCTAAAAATTGTCTGGATGTATCACTGGGAAAAATGCTATTAAAAAAAGAGTGTTTTTAAACACATAAAATAAGATACATAGGATTACAAAGGAAACTGATAACGTTGAAATATAGGTGTAAATTTTTCCCATCCGCTTACTTGGACCCCCTGAAGTCTGTCTCTAGACTCCTGGTCTATGGGTGCCAGGTTGAGAGTGGGATTGACAGAGATAAAAGTGGTCCTCTAATCCAAGTTCTTTATTTTATGGATGAGTCCTAGAGTATGTAAGTGACTTTCCAACAGTTACAAAGCAAGGGATAGTGTTAGAACTTGACCACAGATCTTTTGACTCCTCATCCAGGGGTCGTTCTATTAAACCATACTGCCACTCATCAAGGGTTCTGATTTACTGCATGGTGCCATTGCCACATGAGCCACAGGGACATACTTAGGATTTCTTTCCTAACTTTAAAGTGCTAAATATATGAACCTTTGGGCTGTTGAATTTTTTGGTGATGAACGGAAGTTTCCTTTAAATATTCACCAGTATTTATGAGAATCTGTTATCAACTATATGGGCATTTCTGTATGTATATGCGTGTATACACAATACATATGCACACATGCATGTATGTATACACATATGTGTATGTATATATGTATGTGTGTATCAACTTCAATGTTCCTTCTCATTCTGTGTAATCCTTTTCCGTATTTTCTTCAGATCATGCATGATTTCTCCATTGAAATTAAGGCTTTTCTCTCATTCAGTTTCTTTTATTATATGCCAACTATCAATACAGCTCTCATTCTCAGGCAGTTCATCCATTATCTATCATTCTTGCTACAGTTGATCAGTCTTTTTCAGTCATACATGTCCTCAGGAATTTGTTTTTATCTTACTTCAGATATACAAGTTGTCTTTGATAACATCTTGTTCTCCGCTTACCTTCACTGCTTCCATGGCCCTTTGGTTTACTTATAAATTTAATTCTGAGACCATGATGTTCCATGATTCAAGGTTCAAGAAAGCAACATCAGCAAAAATAAATGACTTACAAGTCATTAGAAAATCCTGTAACAAAAACATGTAGCTGGGCAGCTGGCTGCTAGGTGGGTAGATAGAGTGCCAGGTCTGATGTTAGAAAGACTCATCTTTCTGAGTTCAAATCTAGAGTGCAAATCCAGCCTCAGACAGTTACTAGCCATGTAACCCTGCACAAGTTCTTTAACCCTGTCTGCCTCAGTTTCCTCATCTGTAAAATGAGCTGCAGAAAGAAATAGCAAACCACCCCAGTATCTTTGCTAAGAAAACCCCAAATAGAGTCACAAAATGTAGAACACAACTGAAACAAACGTACAACAACAACAGATAGTAAAAAGAATGGGGGTGAATATGGGTAGGAGGAACATCAAGTAAACAACTATGTCATTTAGCCAAGATGGAAGTCCTACATCCTATGAAATGATTAGAAGGAGTTACTGATTGTGCTGAACTATTTTTGAGTATTCCTAACAAACTGGAAAAACACAGGGAGAACTGGGAAGTTAAAAAATCAACACTGGAAACAAGTCTAAGCATATTTCCAGTCCTCAGAAAGTTTGTGATCTTGGAAATCATTGCAGAAAGAATTTAAGTTGGATCTGTATACATATGTGAATCCATTTGATTTTAACTTGAGCTTCAAGTCAGGGGGGAAATATTTAACAACTAGAATAATCCCAAAATGTTGTATGCTACTTTGGAAAGTAGTGTGTTTTCTCTTCCTGGAGTTTGTCATGCAAAGTTTGGATGACCACTTGTTAGATTAATTGCAGAATATATTGTTCTTGTTTTTTTCTCTCTAAAGTTCCTTTCAACTCAGATAATCTATCATTCTGTGGTTCTAAAATAAGAAAAAAAAAGTTAATTCAGTCATTTTATTGACTGCTTTGAAACAAAAGTACAAAAGAACTTGTTTTAGCTTAGTCTCTACCAAAAGGATTTGTATTCAGTATCTACTTACTGTGACATGGTACAGAGCAAAGATGACTGGCACTGGGATCTGAGGACCTGAGTTCATATCACACCTCTGATACCATCCATAAGAGCCTACATTTGTCACTGAACCTTCCTGTACCTCCATTTCCCCATGTGTAAAATTAATGATTTCAACTATATGCTCTCTGATGTCTGATATAGTCATGGACCTTTAAAGCTTGAAAGAAACTTAAAGGTAATTTAATACTTCCTAAATTTCAGACCCAATTAGGTTAAGTGATAACCAGAGTTACAGAATTAGTTCTGTCATATTTCCCTTTTTGCTACTGTTACTGAATCTCTGTCACTAAGATTACAGAGCTACCATTTTTACACACACAGTGGTTATCTTTCCAACTTAACTGTGTAATTACCCATTATATGTGTTTTATTTGAGTCCCTACTCACTGACTATTCTATCAAGGGGAATGGTAGAAACCATAAATCAAATTGGAAAGTACTTAACTAGAAAAAAATAAAGTAATATTATATTTTACCCCAATACACAAATTAATACAATCTCTATAGATTCATGTTTTGATAGGAAAAACTCCATATCATCCAAGGTTTCAGCCTCAAGACTGTCTGCCTTTCATCATAGTTGCGAAAATGTAGTTTCTGTCTGCTGTCTCTCCCAGAGCCTTGGTCTTGTTTTAGAACTTCCTTGCTATATTGTTCCAGTTAACCTTAGCCCTGTTATCTGCTAAAACATTGTTCCCCTTTAGGACACTGTCATGCTGTGTGAAGTGAAACCATCACCCCAAGATGATGTCCCTTTGGACTTGTTAACACATTTTTGGGTCTGTGGCTAGTCAGTTTTGCCGTTCTATCTGACTGGGCCAAAAGTTGCCCAGCTGACTTGGATTTTACTGCCTGCTTTCCTTTCCTTTCCTTCCTCTCCTCCTCTCTTTCCCCCTCCCCTCCCCTCCCCTTCCCTTCCTTTTCTTTATCCCTGTCCTGTCCCAAAACCTTAAACCTACTACACTCTGAGAGTGGGACTCCAATGGTCCCCTGCCAAGCGCTCCTGGACCCCCTCTAGCTTTACAGTGATTATCGATAGTAACTGTTGCTATTTCCCACCCAGCCTGATCGCTTTGTTTTCTTGACTTCATTAAAGGCGCCATGCCCTGGCTACTTCTTAAACAGGTCTATTCAATGAATGGGCATTGCCTCACCCTAAGTGAGTACCTACAAAGACCTTGGCCTAAAGGGACCAAGGTCTCCCAGTGCATCCTGGGCCATCTCCAGTCATCCTGAGGAATATCAGGTCACTGGATTCAGATGGCTCTGGAGGAGAAGTGAGGCTGGTGGCCTTCACAGCCCTCTTTCACTCAAAACAAAGTCAGGTGCAAGTCATGTCATCATTTCTCTCATGGCATAGTCTTCTTTGGCAAGGAAAGATGAACACAACGATCTATCTGATTGGAACACCTAATGGCAACTCTGATAGGTACAAAGCTTCTAGAGTTCCTCTTGTCAATGGAAAGTCCCCATTCATCAATCTTGACTGACTTGGAGTGACTGACTATTGTACATCCTTCACCTCAGGGAACGCATAGGGAGCACTGTGTCTCCCAGATTGTCAGTCCCCCCTCTCCCTGAGTCTTTCTAAGACTGGGCACCAACGCTTATACTTTCAATTCCTATTATACACTTTGTTGATTAGTACCCAACCATGTAAATTGTAAACTGTGATACATGTCAAGAAGATGTTGGAAGCACTAGAAGAGAGGGGCATACATTTTTAGTCTCTGTAAGAGAAAACCTTGTCCTCTAGTATCTAAGCAATATCTTCATGAGTTGTAGGTGAAGCAGGTGGGGTAGTGTCAGAAGTAAAATGACTTTGGAATTTGAAGACTTGAATTTTGCCTTGGGCCTCACTTTATTCTCTTTGCTCTTGCTACTTTGCAGAGCAGTTCAGGGAAAAGAGGAATCTTGCTTATCCCATAATTCCTCCTCTTAATCTCACAATCCCTTGATATTGTCCCCTACTATTCCCTCGTTTGCTCCAATCTCCGAAGAATAAATAGCCACCCTTATCAAGATCAACTGCTTTATAAGGGACTGGATTCTCTCTCCTCCTATCTTCTCTGGAAGATTACCCTCACTCTTTTGGTAATCTTCTGATTCTTTTCCTATTGCCATAGGAACCAAAATGCCCAAGTCGCTCCTTGCACTATTCTTTAAAAAGAAAAAAGTGCTCACTAGATCTTACCATCCCTACAAGCTATCATTGCATTTCTCTTCCCTTTCTTATCCAAATCTCTTGAAAAAACCATCTACACTTAGTGCCTCAAATTCCATTTTTTTTTTTTTACTTTCTTCTAACCCCTCCCAACCTCACTGTTCATTTGAAACTACTCAAAATTACGAGTGGTCTCTTAATTAACAAATCTAATGGTCTCTTCTAAATCTTCATCCTTCTTCAAAACTTTTAACATCTTTAACTTTCTTCATCTTCAGGATACCCTCTTCAGTCTAAGTTTCTCACGACATTTCTTTCTTGGGTCTTCTATTTCTGTCAAGAGAACCATAATCCCTTCCAGTTACTCAGATTCTCAATCTTAGTGTCATCCTCAACTTCTCACTCTCATTCAGTAGTCAGATTTTACTGTTTCTATCAACATAATATCTCTAGCATATAGTTCCCTTTCTCCACTCATCCAGTCACACTCAGTCAGGCCTTCACCACCTCTTCTCCGAATATTATAGAAGCCTCCTAATTGTTCCTCCTACCTCAAGTATTCCTCCACTCCAATCAGTCCTTTCAGTTACTAAAGTTATTTTCCGAAAGCACAGGTCTGACCTTGTAACCTCCTCAGTCAATAAACATCAATGGCTCCCTATTATCTAGGACAAAATATAAACTCTAGTGCTTAAATATCTATATAATCTGACCACTTCCTATATTTCCAGTCTTCTTGCACATTATTCCATTCCACATACTCTTTCATCCATACTGATCTCTTTATGGTTCCTTACACATTACTCCATCCTACCATCCTTTTGTTTTTTTGATGACTGTTTTCTATCCATGGAATGTATTTCCTCCTCACCTCCACCTCTTGGAATCACTTTCAAGAACAGTACATGATGAACTGGATTATAGAATCCCTGGCCTTTCAATTCCTGGACAACGAATCAGACTAGAGATCCTAAGAATGGAATTTGGGGGGTCACCTTGGGGGTAGTCCTGAGTCCAAGAGAATCCCAAGTTTGAGAATTACCTAGATCAAGGGTATAAGCCCCTGATCTACTAGAGGAGGAGGAAATTTCCTCAATAAAATGTTCTTTAAATAAGGAAGACCATAAAAATGACTTCTACCATGTCATAGGAAAACAAGATGTTTTAACCTTATTAAGTTTCTCTATTATTACTCTGAATTGTTCAGACAGTGTAGCACTGAGGGGAATATTGAATATTTGTTGAGCAGAGATATCAAGGGAACATTTCATGCAAAAATGAGCATGAAAAAGACAAAAGTTACAGAGACTTAATTGAAGCAGAAGAGATTAAGAAGAGATGGAAAGAATATACAAAAGAATTATACAAGAAACATCTTAACATCACCAATAACCACAAAAGTGTGGCTACTAATCTAGAGTCAGATATCCTAGAGAATAAAGTCAACTGGGTCTTAGGAAGCATTGCTAACAATAAGGTTATTGGAAGTAATGGAATTCCAGTTGAACTATATAGAATTCTAAAAGATGATGTTGTTAAAAATGCTGCATTCAACATGCCAGCAAATTTCGAAAACTCAACAGTGGCCACTGGAGTGGAAAAGATTAGTTTATGCCTCAATCCTAAGGAAGGACAGTGCCAAGGAATGTTCAAGCAATTATACTCATTTCACATGCTAGCAAGGATATACTAGCCTTCAGCAATATGTAAATCAAGAATTATCAGAAGAACAGACTGGTTTTTGAAGAGGCAGTGTAACTGGAGACCAAATTGCCAACGTTTGCTCGATTATGAGGAAAACAAGGGAGTTTCCCAAAAGCATGTACTTCTGTTTCACTGACTATACTAAAGCATTTAACTATATGGATCATAATAAAATTTGACAAGATCTCAAAAAGATGAGAGTACCAGATCATGTTACTTGCATCCTCAGGAACCTGTCTATGGGCCAAGAAGCAACCGTTAGAACCATAGAATAATTGATTGTTTTAAGATTGAAAAACGAGTAGGATAAGGCTGTATACCATCACCTTGTTGATTTAACTTATATGCAGAGTTCATCATGTGAAATGCCAGACTGGATGAATCAAAAAACAGAATTAAGGCTACTTTGAGAAATACTAACAATCTCAGATATGTAGATGATACTACTTTGATGGCAGAAAATGAAGAAGAATTATCTTGATGAAGGTGAAAGAGAAGAATGTAAACGCTGGTTTGAAGCTTAACATCAAAAAAACTATTATCTGGGCAACTGGTTCCATCACTTCCTGGCAAATAGAGGGAAAAGAAATGGAAGCCGTGTCAGATTTTGTATTCTTGGGCTCAAAGATCACTGCAGATGGGATCTGCAGTCATGAAATTAAAAGATGCTTGCTCCTTGGAAAAGAAGCTATGTCTAATCCGGACAACATGCTAAAAAACTGAGACATCCCCTTGACAACAAATGTCCATAAAATCAAAGCTATGGTTTTTCCAGTAGCAATGTATGACTGTGAGAGTTGAACTATAAGAAACACTGAGCATCACAGAATTGATACCTTCGAATTGTGGTGCTGGAGAACTTTGGAGAGTCCCTTGGACAGCAAGATCAAATCATTCAATACTTAAAGAAATTAATTCAGGCTATTCACTGGAAGGTCAAATACTAAAGCTGAAGCTTAAATATTTTTGCTACATAATGAGAAGACAAAATTCATTGGAAAAGACCCAAATGTTGGGAAAGATTAAAGGCAAAAGGAAAAGGGGACAGCCAAGGATGAGATGGATAAATAGTATCATGGAAACACTGAACATAAACTTTGATATACTTTAAAAAATAATGGAGGATAGAAAAGGCTGGTGTACTATGGTCCACGAGATTACAGAGTACAATGTGAATGAACGACTTAAAAACAGCAAACTATTCCAAATGTTTATACATGTGTATGTATTTGTATACACACACACCTATGTGTTTGTGTATATATACATACATATATATGCCCACATACATATATACATAAATACACATACTATGTATATATACGTACTATATATATGTATATATATATACACACGCATATATACTTATGCCTATATGCCATTTTAAAAATTGGAATCTATCTTCTTTTATTTTTAAAATAGTTTTAAAATAGTTGTTTCTTCTATATGGATGTACTATAAGAAGCTTTTCCATCAACCCATAGGTCTTTACTTGCATATACAGTCAATTTTAATTAGGTATGGGATATATGGTCTGCTTTTAAATTTCCCCAATGCCAATTTATTGGACTTTATCAGTCCAGTAAGGGAAACCTCAATGCAGGTCAACATCTCTATACACAGCCTAGGGAAAATAGGCACCCAGGCAGCATCATTTTGTGTGAACATGGAGGTTGGAGCTGACACATGTGAAAATGAGAAGATATCAAAGAGAAGGAGACACTTGGGAGAGAATGATCTCTTTGCATTGCTATTGATTTAACATGGGGAATAGTTAATTCTCCAGGAGAACTCCTGGACTATTTGGGTGAAACTCTAGCTCCCTCTAGTGTAATGTTCTCAGAATTCCTCTCACTGCACCCTCATGTGAAAAGTTTCCTTCTTATATACTCTGATAGTTCTTTCCTTTTTTCACATGAGATTCTTCTTTACAGATCTGTCCCTACCTAGAATATGTTAAATCAAAATGGTAGCCCTGAGCTAGCTACATTTGATGGGGGAGGGTTGTACTTCTTAGAAACAAGTTGGTAGAGGCTGGGACAGACGGAGGAGGCCAATGAGGGAGCAGGATAAAGAAATAATAAAAAAAGGTAGAGTCATTATGTATCACAGTGAGCTCATAACCTAGTGCTTTCCTGGCTTCTCACCTCCACCTGGCCAAAGGCTAGGGGGATGCCCCCTTCTGTTTTTACTTCCTTACATAGCGTTCAGGCTATCTGTGCCTATTTGTGACTTCTCATCTTCTTCAGTTTAAATATAGTCTCATCCACATAAAATACCATTTGTTAATTTTTAACTTTTAAAAAAATTGAGTTCTAATTCTCACCTTTCCCCTACCCATTAAGAAGGCAAACAATAATATACCCATTATACATGTGAAATCATACAAAATATGTATCTTTATTGACCATGTATAAAAATTGTAGAGGGGGTAGAGATGAAAAAACTGCTATTTTCCCCAGAGCCTCATATGCTCCTAGAGATTGCCAGGGTTATGCTTGTCTTCTCTATGATTCAAGTTGAGAAAAAGCTTCCTCTTAACCACCAGGTGTCTTAAATATGTGCACTCTTTCCATAGGTTGGGTTTCTTTAATAATCAAAGCTTTAATGTTGAGGTCTATCCAGATCGGTACACTCATTTTATAGATGGGGAAACTGAGCTAAGAAACATGGAGTGACTTGCCCATGGTCATGGAGAGTACATAGAATCAATCAATTAGTACTCAATTATTAAGCACCCACTCTGTGCCAGACACTGTGAACAGCAAAAGACAGTCCTTGACCTCAAGGAGCTTACAGACTAATGGGGAAAAATAGAAGAAACTAAGTTTCATATCCTGGTTTTCTAACTCCAAGTACAGGACTCTTTCTACTGGAGCATCCTGCCATTTCTCCATGGGCAACCCCTCTTCTAAATGAAATAGAAAAGTTGCTGTTGGTTATGATGATGATAATTTTTGATGCTTCCACTGAATCACAGAATCTCTGAGCCAGAGGGGACCTTCCAACATCATTTAGTCCAAACTCCACATTTTACTGATGAGCCCAAGGGCAGGTGAATCTGGTCTGTCACATATCTAATTAGCAATGAATCTGTAGCTAAACTTTGGGCTTGCCTAACTCTAAATCTCATCTTTGTTGCAGACCTATTGCCCATCCTCTGAGTCAGCTACAGGTATCGCACCTTATCCTTTAAAATGAATGACAGAAAAGGGATGTCATTCCTGGACTGGAGATAAAGGAATAATCTAGCCCCGAGAAATGGCTCAATGAAGGGATGAGGAGCTAGGAGCTAAAGTTTTCCCAAGACTTTGCTCCTAGTTCAGAGTCTGAGGCAGAACCTTGGCATGTGTCTTTATTTATAGGTGGGGAGAAGTAAGAAGAACCAGACAGTAAAGACAGCTTAGGAGTAAGTAGAGGCAAGAAGAAAAACAAGATATATGCACTTTTGTGGAAGTCAAAGGAATAAAGCACACAGGGAAAAAAGACTGCTTGTGGAATTGACGAATCTGGAGTGAATCCCAGCTTTAATATTTAACTACCTATGAACATGCACATCATTTTACCTTTCTGAGCCTTGGTTTCCTCATGTATAAAATGACAAGTAGGACTCAAGTTCCCTTACCAATTCTAAATCTATCATTTAAAAAATACATATTTTTTAATTACAGTTGAAAACAATTTTAGTATCCCCAAGAGATCATAAAAATGGGAAAGGGTCCTACATGTACAAAAATATTTATAGCAGCACTCTTTGTAGTTGCCAAAAACTGGAAATCAAGGGGATGCCCTTCAGTTGGGGAATGACTGGATAAGTTGCGGAATATGAATGTAATGGAATACTATTGTGCTATGAGAAATGATGAACAAGAAGACTTCAGAGAGGCCTGGAAAGACTTATATGATCTGATGCTGAGTGAAAGGAACAGAACCAGGAGAACTTTGTGCACAGCAACAAACACAGTGTGCGAGAGTTTTTTCTGGTAGACTTAGAACTTCATAATAACTCAAGAATTTAAAAAAAAGCAATAATAATAATTCCCAATGGTTTTCTAAGGAAAAACGCCTTCCACACTCAGAGACAGAACTATGGAATTCATTTGCAGAATGTAGCAGATTTTGTTTGTGTATATATATGTGTGTGTGTGTGTGTGTGTGTGTGTGTGTATTATGTTTTGATTTGTTATATGATTTCTTCCATTTATTTTAGTTCATCTATACAACATTACTATAGTGAAAATGTATTCAATAGGAAAGTATATGTAGATCATATATAGAACTGTATGGCGTCTTGGGGAGGGAGGGGAGTGGTGGGGGGTAGGCAGGGGGGTAAAAATATAAGCTTTTTGGTAGTGATTGTAGAACATTTAAAAAAATTAATTAATTAATTAGAAAAAAAAACAATTTTAACATCTGTTGCTTTAAATTTTGAGTTCCAAATTCTCTGCCTTCCTCTCCCTGCCCTTTCCTTGAGAAGGCAAGCAATTTGATAGAAAATCAAATATCTTTCTAAAGAAGAAAAACAAATATTGTTGATTGAGGCAGCTAGGAGATACAGTAGACAGAGTTCTCAAATCAAGCAACTTACTGTGTGACCTCTGTTCACCTCAGTTTTCCCAGCTGTAAAGTGGGAGTGACAACAGCACCTCCTTTCCAAGGTTGTTGTGAGGATCAAATGTGATAATATTTGGAAAGCACATAGGACAGTACCTGGCATGTAGTAGGCACTTTTAAAATGTTTATTCCCACCCTTTGATAGTGTCCATTCCCACAGAGATTTTCATTTGTTTCTTCCTCCTTGGAAGAAACATCTGACTCCAATAACATCTGACTTTTAAAAAATATATTGAATTTTTCACAATTCATCATTCAGTCAGACATACACTGATCACCTCCTGTATACCAGGAATTGGAACTGCATACTTTGGACCTAGGGACAAAAAATGAAATAATCCCTATTACCATCCTAATAGCAGAGACAACAAGGACATAAGCAAGTAAATAAGAAATAGCTGTTAAGAGAACCCATACAAACAGAGAGAAAGTGGATAAACCAAAACAGTTTGGGAGGGGAGGAACTAGCAATTGGAAGAATAAGGAAAGGATTCATGCAGAAGATGGTGCCTGAACTATGTCTTGAAGGAAGGGAAGGAGTCTATAAAGTGGAGGTGGGGAAGAGATGTATTCCAGGTGTGAGAAGAAGGCCAGTGCACCATCATGGAGACAGCAAGAATGGTGCATACGAAGAACAGTTTGATTGGATCTTTAAAATAATGTACAATGAGCCTGAAGAGACAGAGTGGGACCAGAATGTGAATATTATTGTTAAAATAAAAGATTTAAATTTTATTTTGGAAGGAATAGGGAGCCACTAGAATTTACAGAGTATGGGAGTAACATGACCTTATGAGCTACCTTAATACCAATCTTTCCTCCACTCTGAGATTCTCCTACCTTTCCTTTGTCTTATGTGAATAACGTAGATTATGAATGAGGTGGGTAGAGACAATACTAGTTCTATTAATACTAGATTTCATAAAGTCTTTGCAAACATGTCTATATAAGGATGAGAAGTTTGATTTTGAAAAGGAGGGAAAGCAGATCCAATGTCTTTTCCTCACCTTCTACTCTTCTGACCCTTTGCAGCCTACCAGGATAAGCAATTTCCTTTAGCCCCTGGATACCAGCAAACACAAACCTTATTGAGGAAAGAGATTTATTTTTTCATACTGATATCTTACTGATAATTTTGTGTTGCTTTGTGTTATTTTTCTGTACACATTTTGTGACCTTTCAGTAGAATGTAAGCCCCCTGATGATGAAGACTGTCTTCAAATCCCCAAAATCCAAAATATAGCAAGAGTTTAATAAATGTTCATTAAAATGAATTTTTATATTTTTAATATGTAATTTATTTATTTTTCAGTTCTTAACATTCACTTCTACAAGAATTTGAATTCAGAATTTTCTCCACATCCCAGGGTAGCATGCAGCCAATCTACCCCTACCTCCGGTCTGTTCTAAGCATAACCCTAACCGTTCTTCCATCCCTCTTCCGCTCTATTTTCCTGTGGGGCACAATAGATTTCTATACTGCATTGCTTGTATAATTTAATTTCCAATTGCATACTAAAACAACTTTTAACATTTATTCTTAAAGCTTTGCATCCATATTCTCTCCCTCTCTCATTGAGAAAACAAGCAATTCTCCAATATAGGTCATACATGTATAACAATGCAAAGCACTTCCATAATAGTTATGTTGTAAAAGACTAACCACATTTCCCTCTGTCGTATCCTCCCCTTCTTTTATTCCATTCTCCCCCTTGACCTGTCCTCCCACAATAATGTTTGCTTCTGATTATCCTTTTCCCCAATTTGCTGTCCCTTCTATTATCTTCCCTCTCCTATCCCCTTCTCCCTTGCCTTCTTGGATTTTCATATCCAATTGAGTGTGTGTTATTTCCTCCTTAAGTCAAATCCCATGGGAGTAAAGCTCAATTTCCTTTCATGTCCCACCTCTTCCCCTCCATTGTAGAAACTCCTTCATTCCTCTTGTAGGTGAGATGATTTGCTGCTTTCTACCTCTCCCTTTCTCTTACTCCTAGTACATTCCATTCAACAGTAAATTTTATTTTTTTATGTATTCTCCCTTCGTATTTAGCTCACCCTGTGCCCTCTGTCTACATATATATATACACACATACATATATATACACATACACATATACATGCGTACACACATGTACATATACATACCTACACATATATACTATACACATACATACATACCCATACACACTTACATACATGGGTGTATGTGTATATATGTATATGTATGTATGTATGTGTATATATATATATACACATACACATATAATAACATCTTTCTATGCGGGAATGTAAACAGTTCAAATTTAATGAGTTCCTTAAGGCTTCTCTTTCCTGTTTACCTTTTCATCTTTCTCTTGATTCTTGTATTTGAGAGTCAAATTTTCTATTCAGTTCTGATCTTTTCTACAAGAATGTTTGGAAGTCCTCTATTTCATTTAAATTCCATTTTTTCCCTGAAGTATTATACTCAGTTTTTCTGGGTAGGTGATTCTTGGTTTTAATGCTATCTCCTTTGACCTCTGGAATATCATATTCCAAGCCCTTTGATCCCTTATTGTAGAAGCTGCTAAATCCTGTGTTATCCTGATTGTATTTCCAGAATACTTGAACTGTTTCTTTCTGGCTGCTTGCAATATTTTCTCCTTGACCTGTTGACTCTGAAATTTGGCTACAATATTCCTAGGAGTTTTCCTTTTGGGATCTCTTTCAGGAGGTGATTGGTGGATTCTTTCAGTATCTATTTTCCCCTACGGTTCTAGAATATCAGAGCAGGTTTCCCTGATAATTTCTTGGAAGATAATGGCTAGGCTCTTTTTTATCATGGTTTTCAGGTAGTCCCATAATTTTTAAATTATCTCTCCTGGATCTATTTTCCAGGTCAGTTGTTTTTCCAATGAGATATTTCACGTTATCTTCCATTTTTTCATTCTTTTGGTTTTGTTTTGCAATTTCTTGGTTTCTCATAAAATCATTAGCTTCCATCTGTTCCATTCTAATTTTTAAAGAACTATTTTCTTCAATGAGCTTTTGAACCTCCTTTTCCATTTGGCTAATTCTGATTTTTAAAGCATTCCTCTCCTCGTTGACTTTTTGGGCCTCTTTTGACATTTGGGTTAGTCTATTTTTAAAGTGTTAATTTCCTCAGCAATTTTGGGGTCTCCTTTAGCAAGATGCTAATTCACTTTTCATGATTTTCTTGCATTGCTCTCATTTCTCTTCCCAATTTTCCTCCACCTCTCTTACTTAATTTTCAAAATCCTTTTTTGAGCTCTTCCAAGGCCTGAGACCACTGCATATTTTTTTGGAGGTTTTGTATATGGAAACCTTGACTTTGATGTCTTCCTCTGATGGTATGCTTTGTTCTTCCTCATCTGAAAGGATGGAAGAAAATACCTGTTCACCAAGAAAGTAACCTTCTATAGTCTTATTTTCTCCTTTTTGAGGGCATTTTCCAAGCCAGTTACTTGATTTTTGAGTCCTTTGTCATGTGGAGGGTATACTCTGGGGATCTGTAAGTTCTCAGTTCCTCCAAGGTAGCACAATCAAGGGAGAGGAGTTTACTCCTCTCCTGGTCTGTGTTCTGGTTTGAGAGCAACCACAAGCACTCTTTTCTGCCCAGGATCTATAAGTAAGATTCTCTCTCCAGAACCTCCACCAGCTCCACCATGTCAGTGCTCCTCCTCACTACAGGATTGCCATTCAGAACTGAGACCCAGATAAGCTACTTGATTCCTCCAGGGTCTTTAGGCTCCAAAAAGTGGATGCTGCTGCCCTGAGACCAGGGCTGGGGTCTGACCTCACTCTTGTGTCTCTCAGGTGAAAGAGCTTTCTTACTGACTTTTGAAGCTGTCTTTGGTGTTTGTGGGTTGAGAAATCTGGGAACGGCAGCTTCTATCCATGATTCTGCACTCTGAAGTCTGCTCCAGTCCTGCCTGTGATTTGTGGGCAAGGCTGGGGTGTGCTCTGTTCTGAGCCTGATGCGATAGACCTTTCCTGTCAACCTTTCAGGCTGTCTTGGGCTGGAAATCTTTTTCACTCTGTTCTTTTGTGGCTTTTGCTGCTCTTATTCTCAAGACTTGGCTCCAAATGAATTCTGGATAATGCAAAAAATTCTCAGACCTCCCATAAAGTTTCATGAATTTCTCCTTGTAGGGTGATATGCTGTTGGATCTTCTTAGTTTCATAGCTGTTCCTTAATCTCTGTGTTTTCACACAAGTCACTTAAATCATAGTCCCCAGCTTCCTTCTCTCTAAGGATTGGGGCAGAAAGGTGAACTGTCAACCAAACAGAGGAGA
The DNA here is from genome assembly GCF_028372415.1 of Notamacropus eugenii. NCBI lineage: Eukaryota > Metazoa > Chordata > Mammalia > Diprotodontia > Macropodidae > Notamacropus > Notamacropus eugenii. The sequence continues at coordinate 481,685,826 of NC_092873.1, read as the reverse complement.
AAAATGCTGTGAATGGCTGAAGGTCTTGGTGATGCTCAGCTGGAGGACAGTGAAGGGACTGAAAGGGAGGAGATGGAGACTGGTCAACTTGAATTTTTATATTTTTTCTGAAAATAATCTTTTTCTCATCAACACAGTTGGAATAATATGCCCCAAAGAAATCAAAGAAAGAGGGAAAGAATTTATACATACAAAAATATTTATAGCAATTCTTTTCATAGTAGCCCCAATTGGAAACTAATAAGCCATTCTCCCAGTGGCAGCTAGGTGGTACTATGGAAAGAGTGTTGGATATAGAATCAGGAAGACCTGAGTTCAAACTCAGCTTCAGACACGTGAGCCTGGGCCTATTATTTGACCTCTCTCTCCCTCAGTTTCCTCATTTGTAAAATTGGTATCATAAGGTCACCTACTTCCCAGAGTTGTTGTGTGGATTACGTAAGATAATATTTGTAATAGTTGGTTGTTCAGTTGTTTAATCTTGTCTGACTCTTTATGACTCCATGGACCATAATGTCTATGGAATTTTCCTGGCAAAGATACTAGCATGGTTTTTCAGTTCCTTCTCTAGTTGGTTAAGGCAAACAGAGTTAAGTGACTTGCTCAGGCTCTCACAGCTAGAAGTGTCTGAAGTCACATTTGAATTCAGGTCTTCCTCACTATGGGCCCAGTGCTCTACCCATTGAGACTTGTTTTGCAAACATTAATGCCTTCTGTAAATCAGAGCTATTATTGTTATAGTTATCCTTGTTGCTAGGGAATAGCTAAATAAATTATGGGCCTGACTATAATGGATTATTATTTTGTCATAAGAAATGACAAAATGGACACCTTCAGGCAAAATGGGAAAAAAACGAATCATGAACTAAGTCAAAGAGGAATGAGCAGAATTAGAGGAACAGCGCACACAGTGACAGCATTACAGAAAAAAACTTCTAGAGAACAAGGACTGTCCAAAAGTCTTCAGAATTCTGATCAGTGTTGTAATAAACTGTGTGCGAAGGAGACTGAGGAGTCATTGTGCCTCTCACCTGTTGGGGGGGATGAACAAGTAATGCACAGAGGCACATGCAGGCATCTGACCAATGTGGGAAATCATTTTGCTGAACTATGCACATTCATGATGAGGATTTTGTCTTTCTATCTGAATATCTGTCTATCTATCTGAATGTCTTTCTATCTCCATTATCTGTGTATCTATCTATTATCTATCCCATCTACCTACCATAGATATCTATCAATATCTATCTATCTATCATCTATCCATTTACCTATCTTCTTACCTGTATGTCTGTCTGCCTGTCTATCTATCTATCTATCTATCTATCTATCTATCTATCTATCTATCTATCTATCTATCTATCTACCTACCTACCTACCTATCTATCTATCTATCTATCTATCTATCTATCTATCTATCTATCTATCTATCTATCTGTTGTCTGTATGTCCATCTGTCTACCTGTCTATCTATCTCCATTATCTGTCCATCTATCTATGCATCTATTCATCTGTTCTTCTATGGGTACAGTGGCAGAGACAAATTACAAAGGCACATATAAATAAATAGCTAAGCAAAGTAGTGAAGCAAAATTTGCATAAACCATAGACTGCAAAAGACCTTAGATTCTTTTCCTCAAGCCTTCTCCTTTTGCAAATGAGGAAGCTGAAATTCGGAGAAGAGAGATGGCTTTCTCAGGTTACTAAGCCTCTAAACCAGTCCTTAGACTCATTCTCACTGAAAGAGGAGGTCCTGAGAAGATGAGCTACATTACAAGTGTAGACAGCATGGCTGGGGAAGGGGAATATCAGCTGAGAATCCTATGGTGGAGGGACAGTCTGAGGGCACAAGGATAGCAGTGGAGGACAAATCCAAAATGTGGGTGGCATTGAAAGCAAGCTTCACTTATCTCACAATTTGTCCTTGGCACAGTGCCTGGCACATAGTAATCACTTAATAAAAGATTATTGACTCCACTCAATTTGGACAAGCCATCAGAGAGGACTGTGTGTGCTAGTTGACTCCATTTTGCCAAGCTCCTCTCCCTCCCCACCATCACATCAGGTTTGGGGGCCACGCTGTCCTAGGTACTGGGCCTCCTCATATAGATAGAATCAGTCTCATGTCCTTGCATGTCCTTGCATATCCTTGCCATAACACCTTCTGCCTCTGCAGAGCGAGGAGAGAATTGAGCTGTGTTACCATCATTTCTAATGCATAAGGTACATGTGTATCCTTAGCAGCATCTGTCTCAGTAATAACACACTTAAGTGGGTTGCTTTGTTTACACACTGCGGAACAGCCAGTGTGGTGGGATTTTATATTGACTATGCTGTTAGAGGCCACTGATCACTGATGTGACTGAAGAGCCTTTTCATACAAGCATATTCAGCCACAATTTCCAAGAGACATATCGCTCAATCATTTTTCCTCCTTATGTTTTTTTTTAGTGGATCATACTAATAACTCACATTTCTGAGAGGTTACAAAGCACTTTCCATACAACAACTCTGTGTTCTAAGCAGCATATTATTATTCTCACTTTACAGCTGGGGAAACTAAGAAGTTTAAATACTTCTCCATAGTCACACATCATTTTAGTGGAAAAGGGGTGGCCCAAAGCCAAATCTTCTAGCTTCTAACTTTTAAGTCCCATGTTCTTACCATTATGCCTTCCTTACTGCTTCTGCATAGTAGTGTCCATCTACAAATGGACAAGTTTTTGGGTTAAAAGACATATGGTGTCTCTTTTACTACCATACCACCCTATTGTGATTGGAACATATTCCTTTTTTGTTCCATCTTCTTCCCTTGTTGTCAATAAAGAGGCTCCATCTATCCATCTATCCATCTATCTATCTATCTATCTATCTATCTATCTATCTATCTATCTATCTATCATAGCATCTCTCAGGACCTCTGATTCTAGACCTCATTTTATTTTGATTTTCAGGTGGACAGGAGGCAGTTGTTAAGGAGACACAGTATCATAACTGACCCAGCAGATGATATAAAAGATAGCATGGTCACCATTCTGTAGTTTTTCTCCCTCTATCCTCTTATGCCATTAGTAAAATGTACCTTCAGACATTGTAGTTTGTAAAGAATTATATTCATAGAGCATCAGAACTAGAAAGCAATTTTTATATCAAATGGCTCAGTATCCTCATTTTATAGATCCAACAATTCAATGAACATTTATTAGACACCTGCTATGCATAAAGTGCCAGGTAGGAGAATACAAAGAGAGCTTAAATACACTCCAGTGGAGGCAGGGTAGAGAGAGAAGTAGTACAATGGAGAATAAACTAATTGAACTGGAAAAGAAAGATTCAAGAAAAATTCTACGAGAAATTTAAGGAGAGATTACTTTTGTGAAGTTGGGATGGTGTGATTGGAGGAGCATAGTAAGAGGCAGGAAGTTTCCATCTGAGTTGGACCTCAAGAGATTGGAGAGATTTCAACTGACTGAAGATACAGGGAGCCCATTCCAACCATGGCTAACTGTGTGTGCCAAAGTGCAAAGACACACAGAACAGAGTATTGTCAGTGTCTGGTGCTCAGAGTACATAAAGGACAGCAATATAATAAACCCAGATACAGAGATCTAGAAACCTAAACCTAGAAAGCGGAGCGACTTGTCCATAGCCACAATGCTAGTGAGCAGCGAGTCCAGAATTAAAGTCTTGGTCATCCCTTTTTCATGGAACACACAGAGTTCCTGTCATCATAGAGAACAACATGATCAAAAAACAGAGGGATCTGCAATAATACTACTAGACATATGCCCAATGAGATCAAAGACAAAGGGAAAGGCCCCATGCATACAAAAATTTTTTATCAGCACCTTTTGTAGGAGACAGAACTCAAAGGAAAATAGATACCCATGAGCTAGAGAATGACTGAGCCAATTGTAATATATGAATGTAATAGAATATGCCTGGGCTGTTCCAGCAAATATGACAAACTCAGAGAAACTTGGAAAACGTGTGACATGACAAAGAGCAAAGTACAACCAGCATGCATGCACAATGAGTTCACAATAATCTAAAGGAGAGCAAGAGTGAAGGATTTCCCAACTTCAGCCAGCTGTGATTTCTGAGGATGGACAGTATAGCAGGTCTCTTGCCTCTGGGCTGAGAAGTGGTGGACCACAGATGAGGAATGAGGCCTATGTTTTTCAGTCGTGGTCAGTGTATTGCTTTGTTTTCGACTGTACTCATGACTATACTTATTTTTTGGACAAGGGAGAGTCCCCTGTCAAAAGAGAGGACTTGGAGAGGAGATGTTGTAGAGAATAGACAGTGATGTAAAGAACAGAAAAGAATATCGATCATTTAAAAACTATAAGGAGAATTTCTTGGTGTTCAACGTCAGGAAGGAGAACATTCTCTCTATTTCCATTCTTTTGCCACATAGATTACTGATTCTTTTGGAGATATTTTTCATGGATGGATGAAAACTCATTTGTTAAGTGCTTACCATATGCAAAGAATTATGCTAAATGCTGGGGATGTAATTAGGAAACAAAACAAGACAAGCCTTAATTTCAAGAAGCTCACACTTTAATTTGGGGAGAGAACACATAAGAGTTCAGTTTGGGGCCACATGAAATGGCTTAGAAATCCTGAGAGTATAGTAGAAGCACAGATGACAAGATCCGGAGGTCCTCAGGTTCAGTACTAAAAATCTTCAAGACAGATGGTATGGCTTAGAGAGCCTTAGGATGAAGTTCCAGAGCAAATAGTTGTTTATTCTTCATTTTGGAACAGGTGATGTCTTGATTTGTGTGTGAATTAGATTTAAATGAGATAGACTTGCCCAAAGTTGTCAGCCCCATTCTCTTCCAAGATAAAAGTTAGCATGACCAGATGTGGCCCAGGATATAGTGTATGACTGGTGTCTTTAACGTCTGACCAAGCTGTAAACATTCCACCTCACCTGTTTCAGCTGCCTTCATGGTTTTTGGGACATATTTTTCTCATCTGCCCATTTTACATGGGGTAAACATCCCCTAATTCACCAATAGATTTGAGGCTTCTCAATAATCCTTGACCTGGTTTATGTGGCCTCTGAGCATGCTACAGTTTCTTGCCAGAGGTGTTAGTTCCCTTTCCAGGGGTTGAACAGTGAGACCTAATGGTCTTCTGCATCATCAAAAGGAAAAGAATTGTTGGCTTCTATCTCATCAAGAAGGTGTGAATAGTGGACACTCAAAATGGCAGACTGGTAGCAGGTCTCTATCTTACTTTCCTGAATTAGTTTCCACACAAGAAGATTACTGGTGTGTCTACGAGGACAGGAAACCTTAAGCAGCCACCATATTCAAAGAGAGCTGTGTGATTTCAAGGAGTAGGAGTAGCTATTCTGTCTGCTAAATGCCTCCCCCACATAGTTGTTAAACCTAGAAATTCCTTTAATAGGGGATGAAACCTTTTATTGTATAACTATAGATAAGACTTAAAAGGCAAATAGCTCAAGGAAGGATGCCAGGCTGGTTTAAGTTCACTCTGAGATGTATTTGACTGATAATCAAACTCTTTCCTTAAAAAAGATATGGTGCATATGTGTAGGGGTAGAGGGTGGAGGAAGGGTAGTAAGGGGAGGAAGGAGAGACAGCATCAGAGAGAGCCATAAAGCACCGGACTCATAAGCAGGATGAGGAGAGGGAAAGGGGGAGGCAGCGATAAAAGGTGGAAGGAAGAGGTTTAACAGATAAACCAGGCCTTCACAATTGCATCATTACAATTTTGCTTTGACAGTGACTAAGAAGGGTTGCTGTCCTGTGCTTGGCCACAAGATGGAGACTTTGGCTTTTAGACGAACCATTAATTGAAAGAATTCATTTTTTAAAGACACCTGCAGGCTAAGTCTAGACAAAAAGAAATCAAACTCAGTATTAACAGTCTGGTAGTGGATAAGTGCTGGCCACTTAGCCAAAGGCCCACACTACATGTTACACTCCGCATTAGAAGTCATCCCATGTTCTATTTGTACAACACCAGTCAAGGTTGCAACCTTGCCAAGCACTGAGAATTAAATCTCTCCCTGTTTTCTAGATTATTTTCCTGTTGTTAAGTCTGTTAAGTTAGGACCTGTGATTTCAGTGGTATGTGGAATTCTTGGTGTGGAAACTTGTAAATTCCTTTTGCTGAAACATATGGGAAGTTCCTTTATAACTGAGAGTCTTAGATGGTTACTTGGAGCCACTGAGAGGTCAATTGAGCTGTCCATGGCCATACAATGAATGTGTGTTAGAGTTAGGAATTGAACTCAGACTTTATTGTCTTCATGGCTGGATCATCTGCTACACCTGAATGTTTCTCTTTCATTCTTATCATCATTAGCACAGGGTAGTAGATAGTATGCTGAGCATAGAGTTCAGAAAACCTGGGTTCCAATCTGGTCTGACACTTATTTGCTGAGTGACCATGGGCTAGTCACTTAACATCCCTCTACTTTGGATAATGGCCTGGGACTTATCTGTTACATCTACACAAATTCCTACACAAAGAAACTCAGATCCCTTAAGTTCTGTTGTCTTCCATTCTTTCCCCTTCTCTACTTTAATTAGGGCTAAGCCTAGGCAAAGTCAGCAGAAAGTGTCGATGTAATAGGGAAGTAAAGACTTAAAGAAGTCATTTGGGGCTCCAAAGAGAGAATATTGACTTGACTGACTGATTTCTCTTTATGACCACATGATATAATGGCATTGGGGTGAGCCTGGTAATTTTATCTTCTTATAGTTAACATATTAGGATTAGTGTGGTGTGATACACAGAAGGCTGATATTGTGGGCCAGGAAATACATGCAACTGGGGAAGGATGAGTTAATCAGTTAACCCCCTTTTCCTTCCCACAATATCAGCAGGGATTGTTAGCAGGGAAAGGAATGTTTTGCGTAGAACTGAGACAGTATGAGTTAATGTTGCTCCTGGGTGGATGGATCTGGGACTCAGTTGTGAACTCTTCTCCTTGGGAAAGAAGACTAAAGGGACTTTGGCAGGGAGATTCTGAGACCCTACACAACCTATGCAAATGTAGAAGATCCTAGGTTCAAACACTGCCTCTGACCACTGTGGATATGTGGGCTTAGTAAAGTCACTTTAATGATTAGTGCCCAAAGAAATTCTCCAAGACTAAGTATAGATGAGATAGTGATTTTTATTGGTGTAGGGAGTTTTCATGGTATAAGTTCCTTACATTGAGGGAATCACAGATCTGGCCTCCTTGCCCTGCCCCAACCTGCTCTCTGAGTTACATGGAGATTTTTAAAGCTGGAAGATACCTTGGAGATTACCTAGATCAGGAACTCTTAATATATATTTTGGAATAAGTAATAGATGTCTTTGCAATCTAGTGAAGCCTATGAACTCTTCAGAATAATAAATTAAGATAATTATTTATTTTACAAGTAAAAATAAAAATCATTATTTTTAAATAATGAAGGAAATGCATAAGTTCAGTTAGAACTTAAAAAATAAAAAGATAAGTAAATAAACAAAGAAAAAGACAAAAAATATAAATAGCAAATAAAGATGCCATTTATTCCTCATCCAAGTTCATGGACCACCTAAAATCTACCCAAGAATCTAAACTAGTCTTACTTTCTAGAGGAGGGAACTGACACCTACTGAAAGAAAATGACTTGCCCCAGCTCATAGAGCTAATCATTGTCAGAAGTGGACAAGAATTCAGGTCTGTTCTAGTGAGCTGTATTGATGCTCAGAGGTAGTGTGTAATGAAAACACACACACATCCACATGCACACACACACTCACTCACTCAGATCTTTCCATTGTTGCCCAGTTTTGTGTATGGTGTAGTGAAAAGAACACTGTATGTGGAATCAAAGGACTATGGACTGTGGTCCCAACTTTGCCAATTGGTTGGCTGTATGATTGTTGGGCAAAGAACTTAAACTTTCTGAAACCCCACTTCTTCATTGTAGAATGGATGAACAAGGAAGGGGAACATGTTACAGCATCTCTAAGGTCCACCCAGCTCTACATTTTATGGTGTTATGTACAACTACGTCCAGATGAGAGTAACGAATACCCTGAAGTGGTTACATATCTTCATATTCACAGTATTTGAAACTATAATTATGTAAAATATGGCAATTTGTTTTGGTCCATTGGAACTATGAAGTGTGATTTCAAATAATGTAGACATTTCAGAGGAATTTATTATTTGCAACAATTGAAATAGCTGTATTTGCAACATATGCCAGCAGGATAAAGTGGAGGGAACATTGGATCTGGAGCTGAGAATATTGCCTTTGTTACTTGTGACCCTTTGTTTCATCATCTGTAAAATGAAGGTAAGAGACTTGCATACATCTATGGTCTAACACTATTTTAGGTCTAAACACTATCATCTTTTCTCCCCGGTGAAATCTAAGTTCTTCCAAGGCAAAGTCTTCTACAATTTTTGTATCCCCAAGACATCTAGCACCTTCATGGGCTCATAGTAAGAATTAAATAATTATTTATTGTTTGGTCTTATAAAAGAAGCTTTTGAAATGGCAAGATGAGAATTAAGCATTTCCTTTCAAAAAGAGCCTGAGTGATCGAATTAATTCAACAAACCTTCTATGGGCTAGGGGTCCTGCTACCCAGGGTTACAAAGACAAAAACAAAACAGAACTTTCCCTCAAGGAGCTTACATTTTACTATGCATGCTTAGAAATCAGATAACTAAAGATATATAAAGCAATAGAAATATTCAGGTTGAAGAGAAATTTAATGATTTAGGGGTTAAGGAAAACCTCATGTAGGAGTGGGAGGGGGAGAAAAGCTAAAACTTCTGGAAGTGATTGTAGCAAACCAAAAACAAATAAATTAATAAAAAAAAAAAAAGAAAACCAAAAAAAAAAAGAAAAGTAGATAAGAGTCTACGAAGCGGAAGTAAAGAGAGAGTTTGTTCTAGGTAAGTAGCATGGGTACCACTTGTGCAAAGGTATGGAGAATGGAGATGGTCCGCTCTCCATGGGAGACAGTTAACAGCAAAGTTAGGCTAGAATGGAGAACTCAAGTGGAAGAATGATATGAAGTAAGGCTGAAAAAAAAAGCAGATTGGAATAAAATTGTGGAAAGCACTAAATAAATGCCAGGCTAAGTTTTTATTTTAACCTGCAGGTAATAGGGAACCATTGATCATTTTTGAATAGGGGTGTAAGGAGGTCATTGTGTTTCAGGAATATAAATTTGGTAGCTATGTGAAGAATGGATTGGAGGGAGAACAGATTAGAGGCAGCAGACCAATGAGGAGATAGTATAAGCAAGAGGCGATGAGGACACTACTAGGGTTAAGTCTGTTTTAGTGAAGAGAAGGGCACGCATGCAACAGCTATTGTGGAAGAATGCTCATCAAGACTTGGCAACTGAGTGTGTACAGAGGGTAAGGCACAGAGAAGAAGAGTCAGGGATGATATCAAGTTTATGAACCCAGGTGGCTAGAAAGAGTCCTTAATAGAAATAAAGGAGTTTGGAGGTTTTGGACTAAAAGGAAATATTGTAAGTTCTAGTTTAGATATGTAGAATTTAGATGCCCACAGGACAGCCAGGTGCAGCTATGCATAAGGCAGATTGGAGTTCAGGAGATAGATTGTAAATTTGAGAATTAGTTGCCTGGAATGCAGAAAGAGAAAGGAAGAGGACCCAGATCTGAGACCTGAGCAATGGCCACACTTTATTGGCAGAAGGATGATGGTAATTTATCAAAGGGACTGAAAAATGAATGGTCAGCAAAATAAGACTAGAATGAAGAGATTGAAATATCATTGGGGCCAGGATCAAAAATAGTATCCAAGGATAGGAGTGTGACAGTGTGTGACAGTGGTAAAAAAAAGGTGCCAAAAAGTGAAGTTGAGTGTGGAGTAAAAAAAGGCCATTGAATTTAGCAGTTACTTGTAACCTTGTGGAGAAGGCAAGTGGTGGAGTTGAAATCTAGATTGCAAATGATCAAGTGAATGAGGGATGAGGAAAGGGAGAGGATAAATGTAGACAAATCTTTCTAGATTGAAAGATATAGGGAAAGATATAAAGGATTACAGCTAAAGAAAATGGCTGTATCAAATGAATGAGTTTTTTTTAACTTTGCGAAAGATCTGGCCAAGTTTATAGGTGGAATGGTAGGATAAAGAAAGATTGGAGATGAAAGAAATTGAGGGGATGACACAGGAGGCTGGTTTCTGATGCAGAGAAGAGAGAATGTGATCCAAAACCCAAGGTGGGGAGTTAACATTGACAAGGAGCTGGACAAAAAGAATAGGGACTAGTGTTGGGTGTTGGGAAGAAGTATGGAGTGAGAGAGAAGAGAGAACTCAAAATCTATTTTCTCAGTAAAGTAGAATACTCCCTCTTCTCAGTGGGAGAGGGGAGAGGTTGTTCTGGGGAGAAGAGTAGAAATATTCACTGTGAACGGTGTAATAGAGTCGTTCAGGAAAGAATAAAAAAAGATTTCTGTTCATCAGTGAGTGCCAAGTTGATGTTAGATATTAGATAAGATAAACTGGTAGCAAGCCCAGTTAGTGTCATTGTGTAACTTCCTCCAGATCATCCATCAGTACGTGAGTAAGAATGGTGTATGAATGAGTATGAATGGTGAGTAACCTTGGGTTGGGGTTTCATAAAATGTGTGATTGGAGGTAGGATAACAGGTCAAAGGAGTCATGGAGAGTTGATAGTGTATGGTTGAAGTAGTTAATTATAATGTCAAGACTATAAAGGGAGGAAAGTAATGTTAAAGCAGATATAATGACCAGGAGAGACAGGGACACAGAGAAGGATTATTGGTGAGTAAAGGATAGATTTAGAAGGGAGTAAAAGAGAGGGAAAAATTAAAGAATAGGAATTTGTTATCAGAAAGGAGTTTCTGAGTTCTGGATCAGGGAGGTAGAGCATTTTGGAAGTGATAGTCAGAAGTATGGCCATTTTTATGAGTTGAAGTGAAGATGGATAACAGATAAGTTTAGAAGACTGGTAACTGAAAGGTCAGGGTGTTGGAAGGAATATCGAGATCCAGATTGAAGTTTCACAAATGAGGGAAAGGTTTGGGGTGAAAAATAAGAATGTGAGCCCAGGTACTGAACTCCTTGAAAAATAAGACAAGATGACCCAAGGGTCAGTAGTTGCCTATAATGAGGAGTTGGACTGGGTGAAAAATAAGGATGAAGTGGATGTTAAAGGAAGAGAGATATTGTTGAGTGATGGCAGCAAAGGGACAGTTTGAAGGAAGCAAGGATCAAGTAGAATGTCTACTCCTTCTGTCCCAGTGCTTTGAAGGGAAGGAGAGGACAACCCAACAATGCAGAGAATGACAAAGAATGTAGTGTGTTCTCAGGAAAGCCAGGTGTGGACTACAATAAGAAAATGGAAAGAGAGTTAATATAGAGGAGCTTGTTATCAGTGGAGCAGTGATTCTGAAAGATACAGTGAAAAGGAGAGCAGAAAAGGACATGGGCTATGAACACAGAGAGATAAGAATACAGCAAACAATAAAGTGAGAGAAAGAGGCTTTTCACCTCAGCAGATATTGATTTTGAATTATGGGTATGAAAGATCAAGATCTCAGATTATGCCTGTCAGAAAATTGGGAATGACCAGTTAGGGGCCACCTACCCTGAACATGGAGTCACTGTGGACCCTCCCTACCTCTGCTTCTCTGAGGATAAGGTTCACTTGGTGCTTTGAAACTGAGACAGAATAAAGAGGTGACTATCCCTCTCAACTCACACTTTGTTCTCAGGTGAGAGAGCCATGCAACTAGAACTAGAAAGGACCTTAGAAGCCATCTAACCCAACCTCTTCATTCTACAGTTGAAACAACTGAAGTACTCAGAAGTTAAGAGACTTTCCCAGGTTAGTATAGATGGTAAACCTCAGAGGCAGGATTTGAACTTAGTTTCTCTGATACCAAAGCCAGAACTCCCAATGTAGAAGATGAGGGGATTGCAAGTACATACTATTTCAGGACTCCTCCAATCCCCTGATTCAGCCTCACTCCTATGCAAATACTTTAATCTAGAAGGATTTTGTCAATAATGAATTCAAAGAGGATCTCTGCTTGAGGATCTTTAATGGGAAAGAAAACCCCAACTCTCTGGGCAGCTCATTCTATTTCTGGATAACTGTAAGTAAAAGAAGGAGAAAAAAAGGAAAGAAGAAAGGAAGTTCGAAAAGAAGGGGAGGGATGGAGGAAAAGGATGGAAAGAAGTTAGGATGGAAAGAAGTTGGGAAGGAAGAGAAAGAAAGGGCAAGGAAGGGAAGAAGGGAAGGAGGGAGGAAAGGAGGGAGGGAGGGAAGGAAGGAATGAGAGAAGGAAGGAAGAGAGGAGGAAAGGGAGGAAAGAGGGAAGTGAGGAAGGGAGAAAGGGAAGAGAAAGGAAGGGGATGGAGGAAAAAGATGGAAAGAAGGAAATAAGCTGGGAAGGAAGAGAAAGGAAGGGGAAGGAGAGAGGGAGAAAGGAAGGAAGGGAGGGAGAAAGGAAGGAAGGGAGGGAGAAAGGAAGGAAGGAAGGAAGGAAGGAAGGAAGGAAGGAAGGAAGGAAGGAAGGAAGGAAGGAAGGAAGGAAGGAAAGAAAGAAAGAAGGAAAGAAGAAAATACTAATCACTTGCTATGAACCAGGTACTACACTGTTATAGAGATACAAATAAAAGCATACTAGAAAGCCCCTGCCCTTGAGGAGCTGTCTAGCTGGAGAGGACAGCTCACCAGAGGGAGCTAGAAAAGTGTAGGAGGGAGACAGTGATGTGTCAGGAGTGTTGTAGAGGTCTGGAATGAGGAGTACAAGGCCAGAGTCAGTTTCTCCAAACCTGGAGAATTTCCACAGTTGGAGATCAGTTTCTAGTGAGTCGAGATATTGGTCCCATTATAGAGATGTTAGAAAGTTTGTTTGTTTTTCCTGGCACACAATCTTCATGACCTCTTCCTCTTCATGACCTCTCCCACTGATCCTGGTTCTGCCCTTTGTGGTCAGATGGAACAAATCTAATCACTCTTCCACATGACAATCCCTCAAATACTTGAAGACACCAATAATACCCACCTCCTCCAAGTCTTCTCCTCAGTATTCATAGAGAGTCACTTCTATCCTCACTACTTCCAGGGCTTTGGCTAAGACTCAGTTTCAAATTCTGCCTCAGACACTACTTTTGTGACCCTTAGCAAATCACTTAGTCTCTATGTGTGTCTCAGATTTCTCATTTGTAAAATGAGGGATTAAATGTGCTAGAACTGGACTAGACAGCCTCTAACATCTCTATATCTCTAACCCTATGTCATCCTCGTACTCAAAATTCTTCAGCAGTGCCCTACTAGTGCTCTGCCTAGATGAGAAAAGTTGGAACTGTTCTTGACACTCAAGGTCCTCCATAGGTAGCCAGCTTTTCTAGCCTTGTTTAAGATTATAGTCTTCCATTCGCTATACAATCAAACTAATCAGGACTACTTTCTCAACCCCAAACATGCCTTGTGTAGTGTTAGAATAGGGGAAGGACACCTCCATCCACAGGCATACAGAAGGTTTTGTAATTAAAATAGAATTTGGGATGCTGGGATGGGATCTGGGGACTTGTTTTGGGTGGGCACACAGTGGATTTTTAAAGGGAAATATTTCAGCAAGGCAATCATACTCTAATTTGTCTTCCCTGACTGTTTACAAAGAAGCTTATGTGAAGAATAACTATCTTTGCAAAGGAATTTGACCTTTATCATGGGGCTGAGACAAACCTAGAGGAGGAAAGATGAGCAGGGTGTCTACAAATGTGTAGGGTGAGATTTGATGTCATATAAGTCCCAGTAAGGATGAAAAGAGTGGATGTGGACTTGGGGCATGCACTGATGCTCTCCCTTTGTGGTCTACATGCTGAGTAACAAATAAAATGGTACACCAATCCTCAAGCATCCAGTCTGTTCTCCATCTTCAGAGGACCACAACTATAAGAGGGGCTGGCAGTGAGAATAAGGACATTCTTCTACTTCTGTGAGCTTTTTCTTATAGTGTTCTCTGTGCCTCAAACATGCTCCCTTCTTCCTTTACCTTTTGAATTCCTGTATATCTTTTAAAGCTCAGCTCCAACACCCATTCCTCTCCAAGATGTTTCTCTATCTTCCTGGTGGTACAAATTCCTTAGCTGAGTGCTTAGAACCCTCCACAATCTGGCTACACCACACCTTTCCAGACGTTTCAGATTATTCCCCTTGGCAGGCTCTTTGTTCCAGTCAAACGAGACCTATTTACTGTTTGAAAAATTCAGAATTCCATCTCTTGACTCCAGATCATTGCACAGGCTATCACCCATACCTGGAAAGCACTCCATCCTCACTTGTTTCTTCAAAGTCCAGTTCCCATCAGCACAGTTTGAGTGCCACTTCCTGGAGAAGGACCTGTTCAGCCCCAACTCCTACAACTCTAAGTGTGCTTTTTCTCTTGAAATAACTTGTATTGCCTTGTATATTCTTTGTAATTACTGACAGGTGTATAGGCAGCCAGGTGAACAGTGGATAGAGTCTTGGACCTGGAGTCAAGAAGACCAGTTCAAATCTGACCTCAAACACTTACTGTGTCACTCTGGGCAACTCACTTTACTTGGGTCTACCTCAGTTTCCTTCTCTGTAAAATGGGAATAATAACACCTATCTCTCAGACAGTAAGACAAGCAAACTTTTAAGTGCTATATAAATACTGACTCTTATTACATCAAGTTCCCACATTAGAACATAGGCTTTCTGAACATAGGCAGTCACCGTTTTGGGTTTTGGGCGGGTTTTTTTCTCCCTAATGTATAACACAACGCTTTTCACATATTCTGAGAATTTATTAAGTTGAATTAGATAAGTCACAAGTTTCTCCCTTAGACTTCATGTGAGATTTTTTTTTGCACTGCTCTCAGGCACTTATAACAGATAACACATGCTATACTACAGCTATCTGTGTTTTATTCTGTCTCATTACTCAGTTAAAACTTCAGGATTGTAGAGATTATACAGGGGTGTACTAGCGCCTGCTCAAATCGACTCTGGAAAGCCCATTGTTAAATTCTCAGGGTGAGCATTTACAACTCTGAAATTGGCAAAGGCTCCCAACCTCTGTTTGATTGATTGTTTTGACTGTTAAAACTTATCAAAGTGTTAATAATGCAAATTAAACTTAAAAGCATGCCCTGTGGAGAGACAGCTGTTAGCATTTACCAGCACACTCCTAGAACTATACTTTAACTTTCAGCTTCAACCTCCTTAGCACCAAGTAGAGTAAGTTGGACACATTTAATCTTTTTTTTTTAAAGGAATGAATGACTGATCACTTTATTTACTCTCCATTTCATTTGGTTGCACATTCTTTGCAGGTATTTGTAACCAGAAAAGAAATTCATGAAATGTCAGCATGGAAGGGATTTAAAAGACTGTCCAATCACAAAATCAGTGGCATATTGAGTTTAGAGGTAGAAGAGACCTTAGGATTTATTTGATAGCTGAAGTTTCCCTTTGTACAGATCATGTAATTGAGACCCTGTGAGGTTAAATGACTTGCCCTAAGTCATACGTCTGATCAGTAGAAGCAATTGGACCAGAAAATGGGGTTCTAGTCTTATAGAGCCGGTTCTTCCTCCATTCATTCATGTCCCTCCACATCCTAGCCCTCCCCTTGAACTCTAATAGGTCCAGCAAAACTTTCCAGAAAGAGACATGCCAGATCAGTGGCAAGATGGGGACTCTGGCTGAGCTGCTGCTTTCCCATCCAAATTTCAGCATGCAATCGGCCCTCCTAAGACACACGCTTTCCCATCCAACATTTTCCCTGCAGTTGGTTGAGCCTCTGCCTCCCCGTGTGTCTCACAACGGGTAAAATGCTGTCATGACTTTGTGGCTGAGGTGATTAATTAGAGCCATTGCTGGCCTGGCGAACACGTGCTGGCCTCCACATCTGCCCTCTGACAGCAGGACTCAGTAAGCAGACTGTCACTCCTTTCCCTTTTGCTCCCTCCAAAACCTAATCAGCTGTGACATTTGGGCCAGCTGTTTGGAGAGGTGGATCACCCAGGGGTTTTCCAAGGGTGGAGTGGTGAGGAAAGCTTGATAGGACTGTGGACTGCGCCTGCCACCTCCCACGGACCACATCTTTGTTTCCAGTTGGAAGGGAAGGGGGCCCTGGGCGGATGCCGGGTATTGGCATGGTGTTTCCTTCTCTTCTTTTCATGAACATTTTACCCCTTATGCATAAGCAGCGTAGGCGGTCTCCCTGGCATCACTTCAGGGCCCCTTCCCAAATACTTTCATCAACACCTGAAAATTTTTTTCATCTGTTAGAAATGCCACTACGATCTGATTCAAACTTCCCCATGTCTACTCTCCCCACCCCCAGTGCCTTTCTTTTTACCCTTCAATAACTGTCTTAGATGGATCTAATTATGTTGAGGTTGTCTCCCCCATGGCAGAAGCTTCTTGGATGCATTTGGGCTGCACATTGCTTTTAAAAAAAATTCCTAGGGCTTAGCATAATGTTTGGTACATGGTAAGCACTTAATAAATGCTTTTCAACTAACTCATTGACTCACCTTTCGTAGATCTCTGAGCATGTCTCCCCCTTTCTCATCTCCTCGCTTTCACTCAACTTTACTTAATACTTGAAGTACCATTTTTTTTTTACTGTCCATTGGGTTACTACTATTTTTTTTAAAATAACCCAGTTCAAATAGCATCTCTTCTATGGAGCCTTCCCTGGAAATGATCCTGCCCACAGCCTCTTATTAGCTCTTATATCTCTCTGGTGCATCATCACAGAACAATGTGCATTATACTTGCTCAAGTATGTTTTTATGCCCCTATATGAGGGGAGGGACAGTATCCTATCAAAACTTTGTCCATTTTCAGGTATCTAGTTCAGTGATTTGCTTAGAATAGAGTCTTAACTTTGGTTGGGTTGAGATGAGGGGATTAAGAATAATAAATTATTTTCCATGACAGAATAGCTGAAAGGAGCTAGAGGTTTCCCTGGGTAGAGGTAAAGAAGAAGGGTTGACTCAGGGGCATCAGACAGTGGGACAGGGATGGAGATAACTGGAGGAGGGGTTCTGAAGCAAAGTAGGGGCTTTTGGCAGGGAATGCTTTGGTATGTGTTGGGGGATAGTACACGCACATGTGATAAAACAAAATTAGGGAGTTAAATTGCATTTTCGAGAGCTATATTCAAGGGAAACCCTCCAGAAGGCTGATTTTAGTGGTGTCTGCTGATGGGGAAGAGTGTTAGGCCTGCTGCTGAATAAAAGAGAAGAGTTCTGATCTCAGAGTCGAAGAAATTCATACTTCCTGGCTTCTGGACAGCCTGTTCTGCCTACTGAGTAAATGGGTGGCACTGGTCTGTTTGACCCAGAGTTAATAACAATGATGAAACCAGCATATAGTCAACATGAAAACACAGCCTGAATAGAGATAGACTGTTCAGAGAATGTTAGAGCTGGAAATTATCTGGGTGAGGGATCATTCATCTTTCATTGTGCCCTGGACCATTTTGGGAGTCTGTATGGTGAAAGTTTTCTCAGAATAATGTTTTTTTTTTAATATTTAAAGAAAATATTCAATATCACTTGGAGCTTAGTGAAAATTAAAATGCTATTTTTTTTTCTGTCCAGTTCACTATCCCTCTTGGTCTTCAGGTTAAGAAATACTGACCCATTACTATACCAATGAGCATGTTGAGGCCCAAAGAAATTAATTATCTTTTTAAAATTCATACAGGTAGCAAATGCTTTTAACCTTTTTTTTAATATTCCTGGGATTTAGCATAGTGCACAGCACATAGTAGGTGCTCAGCTAATGTTTTCTGACTCACTGACTGAAGTAGCAGAGTTGGTTTTTGTATTCAGATGCTTTAGCTTCCAATCAACACTCTTGGCATTGTCATGCTCACTGATTTTTAGTCAAATTGAATTTGATACCTTTCCTTAAAATAGCTTCTTGTCTTTGGACTGGGAGATTGCTACCAGTTTTCCTGAAAGTGGGAAAGGTCATGGCATCATCGATTTAGCCATTATCTACTCCCACTTGCACATTTTAGAGTTGAGGAGACTGAGGTCTGGAGGAGATGGCCCAGAGCCCAGGGTCATCAAATTAGCAAGTTTTCAATACAGGCTATCTGGCTTCCTTCCACCACATTCAGGCCCACAAGTGGGAAGCAGGACAAGGGGAGCAGGCTGAGGTTGGAGAGATTCATCCCACTGTAGGGCAGTAATCACCTCATTATGAGGGAGGAGTGGCCGAAGGCTGCGGCTGCTACCTCCTGGCTCTTGCCTCTGCGGCCAGGCTCTTCTGCTGACCACATGCTGTTGGCAGTTTGTGGAGCCAGGAGCTACAGCTGAAGCGCCTGTTTCACACAGTTCACTTCTCATTAGCTCCCCACTGGGTGGCCACAGCAGCAGATGGGGAAGTTCCCCAGTTTCCTCCAGCCCTCCTTCCTCCCACCCCTTCCCAGCCCACCTTGGGCACCAAGCTTCCTCACTTCTTATGTTGCCAACACGCCAGGGTTGGACCACCTTTGGCCAACACTTCTAGAACAGAAGTTGGGGCTGCTGTTTCTGATGCCACAGAATCAGGGAGCCCTCTTACGGATGTTGCTTGTTATGGCCATTAAAAAATAAAGTCATCCTTTCTCACAGGATTTCGAGGTGGAGAAGACATTGGAGGTCATTTTGACAAACTGTCTCATTTTACAGATGCAGAAATTGAGGCCTAGAGGTGACATGCATTGCCCCAAATCACACAAACTGACAGCAAAGGCAAAATTTAAACTGAGGTCCCCTAGGGCTGTGTTCTTTCCACATCTCCCCACTGAATCTCAGCTTAATTTTGGTTTTGACTGTGTTCTCACTAGGCACGCAGCCATTCACCTCATCTTCACATCCTTGTTACTCCATCCCTTTGATTCTGGGAAAGAGGAGAAGAGGGCTTTAGTTTCCCCATTTGTGAAATGATTTGGGTGAACTATATGATTTCTAAGGCCCTTCCAACTTTAAATCTTATATTCATAAAGAATTGAGTACCATCTCTGTGTTAACATTCGAATCCATTAAAACATAGAATGTTAAGACCTACAATGGAATGGTCCATTTGGATTAACCTCACAGACAAATGCGGAAAATAACTCTTTATCCTTTCCTCTAATAGCTAATATTTATATGATAGCTTGGGAGTTTCAGAGTGTTTTATACATATTCTCTTTTTACTATTGTCCCTATGTTACAGATGAAAGAAAAACTGAGACTGAGAGAGTTTAAGTGACTTAGCTAGGGTTACAGGGCAGAGTTCAAACTTAGTTTTTCCTGACTGTACTCTATCCACCTCACCACTCCCCTCTACCTACAAAATGGCATAAATTCTTTCTTTCTCCCTCTCTCCCTTTCTTCCTCCCTCCCTCCCTCCCTTCCTCCCTTCTTCCCTTCTTTCCTTTCCTCTGCCTGTCTCTTGCTTTTTTTCTTTTGAAAGTTTTACTTTCAGCAACAAACAAAATATTAAACAAAGCCAATAACTTTGGAATGAAGTCCGACAGTGGCTACCACAGTCTCCATCCTCAGTCCACACCTCTCCACTCAAGGGAGGAAGGTGAGTCTTAAGATGGCGCAATCCAGAAAATAAATAGAATCCTTTACTATTAATAGTTTGTTTAGTATTCATTATTTGGCATGTGCCAAATCCATAACTGCTCATTTGTGTAGCACTTTAAATAAATTATCTCTTCTGGTCTGCACGCAAAAGAAATCCAACAACCTGTGAAAGAAGCCTGAGTACTGGGATCTCTATTTCTTTTTGAGACTAGTATTGCTAACTGACCTTTATGTAGAACGTTAAGGTTTGGGGAGTACTTTGTAGCATTATCTCATTTAATGCCAGTAGTTCCCAGCTTCTGCCTAAAGACCTCCACTACTGCCTGGTGTAGCCCACCTCCCTTTTGGAAACTTGACTTGTTAGGATGCTTTTCCTTACACTTAGCTGAAAACTGTCTCTCGGAAGCTTCTACCATTGCTTCTAGCTCTGCCCTATGGGATCAAGCAGAATCAGCCTTCCAGAGGGCAATCTTTCAAATACTTAATGATAACTCACATCCCCACCTTATATCGAAGTTTTCAGAGAACCAATGAAAAATCATTTATTAAATTAAATAATTATGAAAGGCATTTATGAAGTGCTATGTGCCAGGCACTCTATTATGCACTCAATATGCAAAGAAAGGCAAAATCATGGTCATTGCCCTCAAGGAACTCATATTCTAATAATGAAAACAACTCTGTATTTACAAAATATACACAGTGCAAGTGGGGACATAAATATAGAGAAAAATCACTAGCTGGTGGTGGGATAAAATGATGTGAGAATGGGGAAGATCTCCTGCAGAAAGTTAACTTGGGTTAACTTTGAGTTAACACTGAGTCTTGAAGAAAATCAAGGAAGCCAAAAAGTGGAGATGAAAAGGGAGGAAATTTCACGCATGGGGACAATCACTTAAAATGCATGGAGGCAGTAGATGAAAAGTCACTGGATGGTGGACTATGTGAGGAAGAGTAAATTGTAAGAAGACTGGAAAGGTGAGGAAGATCCAAGCTACAAAGGGCTCTAAAAGCCAAATGATATTTATACTTGATCCTGAAAGTGATAGGGAGTTATGGGCGTTTGTTGAATAGAAAGAAGTGACACTGTATAGCCTGTACTAACAGAGAACTTTAAAGGCAATAAGAAGTCAGGGGAGTTTACTAAGTAAGTAAGTTACATAACCACGTACATATTTTAGGAAGCTCACTTTCATGGCTGTGTGGAGGATGGATTAGAGTAGGGAAAAGTTTGAGTCAGGGAGACCAATTTCCAGGTAAAAAGATACGTGTGTAGTGTGTATTAGGGATTAGGGAAAAGGGGACTTAGTCAAGATATATGAATTAAAAGAAACATTTCCCCTTTTCCAACTCATTCAACTGATCCTTGAATGTCATTGTATTTAGTCCCTCCCCATCCTCCTCATCATCTGGATATGTTCCAGCAGGTCAATTCAATGCAATGAAATTCAATTTACACATCTGATGAACACCCACTCTTTCACAATGTTCTATGCTGGGTGGTGGGGAGCTGCTCCTTTGTGATTTTTCTCTTGCAAGTTTCCGTGCTTTTGTGAGCAGTAGTTTCCACCTTCAATCTTCATCCAATGGTTAGCCAAGCCTCCAGGGAGCGTAGAATGACTTTTGTTGCCATTTTGCTTTCTCAGTTTCTCCCTTCGATGCGTTTCTTTTGATGTCTTTCCTGGATATCTCACTTCCGATCATTCAGTGCAGTCAGTCAACAAGCCTTTCTTTTATTGTTTGTGGTCAACTTGTTTGAAGTGTCTTAAAGGCTGAGCCTGCAGGATGCCTCAACAAACATTTGAAAAGTGGGAAAAAAAAACCAGCCAGTCAACCTTTTGTTTAAACTTCTTGGTGCCAAACATAAGGTCTGACTGATTTGTTTTTATGAAATTGATTTAATTTCTTGTAAGATCGAATGAATGAATGGAGTGGGTATTTTAGCATTTGTGTATAAACTTCTGGATACTGCTGATCTTTTGAGAAAGTGGACCATCAAGGATTTGGAGGAGCTAAATGATTTGAGAGGAACTATTTGTATACCAGCATTTGCTACTGCCCAATATATTTACTGATTATTCTCTATTTTGAAGAGGGGATAATGGAAAAAAATTTAGAGGGACCTAAGTTAGAATCCTGAGTCTGTACCTTCATTTCTCTCAGGATCCTCCAAGATGTCTCCATCATCGCATATTTCAGAGCTGGGATCTGTTCCTAGCTCTATGATGACTAGCTGTGAAACCTTAGATAAGTCTCTATTCTATAAAATAGAGATAAGAGTTAAAAGACAGTGGTTCTAATTCTACTTACTAGCTGTGTGACCTTGAACAAATCACTTAACCATTTTTGGCTTTAATTTCCTCATTAATAACATGGGGGAGCATATGGGATGATATCTGAGGTCCTTCTTAGCTCTAAATATATGATCCCATGTTTCAGTGTTTCTATATGCCTGTCTTTTAGTGTCATTTTGAGAAGCCATGAAATGGTGTATATGAAAAGCATATACTTTGAAAAGTATACAATAAGATACAAATGCAAAGCACTGTATTATCTCAAGTTTTTAACCTCTGATCACTCATCTGTTTGCCCTTCAAAAATATGGACGTCCTGTGATCTAGTGTTCTTTCTAGCTGAATTCTCATGAGAACAGACATATGTTGTGGTAGATGCAGCATAACAACTGAATTGCCAGTCCTTATAACAGTCCAGTCACTTGAGCAAATTCTATCACCTCTCAAATCCCCAATTTCCTAATCTGTATTATTATGTATTGCTTTAGGTGCACACTTCCAACCCTAACTCTGTACTCATGTACTGTATCTACTATCCCAGTTCCTTTCTAGCTCTAAACCTATTGGTAAAAATAGGTCTCAGCTAAACGTCAGGGAACATTTTCTTTTTGATTGTTGTTTATTATGCATTTTTAACTATTTTTTCAATTCAATAGCAATCTTCCAAGATCCTCTCCCCACTGGAAAAAGAAACAACAAATCCAAGCAACAAATCTGCACAGTCAAGTAAAACTAATCTTGGCATTGGACATGTCCAAAGATGCAAGCTTCATTCTTCCTATCTAATTGATTATTGGTAGATACCATTCTAAAACACCATGTAATCCTCTGGAATCATGGTTTGTGCACTGGGTTGATCAGAGATATTAGATAATTCAAAAAAATTTACAATGTTGGTTTTTAATTAAATAAATAAATTGTTAAAATTAAATAAATTGTTTTCCTGGTTCTTCTCAATTTACTTTTGCATTAGTTCAAAGTAACTACCCATCCTTCCTTTTCTTAGAGTAGACCTCTGCACTCTGAAACTGGGATGCCAATGGGCCCCTACCTAAGGGCTCCTCATGACCTTCCTATCTTTAGAGTGATTATCTATAGTCACTGTTGCTACTTCCCACCCAGCCTGATGGTTTTCCTTTTCTTGGCCTCATTAAAGGGGCCATCCCCTGACTACTTCTTAAACAGGCCTATTCAATGAATGGGCATTGCCTCACCCTAAGTGAGGGCCTGCAGAGACCTTGGCCTAAAGGGCCCAAGGTCTCCCACTGCATTGTTGGTCATCTCCAGTCATTCTGATGAATATCTGGTCACTGGATTCAGATGCCTCTGGAGGAGAAGTGAGGCTGGTGACCTGCACAGCCCTTCCTCACTCAAAACAAAGTCAAGTGCAAGTCATGTCATCATTTCTCTGATGGCCTGGTCTTCTTTGGCAACAAAGGACGAGCATAAGAGCATCCTTTCCACTGTCCTTAATTTCATCTTTTAAGATCTTCACAACATATTCCTAGGCCCTCCATCCTACTTTGATTAATTTCCCCTATGACCCCTGATCACTTTCAATTCTCACAGAATGCTTGTATCATCTCTCCTTCCAATTAAAATACAAATATTTTATCCTTATGAAGTGTTCTCTAATTACTCACTTACATTTAGCTTTTAATATTTCTCTTAATGCTTATGTTTGTATTTCAAAGTTTCTACTCAACTCCAGGCTTTTCATCAGTCACACTTGGAAGTTCTGTATTTCATTAAAGGCCCATTTATTTCCTGTAAGATAACAGTTGTCTGGATCAGTTATTCTTGATTGTAAACCAATATCTGTCGTTAAGTCTAGCTTCTCAGCCTCTCTAGAAGACCCCCAACCACTGACCTGGGCTAGGAGATAAGTCTGAGGGCTGTTGGCTTAGCTCAGGAGTGTAGGGGCTGAGTTACTATTCTTAGAACCGTCTGGGACCACCTGTGTTATTAATCTGGGGTGGGAGGCTGAGTCTAAAATCAGTTTTGGATCTCTGCACTGTTGGCTGATCTCTGAGCACTTGGCCTATGATGTCTGGACACCCCTTGTCCATAGTTCATGCCTTGATCACTTGCCTATAGGTCAAATTTTCAGTCTTGGGATGAAAAGATGACCCACTGTAGTGTCTTCTTCAATCACTATTCAATCCAACGTTTTAACTTTTTTAAAATAAAAAGTAAAGTTTATGAACCCCCAAAAATAAAAGATTGTTGGACAGTAGTTGGGGGAGAAACTGGGCTGTATCACTTTCTCCTACTCTACCCTCTTGGCCGGTCTCCTCTTGTATATATTTTTTTAAGTATTTTGTAAAGACTATGAACCTTTAGAATCTCTCTTTCCCTCTCACCGTTCATTTATCTGTTCCCTTGGTCTTGGACCATAATCCTTTAGCCTAAACCATTAATAATAGCTTGAGATCTTTCTGTAGAGAGAGCAAAGTGATACAATGGGAAGTAATACAATAGAAAGATCATCAAATCTGGAGTCAAAGAACCTGGGGGGTCAAATCCTGGCCCCTGTTAGTAAGGCTGTGAAAATGAAAAAATCACTTTGTTTGGTTGCCCTCAGGTTCCTCACCTGTAAAATGACCCTCCCAACAACAGTATGATCCTGGAAATAAGAACTAATTTTGAATCCTATCTTTGTCTCTTAATAACTCAGCAATCCTATTCAAGCAACCAATAAGCATTTAAGTGCCTACTACACGCTGGCCATTGTGGTAGGAATTGTTGGTTCAAAACCAACAATAGAGCAGTCCATTTCCTATCTGAGTCTTGGTTTCCTCACTCATGAAATGAGGAAATGGACTGCCTTATTTTTAAAATCCCTTCCAGAGCTTAGCATAGTACCTGGTATATAGTAGGTACTTAATAAATGTTTGTTGATTGCTTGACTTCCAGCTCTCACAATCTAAGTTTCTACGTAAAGAAAATTTAACAGAAAATTTCTAAAGACAAAAATCATCAAGACCCAAAGGAAGAACTAATCATAGAATTTTGGGTCCCAGGACACATCAGTGGAAAATATATTTGGTGAACAGGAGGCCTGCCTGACAAATTTTAAATCATTTCCCATAGGTCGCTTCTAACAGTCTATTTGTACGCTTGACTCTTACAGGTAGAATCTGATGAGGCAGTTCTGGTAGTGACAAAATTATAGCAATGATTAATGATTACATGGCCTTTTGCTCTCCTGTCTAGAGTCAGTAGTCCATCCTACAAGTTCCTGGCAAAGTGATTTTCCTTAAGTTCATATTGACCAAGGGACTCCCCTATTCAACCAAGTCCACTAATCCCATTGCTTCTTAAATAGGAATCCTTAACAATTTTTGTGCCATGGATTCCTTTGAGAATTCCTTTGACAATTCTTTAACAAGCCTAAGGATTCCTTCTCAGAATGTTTTTAAATATATAAAATAAAATATACAGGATTACAAAGGAAATAAGGTGTATTGAAATAGCTACCAATTTATTTTGTAAGTTCAAGGATCCCAAGAATTTCTTCATCTAGAACAAAATACAAACTCTTCAATTTAGTTTATAAAGTTCTGTACAATCTCCCCCAATCCAATATCTTTCTAGCCTTGTTAGACTACCTCTTCTTCTTTGTTATCTAGCCATATTGGCTTTCTCTCTTCTCCTTCCCAGAGATACTCCATCTACAAGCTCCATCTACCAACTGGCCATCTCTCATGCCTTCATACATTCCCTCCACCTCTGTCTCACTGCATCCTCCTCTTCTTTTAATATGCAACTCAAGCACCATCTTCTACATGAAGCCTTTCCTGATCCCTCAATAGCTAGTGCCCTTCCTTCCACATTATCTTCCATTATCAAGTGTGTGTGTGACCTTTATGTTCATTTTGTATATGTTTTTATATTTACTTCTGCTTCCTTCCTTGTAATAGGAAGGGCTCTGACTAGATGACCTCTAAGATCCCTTACAGCTCTAAATTGCAATATCAAAGAAGTAGAAAATTTAGAAGTTATGGGGTCCTTTGAGATTGTCATGTCTCACTTTGACATTTTACAGATGTGGAAACTGAGATCCAGAAAGACTAAGCCCAAAGTATCAAGCACAACTACCTAGGGATCACCAATTTACACAGAGCTGGGATTTGAACTAAGGTCCTCTGATTCCAAATCCTGCATTCCCTTGACTCTTTTTTTTTGATCCTCATCTGGTACATTCAGGCTAACCCTGGCTATCCCCCAGGGCTCTGTCCTGAGGCTTCTCTACTTCTCTACTATTTTACTGGTTGATCTCATTAGTTTCCATGGACTCAACTGCCATATCTATGCTGATGATTCTCATGTCTATTTATCTAGCCTCAGCCTCTTTCCTGATCATTCACGTATCCAACTGCATATTGAAAAATTTAACTGGATGCCTTATAAACATCTTAAACTCAACATGTCCCAAACTCAAATTGTTATTCCCTACCCCCCAACCCTCTCTTCTTCCTTATTTCTCTATTACTATCAAGGCTACCATCATCCTCCCAGTCACCCAAGCCTGAAAGAGATATCATCCTCAATTCCTCTCTCTCTCCCCTCATCTTGTTGATTTTGCTTTCATACATTCTCAAATGCATTCCCTTCTCTCCTCTGATACTGACACCACCCTAGTCTGGGTCCTCATCCCTCATCCTTAGACCATTGCAATAGACTTCTGCTTGGTCTCTCTACCTCAAGTCTCTTCCATTTCCAGTCCATCCATCAGGTCTGACCATGTCATCTGTGTCTTCAGTAAATACCAGTCACTTCCTATTACCTGCAAGATCAAATAGAAAATCCTGTTTGGCATCAAAAGCCCTTCATAACCTCGTCCCTTCCTACTTTTTGAGTCTTTTTAGAATTTCTTTCTATATACTATGTTGCCCAGGGATGCTGGGCATGTTGCTTTGCACATATCATTCTATCTCCTGACTAGGCATTTCCACTGGCTATTCCCCAGCCTGGAACTTTCTCCCTCCTCATATCTACTTCCAGGTTTCTCTGACTTACTCCAAATCTCAGAAAAAGTCACACATTTTACTAGAAATCTTTCCTATCACATAGAAGATGCTTAATAAATGCTTTCACACTGATGCTTCCCTTTTTGCTTCCATGTTTCAAGCCCACTTCATTTGCTATGCTTACTGTGTTTGGGGGCGGGGCATGGGTGTGTAAGTGTGTTCATGTACAGCTTTAATTTCTACTTACTGGTCAGGACTTTTTAGCACAGTGATATTTTCTTTCTGTTGTTAGATTATTTAGCCTAGAAAAGAAAAGATCTGGTGGAATTTATTGAATTTTCTTCAGGAGGGAATGACTAGAATAGACATTTTGGCATTTTGTAGACATGGCACTAGTGTGTAAGTCCCTGATCCTGACAGTTCTCTGGGTCCCAAGTATTTAGTAAATGTAAAAGGCTAATAAAGAAAGGCTCTATTGGAAAAAGTGCAAGTCTGGTGCCTGGAAGACGTGCCAGTTCCTCTCAGTGCCACTAACTGGACGACTCCTTTATCAACCCCTTACATTCTGGCTTCTGACCTCTTCATTCCACAGAAAATGCTCTCTCCAAAGTTTCCAGTGATTTCTTAGTTGCCATATCTAATCGTCTTTTCTCAATTTCCATTCTCAACTTGTCTGCAGACTTTGACATTGTTGATAACCTTCTTCTTGACACTCTCTTTTCTCTAGGTTTTTGGGATACTACTCTTTCCTGGTTTTCCTCCTTCCTATCTTGTCTCTCCTCAGTCATCTTTGCTGTATCTTCATTCAGATCATGCTCCTTAACAGCAAGATTCCCACAGGGTTCTATCCAGGACCCTCTTCCCCTTCTTTATTTTAAGTGGCAATCTTATCAGCTCCCCTAATTTTAATGACTACCTCTATGCTCATGATTCTTGAATCTGCCTATCCTGCTCTAACTTCTTTTCTGGCCTCCAATCTCACATCTCCAGGTATCTTTCAGACATCTTGAACTGTACATCCATCAAAACTGAACTCATTATCTTTCCCCTAATTCTAACTCACTCTTGCCTTCCCTGTTGTTGTCAAGGACTACACTACCTTCCCAGACTCTCAGATTTGCAACTTAGGGTCATCCTGGACTCTTCACAATTTCTCTTTCCCATATCCAGTTGGTTGTTGAGACTCATCAATTTTCCCTATACAATATCTCTTCTATACAATTCTTTCTCTCCTTTGACATTGTTGCCACTATAGTACAGGCCCTTATCACCTCATTGGTTACTATTGGGCAACTGTTCTGGTATTGGAATAGCATGCTGGTGGATTTGCTGCTTGCCTTGTCCCTCCCTACTCCACTCCATCCTCCAGTCAGACATCTAAGTGACTATCCTAAAGGATAGGTCCAACTACCTCACCTCCCTACTCAACAGATTCCAATAACTTCCTATTGCCTCCACATCAAATATAATGTACTTTGTTATTTAAGTACCTTCATAAACTAGTCTTCTCCTATCTTTCTAGTCTTATACCTTACTCTCTGATGTATATTCTTTGATCTAATGACACTGACCTCCTTGCTGTTCCAACAAGACATTTGATCTCTCTGCTTTCAGTGATTGTTCTCTGAAAATGCTGTCCCTCCTCACTTTCACCTCTTGGTTTCCCTTACTTCTTTCAGATCCTAACTAAAATTCATTCTTCTACAAGAAACTTTTCCCAACTGCTCAATACAAGTGCTTACCTTTTAAAAACTATTTTCTGTTTTTTCCTGTATATATTTTGTGCATATTTTGTTTGTTCATTGTCTTTTCCATTAGAAAAGACATTACTGCCTCTTTGAGGGCAGTAACTATCTTTTGCCTCATTATGTCCTCAAGACTTAGCATGATACCTAGTCCATAGTAGGTGCTTAATGTTTGGATACTCTATCTTCTATCTGTCTATCTACCCATCCATCTATCTCTAAAAAAGAAATTACAGTACAGTACACTTTTGGGTGTGAATGTCAAATAGCCAAGCAAAGCCAAATATATATAGCTGAAGTAAGATCAATGGTCCTTAGTGTACTGCAAACAGCCTTTGGTAAATTTCTGGAAGCACATTCTAGTGTCTGAATGCCTCTGAATGACTTTGACATTGCCAGATTCTTATGTGACAAACTACTATGTCATCTTCACTCATCGTTCTACATGAGAAAGGGCAAGGACCTTTCCATTCATATAACCCAAAGACAGAGTCTCCATGTTGCCAAACCTATGGATAAAACTAAAACATTTGATCAAAATCAAAATGTGCAAAAATTTGGCATTATACAGGAAAAAAGATCTGTATTTCACATTTTCTACAGATGTTGTACAAATGATCTTAAAAGTGGAATCATTTTAAGGATGACCCTTCAGTTGGAGGAGAGTTTGCATCTACACAGACTCCCAATGCCACACCTGTAATTTCTGCATACCATCAATACCACCCCAAACACACATGTGCTCCCCGACCCCCTGAAAGCTGCCTTATAGAAACAGGACTCATCTGAATGCCAGCACGGCTGTGAAAACACTTCCACTCCCTGGGACAACTGTGTTTATTAAGCTCATGATTTCTGAGGGTGAAAGGAGAGCCAAAGGACCCTAAAGCATCCTGATGGCAAAGGTACAAAAACACAGGCACATTCTCAAGGGGGGAAAAGTGTGGGAGAGAGGTCAAGATGAACTGGTTTATGCCCATGCTCACGTGTGTTACATAAACTATCAGAGAAACATAGGAAAGTATAGAATGAGGTGTGTTATCATGCTAGTAATTAAAACCTCTCAGTCAGATGCTATAGAGAGATTAGTTGTCACATTGTGTTAAAGGAATCCTTGCCTTATTCCCTAGAAGGAGACAGACTGCCTGCCGTCCCATCATCTGTTACTGTGCTATAGCTCTCCACGGCCAGAATGTAGAATTGGCAGATTCCATGAACAGACGCCCTTTGCTATTGGGAAAACAACGCTGACTGTGGACCAAAAGGGAGGGAAATGGATGCATGAAAACACAATCTTCCATTCCTCCTTTAGGTCCCAACAACTGCATCCAGTTTAACTTTGTCTACATATATTGCCTATAAATAATCACATCTAAGAGATATCTATTAAAAGCCTTGATCTTCTGGCATGGAGAATGGGTCAAAAAGGAAGTTAAAGGTCTCTCTCTCTTTCTCTTTCTCTCTTCCCCCTCCTCTCCATACATATATAGAAACACACACACATATATGTATATACATATATATGTGTATATATATACATACATATATCTTCTACCTGTTTTGTATTTTAAATTATGAAAATGTTTTCATCTGATTTATGCTTGGATTTTCCAAGATGATTCTTTGAGACCCTCTAACAATGGGCATTTTCAAATCATCCCTTTACATTTTGCCTTTATATATCCAATCTCTTTCTTTGACTTTATCTAGAAAAGAAAAGGTAATTGTATTGAGATCTGGTGAAATAAAACATCTGTGTGAGACCTGAAATTACTTTTTAGTTTTCTATGGAATCTTTCAAGACTGGGGAATTTTGCATGGTGCTGTTTAGATGTGACTGGATTGGTGGAAAGGATGATGACACAGGATTGCGTACCTTTGTGAAAGGTAGAGTTGGTGGGAGAGTTTTCAAAAGGAGAGATTTGTTTTGTATAGCCAAATTCTTTGGAATTGATGAGAGACAAAAGGAGAGGGGGTGACAGGCATACAGACAGAGACAGGCAGACAGGAAGGGGGGGGGGAACAGAGATAGAGAGATACATAAAAAGAGACAGATAAAGAGAGAGAGAGCAACTTTGGAAGCTAGAAATCCAGTGTGTGTAGGTACTGAGGTTTGCAGTGAAGGATGGTAATGTGATTTCTGTCCACTGAAGCTCTCATAAGTATCATAGGGTGAACTTGGCCAGTGGCTTATGGCTAGGGCCTGAGTGATGGTAGAACAAGGGTGGGAAGGAGACAACAGGTTCACATATATGGCAGTTTTGCTGCTTTACAACTGTCTTGGAAGGCTTGGCTATATTCAACAATTACAGAACAAGGCCAATGGTAGGCAGGTTGCATTAAATACAATTCCTCTTTTTGTCAGTCAATTCATTATTACAAGAGTATCAGATTAGATGGCAAAATTCAGCAAGAGATAGAAAGAGAAGGCACTTTTCACCTTTCCATAGAAAAATGGACTATCCAAGGCACACAGAAAGAATTAATATCCTTGTAGAGTTTCACCCACCCATAATTTCTCATATTATTACCAAATTGTTCTTCCTTATTTACAGATCTGATCAGGTCAATTTTCTACAAGAACAAAATCTCCAATTACCTTTCTACTGACTATTAAATAAATTGCCAATTCTTAATTCTTCTATTTAAGGCATCCCACAATCACATGCTGACCTCCTTTTTCCATACTAATTAAACAATATTTAATCAAGGAGACTTGTTATTTATTTAAAAAATTTTAATCTTTTCCTTTCTCTGTGCTTTTGCTCTCAATATTACCCCATGGCTCCTTAAGCTCTCCAAGTAGGGAAAAGGATTAAGAATCTCTACCACACCACACCTCTAGACTTGCACAGTTCACTTAAAGTACTAGGCTTTCTCTTCCTACACATCGTGGTCCTATATATTGTGGTTTTCTTGGTTCAGGCTTGGTTCAGTTCTTGGTTCATCCAAGAACTCATTATTTTCTAGAAATTACTCCTTTTGCATGCTGCTACTTATGTTTTCTGCCCTCTCTGGGGTCATATATTTTGTTTCCTCCTAGGATTATATGATGTAGGTGTATTTTTCCTGGAGGAGCCAGGAAGACATAGGGATATACATTCTACCTTAGAGGGAACTAGAGTCCTGACAGGACAAAAGTCCTGTCAGTCTTTTTGACCATTACACATCTACATTTCTGTGTCTTACCCTAGCTTTTTAAGCTCTCCTTTTAAAGACTTAGTAAAGAAAACAGCTCAAGTACATGACTCAATCATGATCCTATGTGGTGGCAAAAAGCCAAAGCAGATTTTTACCTTAGCAGGAGATATCGATTCTAGAATAATGTTCTTAATTAATTTTGTTATGAAAGAATTAATATGACACAGGAGTAAAGCTTGTTGAGGGACTCTTACAGGAGGGCCTTCCTAATTTCTACTCTGCCAAGGAGTGAATCTTGTCAAGGAAATCTCGGAGAGCCACATTCCTTTTACTCCACTACACTCTTAGGAAACTCATCCTGCAAAATCTCATCAATCCAGCACTTCAAACCTCCCTAAAATCCCCTGCCCCTGGGGGTCCTGGATCACCCCCTGTTTGGAAAAGACACTGGGAAAAGTGGAGAGTTCTTTTCAGATCTTTCATTTAGAGAAATCTCCAAGGCGTCAATCTCACCATTTCCCATCTGGCTGCAGTCCTCTGACTTCATCACCTCACTCCCACTAGGAACTCTCCTCCTATCCTTTTCAGTTTCTTTTAATGTGTTGTCTTTCCCTCATTAGATATGAGCTCATCGACGGCAGGGTCTATTTTTTGCCTTTCTTTGTATTTCTAGTGGTTAGTACATAGTGGGCACTGAAGATATGTTTATTGACTGATCGAGTGGGGAAACTCCTCAGGAACATTAACGGACAGCAGCCAACAGCCAGCAACCAGCCCAATGCCATAGTTCTCATACCAGGAAAGCCCAGGTACAGTGGCTCTGGGGTCCCTAATGGAAATGCCCAATCAGGCACTGAATACACCTTTCTGAGCCTCTAGTTAGGGGATGGAGGTGGGGTGGATATTGTGCTAATCGTAGGAGGTGGAGGTCAGCATGAGAACCCTGGAGACCTGGGAAAGAGGAGGAGGAAGGGAGGACTACAGGAGAATAAGTGAGGTGACCAAGGGGGAAATTCAAATAAGAGGAAAGAAATGAGAAGATCTCAACTCACTGGCAGGAGAAATTATTAATATGGAACATGTCCATGAGGAGAGAGAATATCTCTCTTCTATAATGGGAATTGGGGTCTTACAAAGAGTATAATCTGCAGGACTTCAGTGCTCGGAAAGAACACTTGTTTTAAGTGAGTTCTGTGCCTCCATGACAACATCCTGTCTCAGGAGAAGAAAAACCGCAGCTCCTGGGGGCAACTGGCATCCAGAAAGGTGAGAAGGCATGAAAGCAGAAAAAGATATTTCATGGCAAAAAAGAAAGTGCTCATGGGGAAGGCAGGGGTTGGAATTGAGTTATACCATCAAAGGCAGCTAGCTGGTACAGTGGACAGAGTGCCAGGCCTGGAGATAGAAAGGTTCTTATACCTGAGTTCAAATTAGGTCTTGGACACTTACTAATTGTGTGACCCTGAGCAAGTCAATTAATCCCATTTTCCTTAGTTTCCTTATCTGTAAAATGAACTGAAGAAGGAAATGTCAGAACACTGCTCTATTTTTGCCAAGAAAACCCCAAATGTGGTCACAAAGAGTTGACACAAATGAAAACAACTGAACAGGAATAAGAAAAATCAAGGACACAGGGAAATTTCTACCATAGAACAATGTGTGTGTTGGTCCTTTGTTGCCAAAGAAGAACATGCCATCAGAGAAATAATGACATGACTTGCACTTGACTTTGTTTTGAGTGAGGGAGGGCTGTGCAGGTCACCAGCCTCACTTCTCCTCCAGAGTCATCTGAATCCAGTGACCAAATATTCACCAGGATGACTGGAGATGACTCAGGATGAGGCAGTTGGGGTTAAGTGACTTGTCCAAGGTCACACAGCTAGTGAGTGTCAAGTGTCTGAGGGTGAGATTTTAACTCAGGTCCCCTTGATTCCTGCATTGGTGCCCTATTCACTGCACACCTAGTTGCCCATACCATAGGGCAATACTTCTAATCTCAATATGTCATTGAGGTATTGATAGATCTAAGAGTAAGACACAACAGGAAAAAAGTGAAGAGGGGGAAGAGGGAAAGATGTACCAACAATAAAAGAGATTTTTTTTATAAATATGGTACTTAAAATAGATACTTTAGAAACTTGTATTCTATGAGGAATACAGAGTTAAAGAAGGAATAAATACCTAAAAGGAACATGAATCCAAGAATAAAAATTGACGATCGACAGAAAGGGAAGACAATCAGTAAAGAGAGTGAGACAAATCTTTTTTTGAGAAAAAGGAATAGAAGATGAAACTAACAAAGAATCTGAAGGGAAGGAGAGGAAAAGAGATTGTAATTATTTAACAGAGAGGAAAAACAGGTCAGGAAAAAAGAAGGGAAGAATGAGATGATTAAATAAAAGGAAGAAAAATGGGAATTAGGCAGTTAGGTAACTAACTTTCCCAAGTTAGGGAAAGGAGTGACAAACGGAAATGGAAGGTTTTGAATGAGGGGAAATAAGCCCATGCAAATAGTATTGTCTTAAATAAGATACATTCTGTTGCTTATAATTTTAAGAAGCACATCGAAAATCAAAGACATACACAGAGCAAAAATGAAGAGCTAGGGCAAAATTTACTATACTTCAGGTAAATCCAAAAAAGCAACAGTTGGAATTATATTGCTTGATACAGTGAAAGAAAAAAAGTCATAGTATAATAAAGATAAACAAGGCAATTATGTTATGTTAAAGGGAAAAATCTACAACAAACTAATATCACTATTAAATGTAATGTTCCAAATGCCTTAGTATCGAAATACATAAAGGAAAAAATAACTGAATCCCAAGATGACATAATAGTAGGATACTTTAATATTCTCCTGTCAGATTTTATTAAATCTGAAAGATAAAGGAACATATATAATTAAACAAATTGCTGGAAAAACTAGCTTTAAAAGATGTAACATTTTCAAAATGGAACTAATGAATATACATACTTTTCAGCATTATATGAAATTTTTACATGAATCGACCATGAATTAGGGTAGAGATATTACAAACTAATGTTAAAAGGAGAGAAAAGTCAACACATCCTTTATAGACCATAGTATTCTGGGAGCAGAAAGAATCCAGACAAAAACAAAGACTTAACAATGAGATCCTAAAAAATGAGTCAAAGACCAAATAGTAAAATAGTAATTATGTAAAATAAAATTATAGTCATGAAACATCTGATAAATTGGTATAATAATAATAGTACCTACCTCCAAGGGTTGTTGTAAGTATGAAATGAGATGAGGTTTATCTTTTAGTCTATCAGTTTAACAGTTTATCAAAGTAGTTTGAAAATTTTAAAACATTGTGTAAATGTTAACTATCACTATACAAAAGGTTATTGAATATAGTTAAATCAGTTCTGCGGGGAAATTTCTATTCCTACAAAGATACATGCAAAGGAGGTTGTAATGATTTAAATATGTATTTTTAAAAATATGAAGTCAAGAAATAACTCAAAATAAGTATGAAATATTTCAGATATGAGAAATAAATTGAAAATAAAAAACTACAGAAATGATAAACAAAAATAAAAACTGGTTCTTTGATGACTAACAAAATCTACAAATTTCTAGACAACTTGATTGGAAAGAAGAGGGCAGAAAAGCAAACCACAAATGAACAAGATAAAACTACAACAAAATTAGAAGAAATTTGAAAAAAATTTAAAACCAACTTTGCATATCACTGGGCCAATAAAATTAAGAAGATAAAATAAATAGAGTATTCTTTTAAAAAATAAAACAGAATACCTAACAGATGAACAAATAGAGATCTTATATAACCCACTCTCAAAAAAGGAAATAGAATGAGATATAAAAGAAAATACAAGTGGGGAAGGATCCTCATGGTCCTGGAATCACAATTTGATTTCTATCAAACTTTAAAGAAAAATTAATACTAATACTACACAAATTATTCTCAAAAATCAAGAAAGAAAGCACTCTGCCAGACTCCCTTTATGAGACAAGTATTGTCTTAATACAAGACCCAAGGAATGATTTGGCAAAGAATGCTCATTATAAACTAATAATATCAAGTCAATATCAACTTAAAAATATTAAACAGAATTGTTTCTAATTATACCAATTCATCCAAGAAATAATTCATTATAACTGTTGGATTTATTCCAGGGATGCAAGGATGGTTCAACATTAGGAAAACAAAATAATTTATCTTATTAAAGACAAAAATACCCCCAAACCACACAGTTAGCTCAATAGTTGCAGGAAAAAAGCCTTTGAAAAAGATCCAATAGTCATTTATTTATGAAGGAGAGACAGAGACAGAGAAATATAGAGAGAGACAAGATAAAGACAGGGGCAGACAAAGAGACAGACATATAGAAGCAGAGAGAAAGAAAGAGATTTCTATAGGCTATAGGCATAGAGGTATCATTTATATTATCATTAAAAAGAATCTAAAATCAGAAAAGCAAGCACTAGACATTTTCCCATTATTACAATGGGAAAGCAAAAATGACTACTCTCCCTGATACTATTTGATATGTTTCTAGAAATACTAATAACAGCATTGACAAGAGAAGAAATTAAAGGTGTAAAATAGGCAAAGAGCAGATAAAACCATCCATATTTGCCAATGATAAAGTTATTTTTAAAATCCTAGATAATCAGCAATGATATTCATTGATATGGTCATTGGCTTTAGCAAAGTTGCAATCTACAAAATGACATATCTCTAGCATTTCCATACGACAGCAAAACAATCTAAGGCAAGAATAAAAGTAGAAATCCTATTCAAAATAACTTTGAAAGTGAACAAAAACATCTACCAATATGCATGTTATACTAGTATAGATTGAAAAGATCTCATGACTGGGCCATATCAATGTGATAAAAATGACAATACTAACAACCTATTAAAAAAAAAAAAACATGGTTGGGGAGGGGCAGGGAGGAAAGACTTCCTGCAGATGACACATGAGCTGAATTTTTCTAAAAAAAATAAAAACAAAAACAAAAAATAAAACAAAAAACCAAGAGTTCTAATAGACTCAGAGGAAGGAAGACATTCCAAGCATGCTGGATAGCCAATATAAAAGCACATAGATGAAAGATGGAGTGTTGTGTGTGAAAATCAGCCACAAATCTGGTTTAATTGGACCACAGAGAAAGAACAGAGGAGTAATTTTTAACAGAGTTGGAAATATGGCTGGGTTCTAGGTTGTAAATGACTTTAAAAGTCAGAAGATCCACTTGAGTTTATCGAACAAGGTAATGACATGGACCTACATCTTGTAAAGCCACTTAAGCATTCATGTAGAAGACAGATAGATGAGGATAGACGAGGCAGGGAGACTAATTCAGAACTTGTCTCAACAGTTCAGAAGAGAGGTTTTAAAGGGCTAAATTAGAGGGGTGACTATGTGACGAGAGATAAGGAGACAGATTTGAGAGATGTTATGGGGGAGAAATGACTCCAAGACCAAATACAAAACCCTCCTTTTGACTTTTAAAGCCCTTCAAGATCTGGCTGTTTCCCACCTTTCCAGTCTTCTTCAAGGGAGTTTGGCTTTGGAAGAGAGGAGAGATATTTAATGAGAACTTCCGGGGATGGTAGGGTCTAGTGAGATTTCTTTGGTTTGCTTTTATTTTTGTTTTAAGATGGAATATGCTTGAAGGGAAGAGGGAAGGAATTGATGGATAAGATGAGATTTAAGATTAGGAAGAAAGAACGGATGATTGTGGAGACAATATACTGGTGAATATGGAATGGATGTAGGTGTCTAGTTGATTTATAAAAATCATGAATTAACATTATCTATGGTATAATGTATTTTTATTTGTTGTGTTAAGTATCTCCTAGTTACATTTTAATGTGTTTTAGTTCTCATTATAGAATTTTGCTGTCCATGAGTTTTCTTTTTAGCTCTGTTTTAGGCATTCAGGCATGTTTGCAGTATATAGAGGTTATACCATTTGCTATATAGTATGTAGCATCATAAACTAGAAACTGTCCTTCAGGAATGGGAGTCCCCAATAGGAAGATTTGTTCTATATTACAATACATTCACTAGATAGAAGGCAGAAATAAGAGAACATAGTAGTGTCAAAAGTATTGAAGCTCAGAATGAGCCAAAGTTGATAATGAATGCCTAGGAAAATTAA
The DNA here is from genome assembly GCF_028372415.1 of Notamacropus eugenii. Taxonomy (NCBI): domain Eukaryota; kingdom Metazoa; phylum Chordata; class Mammalia; order Diprotodontia; family Macropodidae; genus Notamacropus; species Notamacropus eugenii. Next base: position 481,647,909 of record NC_092873.1, on the reverse strand, counting down.
AAAGAGGCTTTTAAAAGTCATTTTTGGGGAAAGGAGGGAGATCAAATCAGGGATAGAATTATTTGCTGCTGCAGATTAAAGGAAGAATGAAAAAGGACAGTAGTGAGAAGGCAAAACTCACTACTTACTTTTTATTTTTGGTTTATCTACTGAGAATATTTAAACTGGAAGGACTAGAATTAAAAATATCAAATACAGCCTTGAAACTCAAGATGTGATTTTTTTTTTGTAAAAGTGTACCTATTTGTCCTTAGTAAACTCCTATTATCAAACTTATAAAGAATTAGTGGATATGAATTGAGTTGTCCATGATCTTTGAGAAATCAATGGAAAAGAGGCAAATTTTTATGGGACTAGAGAAAGGCAAATTTCATCTTCCGAAAAAAGACAAGTTTATAAAGGTTTTAATATGCAATTAATTTTAGATATGATTTCTGGAAATATCATAACATGTTTATTAATAGGGTAATATGTAAGCATGTAGGAATGAAAATGCTGATCACTAGAAGCCAGCATGAGTTCATCAGATCAGATCATAGCATAATAACCCTATTTGCCTGTCTGGCAAATTAATTAGATTGGCATTTACTCAGAATGCCAAACATGGATAAAAGATAGATAAATAGATAGATAAAAGAAAATCATTGAACAGATTTAGCCTGTCTTTGTGGACAAGATGGAAAAATGGCATATAGGGAAGGGTACAATGACACACTCTTAGAATTTGTTGAGTTCATAGAACCAAAGTGACCAATGACCATTAATGGGAAAGTGCCAATTGGGAAGGTGATCTATAGTTGAATATCTCAAGGACTTGTTGTTGGCTGTGACATGACATCAATGTCATGAATTTCAAAGACAAAAAAGAGGCATTATAAAATTGACAAAGGACAGAAAACTGACAGGAACAGCTAATAACCTAAATGATGAAGTCAGGATCTAAAAATGATCTCCACAGATGAGAACAATAGACCTAATCTACTATAATGATACTTGAAAAAGTTCCTTTATCTAAATTAATGAATCAAAAATCAATTTCACAAGTACTGGATGCGGCCAGATAAGAGTTCATGAAGAAATTTTTTGTTTGTTATTTGTTTCATGAGCTGCAGTCTCAGAATAAGGTGATATTTACCACAACCTCAAAGGCTAATGAATGCTGTCCTAGGCTAAAGATAGAGACACCACGTCCAGATGATTGTATGTGTTAGTCTCACTGTACTCTACCCTGGTAATATGAAACATTGCACATAATCTGTAGGGGCCACATTTAAGGAAGGATATAGAAAAGTTGGAGCCTGTTCAAATAAGAGTGACACTAACTGGAGTTCTAAGGGGATCTGTTAAGAGAAATGGAAATATTTAACTCGGAAAATGGATGATTTGGTGGGGGCCACGATTGCTTATCTTCAGACATTAAAAGGGCTGTTGTGTGGAAAAGAGTCTAGGCTTTTTCCGAGTGTCTGTCCCCAGGGCAAAGAAGTAGAAGTCATGGATGAAAGCTATGCAGTTCAACATGTAGAAAGATTCCCCCAAAATTGGAAATGTCCCAGAATAGAATGGGAATCAATGAGCTTCTCTTTACTAGAGGTTTTCAAGGCAAGACTAGATGAACCTTTAATGAAATTATGTTAGAAGGGATTCTTTCTTAGACATAGGGAATATTAGAAGATTTCTGAGATCCATTCTAGTTCTGATTTCATTTTTTTTCTGTGATTTGTGATTTAAGACTAAATAATCTCTAAAATTCCTTCCAGCTTTAAATCCTTTGATCTTCTGATCTAGTTCAAACCTTAGTTTTATAAAAGAGGAAACTAAGGTTCAGAAAAGCAAAGTCATTTGGCCAGCATTTTCACAGTTGGCCTTGATTTCCTTTAAATTTCATAATTCTAATTCCATTGAATTTAAGGGAAAGAATATAGAACTTAAACTAGGCAAAACTATTCAATACGTAGTATTTGGCTTTCATTCTCCTGACATCCCCTTTCTATGACTTATTTCTCTTTTCACTGTATCTCCTTCTTTTTTGGTGGGAGAGAACATGCCCAAAGATTCTTCCCCTTCAAAAGCTAGTCCTGGGAAGGACATGATCTGTTATTGGCAACTTGAAAATTTGAAGGAGGCAATGAATTCTTTATGTCAGAAACATTTCATGTGGTGTGTGCCTCTCCAAATTATAGAACCACAGGATAGAAAAACACCTTCGAATTCATCTTATCCAGTGCTTCTCAAATATTTTTGGTCTCTGAATCCTGTAACTTTCTTCAAAAATCTGAAGATCCCAAAGAGCTTTTTTAAACAAAATGTGGATTATACCTATGGATATTTATGTTAGAAATTAAAATGTTAATATTATTATAAAAATAGCTTTGGCTTGAAATGGTTTCAGGGAGTCCTTGAGGACCCCAGACTAGACTTAGAGAACTTCTCATCTTTTATCCAACCCTCCAACATAACATATGAAGGAACTGAAGGTCAAGCAGGAGAAGTAATCAGCCCACAACCACACAGCAAGTAAGTGGCAGGTTGGGAGTCAAACCTAGGTTTTACATTTTTAATTTCTATCCTGACATTTTCTCACTAAATGTCCCATGTTAAAGTAATTTCAGCGTCAATGAAAAGGTAAACATATGTGTGTGTGTATGTGTGTGCATATCTAGGAGGGTGTTTGTACTTCCCTGAGTCCTAAAAATAACTATACCAGATGACTATTTATTCAAGTTTATTTTTTTAAATTCAAATTTATTTAAGTGCCCACTAAGCACCTGCAAAAGGAAGGCAAAAAAAAAGTTCCCACCCTCAGGTTGCTCACAGTCTACTGGGGGAAACAACACGTAAGCCCTAGGAACAACATGACACGTACAAGATAAACTGGAGATGTCCAACAGAGAGAAGTCACTGGAACTAAGAAGGACTAGGAAAGGCTTCTTAGAGAAGGTCAGGTTTTAGCAGAGACTTGAAGGAGGTTGGAGAAGCTTGGAGGTAGAAAAGAGGAATGAGAATATCCCTCCAGCGTGGGGACAGTCGGCGCAAATGCTTGGAGTCAGGAGGTGAGGGTTTTTGTGAGGAAAGCAAAGAAAGCAGTGAAACCAGAATGGCTGGACCCAAAAGTGTTAAAGAGGAAAGACTGGAAAGAAGCCTGGAGCTGTAAGAAGGGTGGAAGTTAGGGAAGGCTTTTAAAGTCAAAGGATTTAATATTTCATCCTCAAGGTGATGGGGGGAACCAGCTCAGCCGACTTGAAGCTTATGAAGTTGAATTTAAAACATGAGAACAGCAGGTGGCGCCTTCTGACCTCACTTGCCCCTGAAACTGCCCATAGATTACAGGAGGTGATGTCAGTAAGAATCCTAACCCGATGAATTGTGTGCATCAGTGAACAGGCTTGTGCATGTGTGTGTGTGTGTGTGTGTGTGTGTATGTGCATGTGTGAATATATGCATGCATATGCAGGTGCATGTGTGTTTGAGTGTATATGTGTGTGCATGTATATGCATGTGTGTGTAGGTGCGTGTGTGTGTGCAGGTGCATGTGTGCACGCACGCGTGTGTGTGTGTGGTGAGTGGGAGGAGGGGTGGGGTGAGATGATTATTCTGACCACTGAAGCTGGATTTCTACATATTGGCAGAGTCAGACACCCATGACCAACAGTAATAAAGAAGGACCAGCTGGTGCCCCATTAATAACCACTGACTCCTGAGACTTCTCCCAACAGATGAGGGCAAATAGTGTAGACAATCATTACGCTATCCCAGGAACACCCTTCCATAACCCTGAAGCCCCAACTTCGTGTCACTCACCTTTCAACCTGATTCTCTTTAACGCCGAGGTCCTGGGATATTTATTTTCTGACCCCAAATGTTCTGGACATCAGCCATCTCATAAAACCAATGTCATGCCATCACCTTGGAGTCTTCCTTAATACACTGTGGGGGCTTAATGGATGCTAATTTTCATTATAGATGATCATTGACACAATGAAAGAAGGCTTTGCAAAAGGGTCTGTCCCACAGATGTGATCTAAGAGGCCTCATCTCACCATTGCCGTGTGGTCTTTAGAATGGAAATATATTTGTATCACATAAAACCCTTTGTATGAAGGGTAAAACTATATTATGTGAGTAATATTAATAGAGTTTTAAAAAATAATGCCCTTTACACTCCTTTAAGGATTCAGGCTAGGAAAACTGTTATACGCCAGATTGGAGTATGAACTGAGGGAGGTGTACATTGAGAAAATTTGATAAATTGACTGGGATACTGCTCTGATACTTCAAAATCACCAGCAAAAACAATGATGAGATATATTCTAAGTTCAAAGGGGTCGGCATAAAGATTATTCATCCCGGGGAATCAGGGGAATTCTCTTATTTTAGCAGCGCCCTCCTAACACTAAGAGAACACTAGAAATGATTTTTTTCTGAAGAGAAGACATGAATCTGAACCTGTGATGTCCTTGGTAAAGAGCAGGAGTGGGGGACCTGCAGCCTCGAAGCCCTCTAGGTTCTCAAGCACAGCCCTTTCACTAAATCCAAACTTCACAGAACAAATCCCTGAATAAAAGGATTTATTTCTGTAAAACTTGGACTCAATCAAAAGTTTATACCTGAGGACCTAGAAGGCCACATGTGGCCTCAAGATCGCAGGTTTCCTACCGCTAGTGTAGGGTATGCCCAGGGAGAAAATCTCTTTGACCAATGCTGATAGACAATTGCTGTGCAATTTTCAATCTTAGAGATTTGTTTGGGGCGTGGGAGAGGCCAGAGGAAGTGAAGAATTAACTTGTCCAGATTCACATAGATAGTCTCAGAGTTTGATCTTGGAACTTGCTCATTTTGGCTTTGTGGCCTCTCCTATGCACCATGCCACAGTGCTTTGAAAAAATGAGGTGCTTTTAATATGACAGAATTCTAGAATTTCAGAGCTGGAAGGAGCCTCAGGAGTCATCTAGTACAACTCTTGCCTAAACCAAGAATACTGTGAGTTGTGTAGGGTAATTGGATTTAGAGTTGGAAAGGACCTTACATAGATCATCTGATTCAATTGATCTTAGGGATCATTTGATATGATCCTTTCATTTTATAGATGAGGAAACTGAGGCCCAGAGAGGTTGCATACACATGGAATTACAAAATGTAAAGTTAGGACGGACCTCTGCGGATATCTACTACAATCATTTTGTTGATATGAATCCCCTATGCAGTCTTTCTCACAAGAGAACATCCATCATCTGTGGGATGAGTATTAGCGCTAACTTGCCAGAGGTGACATGGGTAGTAAGTGGCAGAGCTTAGGTTTAAATTCCGCTCTTCCTTACATGTCTCTCACATCCAAAATTTGCCTAAATACTCCTCCCTTCCTCCAACCTTCTTCATTCTTTTTTTCGGACATCTCTACTTCTTAGTCATTTCATACCTTACACAAAGCTGAGATCTGCTACCCTATCTATGGCTTAAACACATCGGTCTTAATTACTAACATCTGCACAGAGAGGCAGGCTATGGGATTGTTGTTGCAGGCTGTGGGATTGTTACGTTGATACTTCCAAGAAAAATGCTGGGTACATATTAGCAAGAAACCTAGAAATTCAAACACTTAGTAGTTGTGTGACCTTGGACAAGTCACTCAACCCCTCTTTGCCTCAGTTTCCTCCTCTGTAAAATGAGCTGGAGAAGGAAATGACAAGCTACCCCAGTACCTTTGCTAAGAAAACCCTAAATGGAGTCAGGAAGAATCAGACACAACTAATCGATTAAATAGCAACAAAGAAATTCAGAGCATTGGGGGGATTTCCCAAGCATTGCTGAGAAATGAATGCTAATAGTAGAGAATCCAGCACCAATTATAAATATCAGCAAATTAACAGCACAAGAAATATAGAAATGTAAACGCCAAGCAAAATAGTGCAAAGGGTTTTTGTAACTTGGGGGCCACTTACGCAGATCATCCTAGGACATGAGTTTTCTCACACATAATGAAGGCTGAAGCATAATTTTCCTCCTTCTGCCTTTGGAGGGAGGAAGGCGTAGTACTGATAACTTCCATGATATTTTCCCTCAATCATTTGGACCTTCCTTTTTTTTCAGATAGCTTAAGAATAGATCTGTTCAAGTTCTCCAAATTATGCCACCTCAGGTATAGTCTTTTTCTGTTGTGCAATTGTTTTCAGTCATATTCAACTCTATGTGACCTTATTTGGGGCTTTCTTGGCAAAGATGCTGGAATGATTTGTCATTTCCTTCTCCACCTCATTTTACAGATGAGGAAACTGAGGCAAACAGGGTAAAGTGGTCTTTCTCTGCACTTATTTCTTCTGGCCCAATGGCAATTTTCATCTGGTTTTATTTAATGCCATTTGTGCTTCTAGCAGTACACTAGGAACTGTGGTATTAGGGTCTAAATGTGACGACTCTCTTGCCATTGATGTAGAAAAGAACTTGTTACAAAAATATCCATAGATCTCTTCCATTGCCCACAGTGGCAAAGGATCATTTACATTGAGAATCTGATCTGGGAAAAAAATCAGTAGTAGTTTGAGTAGCAAACTGGATTGGTAGAACACTAATCACTCTAAAATTTCCTTTACACTACTACGTTATCACAAGCAGCATGAATATTTGTTTACATATAGACATCTACTTGTAGTCATTTACCTCTTTGGGATGAAATCCCAAATTTGGAATCTCTGGGACTGAAAAAATGTATTCTTTTTGTTGTTTTCGTAAACAGCTGTACCAATCCACAGCCCTTTTAGCACTAAATTAGCCTGCCTGGATTCTGATAGTTTCTATGGTAATGTTTCCCCATCTTTCACCAGATTCCCTCTCCTGATGAGTATAAGGGAGTACCTTCAGATTATTTTCATTTGCATTTTATCTTATTTTTATTAGCAATTCAAACAATTTTCAGATAGTAATTAATAACTCTTATAGAAACTCTTTGTTCATATATTTTGACCACTCCTTCCTGCCTTCAATTCATTTTGCAACATTCTTAGGTTTTATGGGCAAGTTCAACTCATTTATTATCAGTTATGGTTGCCAAGTTTGTTTTTTCTTTCTTAAATCCTATTATATTATCTACTTTTAAAAATTAAAATTTAAAAACTAATAGTGGACCTTTGCTGCTTATTTTGATTAGAAAAAATTTAATCCCAATTTCTTCCCTTTCCACTCTCCTCCTCACCCAGGCTGGTCACAAATTACTGGGACTTGCCTAACTTGTCCTGTTTTCTTTTTTTTTTATATGTAAAAATGATTAGATCTCGGTGATTTTAGTTTGCTTTGCTTGAAGTAATTCCCTTCATATGGCTATGATTCAGCCATAGAACATAGCCACTCCTTGTCCTCTTCTTTTGTCTATTTCAGTCCCTTACTCACTATTATTTTTACTTCTGCTCAGTTCAAATAAGAATTTTGCTTATGAGTTCCCTTTATGCCCCATCCTTTATCTATTTAACTTATCTATGGGACACTCATGTCAAGAAACACTGAATCTCCTCCTTCTGCTCCTCAAGAAATCTCCAGTTTATTTATTTTGCAACACCCAAACCCATGAGTTACATCTCCTTATTTTCTTAAGCCAAGATGCTTACCCAAGTAACAATAGTCTTGTTTTCTATTTTTAGTATGTAAGCATCAGTCTATCACCTAGTCTTTTTAAGCTATGCACACCTGCTTTTCTTTCTAAATTTTAATGTGTGGTTTGCAATTTAAAGACTTTGCTTGACTATATTTCAAAAAAAAACTGTAGAATTCACTCTTCTGTTAAAAATTCATTTTTACTTCTATAATATTATGCCCAACTTTACAAGATAAGTTATTTTTGGAAGTTAGTCATTTTCCTTTGCCATTTAATATATCTTACACTGAGCTTTTCTTTTATACTTAATACAGATGAACAATCTCAAAGTATTTCCACTAAAGCTACTTGGCATGCGTCTTTCTATTTCTAGCAGTGTTTTCTCTTTGTCCAAGAAGCTCTGCAATTTGATGAATGTATTTCAGAGCAGGGGAGAGGGAGTGAAACTTATAGTTTTATGCTGCTGACACTATGTGGATCATAATTTATATAGCACATTGGCTAAATTTCAATATTTCTAGGAAATTTTCTTTTGTGATGTCCTAAAATATGATCGTTTCATGGAGTTTTCTGGGAAGTCAATGCTTCTTAGGTGGGCCTGTCAAACTCTGCTTTGGACATAAGTTGTCATGGCTTATAGAGACTTCAAATTTGGTGACTTTTGACTTTGTTCTGTTAATTTCTCTTTCACAACTGTATTTTGAAGTTTCATATGTGTATATCTTTTTTTCCCAAATCATTCTCCTTAATTCCTTTCATCACCGACTTGCTGAAAAAATTCAGTTTCTGCTGTAAGGCATAGAGAAAGTATAATCAAATGTAAAAAAAGTTAAAATTCTAAACATCCTTTAAGGACTACAACACAATAAATATACTAGTTAGCACGTAGTCTCTACAGAGAACAGAAGCAAGCTACATAAACCTAAATAAAAGCTTAATAATGGCTTACTGAAAAAGGAATGAATTACATCTTGAATAACACAAAATTAACCATAGAAACAAAAGGGAATTATAACAAGCAGATAAAATGTCAGTGTGGGGCAGGGAGAAGACAGTCAAAGGACAACTTATACTTTTGAAAATATACATTACCAAAGTAGAATAATAGGAGCTTTTTGTATACTCGATCAGTCAACAAACATTTATTAAGGCTTACTATATTCCAGGTATTGTGCTAATTTCTGGGATACAAGAAGAGTGTCAAAAGACAGTTCCAGACCTTAAGGAGTTCACAAGCTAATATGCTGATTTCTTCAGCCTCTCATCTGACTTTTTCCAGGGGATTTCCTTGTGAGAATATCTACATAGCTATCTCTCTCTCTCTCCCTCCCTTCCTATCTTTTTGTCTGTCTCTCTCTATCTGTCTATGTGTAGGTGTCTCTCTCTTTTTCTCACTGTTACTTCACTATATTTGTTGAATTCCTTGATTTATGGTGTTATGAGAGATGATATAGTATAATGAAAATAGCATTTTACTTGAAGACAAGATAAAACCTGGATCTGAATCTTCCTTTCAATGCTTGTTAGCTGTATAACTACAGACCTCAGTTTTTCTTCTAAAAACAGGTATAGTAATAGTGCCTTACTCATGGGCTGTTGTGATGAGCAAAGGAAATAATATATGAAAAGCATTCAGCAATGTAAAACACTGTGTAAATGTCTAAGACGATCATGAAAGAGAGATGTGCTTAGATTTAAATTCTCAACCATCTTGTTGGGAGTCCCTGACTCACTTTGAAGGAAGCATTATTAGTCAAAATTCTTAGCACACTAAAAATTTGGTGACACCTTGTATGCAAATATCTGTATATGATTTTGGAGAGATTCACTGAATATATTTGCTTGTATACATATATATATATACATATATATGTGTGTGTGTGTGTGTGTGTGTATACAGAGGTATATGTACACCTGCATGCATATGTAGATGTGGATATGGGTGTGTCTGTATATGTGTATTGTGTGGTGTGTACGTGTATGTATGGAATTTTTGTATTGTCTACAAGTCTTTGCTCTTTCATTCTTTGATCCTGATCAATATATTCCAACATTTATTCTCCATCCTGTTCTATGTCCAATTTTATGTTGAAATGACTTAATATTATGAGAAGAATCATCTTCAAAAGCGAAGAGGAACAGTAGAAGGGAGAAGCAGTTTAAAGAAAACTTGTCAAAATATCCAACAAAGCAAAGTCATCTGCAAGGTATTCAAGAATAAAAATAAGACTCCAAATGAAAGAAAAATGGAAAATATTTGGGGAAAAAAGGCATTTTAACAAACTGTTGTTTCCATCAAGTATCGTAGAACTATCCCCCTTGGACACAATTAAAATCAGAGTTCCAAATGTGCTAATAGAGAATGTAAAGATCAGTAAAGAGGAAAATGATAAGAAAAGCCAATGAATTAGACCAAGAATATATAGAGCTCTGTGTTAGGAGTGATGAAACTATAAGAACATTAAAGGACTGGTACTCAAAGTATTTGAAGGAGGGAAATAAATAAAAAGAGGGTGGAGAAAATCTGAGACCTTATTAATCTTGAAAAAGGTGATCAAGTAAACATCAATAACTACCAATCAACATGCTTCATCTCCCATTTATTCAAAATCCTCATGAAAGTCAGTCAAGGTCATCCTCAATGAGGGTCATCTTAAGGAACAAACAGACTTCTGCAAGCTGTATCCACAATGAATCGCTTCTCTACCATTTCAAAAGTTCCAGGTTGAACCAGAAGTAGAGAGGACCATGATATGGAAGTCCAAAGAAAGTCAGGAAAAAGGCCAGAAGGGCAAGACCAGGAGTTGTGTTTTGCTGGTGTAGAGTCAACTTCATGCCAGGGAGAAGCATTAGAACAAGAGTCCAGTGAGAGAGCCATTCAAAATAGCAATCAAAGCACTTGAATATACCATAGGGATAGTGGCTATGGGGCTAGGGACAGTACCTGGAATTTCTTTGGTATTGAGGACTTCTAAACTTGCCCTACTGATGCAGATTGGCACCTTTTCTGCATCTTACAGTTTCAGAGAGTTGCTTCGCCTAAGCCCTCAAGGCCCTTTTGAGTGACAGATTAAGCAATTTTCCCTGGATCACACAGTCCTTATGTATTCCAGGTAGTACTTGAAACTAGGTTTTCCCATCATGGAGGACAATCCTCTTTCCACTACAGTGTGGCTGGATCCACTCTCTATCCACTACCATCAGGTGTCGCTGACTCCTAGGGTAGTCAGGTGAAACCTATGGGTTCCTTTTCATAATAATGTCTTTAAATAAATATATTTTAAATATATAGGAAGCCAATTATATTGACCTACAATTAACAAAACATTAGCCAAACAAGTTCGTGGACTAGAGTTAAGAAGTCCTGCTAGGCCATTCTACTTTTATGTCATAACAACTGATCAATAAAAATTTATTAAGTGCCTCTTTGCCAGCTACTGTGGTAAGTGCTAGGGATACAAAAAGAAGCAAAAGACAGTCTCTGCCCCACCAAAATCCTACTTTCATATCTCTGCATCCCATGGTGTGATCCTGAGTTACAAAAAGCTATATTAAAATGGATTTCGTGTTCTAATAGGTCCTATCAAGTTGGAAAAGTTTCAGGTATGGACAGAGGGTTAGATAAAGCACCTGTCTATCATCTGAGGATCTCCTGGGGTATTGTTGTTCCTTCTTTCACTTGTGTCCTTCTCTTCATGAGCCCATTAAGGGTTTTCTTCACAAAGGTACTAGAGTGGTTTGCCATGTCCTTTTCTAGGTCATTTGACAAATGAGGAAACAGACAAACAGGGTTAAGTGACTTGCCCATAGTCTCACAGTTTAGTATATGAGGTTGGATTTGAACTCAGGTCTTCCTGATTTCAGGCTGGGTACTCTATCCACTGTGCCACCTGAGGACAAGCCTAGTAATTACAAAAAGGGCCAATGCCAGATTGGCCACAGAAAGAAGAATTTTGGAGACACGGCAACTCTAGAAGACTATCCACTGAGTTGTGGATAGATTGCAGTATATGTTGGAGGAGGGAAAAATTGCATACTGACTAAGTCACCAACTCCTATAGTATATGTATGTTTATGTACATACACGTGTGTGTGTATGTGTGTGTGTGTTGTGGGGAGATGGTACCTAGTATGTATTTTTTAGGCTCAAGTTTGTCCAAGGAGGCATGAGCTGCTGGGGCATCACTACATATGCCATTCACTTTCCATAGTGCCCTCAGTTTTCACTTAGCCACCCCTTCCCCAGTGACTGGGAGATAATAGAAGTAAGAAAGTCTGAGCTTCATGAGAGTCAGCCCTCCCCTGGCCCCCTGTGCTATGCATGGCATCCTCCTATCTTCGCCAAGCCATCCAAGCTGCTGCTGAGCCGAGATTCACCTGTGCAAAGCAGACAGTGAGGGATTGTTCAGAGCCAAACTCTGTGCAATCAAATGGAGATAACTGAGGCCCAGGGGTCAGGTGGGCTGCCTGGGGCATCTTTCATCTTTGACTTATATTGGTGGGGTGTAAAGTGTGGCATCAGCCGGCCGGCCTGATGTTCAATGACTGCCTTGTTCTCCCCCCTTTCTTATCTGCCATCTCTCTGATGTCACAGGTTTCATTTGGGTAGCTGACTTCAAAAGGGCTTTTCAGATTTTTTTTAAAATTTTTCTATTTCAGGGATAATAGCCCAGCTTTTCAAAAGCATTTTGCTTTGCAATAAAATCAAATATTCTTAAATGGGTGAGGCCAACTTAACCCAGGCCAAGTGCATGCAGCGGCTCTCAAAGAGGAGCCAAGCGCTTGGTGCCAGGCTTACAGACAGACAAAGGGCTACAGTGCTCTCCCTTGCTGAAATCTGTCCTTTGGTGGAGGCTTTGAAACATTTGACCTCATCATCCCCTGTTCCCCATGAAAATGAACTCAAGGGAATGACATTTCACCTGTGTCTAAAACAGACCCACAGGCCCTCGTGAGGCAACTGGGGAAGATAAACCCAAGTTGACTGGTTGTGCTGGCTTTGTGTAAACATAGACTGCATTTCATAGGACCCTGAACTTGATGGGACCTTAAAAATCATCCCTTCTACTTAATGAGTCACTGAAGCTACCATTTTGTGGTTGTTTTCATTCGCACATATTAATAGTTCATCATTGCATGGTAAGTAGGTTCCTCATGTGATCATTTACCTTAGATTCTATTAATTATTATTAACATAAATTAGAGCAGTCATGTGAGGACTTGCCCCACAAGGACTTGAATTTGAACCCACCTGTGAAACCAGAAGGCAAGATGGTGTTCTGAGAAGTGTGCTGCTGTGCTTAGCGTCAGGAATCTAATCCCTTCCCATGTGACCTTGGACAAGTGACTTAACCTCTCTTGGCCTTGGTCTTTTTACCTGTTAAGAAAAGGGGAAGAGGTTTGCATGGACTCACATGGCCTCCAAGCCATTTTCTAGCTGTAAATCAATTATTTGCATATTACTTATCAGCTAATTGGGAATAGACAGCTCATTCAATCTCTGTTGGCTTCTAGCCTCTAAGATCATTAGTTCAAAAGGAATTGCAATCTGCTTCGGTGAAGGGACCTCAAACATTGAGAGTTCCCACACCAGTGAAATCACAGGACTTTGGTATATGAGCAATTCGCATTTATATGCCTCTTTTGAGTTGACAAAAAGTCTTTCTGATAACGGTTCAGAGAGTGGGTAGTACCTGTATTATTGCCCTTGCTAGAGAGACAAAGAAAATGAGACTGGGAGATGTTAAGACATTTGCCCATGGTCACATAGCTATTCTGTATCAGAGTTCTGACTTGAACGAAAGTCTTTTGAATCCTAGCCTGGGTCTCTTTCTATTATGCCACTTTACAAATTATGGATATGCTTTCAGTGAACAATAAGCCACTTCTTAAAGGACTCAATAAGCATTTATTTACCCTTTGAAGGACATCGACACATTTGAGGTTTTTCTACAAAGATACTGTCAAAGTTGTCGAGAAGACTGATTTGGGAGAAGGATGCTCGATGTGAACTCTCCTCTTTCCATAGTTTGGATATTTGCTGTTCAGTCTTTTCAGTCTTGTCCTACTCTTTGTGATTCCTTGTGGGGTTTTCTTGGCAAAGATATTGGACTGTTTCGCCATTTCTCTCTCTTGCTCCTTTTACAGTGGACAGACTGAGGCAAATAGGGTCAAGTGACTGGCCCAGGGTCACAAAGTTAGGAAATGTCTAAATTGGGATTTGAATTCAGATCATCCTGAAGCCAAGTCCAGTGTCTATTCGTCTATCTGCCTGTCAAGAGCCAGGTAATATAGTAAGGGCTGGAAATATCAAAGTAATCCCTGCCCTCAAAGAGTTTTACATTCTAGTGGGGAAGGAGTGACTTTCAGGAATGGGAGACAGTGAGAAGGCCTGAAGAACAGTTATAGAGTAATGTGCGTAAGGAATGAGCCAGTCAGTATGATCAGACTATAGAGTTCACAAGTGGCCTAGAAATGGGGTCTGAAAAGAGAGGAAGGGGCCAGATTGTAAAGAACTTTAAAAAGATGTCCAATAGAAGAGTTTGTATCTGATCCTGGAGGGAATAACATGGTCAGAATTGAGCTTTAGGAAAATCCCTTTGGCAGCTATATCTCCAAATGATTAGAGCGGGGAGAGGTGTTGGGTGAGGAGACTGACCAATTAGGGGGCCATTTCAATAGTACAGAAGTGATAAAGGCCTGGACATTATCATGTCTCTGTGAGTAGAAATAAAGGGATGCTGTGAAGAGAGAAATTTTAAGAGTTGGCAACTGCGTGACATGGGGAATGAGGGAAAGGGAGAAAGGGGAATGACACTGAGGTTAAGAACACGATGACTGGAAGGATGGTGGGTCCATTAAGTGCAGTGAGAAGAGAGAAGGGAGCTCAGGAAAGGAGCTGGGGGGATACCCATGGTCAGTGAGAGTGACATGGATAATGACCCACCAAAGGAGGCTTAGAAAAGAAGTCATGCAAAAAGTAAGAGAAACAAGGCAGTGTTGTTAAAAAAAAAAAAAGAGCCATAGAATCACAAAACCTTGGAGCAAGAGAGGAAAGGAAGAAGCCTTGTAGTCCTATCCATACTCAACAAAATCCCATATACCTCATACACAAAAAGACTGGTCATCCAGCCTTTACTTGAAAATCTCCAGTGAGGGAGCACCCAGGAGTTTCAGAGGCAGCCCATTCGTTTTTGAGTAGGGATAGTTATTAGGAAAATTTTCCTTACATAACGTTTAAATGTGTATCTTTGCCATTTTCACCCGTTATTTCTCTATCAGCTCCCTGTTTTTAAGAACACATCTAATGCCTCTTCCAGGGGACACTTCAAAATATCTACATACAGTTATCATGCCCTATCCTCAAAAAACTCTCCTTCAAAGAAACTTGACCCCCGTTCTGGTGGGAGGAAAGAAGGCATCAGTTGCAGTCAGCAGTTCCATGGAAAGTATTAAGTTTTCTTCCACATTGCAATAGCTGGTATAAGTAGAGGGAAAGATGGCTTCCCATGTAGGTGTCTGGAAACTTGTCTTCACCACTGTCAGTATGCAGAGTATCATAATACTTGGACTAGGGACAGTGGAGACTGGTAGGACCTCAATGGTTCTGTGATGTCTGTGGAGTAGGGGAAGGGAGAGGACAGCAGTATAACACTCCCCTTTGTGTCTATGAACCTATTCTCCCTATTTCATGAGTGTTAATTTTGCAGTTGGAAGGAAATCTTGCATATATCCTGGCCAGTGTTTTAGGGGAATATCCAGGGGATTTGTTGGTAATGAAAGTGTAATAAGGTGATTGTAATCTGAGTCCTTGGTAATATCTTCTATCTTATTTGGAGCATTCCTATGTCAGAGGTCATAGAACACTGGTACTATAGGCCTTGGGTTGTTTACTGCATCTCACGCCTCAAGTAGATATGGACATAAGATCATATTGTTCAGGGGTCTGACAACTTCCAGACAGGCAAGATGCTCCTAGCCCTGGGACCTCTAGTATCAAAGCCATCCCTGGCAAAATTTGGAAGTAGATTATCTCTGGTGTTCTCACAGACTTCCCTTTGTGAAGGGAAGTCCCTTCATAAACCCCTTTATATCTTTCATTTCTTTCTTCCCGTATTCTAAAGAGACCTTTTACCCCTCCCTTCAGTTGCTCAATTCCTTCCTTTTCTCTAGCAATACCAGATTCAAGGAAGTCTCTCCTCTCAGTCATTAGGACCTAATGGAGAATTTCCTAAGACCATAGGATCATAGAGATACAGCTAGAAAACCCCTTAGAGGTCATTGAGTCAGTCCCACTACAGCCCCTAGTTGTATATGAGAAACCTGAGATGTAGAAAGGTTAAGTGTCTTGGTCAGTCACCCAGGCAGTTAATGACAGAAGCAGGATTCAAACCCAGTTCCTCTGGCTCCAAATCCAGTTCTACAGTATCATTTGTTGCTCTGTCAGAGCAGAGAAGTTTGAACATTTATCACTGGCATAAAATACTTTGTATCCCTTTAAAGGACTTTTGGACATCAATAAACAGTCAGAGGAGGTATTTGGGGGGGGGGCAGGAAAGCCTTTCCTGGGCTTTTAATATCACTCCACATGAGCAGATGATTAATCTGATTAAGATAAGGCTGATCCTGGGTATCATTCCTCATCTATAGACAAAGGAGTAAAGGAAAACTGTCATCTCATATATTATAGCATATATACATACAGACTTACACACGTTAAAGTTATTGTTTACCACTGGGGTATGAATAGAAACCTAGTATTTTGGGGGGAAAACATCCAGTTGGAAATGTCTGGATTCAAGAATTTGCAATAAGCATGTAGCAAAGAGAGGAAGGAGCTGCATCAGAGAAAGGACATATTAAGGAGAGTCCTTCATTCTATAGGAGGGATGAGAATTCAGGCTGATAGAAGTCCCAAGGAAACGTCAGTTCTTTTTTCTACTTCCTTTCCTGAAGGCTGTCTATCCAGACACTATAATGAAACCAGCTGTTTCATTATCCTAATATTTCCAATAGACAGAATTTCCCCTCAGTCACAAAGAGGCTAGAGTTAACTACATGTCTATGTCTACATCTATGTGTACGTCTATGTCCATATATATGTCTGTGTCTACATCCATATCTACGTCTACATTTCTCTCTCTCTCCCTCCTTCCATAGTTATAGCATGCTAGACCTAGAGTCAGGAAGACCTTACTTCAAATCCACCCTCAGACACTTACTAGCTCTGTGACCTTAAGCAAGTCACTTAACTTCTGTTCACCTCAGTTTTTTCATCTTTAAAATGGGACTAATAATATTATTTACTTCAGAGAGTTATGGTGAGGATAAAATAATATTCGTAAAGAGCTTTGCAAACTTTGAAGCACTATAAAATGCTAGCTGTTTTATAATTTATACTATAATATATACATTATACATACATGCATACTATATAATTATACATATATGAAATATATTACATATACCCTCTAAACTTCTATTGATACCTATTTATCTGTTTATTTATAAATATAAGTTAGGTAGAAAATTCAAACTGCCTAGGTGTTAAGAAATCTTCCTAGGGAAATTATGACAAGAGCTTTTAATCTAAAATAAGCTACCTAAAATTTAGAGAGTAGAAATGAACCTTAGGAGCCCCTCCATTGCATCTATGCTTAAAATAAGCTAATTCTTTAATACAGTAAACAGAAGAATATAACAATATAGAAGACTGCACTATAGTGGAAAGAGCTTAGGATTTAAGGTTTCATGACCAAGCTTCTAATCCCCAGGCTTTCACTCATTCACTTGTAACTGAGAAAATTGCTTAACTTTTCTGGGCCTCATGTTACATATCTGTACAATGATCATTCCTAGGGTCCCTTCTCTTTTAAAATCAATGATCCTTAGTGAGGAGATGGTTGGGGAACAAGCTCTTGAAAGTTTAGAGCTGGTACGATCTTGGAAATCATTTAGTACAACCTCCCCATTTTACAGATTAAGAAAGTGAAGAGACAGCAAGTGACTCAAAAGCACCTACCTCCCAGAATTGTTAAGATAACAAAATTAGATAATATTTGTAAATCTCTTTGCAATCTTTAATATGCTATATAAATGTTGTCATCATCATCACCATCTTCTCTTCCTCCTCCTCTTTATTCTCCTCCTTCTCCTCCTTCCTCCTTTTCCTCCTCCTCCTCCTTCCTCCTTTTCCTCCTCCTCCTCCTCCTCCTCTTCCTCCTCCTCACAGGTAGCATACATAGTAGGGAATGGACATGAGCCCCAGGCTCTCACTGCAAAGCCAGTGCTCTTTCCTTTACATCATGGTGTTTCCTTGCCTTGAGGAATGGTAACAGGTAAGGAAGAGCATCCCCTTATTTCTAGTGTCTTTGCTCTCTTGATTATTTCCATTTTATCCTGTATATCGCTTATGTGCACATAGTCATTTGCATGTTGTCTCCCCATTTAACTGTGAACTTCATGATAGCAAAGCCCGTATTTTTCTTTATATCTTTCTTCTCTTTTGTCTTTGAAGATGCTAAGTACCGAAGCAGGTAAAATGCTGGGCCTGGCCTTAGGAAGACCTAAGCTGGAATCCGGTCTCAGGTTCTTACTGTGTGACACTGGACAAGTCACGTAACCCTGTTTTCCTCAGTCTCCTCAACTGTAAAATGAAAGTAACAATAGCACTTCCCTGCCAGGGTTTTTGGGGGGATCAAATGAGATAATATTTTTAAAGCATTTAACACAACGATCGATACATAGTAAAAACAATAAATATTTATTGACTGACTCTTATTGGCATGACATAAATATAATTAGGTTCTTCTAAAAACCCTTCTTGACCTAAGGACTTCATTGTGGAGCTGAAACTTGGTGAGACAAAATTTTTGAAGGAGAAAAAGATCGTTCCTTTCCTAGGGGAACAGATTCCCCAGACAGAAGACATCACAGATGAACGCCTCCATGGTTGTAGTCAGAATATCAGAGCTGGAAGGAACCACAAAGGCCCTCTAGTCTAACCCCTAGCAGAACAAAAATCTCTTCTCCTATATTGCTGCCATGTGGCCATCTGATCTTGATTTGAAATTTGTAGAAGATGGGGAATCTATGATCTTCAAAACAGCACATTTGATTTCTTGGACAGCTCTGTTGGTAGGAAGGTTTTCCTCCTACTTCTGCCCTATAGTATCAAGCAAAATAATCTTTTTCATATCACAGTCCTACAATTATTTGAATACAGCCACAATGCCTGCTTCCCCCTAAACCTTATCTCGTAGCTAACCATGCCCAGTTACTTCCACTGGTCCTCAAACACCCTGCTCTTCAATCTCTCACCATCCTAGTTACATACTTTTGGACATTCTCCAACTTGTCAATGTCCTTCCTATAATGTGATGCCTAGAATAGAACGTACTAATTGAACATAATACTCCCAGTTGTGAGCTAACAAGAGTGGAGTATACTCTGACTCACATCCATATGTTGGATGTCAGTTAGTCAATTATTTAGTATGTACAAGGCATAAGTGCTAAGGATGCAAAAAAGGGTAAAAGACAGATCTCAAGGAGCTCACAATCTAATGGACATGCCTCAGAATGCAACTTGAGGTCACAATAGCATTGTTGGCCACCAAGTCATATTAGAATTTAATTTGAGTTAGTATTTCATTAAAATTCCCTTTTTTTAAACATAATACTTTTTAACCATGCCTCCCTACTCTGTATTTATAAAGGCGATTTTTTAAATCCAGGTATCAAACTTTACATTTATTCCCTCTATATTTTATCTTCTTTGATTCAGCCTATCATTCTAATCTATTAAGATATTTTAAAATTATGACTGCTATTGGATAAGTATCTGAGTCAAGTCATTTACACATTTAATAAACGTTTCATTTATTGAAAAAAAGGACAGATGACCAGGGCACTTTAAAATACATTTCCCTTCAGCTGACATCTTCCCATTAATTCTTTGACTGTAAGAATTTATAATCAATTAGTCCATATTTCTCCATATTTTCCATAAACATAGCATAAGAAACTTCATCAGGGGTATAATATTTATAGTGAAAACTAGGTTACACAATGAACTGCACTGGACCTGCAGTTTTCAGACACTTACTGGCTGTGTGATCCTGGGAAAGTCACTTAACTCTGTTATCTGTAAAATGATCTGAAAAATGAAATAGCAAACCACTCCAGTATCTTTTCCAAGGAAACCCCAAATGGGGTCACAAAGTCAAGCACAACTGAAATGACTGAACAACATTTGTATATGTATCTTTATATATATATATGATAAATTAGTGATATTAATAGAAGAAACACACATGATAATCTTTTGAATATTTTAATGTGACTGTCTTGTCAATCCTAAAACTTCTCTTCTCCAGGCTAAATATTCCTACTTTCTTGATCCAGTTCTCATAGGAGATGATCCCAAGGTCATTTGCCAACTTAGCTGCCCTCCTCAGGACATTCTTCTATATAGGAATGTCTTTTCTAAAATATGCTGGCCAGAATGCAACTGAAGATTCCTGATAGGGTTTTATAGGGACACAGAACAATAAGGTTGCCAACTCCTTAGTACTGGATGCCATGTAGCTTAAGCTCACATTAGGTCTTTTGGTTTCTTTTTATTTGCTTCTTTCTTTGTTTTTTGGTGGTGAGGGGCTAACGGTAAATTGTTGATATATACAACATTTACATAAAAAGCAGGATTTTTTTTCCATATGATTTGCTTTATACCTCTGCTGTGTAGACATTGATCATATTTTGTGGTTATTCTCATGATGAATTTTCTATTTCTTCTTATCACAGTTTTGTTTCCTGGATTATCTACCTCATAATTTAAAATTTTCTAGGCTTTATTGATTGACTTTATAGCTCAACTAGTCTACTTTCCACAGATGGAGGAAAATGAGGCCCAGAGAGTTGAAATAGCTTGCCCAAGAGCATATAATTAGAAAGTGACCCATCCAGATTTTGAACCCAGAGTTCCTAACTCCAAGTCTAGTACCATTTGTTTTCTTACAAAGCATACTGTGGAATGGAACTAGTCTATGACTGCCTGCCCATCCCCTCCCCAACTCTACCCTGCATGCTGCACTGAATTAAAATAACTTTCAGTCCACTTATACCAATCTTCCCTTCAATTTTCATGATGTCAATCAGTTTCTACTTATTAGCACGAAGGGTCTCCAGCATCTCTCTTCTGCTGGTTGGATTCCGGATCACCAATTTTGCCTGTGTAATTTGGGAGTCTCTTTGATTATGTATATGAATAGGTCCACTTGTTTCCTCAGCAGATGTCTGGTTAAAGTTCCCTCCCCATGATTATGGCATTCTGTGGTCTAAAAGGGAGTAATGTGAGAACACAGGGACCGGAATGGAGAACAGGAGAGCAGTTACGTGATGCATTTTTGACCTCTCCAGGCTGCATTTTTGATTATTGAAGCTCTTAGCAACCTCATCATTAAACATAATTGCAAACCCCAGGAATGAGTCATTGGCCTCTAGCATAGAACTAAGGTCACTACTGTAGGTCCCAGGAGCAGAAACATTATTTTTTCAAGGTGAAGTTAACTATCTCAATAAACAGAGGGATGGTGAGAGAGAGGAAGGTCAGTGGCCAGAGGTCAGAAAGTCATCTGAGGACCCTGAGGAATTTGAAATATTCACCACAAGGACCAAAAACAAGGTGCTCAGGCCAAGATTTCAAATACAAGGTGTGATGAATACAGTGAAGGCAGCTTATAGGATAAGATTAAAGATTTAGAACTAGAAAGAATCTTCACTCCAACCCTCTCATTGAGGATAATGAGGCCTAAGAGTTTAGCTGATATTCTCCAGGGCACCAAAGGAGTAAGTATAAGAGTCAGGATTTGTACTCAATTCCTCTGACTCCACTTCTAGTACTCTTTCTACTGTGCCATGCTACCATAATGCCTCCTGAAATATTCAAAAGGCAAATAATGGAAACAGAGTTATAGAGTATTAGAGGTACCAGGGAACTTGGAGATAATCTAATCCAACTGATTTTTATATATCAATCACTTACAAACCCCCCCCTTTCATAGAACCTTCCCTTGTAACAGTTAATCCAAACAAATTAACATAGAAATCGTATGTCAGTGATGTAGCATTTATTCCCACTAAAGCAGGATGCTTCTCCTGAAGACCTCCACTTAGGAGGAACCCAAAACTTCCAAAGCAAGTTCTTTCCATTTTGTCTCAGTACTAATTGTTGGGAAGTTCTCTTCATAAGAAGTCTAAATATTCCTCTCTACAGATTCCACAATTTATTTTAAGTTCTCCCCTGTAAGTAAGATAAAGTAGAAGTCTAATCCTTTTTTGAAATTATATCGTATCAATATTTTTTAAAGACAGCCATCATACCTCCCTTAATTCTTCTGTCCTCCAGGCTCAATAACCATCACTTCTTTGACTAATTTTCACATGGCATGATCTGTATTTCTCTGACCATTCTCATTGTCCTTTCCTGAGTGCTCTACAACTCTTCTATAACCTTCTCAAGATATAGCACCCAGATCTCAATACAAAACTCTAGATGTGAAATGACCAGAGGAGAGTACAATGGTACTATTGCCTCATTGGTATTTTGGACATTATGTGCCTAGGATGTCAACATTTTTTAGGCAACAAATATCACACTGTTGACTTGTTTTATGAGGTTTCAGTCCACTAAGTCCTCTTCTCTAAGGTCTTTTATTCAATATTGATAACATTCCTGTATTGTCTAGCAGTACTTTCCCCATCCAGAACTGGTTGAAATTGATTTTTTTAACTCACATGAAGGATGATATGTTTGCTCTCTCTCCTATTAAATTCCAATCTATTTATTGAAGATGCTGATTATGTTATTCAGAGTGCTGGATATTTTTCTCACATTTAATCACTTGGAATTTTGACAAGCATGCTTTCTATGCCTCCTTCAGAGGCACTGATTAAATAAGTAGAGCAATCATAGGCCTCTGGGGAACTTCATTGTAGGCCTGTTTTTAAGTGGACGTAGAACTATTAATGACCTTCACTTGGTGTCCAGCCATCCCGCAAGTTCCAAATTCAGCAAACTATACCACATCTTCCAACCCATAGCTTTGCCTTATCCACAATAACAGCATGAAAGAGTTTGGCAAATAGGCCTTGGTCATTGGGCACTGCATTTATTATTCTGTGTTTGAAATGGAATAGTATGGGCTCCATGATTCTTTGAATTAATGAAGTCTAGGTATTATTTATTTACAAGAGTTTCTATTCTATTAATTTGCTTATCCTTTCAAAGAAGGAAATAAGATAAAGGCTGCCATAATTTTTTAAAAATTATTTATTCAATTATTTATCCATTAATTCTTGAATTTATTCATTTATTTATTCATTTGTGTATTTATTTGATTGCTTACTTATTTTTTTATTTGTTTGTTTGTTTGTTTTTAGGCTGGTTTCTCTTTCTAGCCCAGGATGGAACTATCGCTGCCTTTGGTGGACCAGATATCATCACTGAGAGGTATGGTTGGTTTGAGTTGTTCTGTTTCAAATCTAAACCAATTTGCTCTTTCTTGGCCAGTGGAGAGATGCTCCTTCAGGTATGGATTGGAGTAGGATCCCTATCATGCCCCATCCTCCTCTGAGATTCTGTGTTATAATAAGATCTAATGACCTGGAGTCAGGAATCAGACACTTACTAACTCTGTGACCCTAGCAGACAAATCACTTAACCCTGTTTGCCTCAGTTGCCTTATCTGTAAAATGATAAAATGGAAAAAATAAAAGGCAAATCACTCCAGTATTTTTGCCAAGAAAACACCAAATATGGTCCTAAAGAGTTGGACATGACCAAAATGTTGGAACAATATGTGGCAAGGATTGTGCTAAGACTTATAGAAATATTATTTCATTTGATCTTCAGAAAAACCTTTAGAGATGGATGCTATTGTGATCTTCATTGTAGAGTTGAGGAATCTGAGGCAGATATAGATTAAGTGACTTGTCCACACAAGTTAGTAAGTGTCTGAAACTAGATTTGAACTCAAATGTCCCTCACTCCTGGTCTAAAATTCTATCCACTGTGGCATCTGGCTACATAATAGCATGTGGATTCTAAATTTGATTGGTGTGCATACTGCTTAATTCTAGACAGGCATAAAGAGAGCAAAAGTCTATCTAAGCACTAGGGAACATCCTCTTTCCCTTCTTTTTTTCTGAAAATGTGTTCCTTCCTGGCTTTCCCTTCCAAACATCCCCTTCCCACCCTCATACATACATGCACAGACCATTTTTAGTGGCTTCTTAGCTGGGAGGCTTCTGATCAGTCCATTAGTCATTAAGATGGATAAAGAGTAGGGATACGAGCTTGAAAGATTAATTAATTTGCATCATCTAACAAAAGCTAAATCAATGTCTCATTCCACCAAAACAACCAAAGACAACAGTATAGTATGTACTGCTAGTCAATCTTTGTTATATCTATGTCTCCTCTCATCATCCAGATCATAGAATTTATCAAGATGTCCTGGATCATAGAAGCTTAGAATTTTAGAGCTGGGAGGGAACTTTAAGGTTATTTAATGTGATGTAAGTAATACTGCTTTGTAGCTCCATGGTGCTTTAAATATTGCATAGTAAGTACCCCAAATGCTTAGTGAAGATTAGCAGTAGAGAAAGTATATACTGGCTCACTCTCTCAGAGCTATGTTGCTACATCTGGCAATCTAAGGTTCTCTGAGGCTTTTATAGGATTTTTCTTTTCCTTCACTACTGCCATCGGTTTGAGCCTCCATCAGCTGTACTTTTCCCACATTCCCATTGTTAAGTTTCTGTGAGTTTCCCAATTCCATTTATCCATTGACATTGAGTAGCCTTTACAAAGGGATATTTAACATCAAAGATGTTGTAAAAATAAAGTACAAATATTATCTCTGGGACATGCTCTCCTCTATTCCATCTCCATCTCTAGGGAGAGTAGATTCAACTTGGCTCACATCTAACACAGCATCGGTCCCACCAACTTCATGTCTAAAGGTGCCGTTGCTTCCAGGTGAGTCCTTATCTCGTTTTGTGGGCTGAATTCATCACTAAAGATCACTCTTTGCTCTTTGAAGTTCTGATGGTGCACCGGCTCTGCATTCCAAACTCTGAAATGTCTGGGTACCAAAGTACCTTCTGTCCTCCGGAATGCCAGGATGCTAAGGCAAACTCTGGACTTTTTGAAACTCATTCAGTCATGCCGCTAACTTCATGTTAGAATAGAGAAGAACAAATACAAAAGCCAAAGAATGAGACTCATTTCTCATGGTGCATGACATTATAGGCGAGTAGGTCCCAAGGCCTATCTCTCTACCATCCTCACTAGTCGCTCACTCACTCAACACTGTGGGCAAAGGAATAACACCAAGAGAGCAGCAGACAAGAGTGATGGTTCAAGCCAGCTAAGCATTTTAAATGTCTCTACAGCCAATCAAGGAACCTTCCATTCATTATGAGACTCGACTACTTAAACTAGTTACAGAACAACACTATTCTTGGTCCAGCCTCTCCAAGGCACTTGCCTAGACTCTATTATTACTATCCTGAGAGTAAGTAGCCTCTCCACTTGTAGAGACTTGATCTAGTCTCCATATTCCCATTACGAGTGAATGACAATGAATAAAATGGAAGAAATAATGATAATAACAGAAAGATACACCCATTTATTTCATCTAATAAAAGCTAAATCAATATCTCATTCAATACAAATGGTCAAAAACATCGACAGAGTTATTGTTATTATTAGATATAGTTATTTTTCCCCATATATTTTCCCCATTTTTGACCTTATTATTTTGTGGAAAACTTGCAGTTCCCAGACCTTTATACCTCCTGCATTTTGTTCCATCTTTAATTAATATATCATTTTTAATAAGGTTTTATGAATACTTCCTGTATGCTTGGCACTGGGGGCAGAAAGAGGACAGAAAGATAAGAAACGGATCTTGCTTTCCATGATATTCTTGAAAATAAAGGATCACCTCCAATAATTACAATATAGGTTACTATTCACTAAATGACACATGAAAATCAGAGAAAATAAATACTCTTTATAAATAAATAGTTTCAGAGAAAATAGAGCTATGGATGAGAAAGACCTGGATTCAAATTCCTCCTTACGCATTCTCTGAGTCTAAGTAACCTTGGGCAAGTCATTTACTATCTGTGAGCTTCAGATTCCTCATCTGTGAGAATGGGACTCAGTTGTCTCTGAGGTCCCTTGGAGTTCTACATCAATTGTGTCATCTTGATCCCAAGATCTGGTGAGTTGGTGAGCCACAGGGGTGTTCATTCTCCATCGTACTAAGACTTGGAGTTCTGACCATGCACTTAATGCTGATCTGGTTGACAGAAATCATAGAAGAGACCAAAGGAGGACCTTTGTGCCTGTTTCTAAGTGGACTTATGACAAGCACTAGGAAGTGGGCTCCCCAAACTTTAGGAATGTGACTTGGATCACATACTATGCATCATTATTGGAATCTATTTCATCTGTTCTTACGGATACCCTTGTCAGCACATCCCTTGTTTTCAAGGTTGCTGTGCCCTTTCTACCTCCCCATGTCCCTTTCAGTGCTAGATATAAAATTAAACTTCCGAGCTTAAGCTTCAGCTTTTTCAGCTCTTTGAAGGAAAGAAGCTATGCAAATATTAAAAAGGAATACGTAAATAAGCTACAGACACTGTCTATATTGACTTAGAAACCACGGCTAAAAATTAAGGATGAAGTTCGGAGAAATGGAGCCTGAATTTGCCTGTTGTACATAGTGCTGAGGACATTATTATTATTAATATTATTATCATTATTTTTATTGGTCATGAACTGTAACTTCATTGGTGTGGGAACTCAAGTCAGAGTGCCAGGCACTGTGCTAAGCTCTAGTAATACAAAGAAGGGAAAAAAACCACTCCCTGCTCTCAAGGAACTCACAGTCTATTGGGGGAAATGACATGCAAATGACAAATAAGATAAATATGGGATAAATTGGGAGTAGTCACAGAGGAAAAGTACTAAGACTGAGGCAGACTGGGGAAGATTTCCTTCATAAGGTGGGATTTTGAGACTTGAAGGGTGTTGGAGAAGCCAGGAGATGGAGGGGGATGAGGAGGGAGAGAGTACTGGGCATAGAGAAGAGCCAGTGAAAATGCTCTGAATCAGAAGACGGAGTGTCTTGTTTGAGGAACAGCAAGGAGGCCAGCACCACTGCATCACAGAATACGTGGAGAGGAGAGAGCTATCATAAAACTGAAAAGGTAAGACAGGGCTAGGTTATGAAGGGCTTTCAATGTCAGACAGAGGATTTTGTTTCTAATATTGGAAAGTGATAGTGAGCCCCTTGCATTGATTGAGTAAGGAGGTACATAGATCTTCATTTTAGATAAATTAATTTGGCAATTGAGTTGAAAATAGAACAGAGTGGGGAGAGTTTTGAGTCAGGAAGGTTAACTAGTATCTTCTGGGATGGTCTAGGCTTGATGAGGATGAAGGGATGGCAATGTCAGTGGAGGGTACATGCACTGATGCGCATCTCTAACTTAGCTGCCATTTATACAGAGGTGTCAGACTTGGAGCCAGTAGGACATGTATTCTACAAAACGTCTGAGTGGGGTCTGAACCAAATTAAAATATTATTGGGAAATGTCTAACAAACTCAATCAAAAATATAATACAACATGTTGTTGTTCAGTCTCATCTGTGACCCCATCTGGTGTTTTCTTGGCAAAAGATATTGGAGTGCTTTGCCATTTTCTTTTCCAGCTCTTTTTACAGAGGAGGAAACAGAGGCAAACAGGGTTAAGTGACTTGCCCAGGTCCACACAGCTAGTAACTGTCTGAGGCCAGATTTGAACTCAGGAAAATTAGTCTTCCTGAATTCAGGCCCAGCATCTCTCCATTGAGCCCCTAGCTGTCGTTAATACAACATAGATAACACCAATTTGTTGTTTTGGAAGTCAATGTTTCTATTCACTACTGAAGTGATCGAATTACTTAAAGTCCTAAGAACTCAAGGGCTTGCCCAGGATCTCTGAATCAAGGCTTGGATCCAGGTCTTCCTGCCTCTGAAGACGGCCCTCCATCCATTAGAGTAGTGGTATCAAACTCAGTGGGGGAAACGGGGTACTAAAGCATGCAGAAGGATCCCAGTTTGCATGACTGACTTAGAAAACTACATATTAACATTATTTTTTCTGCTGTATTTTTACTTATTTTGTTAGCTATTCCTCAGTTACATTTTAATCTGGTTTTGGCCTCAGGAATATTTGATATCACTTCAGCATCTCCTGCATTGTCATCATTAGCATCATGTAGGAACACCTATTAAAGGCATCTTTTACCATAGAATCACAAAGTTGGGAGAGACCTTGGAAACCTCCCCTGAACAACATTCCCCTTTCCCCCATAAGAACCCATCAAGCCTTTTCTTGAAGACGAGTAAAAACCCTCTCCCTCCTGAGTCATTCTACTTGACTACTGTATATACAGTAGCGATTGTTACCAAGTTTTTCCTTATACCATGGGACTAAGGCTCAAATCCTTTCTGAGTACTACTTAAGTGACCATGAACAAACTTACTTCCCTTTTCTGACACTAAATTTCCTCATCTAAAAGGAACTGGGCTAGATGATCTCTTAGTTTTCTTCCAACTAAAAATCCTATACTTTTTGATCCTTGTAAGCTTTTCTGTTTTAATATTCCAAGATGAAACAGGAACACATATATGAAATAAGGTCAGGGCACAATGAAGTTGTAACTCAGAATATAATAGGCGTTTTATTCTGGCAACCACATAGGGAGGAAAGACAGATGGTGGGCAGATGTTACTGTTGTAGTTGGTCCAGGATCATAGAGTGGGCACACCTGGCAAATGAGAAAGCTGCTTACCTGTGCCCTAAACTGGTCTGATTAGGTTGCTTTACCACTGATTCAAGGGAGCCTGCAGGGGTCAGTAAGAGACACAGAGCCAGATTTCTGGTCAATAGGGTTAGATATTATGAGTTCACTTAAGCCTGAGCCCAGATCCATCAACTGACTGCTAATCCTTCTTGACAGATACCCCAGAAGCTCGATGTGTTAAATAGTTCTGGAGTTTAAGTAGTGTGGAAGCCAAAATTTGCTATTATTTTTTTCTTCTTAAACTGGAATTACTGCGGTTTTCCCTCAGCATTAGACTGCCTCAGAAAAATTACCCAGAAGAAAACTACTAGGCTTAGTTATGCCAGCATTCTTTTCTTTGTTTAAAAAAAAACAAACCCAAGTTTCTTAAGGATCCTCATTTTCCTCACCATCACTCTGGGCTTAGGAGGCCAAGGAACCCCATGCCCCAAGTCCTTCTTAAGATGCATTTGATATGTCACTGCATACAGGACTACAATAGCAGGTTTGTCTGATGCCCTGTCCGTGGGGCTCCTTGGTGGTGCAGGTGAAGGGAAAGGATGGAGCCTCTACCTGAGTGCACCTGTGCTCACCTGGGTCAAGTCAAGAATGTGAACAAGCTATGTATTCACCAGTGAGAAAAATCAGCTGTGATGACTGAGAGATGCTGGATGCACTTTCCTCTCAGGGGTTTTTCTTCTTTATCTTCATTGCTTTTCTTGGCACTGTTACTGAGTCATCATTGGATGTCAGGCAGGGTGCATCAAATGACTGGGTTTTCCTTAAGCTGCTTGTCAGATCTACAGGGATGGAGGGTTTATCTGTAATTCTGTACAGCCAGGAATAACTATAAGCCTGCTTCTCGCCAAGCACCACAGAACACGTGTCTGTCCTCTAATGCAGAGACATGGGGGTGGGGTGCTGAAAGGAGGTTTGCTTCTCCTAACTCCTTTCTATCCCCAGTTTCTAGGTCCTCTCCTTGAATTCATCAGGAAGTCTATGTATCTGAGTTCTATCAGCCCTCTGTATAGCTTCAAAAGACACTCAGAGGCATAGCCTGGTAGGTCAATCTAATCCCCTTGGACAATTTCTGAGGGACCACACAGTCTATGAAACTTAGAACTCATGGGAATAGAATGGCCACAAAAAGAAAGCAATTAAGTTATTTTGACTATTATAATTACCCAAATTAACCACAAAGGACATATGAAGAAAGATGGTATCTGCATCCACAGAAACAACTGATAAATAGAAGTATGCATAGAATAATTTTACATATGTACATAGATATATGTATATATATACACATATATGTATGTATATATAGACATATATACATGCATATTATATATATATATAAGTATATGTATTTGTGTCTAGTGGTAGACATCTCTGGGAGAGAGTAGGAAAAAAATTTACATAATAAATGTGTTGTATATTTGAAAGGAATAGCAATTTGTGAATAGCAGATTTACAGTTTCATGTGCAATAATCTTTTTCCTTGTACTGTTATGGAAATGCTTGTTTTATTACATACATCTAAAAAATTAAAAGCAAAATTCTTTCCCATATATCCCAACATACCCTGTCTCTCTTCACTTTACTTCTGACCACCTACCCAGGCTTGCCTCTCTATCCCAACAAAAGTCTACTTTCTACCTCCATGAAACTGACGATTGTACACAATGAATCTGGATTTCTTTCATCCTATGTACTTCTTAGGCACCTTCCCATTCTACTCTACTTTGCTTGGTACGCATAGCTTTTTCAGACTATGAAACTGAAAGCAAGTTAAGGTTTTTCTAATCCCCTCAATGCATGGTACATCATCATAATAATACTAATTCACGTTTACTGAGAATGTGCAAATTGTTTCTCACAACCTTGAGAAATAGGTAGGTAATACAAATAGCATTCTCCCAAGATCATAGTTAGAAGAGACGTTGGAGATCATCTAGTCCAATCCATACCAGAATGAGCGTAATCCTCTGACAATGTCTCTGTAATTACTACCTATATAAAGAGAGCCTTGTATCCAGTAGACGTTCAATAATTATTTTTTTACTTGAATGATATAGGTACAGGATATGAGACGGAGAAA